>NC_135575.1:114310377-114936362 GCF_965152235.1 Eretmochelys imbricata | reverse complement strand
CATATCTGGTATGTAAATATCTTGCAATCCCAGCTACGAAAGTGCCATGCAAATGCCTGTTTTCACTTTCAGGTGACATTGCAAATAAGAAGCGGGCAGTGTTACCTTCCATAAATGAAAACAAACTTGTTTGTCTTAGTGATTGGTTGAACAAGAAGTAGGACTGAGTGGACTTGTAGGCTCTGAAGTTTTACATTGTTTTGTTTTTGAGTGCAGTTATGTAAAAAAAAATTTCTACATTTGTAAATTGCACTTTCACAACAAAGAGATTGCACTATAGTACTTGTATGAAGTGAATTGAAAAATACTATTTCTTTTTTGTATCATTTTTACAGTGCAAATATTTATACACTTTGATTTTAACTACAACACAGAATACAATATATATGAAAACACAGAAAACCATCTGAAATATTTAATAAATTTCAATTGGTATTCTATTGTTTAAAAGTGCAATTAAAACTGCGATTAATAGTGATTAATTTTTTTGAGTTAATCATGTGAGTTAACAGCAATTAATTGAGAGCCCTACTAATAATAGAAGGGTTTTGATGTACGGAAAGCAGAAGGCAAAGGCTTTAAACCTGGAGGCAGTAACAGTGCCAAATACTGTTTCCAAATACTTTGGGGGGGAAAGTGTTTAAATGTTTCTTAGTACTGCTACATTTTTCTGTTTATCCAGTTAAAAGATACAGTTCTAGTACTTTCCTCTTACATTTGGAAAATATCCTTTTTGCTACAATACGTATTGAGTACAATTATATTTTCATTTAGCATATTCGCTAAATTTAAGCAATAATTTAGCAATAAGTGGCTTGCCGTATTATCACAACAACCAAGGCCATTCAATAATAAATAAGAATAACTTCATCTTAATTTTTATGGTATCTTTCATCTTGAAAAATCCCAAAGCACTTTATTACTTTATGATCAGCTTATAGTACCTTAAAAATCTATGAATTCGTGTGGGACTATTCACATGAGTAAGTGTTTACAGGATAGAGTCCATAACTTATACACAGGGACAGTTTTCACTGCAAGAAATTACCTTGCTTCTCAGGAGGCAACCACTTCAGGGAATAAAAGATGTTGCCAAACAAATAACCAGAAAGCTAGTGTAGGCCATCCTGAAATTCTCACATAGCTGTGTTTTCAGACAATCCCTTAACTTCCTTTAGTAGTGACCATTATGAACATCTTCAATGCCCCAGCAAACACAAAGCAGCAAATTATGATTGAGTGCCTCATGATATACAATGTCCTGAATTATTTTTGAAATATGTTGCTGTTTGATTAAATGAATAATTTTCATGTAAAAAGATTTTATCTTCCTTTTTTATTGTTGATTTTTGAGGTACACGCACTACAAGGCCTAAGTACCATGGCTCTGAATCAGCCTAGTACTTGAGCATGCACCAACTTTAAACATCTTAGTAGTCAATTGATGTAAACTCACATGTTTAAAGACAGGCACATGATTAAGTACTTTGCTGAGCTGGGGCTCAGCCTGGTACTACCTCGAATACCTTAGCTCATTTAGGGATTTACAGGTCCACACCACCATCTTAAGCTTCACAAAGCACAGGTGAGTGCTCATGGTGAGACGTTCTGCTATGTAAGTGAACTATCATACCCTGTATCAGCTTCTATTTAGTCTGGTTTTAGGCCTAGCCCTTTGTACAGCACACTGAAGTAGTGTAACCTCAAGGCAACAAAAGCAGAGATGACACTTGCAAGATTTGCTCTTGGCTGAATGTAAAAGATAAAAAGGTGACCAGGCTGCTACTGCTACCTGCAACTGGGACTCCACCAGACACCTAGACTGTGAGCCTGACCAACAAATGGGAGACACATACACTCAGTTACAGGGAAATATCACCTCAGTCTTGTCTGGATTCAGTCTTAGCCAGGTGGCTCGCATCCATGTACCACTCTCACCCAGACACTGAGTAAGGTCACTGAGTGTTTTGCATGGGTCAAATGAAATGGAGACTAGACTAAAAAGAGTGAATTGGATGACCCAGCTAATTATAGGGCTATCAGTCTGACACTGATCCCTGGCAAGATAATGGAAGAGCTGATAAGGGACTCGATTAATAAGGAATTAAAGGAGGGTAATAAAATTAATGCCGATCAAGATGGATTTATGGAAAACAGATCCTGTCAAACTAACTTGATTTTTTAATGAGATTACAAATTTGGTTGATAAATTGGTGATGCTGGCAGATCAGGTCATGCAAGAGTGTATTCAGGTCAATTCACTTGAGTATTAGTACAGATCAAAGTAATGGTTAGATGTATAAGAGTGTTTTGGGTGTTTAAACTTCACAAAAACTAATGGGACATTATTTGCATAGTTTTCAGTTATGTGTTCCTGTTGTAATATAATAGCAAACATTTGCATTGTGTATACCCCTGTATCTAAATAACCCATCAAATAAATCTTGTGAAATACTAATGAAGGACTTCAGGACTTTAACAGAAAATGCTAATTACAAAGCAAGTGGCTATTATATATGAGTACCTTCCTCACTCACTGTAATCAAAGGAAAAGCCCACATGGGTAGAGACACTGTCAGCTTGTCTTCTGTTCAAAGAAGCTATAAATATGGGATTTATGGAAATATCCTTTATCTCTAACTGTTTGGACTCTTACAGGGAAGTGTACCAGATGCAAAGCCAAGATCCCCAGAGACAATCTGGATACCCTGAAAGGACTTTTGGGACAGTTTATTACATCACTGCCACCATTTGGAATTACAAACTGTAACTCACGTCTTATTACATTTTACCTGCTTTAGCCTCTCAATAACACTCATTTCCTTTTCTTAGCTAATAAACCTATAGTTAATTTACAATAGAATTGGCTGCCAGCATTGTCTTTGGTGTAAGATCTGGAGTACCAGCTGATCTGAGGTAAGTGACAGTCTTTTGGGACTAAGAGCAACCTGATGTGATGTAATTTTTGGTTTAAATAACCTTTTATCGCAAACTTCAGTTTGTCTGAGTGGCAAGATAGACTGGAGAGTCTAAAGCGACTGTCTGTGACTCCATGGTATGACTGTTATTGTGATCCAAGAGTTCACATTTGTTACTGGTTTGGTGAAATCTAATTGCAGAACACACCATTAGCTTCATAGAATCATAGAATCATAGAATATCAGGGTTGGAAGGGACCCCTGAAGGTCATCTAGTCCAACCCCCTGCTCGAAGCAGGACCAATTCCCAGTTAAATCATCCCAGCCAGGGCTTTGTCAAGCCTGACCTTAAAAACCTCTAAGGAAGGAGATTCTACCACCTCCCTAGGTAACGCATTCCAGTGTTTCACCACCCTCTTAGTGAAAAAGTTTTTCCTAATATCCAATCTAAACCTCCCCCACTGCAACTTGAGACCATTACTCCTCGTTCTGTCATCTGCTACCATTGAGAACAGTCTAGAGCCATCGTCTTTGGAACCCCCTTTCAGGTAGTTGAAAGCAGCTATCAACTCCCCCCTCATTCTTCTCTTCTGCAGGCTAAACAATCCCAGCTCCCTCAGCCTCTCCTCATAAGTCATGTGTTCTAGACCCCTAATCATCTTTGTTGCCCGTCGCTGGACTCTCTCCAATTTATCCACATCCTTCTTGTAGTGTGGGGCCCAAAACTGGACACAGTACTCCAGATGAGGCCTCACCAATGTCGAATAGAGGGGAACGATCACGTCCCTCGATCTGCTCGCTATGCCCCTACTTATACATCCCAAAATGCCATTGGCCTTGGCAACAAGGGCACACTGCTGACTTAGGGTATTTGCTCTGTTTTTCTGAGGAGTCTGCTCTGAGGAAGTCACAGTGGTAAGCCACTCCAGACATTGTGACAAAAGGTAATAGTGTTGATGTAACAGACTTAGATTTCTGCAGTGCATTTGACTTAGCACTGCATGACATTTTGCTTAAAAAACTAGAATATAAAAGTAACATGGCACACATTAAATGGATTAAAACTGGCTAAGTGATAGTTCTCAAAATGTAACTGTAAATGGGGAATCATCATCGAATGGTATGCTTCCAGTGGGGTCCCGCAGGGATTGGTTCTTGGTCCTATGCTATTTAACATATTTAAAATTTGCAGATGACACAAAAATTAGGGGAATCGTAAATAATAAAGAGGACAGGTCATTGATTCAGAGCAATCTGGATCACTTGTTAAACTGGGAGCAGGCAAACAATATCTGTTCTAATACGGCTAAATGTAAATGTATACATCTAGGGACAAAGAACGTAAGCAATGGTGGACTCTATCCTGGGAAGCTGTGACTCTGAAAAAGATTTGGTTGTGGTGGATAATCATGTGAACATGAGTTCCCAGTGTGATGCTGTGGCCAAAAGAGTGAATGTGATCCTGGGATACATAAATGGGAATTTTGAATTGGAGTTTTCACCATTGTATTTGGCACTGGTGTGGCTGCTGCTGTAATACTGTGTCTAGTTCTGATACCCAAAATTCAAGAAGGATGTTGATTAATTGGAGAGGGTTCAGAAAAGAGCCAAGAGAATGATTAAAGGATTACAAACCTGTCATATAGTGATAGACTTTAAGAACTCAATCTATTTAGCTTAACAAAGAGAAGATTAAGGGGTGATTTGATTACAGTTTACAAGTATCTACATGGGGAACAAATACTTAACAATGGGCTCTTCAATCTAGCAGAGAAAGGTATAACACAATCCCCAATGGCTTGAAGTTGAAGCTAGACAAAATCAGACTAGAAATAAGATGTACATTTTTAACAGTGAGAATAATTAACCTTTGGAATAATTTCCAAAGAGTTGTGAGGAATTCTCCATCACTGGACATTTTTAAATCAAGGCTGGATGTTTTTCTAAAAGATGTCTAGGAATTTTTTTTTTGGGGGGGGGGAGTTCTATGGTCCATATTATATAGGCAGTCAGGCTATATGATCACCATGACCCCTTCTGGCCTTGGACTCTATGACATTTCACTATACTTGCCCATATGCACCTAAAAATAATCTGGGATAATAAATTAGGTGCTCATATAAAGTATGAACAAAAAGATACAAGAAATATTACCCAGTGACCAGAAATGCAAAATTAAAATTGATGCAATTCAAGTGACATCATTGGTTATATTTTATCATTGCTCAGTAATATGAGCCTATTGTAGGACTATACAATGACAACCTTTTTTGGAAATTGTTGGACAAAATGGATAACTATGAACTTGTCTTCCGGGAATGTGCTAAATTCAGGAAAATGTTGATTCCCTGTTTTCACCATAATTAATTTAAGTCTGCTTCACGCACGTTAGCAGACTATACACAAAAAGATGATGGGGATAAATGGGATAAATGGATTAATGGTTGCAGAAAAAAAGTAAGCTAAAGGCACTTGAAAGATCTCTGAGAGCCAACAATTAAGGAAGGAGCCTGGGTAACAAAAATCAGGAACTAGAACTACTGGTGCAGGAAGTGAAGCTAGATATTATAGGGATAACAGAAACATGGTGGAATAGTGGTCATGACTGGACTACGGGTACTGAAGGTATTTGCTGTTCAGGAAAGACAGAAATAAAGGCAAAGGTGGCAGAGTAGCATTGTATATTAACAATGAGGTAGACTAAAGAAACTAGAAGTGATGGAATGGATAAAACAGACTGTTTGGGTCAAAATCATATTGTTTTTAATGAAATAAATACCACTGGAAATTGTATGATTATGACATTTTAACTTCCAAGATACAGATAGGATGAGTGGTACTAATAATAGTAGGGCCCAGATTTTCCTGGATGTGATACCTGACAGATTTCTTCATCAAACAGTTTCTGAACCAACAAGAGGTGATACCATTTTAGATTTGGTATTGGTGAGTAGTGAGGACCTCGAAAAAGAACTCGTTGTAGGAGACAACTTTATAGATTCATAGATTCATAGATACGAAGATCAGAAGGGACCATTATGATCATCTAGTGTGACCTCCTGCACAACACAGGCCACAGAATTTCACCCACTCACTCAATCAGCTGGCAATGCTCCTACTAATGTAGCCCAATATGCCATTGGCCTTCTTGGCAATGAGGGCACACTACTGACTCTTATCCAGCTTCTCATCCACTGTAATCCCCAGCTCTTTTACTGCAGAATTGCCACTTAGCCAGTTGGTCCCCAGCTTGTAGCAGTTCATGGGATTCTTCCGTCCTAAGTGCAGGACTTTGCACTTGTCCTTGTTGAACCTCATCAGATTTCTTCTGGCCCAATCCTCCAATTTGTCTAGGTCACTCTGGACCCTATCCCTACCCTCCAGCATATCTACCTCTCCCTCCCATTTTAGTGTCATCCGCGAACTTGCTAAGGGTGCAATTAATCCCATCATCCAGATCATTGATAAAGATGTTGAACAAAACCAGCCCCAGCACAGACCCCTTAGGGCACTCCAATTGATACTGGCTGCCAACTAGACATTGAGCCGTTGATCACTACCCGTTGAGCCCGATGATCTAGCCAGCTTTCTATCCACCTTATAGTCCATTCATCCAATC
This sequence comes from Eretmochelys imbricata, assembly GCF_965152235.1. NCBI lineage: Eukaryota > Metazoa > Chordata > Testudines > Cheloniidae > Eretmochelys > Eretmochelys imbricata. The sequence continues at coordinate 114,929,825 of NC_135575.1, read as the reverse complement.
CATACTTCTTTAACTTGCTGGCAAGAATACTGTGGGAGACCCTATCAAAAGCTTTGCTAAAGTCAAGATATATCACGTTCACCGCTTTCCCCATATCCACAGAGCCAGTTATCTCATCATACAAGGCAATCAAATTGGTCAGGCATGACTTGTCCTTGGTTAATCCATGTTGAATGTTCCTGATCACCTTCTTTTCGTCCAAGTGCTTCAAAATGGATTCCTTGAGGACCTGCTGCATGATTTTTCCAGGGACTGAGGGGAGGCTGACTGGTCTGTAGTTCCCCAGATTCCCCTTCTTCCCTTTTTTGAAGATGGGCACTATATTTGCCTTTTTCCAATCGTCCAGGACCTCCCCTGATCGCCACGAGTTTTCGAAGATAATGGCCAATGGCTCTGCAATCACATCAGCCAACTCCCTCAGCACCCTCGGATGCACTAGATCCGGTCCCATGGACTTGTGCATGTCCCGCTTTTCTAAATAGTTCTCAAGCTGTTCTTTTACCACTGAGGGCTGCTCACCTCCTTCCCATGCTGTGCTGCCCTATGAAACAGTCTGGGAGCTGACCTTGTCTGTGAAGACCGAGGCAAAAAAAGCACTGAGTACTTCAGCTTTTTCCACATAATCTGTCATTATGTTGCCTCCCCCATTCAGTAAGGGTCCCACACTTCCCCTGACCTGCTTCTTTTTGCTAACATAGCTGTAGAAACCCTTCTTGTTACTCTTCACATCCCTTGCTAGCTGCAACTCCAATTGTTCTTTGGCCTTCCTGATTACATCTCTGCATGGTCCAGCAATATTTTTATACTCTTCCCTAGTCATCTGTCCAAGTTTCCACTTCTTGTAAGCTTCCTTTTTGAGTTTAAGCTCACCGAATATTTCTCTGTTAAACCAAACTGGTCACCTGCCATATTTGGTATTCTTTCTGTACTTCGGGATGGTTTGTTCCTGTGCTCTCAATAATGCTTCTTTAAAATACAGCCAGCTCTCCTGGACTCCTTTCCCCCTCATATTATTAATAATAGCTTCTTTAATGTTGTATTTAAATATGCTACAAGTCAGTAGCAATTTATACAGCACTTATTACTTAAATGCTTCATAAGACAAGCACATCATTTCCTCTGTTATAGTTTCCTGCATGACTATGGGACTAACCCTCCTCTTATTATTATTGTGAGTAGCCCTATTTATTTAAACTGCGCTTCTCCTAGCAGTAAGGCAAGCAAGAGTTGGCTCTGCATGTTGTTCCTTATGGTTACATAAGATATTGACAAAAATAAAGGAAAAAGCAAATGAACCCCATTCCTGAATAATATTGGAAGATCTACAGCAGGTGCACTTGAAAAGATCATTCCGTCTTTAGGAAAATTATGGATGCTACCACTATTTCCTATTTTAGTACAGGAAACATTGCTGGAACTTGTACTCTCTCTAACACCGCCATGAACAATTTTTAATTGTGCCCAGAAAACATACAAATTTTGCAGATATGTCACAATGAAGATAATGCAAAATGTCTTATTTGTTTTTAACGAAGTGAGAAACAAAACCAGACCCAACCAGTCCCTTCTGTGAATAGACAAAGCAGAAATCTGTGTGACATGTGAGCAAGGCATGGAATAGGACAGGAGTCAGCTCTGTGATAGGCACCCTTCATCCCCATGATCTCTGGCCCAGGGGCTCCAGGGATACCAAAGGACAGAAGAGACAAAGTCACTCCTCAACCTACGAGCCAAGTTGGCACAAGGTAACATGAGCCAAAATTCTGATCCTGTAGCTTCAGTGAGGGTCTCTCTACAAAGAACTACTTGCTGGATTTGAGTATTAGTTTGTAATGGTTCCCCCTGTGAGTTGTGCAGTCCGCTGATGGGGTTTCTAGGGCAGCTAGTAGCAGGGAAATAACATTGGAGCTTATATTTGTAATTTAGTTTTTTGGGCAAAATTTTACAGTAGTAAACCAGTCAACCAGTAGTAAACCAGTCAATTACACTAGTTTAAATCCATGGTAATTCCACTGATTTCCACTGGAGTTACAATTCCATTGACCTAATGGAGTTACTTCAGATTCCTACCAGGATAACTGACAGCAGAATTTGTTTCACACAGTTTTACTTTTTAAAAATTATTATTTCTACCTTTATCAATCTCTTTGTTTTAAACATGTATTATTTCTCCATTTGTTACAGAGGAGGGCAAATTCATATTTTTGATGTACTCTGATATTAAGGTGACAAAGAGCATAAAAACATATAAAAAAGAAATACAATATTACTAGCTCACTACAGCATGGCCTGTTATATCATGTTATTTCTGAAAACAATTGCAATACAAATAAATATTACCAACACCATAGCCTACAAATCTCAATTATTGGGAGATTTCTGATTACAAAACAAAGAAAAACCTTTAAAAATGTAGCAACTATCTCCACATAAATAATTCATGTACATATAGAGGACCAAAGTGTCAAATGGTTGGCTTAATGTTTTATGTTGAGTATTGATATTATGTGTACCTTGTGCTTGATAGCTTAGGACTTAGTTTATACCGACCGCTTTTCATATTTTTAAGCATTGCATAGTGCAATGCACACTCTAAATTGTAGCTCTTTCTCCAGGGGCACGTGATGAAGGGTTTAACATCTTGGTGACACCCAGGCCCTCTGAGAGGTCCAGAGAGGCCCAGGCCACTTCCAGCTTTTGAGGCCCCAGCCATAATAAAAATAAAAAATGAAAACATATGGTCTAATCTTGTGCTATCAGAACCGATATATTTTTATTATTATATATGAACATTTTTAACTCTTCAATATGACAAAATCTATATCACTTAACAAAAAAATTATGTCTTTTACCAAATCACATCTCTTATTTGCTTAAATTCGCAGCTCTAAGCTGAGAGTGTGTGTCATATTTTGATCCGATAGGGATGCGCATAAAAACAAGTTGCGAAACTTATCAAATGCCAAAAAATTAACAAGTGTCTACATTTGAGGGCCTCTTTGAGCTTAAGATCCAGGCCTAATGGCCCTTCTGCCTCCCCCCCCACTCCGACTGATCCTGGTGACACCCCAAAAATAAATAGCAAAGATAAGTGGCTGATTTGCAGATTCACCATTTGCTGGGCTCTTTGGATACACCTTACTTACTCTCCTTAAGTTCAGGCACACATAGTAAGCAGGTCCAACAACGTTTTTAAAGGGTTCTCATCTCTCAAAGAGCCTAAGGTTCAAGAAGGCCTCAGGACTCAAGCTTCATATTTTTCCAATGAAAATCTGATGTCCCAATTATGAAGTCCCAATTCAAATGACCGAAGTAAATTATTGTCTCTGGAAATCATAGGCACTAAAGTAGCCGTAAATGAACACGAATAATAAACATAAGAAACTGAAGAAGTAGAAACTGTGTGTATATTGTGTCCATACTGTCTGCACATTTGAAGTCTTTCACTGTTAAAGCTGCAGACTTTTCTGAGAGAGAAACAGTTCCTACTGGGATGTTATTAAATATGGTAGACAGATTCTATCAAGTTGTTCTGTTTACATCCAGGGAAGCAGAAAATACCTTGGAGATCTGTCACAGCCAATTTTGCAAATTCATATTTTGAAAGAGCTGCTTAAAATACAGAAAACAGCCGACCACTTCTCTAATGAATGGCATACATAGCATAATATTTCATCTTACAGTCAAGGTATATTTTCAGTAGAAAAGCAGTTATGTTACAACCAGACTAGAAAATTAAATATACTACTCAGAGAGAAGAAAACCTTCACACAGTCTACAAAGTTTAAACAACTAAATGAATGATACAGCAGGTAGTAGCAAATATGCTTCCCTGGAAGAGTTCAATCTTTTTGTGAAATATTACCTGTTCAAAAGTAGATTGTTTTCATTATTTGTAAATCATAATTAGGCACTGTATTGTCATAGCATCACTTTCATTTTAATTATATAGCATCTCTAAATTAAAACAGGCAGGGACAAGTAAATTTAATTTAAGACAAAATAACTAAAAAACATACACTGATCTGCAGCAAAAAGGTATGTGTTTTATAGCCAAAAGATTTAAATTATGAAGATTCAAATGTGTTTGACTATCGTAATTTTTTGAATGTTAAAGGCAATGTTAAGTATCATAAATATTATATTGTATGCCACGGGTCAAATTCTACTCCCAGCCACACCAGTGCAACCTAAAATTTGACCGATATGTTAATGAACATTAACATCACTATTTGAAAATATCTGACTTATACATGTGTAACAACCCTATTTGGCTACACATTGTTGTAGTCTAACAAAATTCTTTACAAGATAGCAAAAGATATATGGTTGACTACCGGCATGAATGGTGTAATACTTGAATTTGGCAAATGTATTTGACTTTAGATTTTCAATGGGGAAAGGAACAATCATTATTTTGATTTTATTCGGCAACCATATAAATACAGCAGCCACCTATGCTATTTTCTCTTTTAAAAAGGACCTTCACTGAAGCAGGCTTGAGTAGTATACAAGAACTAGAAAACAGGTTACCTTCATATTATATCACAAGAAAACAAATCCACAGTTAGTTGATTCTGATTACTTTGATCCTCTTTAACTCACATGACTGGAGTACTGTCATGGATGGTTATAAACTGTTCAGGAAGAACAGGCAGGGCAGAAAAGGTGGGGGAGTAGCACTGTATGTAAGGGAGGCTCCAGTACGAAACTGTAGAAAAACCTGAGTGTCTCTGGATTAAGTTTAGAAGTGTGTGCAACAAGAGTGATGTAGTGGTGGGAGTCTGCTATAGACCACCGGACCAGGGGGATGAGGTAGATGAGGCTTTCTTCCGGCAGCTCACGGAAGCTACTAGATCGCATGCCCTGATTCTCATGGGTGACTTTAATTTTCCTGATATCTGCTGGGAGAGCAGTACAGCAGTGCACAGACAATCCAGGAAGTTTTTGGAAAGCATAGGGGACAATTTCCTGGCGCAAGTGCTAGAGGAGCCAACTGGGGGGGGGGGGGCTTTTCTTGACCTGCTGCTCACAAACCGGGAAGAATTATTGGGGGAAGCAAAAGTGGATGGGAATCTGGGAGGCAGTGACCATGAGTTGGTTGAGTTCAGGATCCTGACGCAGGGAAGAAAGGTAAGCAGCAGGATACGGACCCTGGACTTCAGGAAAGCAGACTTCGACTCCCTCAGGGAACGGATGGCCAGGATCCCCTGGGGGACTAACATGAAGGGGAAAGGAGTCCAGGAGAGCTGGCTGTATTTCAAGGAATCCCTGTTGAGGTTACAGGGACAAACCATCCTGATGAGTCGAAAGAATAGTAAATATGGCAGGCGACCAGCTTGGCTTAATGGTGAAATCCTAGCGGATCTTAAACATAAAAAAGAAGCTTACAAGAAGTGGAAGGTTGGACATATGACCAGGAAAGAGTATAAAAATATTGCTCGGGCATGTAGGAATGATATCAGGAGGGCCAAATCGCACCTGGAGCTGCAGCTAGCAAGAGATGTCAAGAGTAACAAGAAGGGTTTCTTCAGGTATGTTGGCAACAAGAAGAAAGCCAAGGAAAGTGTGGGCCCCTTACTGAATGAGGGAGGCAACCTAGTGACAGAGGATGCGGAAAAAGCTAATGTACTCAATGCTTTTTTTGCCTCTGTCTTCACTAACAAGGTCAGCTCCCAGACTGCTGCGCTGGGCATCACAAAATGGGGAAGAGATGGCCAGCCCTCTGTGGAGATAGAGGTGGTTAGGGACTATTTAGAAAAGCTGGACGTGCACAAGTCCATGGGGCCGGACGAGTTGCATCCGAGAGTGCTGAAGGAATTGGCGGCTGTGATTGCAGAGCCATTGGCCATTATCTTTGAAAACTCGTGGCGAACGGGGGGAATCCCGGATGACTGGAAAAAGGCTAATGTAGTGCCAATCTTTAAAAAAGGGAAGAAGGAGGATCCTGGGAACTACAGGCCAGTCAGCCTCACTTCAGTCCCTGGAAAAATCATGGAGCAGGTCCTCAAAGAATCAATCCTGAAGCACTTGCATGAGAGGAAAGTGATCAGGAACAGCCAGCATGGATTCACCAAGGGAAGGTCATGCCTGACTAATCTAATCGCCTTTTATGATGAGATTACTGGTTCTGTGGATGAAGGGAAAGCAGTGGATGTATTGTTTCTTGACTTTAGCAAAGCTTTTGACACGGTCTCCCACAGTATTCTTGTCAGCAAGTTAAGGAAGTATGGGCTGGATGAATGCACTATAAGGTGGGTAGAAAGCTGGCTAGATTGTCGGGCTCAACGGGTAGTGATCAATGGCTCCATGTCTAGTTGGCAGCCGGTGTCAAGTGGAGCGCCCAGGGGTCGGTCCTGGGGCCGGTTTTGTTCAATATCTTCATAAATGATCTGGAGGATGGTGTAGATTGCACTCTCAGCAAATTTGCGGATGATACTAAACTGGGAGGAGTGGTAGATACGCTGGAGGGGAGGGATAGGATACAGAAGGACCTAGACAAATTGGAGGATTGGGCCAAAAGAAATCTGATGAGGTTCAATAAGGATAAGTGCAGGGTCCTGCACTTAGGACGGAAGAATCGAATGCACCGCTACAGACTAGGGGCCGAATGGCTAGGCAGCAGTTCTGCGGAAAAGGACCTAGGGGTGACAGTGGATGAGAAGCTGGATATGAGTCAGCAGTGTGCCCTTGTTGCCAAGAAGGCCAATGGCATTTTGGGATGTATAAGTAGGGGCATAGCGAGCAGATCGAGGGACGTGATCGTTCCCCTCTATTCGACATTGGTGAGGCCTCATCTGGAGTACTGTGTCCAGTTTTGGGCCCCACACTACAAGAAGGATGTGGATAAATTGGAGAGAGTCCAGCGAAGGGCAACAAAAATGATTAGGGGTCTAGAACACATGACTTATGAGGAGAGGCTGAGGGAGCTGGGATTGTTTAGTCTGCAGAAGAGAAGAATGAGGGGGGATTTGATAGCTGCTTTCAACTACCTGAAAGGGGGTTCCAAAGAGGATGGCTCTAGACTGTTCTCAATGGTAGCAGATGACAGAACGAGGAGTAATGGTCTCAAGCTGCAGTGGGGGAGGTTTAGATTGGATATTAGGAAAAACTTTTTCACTATGAGGATGGTGAAACACTGGAATGCGTTACCTAGGGAGGTGGTAGAATCTCCTTCCTGAGAGGTTTTTAAGGTCAGGCTTGACAAAGCCCTGGCTGGGATGATTTAACTGGGAATTGGTCCTGCTTCGAGCAGGGGGTTGGACTAGATGACCTTCTGGGGTCCCTTCCAACCCTGATATTCTATGATTCTATGATTCTTACAAATCTTTAAATGAAATTAAAAGGTAGCAGATTAAAAAACAATAAAAGGAAATACCTTTTCTTACAATGCATAATGAAGTCGTGAAACTCACTGCTACCGTATGTTGTTGAAGCCAAGAATTTAGCAAGATTCAAAAAGGTATCGGACATTTATATGGTTAACAAGAATAGCCAGAATTAAAAGAGGTAGTGCTAACATAAATTCTATAAGAGATATTATAAAATCAGAAGCCAATCTCTAATTGAAGGATGAGATTTAATGTGGGGGCAGATTATCCCACACCTATCTAATGCAAGGTTTCTTGCACCTTTCTCTGATGCTTTTGGTGCTGGCCATTGTGGGAGACTGGAGACTAACGGACAATGGATTTGATCCAGTATGGCAGTTCCTCCTATGTTCACCCTAGAGAATCAACTTTTTCAAAATATATCACTATGGATATCACCCACCATAGATTTTCAGGTAAGGGAAAAAGGAGCAACTTCTAAGTCCTTCTACGGCAAGAAAAGGAAAAGTTAAATAAAATAACTAGTGATGAAAATCCTACTTTGGATCATCCTGACAAAATTCATGCACAGATCTGTCCCCTTCTGTGTAGACTGAGGATTTATCTGCACTTTGTGGCACTATTCCCTCACACTGGCTATCACAGACAGTGCTATGTGGGTCTGGGGTCTGTGCTGGGTGCCCAATAGCCCTTTGGTGATTTCCCTGATCAAATAATACAGGAAGTATTACGCTTACTGAATGAGGGAGGCAATCTAGTGACAGATGATGTGGAAAAAGCTGAAAGACTCAATGCTTTTTTGCCTAGGTCTTCACAGACAAGATCAGCTTCCAGACTGCTGCACTGGGCAACATAGTATGGGGAGGAGGTGAGCAACCCTCAGTTGTGAAAGAACAGGTTGAAGGTGGACATGCACAAGTCCATGGGGCCGGATCTAGTGCATCCGAGGGTGCTGAGGGAGTTGGCTGATGTGATTGCAGAGCTACTGGCCATTATCTTTGAAAATTTGTGGTGATTGGGGAAGGTCCTGAACGATTGGAAAAAGGCAGACAGAGTGCCCACCTTTAAAAAAGGGAAGAAGGAGACTCCAGGGAACTACAGACCGGTCAGACTCACCTCAGTCCCTGAAAAAAACATGGAGCAAGTCTTCAAGGAATCCATTTTGAAGCACTTGGAGGAGAGAAAGGTGATCGGGAACAGTCAACCTGGATTCACCAAGGGCAAGTCATGCCTGACCGACCTGATTGCCTTCTATGGTGAGACAACTAGCTCTGTGGATATGGGGAAAGTGGTGGACATGATATATCTTGACTTTAGCAAAGCTTCTGATAGGGTCTCCCACAGTAATCTTGCCAGCAAATTAAAAAAGTATGGATTGATTGAATGGACTGTAAGGTGGATGGAAAGCTGGCGAGATCGTTGGGCTCAACGGGTAGTGATCAATGGCTCGATGTCTAGTTGGCAGCTGGTATCAAGCGGAGTGCCCAAGGGGTCTGTGCTGGGGCTGGTTTTGTTCAACATCTTTATCAATGATCTGGATGATGGGATTAATTGCACCCTCAGCAAGTTTATGCATGACACTAAGCTGGGGGGAGAGGTAGATATGCTGGAGGGTAGGGATAGGGTCCAGAGTGACCTAGACAAATTGGAGGATTGGGCGAGGTTCAACAAGGGCACGTGCAGAGTCCTGCACTCAGGATGGAAGAATCCCATGCACTGCTACAGGCTGGGGACCAACTGGCTTAGCAGCAGTTCTGCAGAAAAGGACCTGTGGATTAGAGTGGACAAGAAGCTGGATCTGAGTCAACAGTGTGCCCTCGTTGCCAAGGCTAAAGGCATATTAAGCTAATGGCATATTAAGAAGGCTAATGACATATTAAGCTGCATTAGTAGGAGCATTGCCAGCAGATCCAGGGAAGTGATTATTCCCCTCTATTTGACACTGGTGAGGCCATATCTTGAGTACTGTGTCCAGTTTTGGATCCCCCATTACAGAAAGGATGTGGATTAATTGGAGAGAGTCCAGTGGACAGTAACGAAAATTATTAGGGAGCTGGGGCACATGATTTATGAGGAGAGGCTGAGGGAACTGTTTAGTCTGCAGAAGAGAAGAATGAGGTGGGATTTGATAGCAGCCTTCAACTACCTGAAGGGGAGTTCCAAAGAGGACGGAGCTAAGGTGTTCTCAGTGGTGGCAGATGACAGAACAAGGAGCAATGGTCTCAAGTTGCAGTGGGGGAAGTCTAGGTTGGATATTAGGAAAAACTATTTCGCTAGGAAGGTGATGAAGCACTGGAATGGGTTACCTAGGGAGGTGGTGGAGTCCCCATCCTTAGAGGTTAAGGCCCGGCTTGACAAAGCCGAGGCTGGGATGATTTAGTTGGGGTTGGTCCTGCTTTGAGCAGGGGGCTGGACTGGATGACCTCCTGAGGTCTCTTCCAACCCTAATCTTCTATGATTCTAAGTACAGCCTGGAGCATGACAGCTGATAACCTTTAACCAAAATAAAGAGATTTTTCTTTTAAAAAATCGGTGGGAAAAGTTACATGCATGCCTGGATGTTGACGGAAATCAGATCTGTATCCTAAAACAATGGAGAACTTCAATATATAAATAACAGTATTTAAAACTTAAATTTTCATCTTGAATGTACTTTACAAACATTTAATAATTTAGTTTTGTTTTAAGATGTTACAATATCTTCACAGTGCTGCCAAAGCTCGGGCGGATCTGCTGAAGGGTTGGGATGACTGACTTTTCAGAGAACTTTCTAACTTTTGCAAAAACAGTTGAGTGTATTCTGATGGTCATTCATTCATGGCAACTGAACCTGCTGGTTTATCTTAATAAAAATCTAATATATCGTATCTAATTTTAGCTCACTGCAGATGAACAAGCTTTATAAGGCCTTGTGGGGAGGTAGGGGATAGATTGTTTGGTCTATGAAGAGATTACGAGTGTCGTGTGGCTCATAATGAGTGAGAGTCTAAGGTTCATGGGTGAGAATCACAAGCCTCCTTCCACCTTTGCTAAGGTAAAATAAAGACTGCAAGCACACAGTAGTGTTTTGAGTGTATTTTACCTTTCAAGGAAATTAGAAGTTAAAAAGTTAGTTTTTTTAAAAAGGTAGAAACACAGGTAATTCAGAGATAAGGTTACACCTTCCACAACAAGCCACACGGTTCCAGTCAAATGAACCATTTCCATAACCTTAATTCTGCCGCAGTAGAGACAATGAAAGCCAAAACTCAAACCTGAGGAACAAAAATAATAGCATTCCATTGCATTAAACAATCATCAGGGAGCGCAAGTAAAGCGCTTGAGGTGCTATAGCGGGGATGGGGCTGTAATAAAATTACTTCAAAATGTACTCCACTGTGAATTTAAGTTCCATACACATCCAAAATTGTAGGTTTAGACTGTGCACACCAGGAACATCAGTTTTAAATTCAAAATAGTCATGTGCTCTCTCTCTTTCAGGAGTTAGAAGTTCAAATGTAGAAGCACTGCATATTGTTAACTACATATACACTTACATTTCAAGCCATTTTCAGAATACAAGGTTTGAGTATGTAAATGCATGGCTAAGATGAATACTAAGACAAAAATGGATTATGGTTCCATTTCTTCATTAGTACATGTTAAAAATTACATCTGTCCATAGCCATAGCCTGTGGACTCCACTGTGCCTGTATTTGACAATAGAAAACCCTTTAAAATAACCTTGCAGGCCAGACGTCTATGAACTACAGCTGGAAAGTAGGTGATATAAGTCACCTATGTTACCATCACACTCCTGACATCTCTCACTGTGTGGCTTGAAAGCTGGTCTCTGTCACCAACAGAAGTTGGTTCAATAAAAGATACTACTTCACCCACCTTGTGTCTGTAATCTCTCACTTGAAGGTGTCCAAGTGAACAGATAAATTGCAATAACATTATGCAATCATTTCAAAATCCATAAGAGAATATAACATTGCTCCAACCCTAATGGGGCAGAGTTAAGGTTTTGGTTTTCATCTAAATGTGACTCTGACTTGTTGTACAACCACAACTTTCACTCAGAGATTTTGGGATTTTGTTCACATTAGCATTTTTGAAAGGCAACATATACCCAAAATACTGATGCGCACTTGCAACTTGAACTTTCCTCATTAGGTTGTGAAGTCTTGACTTCAGTGGCAGTTGGATCAGGCTGTATGGCCTGGCTGTACAAAAGGAGTTAGGAACCCCACCTAAGTCCCTCTTTTAGGTGCCTAAATTCTAATTTTGGCTCTACTGAGGTGCACAAAACATCTGAACTCTGTAGGCACCTAAACTCTGCACCTAAGTTTTTGTGTTCGTAAGTTCCCTAGGTGTGTATGTTTCTGCCTCTGGCAACAGCCACTCAAGGCATCTGAGAGCCATTCTCCTGCCTCAGTCACGGAGTGAATGGAAGTCAAAGTTATAGCCCCAACTACATCTTTCCAAAATGTTGTGGGTTTAAATCAGACTCTTAAAGTCACATCAACAAGAGCTTTATAAGGCAGCAGCAATAATGCCTCAAGCTGTGATCTCATGAGATCTCAAACCAAACATGGCTGGGTTCACAGGTGCTGAGTTCCTGCGTTCCCGGGGGTGCTTGACCCCTGCTCTGCACCAGGCCCCACCCCCACTCCACCCCTACCCCCAAGTTCCCACCCCTACCCTGCCTCTTCCCACCCCATTCTGTCCCTTCCCCTGAGCACACCCTGCCCTTGTTCCTCCCCCCGCCCCAGCACCTCCTGCACATTGCTGAACAGCTGATCCATGGCAGGTGGGAGGTGCTGCAAGGGAGGGGGAGGAGCTGATCAGTGGGGCTGCCAGTAGATGCTGAGCACCCACTATTTTTTCCCATGGATGCTCCAGCCCTGGGATGCTCCAGCCCTGGAGCACCCATGGAGTCAGTGCCTATGGATGGGTTGGATTTGAGACTTCGAATGAAGCACTGTAGTATGTAGTAGTGGTAGAAAATAAAGCTCACTTTCCTCTCTGTATTGGTACTGAATCAGTGCCTGAGAATGGTGTTAGGGCTTAGAAGCACCATACTGTTTGTTTGAGGTGCCATCTTCAGATGTAAAGCTGAGGTCCCCACCATTTATAGTTAGTGAAGTTCCCACGGCACTTTCCTTAAGTGTCAAGGTTTGTTAACCTTGGTACCTGAAAATTTCAACTGTGGCAATTATATTCTGTCTGCTGGTTGCTAAACTTCCCCTCTGATTTCTTATTCACATCTTATTCTAAGCTGTTTTGGAAGCACTGTTGTGAAAGCACTATTATTTTGCATTACAGAGGGTCACTTCATTGTGCATGACTGAGCAATAGCTTTGTTTCCTCCTTCCCAGGCTGCTGCACTGCAGTGATAGGTGCACAGATTTCAGGACACCATATTTAGATTTCCACAATCAGTCTGTAAGTAACTTTAGTAGGCATCTGGCTGCAGACGATATGTAAATGTAAGATCACTATTATTAGATCTGGTTAGATTTTTTTTCAAATTTTCAGAAATTTTTTGTGAAAATGTTTCAAATTATATTGCAAACCATTTTTGCTGTTTTTGACCCTCTTACAGACTGTTTGAAATGTTTGAAAACTCAAAATCTTGACCAAATGTACTGATGTGCATTGTCTTTGTAAGCTCTTTGCTAAGTTTCTTTTACAATGTGGATTTGAAATAATGTTTGAAAGTAACGTGCTCAGAGTATGCCGTGTTCTTTAACGATGTAAGCATGTACTTTCAGGACCAAATTCTGATCCCGGTTACACATCCACTCAATATTCAGAATTAGGCTCCCTGTAAGTGGGCGTATTAAATAACAGTGTACAGAGTGACAATTACATAGAATGCACAAAATTGAACCTGAATGTACCATGCAATGATCATACATTCAAACAACATTCAGCGGTAACAAGTACCTGATCCACCCATCGTGACAAATCTTGAACTAACCCAGCAGCTGCTAAAGAATCCTGATCATAGCTTCTCACCTTCACATGACAAGCTCCCATTCTCCCACCTTAGGAAAAAGTAGTTTTCAAGGATAGAATAATTATTGTTAATTTAGTTACAAAGTTAAATAGTTCAGTTAGGACCCTAAGGCCAAAGCAGCAAAAAAGGTGAACAAGTAAATAGGAATGAGACTCCAGGGGTTGTTAGCTGAACATAAGTGGAGGGAGTCACTGGGTTTTTCCTGTAACTGAACAACAAATAGTGTTTTAGTAAATCAGACAATTTGTTTCAAGAACGGAGGGCCAAATTTTCTTCTGGCATAACTTTCTTGACACACTCCCCTCTAGAACCTGGAACTGAATGAACTCATGATTCTTCTGCTGTCACCAAACAGCTGTGAATCCCACTGGCAAAATGGGATCTTAACTTCCCCCTCTAATGGCTGGTCCACATAGAGAATAACAGCCTATTACCGCTACCAGTTACTCAACTCAAGTAGCAGAGGTCAGTGCTGTGGGTCTAAAGGTCCCAAACCCACTGATGACACAGGTGGGGGTCAATATGGTTCCATATCATAGAATTTCTACTTTTTCAAATTTTTTTAAATTAGGATATTCCATAGAAAAAAAACTGCCTTGAAAGAACATTAAAGGTGTCAAGCCAAACACTCAAAAATTAAGCAGTGACAGAATTAAGATTGCCCCTGCAACTATAACTTGGCCCTCAAACATACATGCACCTACTAAAGCAGCTACTAAATGTTTCTGAAGGTAACTGACTACTTTAGTTGCTCATTTCATTATATGGTATAGCTCATGCATTCCCTTAGGACATTATATTTATTTTTAGAGAAGCCTCTATTGCTGAGTGTTGTGAAAGGAGCACTCAGGAGATGCGATTAGTAGTCACTTGTTTCAGTAAACACTAAATGTAACATATGCCTCTCAAGTAATGTGTATCCAAACATGCAATTTACAAATAATTAACATCATGTTAATTAGTCACATTAATTTATGCCACTTTGTGGAATTATTTCCTCAGAGTCTTCAGGAATGCTGCCAGCAGTGTGAGCCAAAGAGTGTGAAAATTTGCTTGAAGTAACTGTTGTGACTGGCTGTGACACACAGCTTGAACAACAGGCAACTAAGGGCCATAAAGACTGATTGAAGATCACTAAGTCTGAGAGGTGGGTTATTGCTGACATTGCACATACTGTGTAGCAGCCAGAGAACATTTCATATAAATAGCTCCCTGACACACACGCCCTCCACCCTCACTCTCCCTCAGTCTCTCATTGAAAAACATGTGCATACGGTAATCTACAATACCAGGACAAATTCATGTAATTACCATGGGTTATTTCATATGATGGATCTTGCAAAAAAGCTGTTGAAAACAAACATAATGTCAAATCTGAGAAATGCCAAAAATTAAGCTTTAACGTCTCAAAAACAAAGGAGAAGCCATCTGAAATATTGGCTCAGTCTCAAAAAAAAATCAGACACAGCTATCCTTAAATGTGTGAGAATGGGACTTCTAAACACAGCTGTACCTTTCAGCAACACAATATGAACTGTGCCTGAGATAAAAAAAAGGAAAGAGTTGCCCTCTGTGATAGAAATAGTCAGGCCACATGCAATTAAGAAAAAAAGTGAAAAAAAAAATTAAAAAAACCCACAGGAAAGTAATGGATAGGACATAGACTATATCATCAATTTGTGTTAAGGTATCAGAGTTTCAAATCATGCGGATATTAAAAACACCTCAGTTTGAAAGAATTAATCAGTTTCTTGCTAAAAGACATGGTATGAAAAAAATAAGACACAATAAAAGAAAGAAAGAAAAAGAAAAAAAAAAGATTATTATTGTAAAAAACGTACGGCTTTTGAAAAATTTTAGGAATATTTTTTCATCCTTTCCCAATAGTGAGATATATATACACACACACATCATGCCAACACAATTCCATATAAACATTCTTTGAAAAAACTACACTTTTGGACCAGCACCATGATTTTAATGCAGAAAAAACTTCCATTGGCATCAGTGGGTGTCTGGCAGCCTAAGGACTGCAGCATCAGGTCTTTACATAAACACACTAATACAAAGCGTAAGAGTTGCTTTAACTATTTAACTTTAACTTGTTACTTTCAGCATTTGTAAACATTTTCACAAATGCCTGGCTGTTGTCTAAATACTAATGAATGATTAATAATATGGGCCTGACTCAATGCCCACTGAAGTAAATGGAAAAACTCCTACTGACTTAAGTGGGCATTGGACTGAGCCTTATATATCAGCTACCCACCTCTGAAATCAAAGATAATTGAATGTGACACTTTTACTTATGAATATATTTGCAAATCAGTTATTTTAATATTCAACAAGCTCTACAAAGAATTACACATTAAGTACTAAGTACATTTATGCATATATGACATACTATGTATGACATATATATCATATAGAATTCTCTATCTGTACACATATATAGCTATACATAGAAACAGAGATTTCCACATACACGTGGTGCATATTCTAAAAATTCCTTTCTACCCGTAGTTAGAAAAGAAAGGCCTTTTCTAACAGTGCTGGGATCATTTAGGTTATCTAGCAAAGCCAATTAAGTTAATAACATTGTATTCCAAGCACTACAACTTACATTTTATTTAGGATTATTTGACTCGTTTTGGATTTCATTCTTTGTATCCTTTTAAAATATTTACCCAGTATGTGGCAGAAAAACAGCGTGTCTGAATACATGAAAGGTAGTCACTAATGCCCAGCACACCATTGAGAATTTGAAAGCAGTGAATCCAGCCTGGGGTTTAGATACAGCCTGCACTTCAAAATGATTTGAAAGGAAACTGTAGCCATTTTTCTCAGTCTGAAATTTCACACAGTACAAGCAGGACTTCTCACCATGTGTAACATTTCAAATACACCATGTATTTGAAAGAAGAGCCCGGTCCTTCCTTCACAGAAATGAATGGTAAATCGGGCCATGGGCCTCACTGGGTGCAGGATTAGGGCCAGTGTTTTTAATTAAAAGCATCTATCTGTAGACACTAGTTAGGCCTTCAGAGTGGAAAAGCCCACCCTGGAGCTCTTGACTGTATTCCTATGGATTAAGTACTTTGAAGGTGGGCTGTCTGTAATGGTCATGATGGACCTGCTCTCACACGTTCCTGCACTCTGCAGTCACTGGTGAAGTGTCCCATTTTTCTCTATGCTGATACCATTTCTGTGGCAATTCAGTGAAACCTTTCCTTTTTCAAAAGTGCCATTTCTGAGCTTGCTGCTGGAGCAGACTTGCTGAAAAATGTCTACAAAACACTCAACAACAGCTAGGCAGATACCATGTTTGTTATATTCAACATGGCTCATCTCTCTGCTACCCTGTTCTACCTTCTTTCCTTCCATAGGTGCTGGAACTAGGGGTGTTTCCGCACCCCCAGGCTTGAGGTAGCAATAACAACCAAATTACATGGCTTCCCTCCTTCAGCATCCCCGCTATAAAAATGGTTCCAGCACCACTGTTTCTGTCCCCCTTCTGTTTGTTTGTTGTATTCACCTGCTGTCTCTCATCATACACTTAGGGTGCTACCTGTTTGGGGCAGGAACTATATTTATTACATGTGAATACAGTACCTAGCATAATGGGAACGTGGCTGCCAATTGGGACTTATATATGCAACCTTATTACAAATATATCAAATCAATAATAACAATTACCGTTATAATGGGGACACCACAAGCAAGGGAGTAAAGTCTGATGCCAGAGATAGTAGATCGGTTTCTATCCTGCCTCAGCTGTACCGTGGTTTTCCAAAATGTTTAAGATCTAATTCTTCCCTTGATGCCTGCACAGAACTCACAGTTTTAAGTGGAGTTATGTGCACGCAGGGGAAAATCCTGTCCCTGTAAATCCCTGTACAAAGCGTAGAACCAATGTGATTCCACTGAATGGATGGGATGGGATAAGGGGCAGAAGGCGATTGGTTGTGCTCCTCCTCCCTGTGATTCCACTTCCCTTGTGGATGCAAAGTGTACTGTTGAGCAATGCGGAGCCCAGTGTCCAGTCCAGTGATGAGAAGAGGACTGGGCCCATATTAAGAAGTAAAGAATGGATAACATTTAATAAGTCATCCAGACATTTCCTCTGCCACTATAAGATCAGTGCCTGGAGTACATTTTCTAGTGCTTTGTCCAATCTAGTTTTAAATGTCCAAAGCAATGGGGCTTTCACTACTTCCCTGTGGAAAATATTTTTACAGCCTAATACAGCTCACTCTTGATATTGCTTTCTTTGACACGTGATCTGAACTTTCCTTTACTTAATACCATGCCATTACTCCTACAATAGTTATATTCCCATGGTTCACATTAAATAATTCCTCTCCCTCCTTGGTGTTTACACCTTTTAGATACTTTCAGACAATTCAGTCCCCTCTTATCCAATATTTAGTTCTTGTAATCTTTCCTTATAAATTAGTCCCTTCCCGGTCACAGATCCTTTAGGGCTCTTTGTGGCAAACAGTGTCAGCAGCCCCATCTCAGGGCCAGGCAGAGATACATTACCCCAGTGAAAACTCTGAGACACACCGTGCTCTGGGGGCACAGGTGGATATAGTCCCTGTGCCAGTCTTGGAGAGGAAACAGTGCCCATTCGCTGCTTGGTCTGGCTAGATTTGCTCCCTGTGCCACTATGCCTGGGTCTCTGAGTGGGTGTGGAAGGGGACAGGGGGCTTTTAACTCTCGCCTGTAAACCTGTGCTGGAGACTGGCCCAATCTGGCCATTAATTTTAAAAGATCAGACATGAGCTCTTCGTTCACATTGGCAAGCAACTCCTCACCATTGTCAGGAGTTCACATTCTGCCCCCCAATCCAAGCGAAAGTTAAATATCTCCTGGAAAGTGGATGAGGGTTTAGATGACAGGACCGTAATATCTCCATCCATCGTAGGAACACACAGGTGCTTGCAAAAGCACAGTTATATAAATAAGTTTAATTTACTCAGCTGTTACGGTTGTATGTAATTTGTGACATGGACATTATTTGATAAGGATATTAAACAAATATAATACTTAAAAGCGTCTTCTCTGCTCCAAAGTAGACATTTGGAATGGTAGTGCATTACTGCATACTGTATCAATCCACAGTACATACTGGTTGCAGATATGCATATTCAGCAACATATGGAAGACGTTAATATTCAGAGGTAGAAGCTGTTTAAGAACATAAGAACATAAGAATGGCCATACTGAGTCAGACCAAACGTCCATCCAGCCCAGTATCCTGTCTACCGACAGTGGCCAATGCCAGGTGCCCCAGAGGGAGTGAACCTAACAGGTAATGATCTAGTGATCTCTCTCTTCCCATCCATCTTCACCCTCTGACAAACAGAGGCTAGGGACACCATTCCTTACCCATCCTGGCTAATAGCCATTAATGGACTTAACCTCCATGAATGTATCCAGTTCTCTTTTATCCAGTTCTCAGGCAAGGAGTTCCACAGGTTGACTGTGTGCTGTGTGTGAAGAAGAACTTCCTTTTATTTGTTTTAAACCTGCCGCCCATTAATTTAATTTGGTGGCCCCTAGTTCTTACATTATGGGAACACGTAAATAACTTTTCCTTATTCACTTTCTCCACACCACTCATGATTTTATAGACCTCTGTCATATCTCCCCCCTTAGTCTCCTCTTTTCCAAGCTGAAAAATCCTAGCCTCTTTTATCTCTCCTCATATGGGACCCGTTCCAAAGCCCTAATCATTTTAGTTGCCCTTTTCTGAACCTTTTCTAATGCCAGTATATCTTTTTTGAGCTGAGGGGACCACATCTGTACGCAGCACTCAAGATGTGGGCAATACCATGGATTTATATAAGGGCAATCAGCTATTCTCCGTCTTATACGCTATCCCTTTTTTAATGATTCCTAACATCCTGATTGCTTTTTTGACTGCCGCTGCACACTTGGTGGATGTCTTCAGAGAACTCTCCACGATCTTTTTCCTGATTAGTTGTAGCTAAATTAGCCCCCATCCTATTGTATGTATAGTTGGGGTTATTTTTTTTCCAAACGTTACTAATAAGTGGAGGGTTTGTTTTTATTTTTCATTTGTTTGTTTAAGAAAATAGACCTCATTTTACTGCCTGCAAGTTTGCATTTTAGGATGAGATAGAACACATCAAAAATTGGCTGGCAAAAAAAAAAAAAAAAAGACTGCCGTTTTCTTTGTATCAAGTATCAGGGGGTAGCCGTGTTAGTCTGTATCCACAAAAACAACAAGGAGTGCGGTGGCACCTTAAAGACTAACAGATTTATTTGGGGATAAGCTTTTGTGGGTAAAAAACCACTTCTTCAGATGCATGGAGTTTTCTTTGTGCATGTTTATAGTTTAAAATGGCCCAAACTGATTTCAGATCCTGGGCTCCTTATCAAGTTCTCTTTGTACATTCTCACAGCCAAGTTATAAATCCCTAAAATTAGATTATAATAGAAACACAGACGTAACCTCTCAGTACAATCAGATGTGAGTGCAAAATCAATAATGACCAAGACAAACAAAAATGTCTTGCATGCATAGGACCCAATTCTACCAGGAACTGAAGTCATATGCACAGAAACCCAAGGGCAGAGTTTGATCCTTGTTATTTAATAAACCAGTACAGGATAGGAAATGTACTTAAAACAAAAATGCATTTAAGATGTCATGTTTTCATTCTGTTTTGCTTGCACATGAAAAGCTAAGCTTTAAATAGTGAAACTAGTGAGGCTAGCAAGGATTTGAGGGGAACTTGGCAGTTTTAGTTTTTCATCCTAGTTTTGAAAACACTTATCCCTTTAGACATATGTTTTTGCTTAGAAATGCAGAGAGGTGAATAAATCAGTTGATCAGCATTCACCTAGAGCTGGCTGTATTAACTTCCTTGGCATGATCTCACCACTTAAGTCAATATGACTTAAGAGTCTCTCTAACAGTTTATTTGCCTTTAATTCCATATATTTCCTGAATGTAAATGTTAAATCTACTGATTGGGGGGAAAAAAGAGAGTGTTTGCAGGATTCAGAGAGTCCAAAGTTTTACCATCTTAAGACGCAGACGGAGAGGAGGAGATTCTCACTCACAGTACTGAATGAACAACCTGCTGCAGAAATCTAGCTATCTTATTTTCTGACATAAAGGACCACCAAATGGTCAGTGTCCTGGGCTGTGCTTTAGAAAGAGGTTAAAGGCATTTTTAAAGAAAATAAATCTGTACATAGAATCATAGAATATCAGGGTTGGAAGGGACCCCTGAAGGTCATCTAGTCCAACCCCCTGCTCGAAGCAGGACCAATTCCCAGTTAAATCATCCCAGCCAGGGCTTTGTCAAGCCTGACCTTAAAAACCTCTAAGGAAGGAGATTCTACCACCTCCCTAGGTAACGCATTCCAGTGTTTCACCACCCTCTTAGTGAAAAAGTTTTTCCTAATAGCCAATCTAAACCTCCCCCACTGCAACTTGAGACCATTACTCCTCGTTCTGTCATCTGCTACCATTGAGAACAGTCTAGAGCCATCGTCTTTGGAACCCCCTTTCAGGTAGTTGAAAGCAGCTATCAAATCCCCCCTCATTCTTCTCTTCTGCAGACTAAACAATCCCAGCTCCCTCAGCTGAGGGATCATCATCATCATCATAGTCCTGTGGTTTTATTACTAAACTATGCATTTTCTCTTTCTTCTTTATAGACTTCTCAGCAACTCATTCTGCTTAAAGGCCAGTTGGCATTTGAAGCCATCAATTAAAAAAAATAGTAATGATGGCCTAAGAAATGGCATCTTTGGTGAATTTGGAGACACTGGGCCCAATTGAACACATGCAAACATATTCTGCACACAATCAGATGTATGTATGCAAATAACCAATTTGCACGCACACATGGTTAGATATGGGCGTATCTTGCCACGGGAATGCATAAATTGTGTCTAATACGAAGATCCATCATGTTCTCATAGCAAGGAGATGTTTGGAGACTTGTGCATAAAGAACAAGTTTTGGCAGTATCAATTACCTGCTATCTAGGTTAAGGCTAGATTGTGTATGGGGTGTTCAAGGGACCAGGGGGGCACAAGAATCTTCCTTTCAAAATTTTCATAGAGGATAGCTACCAGCTACCATTCCAATCCTTATCTCCCGCAGTGTGGAGAGTGGAACTCCAGAGATGCTGGGAAGGAACATGGCCAGCAGAACTAAGTCGGCACAGAAAGGAAACCATGCTGCACTGTCAGAAGGTGGAGATGATGATGCAGTATCCAGAGTGTCAGGACTGCTGGAAGCACTGGGCTAGATGCTCAGCTGGGGCATATTGGTATAGCCAATGGAGCAAAACTAGCTGAGGATCTGGTCCATTGTGATTTCCCAGACATGCTGCCTTTGGGAGCTGCAGCCAGATGATGCAGAACCACACGCCGCCTACCATGCGCTGTGACTGAAAAGCCACAGTTAGTTTGGATTAAAAGACCGAATCAGCCATGGGGACTTATCACAAGAAGAGAATTTCTGCTTCAGTAAACAAGCTCCCTTTCTACAAAACTGCTCCTTGAAATGGCTGATTTTACCACCAGTGCTGTTTCAGTTTGTCTCTAACCAGCTGTGAGATAGGCAACATCATGCCATGTGTGCAGTCTCCAAGGAACCGAGTCCTCGCAACAGTAACAGGACATTTCAAAAAATATAAATAGTTTGTTTTAAAGCTGCACATATGCTATGAAGGCTGCTTAAATGAAATGCCTGTGCTGAAGCATTATGACAGAGCCAACACACTGTAATCCCTTCTGCCCAAGGTGACAGGAAGAAGTACATAAGAAAGGGATATTTTTCTTCCTATAAGCTCCAGCAAGCTGTCTCCGGGTGGAGAAGGATGGGACTAATACACTGTAAAAATATAAGAATCTCTAATCAAATATACATTTTAGCATTCATTCAAAGTGGCTGACTGCTTGCTTCTATTTCTTGAATCAACACTGAGTTTTCATAGCAGGGCACAGTATTTTTCAGAACTACGTAGAGATTTTGATTTCATTTGTTTCCCAAGCACATAGCCTTAGCCTATACTCATATAATCAAAGTCCTAACAGGCCATTTTTGTTGTTTGAGCTTTTGTCTCTCTTCTGTTAATTCACATTATTGCTACTAGATATGCTACATTTCTTATGAGAGGTCAATTTGAGGTCCTGATCATGTGTGGTCTTTAAAAATCCCATAGCACTTTGAGGTGTTGGCTTTGGTTTCTTTACTGAAGCCTAATTTGGGCTGTTATATTGTGCTTCCCTAAATTTCCCTTGTAGTTTTAACTGGCCCTGCCATTTATCCTCACTGTTCTAAAATGCTGTGAAGAGCTACAACATGGCATTCTCAACGTGGCCACAAGCCAGTGGCAGGTAAAGCGAATCCACTACAGATAGGTCAAGTCCTGAAGTTCTCTCTCAGTTTTTACTCAATTCTTACCCAGGCAAAAACCTTATTGCTTTCAGGGGTAGTTTTACCTCACCTATGAATCTATTAAAAACTAAGTAGGAATGTCAGGATTTAGATCCTGAATCAGAAAAGCACTTAAGCAGATGCTTAACTTTAAGCATGTGCTTACTGGCTTTGAACAATTGGGGTATCAGTCCAGAGTTTGTAAAGAGCTTTGGGAGCCTTTGGGATGAAAGGCCTTATTATGCATTTAGGATATTGTTATTATTACTACTACATTGTTAAAAAACTAAAGCTGAAGTAAAAATAACAAAAGCTTAGCCTCATGGCATTACTTCTGCCTATCTAATTCCAGCTCAAACTATACGCCATCTAGTCGTGGTAAAGAACAGAGAATTTGATCAGGACTCAGAGCTGGGAAGGGAAAGTGAGAACAGCTTTGGCTCATGCACTGAGTCCGTTAAAGAGGATTAGTGACAGTGGATTATTCTAACTCTCTGTACAACTGTTGCAGATTCCCCATCTCTCCCCACCCAAGAGAAAAGGGAAAAACACACATACACAATCTGGGGGATGCTTAGCAAATGCAGACTAAAACTATACAATATATATGGGTTTGCCACTGTTGATCCAGCCATGCCACATGCTAGTTTTAAGGTTCCAGTTCAGTAATAATAATAAAAAAATCCATCTGGCTTCTGCAGCATGGCTTCTGGAGCGAAGCAGACTTTTGAGCTTTCCTGGCCACACACAGGGAACTGTGCCGCAGGAGTTGGATGGAGTTTTAACTGAAATGGGTCCTTAGAGAGGAATTGCACAAGACAATGTAAGTGAACACTAAGTAGAAGAGACAGTAGGTAGCATGTACTTCCACATCAGCCTATCGCTAATTGGTCTACAGAAAGCCAACACAGAAAGCATATTTCTAAACTTAAATAAAATTGAAATAGCAAATTCTCTTACTTATTTATAAGTTGTAATTACAAGGGTTTAAAGAATCATGTAATCAGCTATGTTCTGCAACTGTCAAATGGAAGAGCACTATTTGTACGAATTAAAACCAATAGTTAGATATCAAGGTATAGCAAATCAAGATCACATAAATATATATATTTTTAAATAGCAGCAGGGATTTCAGTTTAATAGAACCAAGACAGAGAATTACAGAATCACATGAAATGAAAGATGACCAAGATCTATTTGGCCATCTAGTCCATCCCCTCACAAATGCAGAACTGTTTCCTAAAAAGAGTTATATGCAATATGATGCGTTGTGGTATCTGTGAGGATTTCATGAGCTCCTCACCAGACATGCCAACCCCCAGGGAAAAAACGCAGAAATTGGGCTTGTTTTTGGCTTAATTAGCTTGTGAGTTGTTTGTTGGCTAGTTTTTGGCTTGTAGCTTGTTGTAGCTTGTTGCTTCTTTTTTTTTTTTTGATCAGCTCCCAGCAAGTAGGGGCAAAGGGGGAGCAAGCAGGGGCAGGGACAAGCACGGGCAAGGGGGGGAGAGAGCAGGCCCACCACAGTCCCAGACTGCATGCCAAGGGGATCTAGTCACATAGAGTGTTGGGGTTCTTAGAGATTGGCTTGTTTTGGCCTTGTTTTGAAATGGGATTAGCTTGATTTTTGTCTTATTATGAAAGTCGGGGTGCTTATTTACCACATGAAAGTTGGCAACTGTGCTCCTCACCCCAATAAACTGTAATCTACAAACTTGGCCCATTACTGTATCTGTAGTTTGTACAATTGCAGTTTTGTTCAGAATTACACCTCTGGTTGTCTGGACATGGGCTTGGAAAGGGCCCTATCATTTTCAAACTGTTCTACAGGATTTTTGTTTTGCCTTATCCCCAGTAAATGTAATGGGGGTTATAGAGCTAAAATACCACAGATGTTTTGGAAATGTACCCTTCAATGTACTGATGTTGCACCTTTTAGTTTAAATTTTTGACATTTATTTTTCCACATTTCAGTTTATATATACCAATGAGCCAGCAAAACCTTTCCTTTAGGCCTAAAAAACACCTACAACACGTTAAAGTCTGATCATTTGGTAACATTCCTGTTTGGTTCAGAATAAAACATCTATAACTGTTGTCTAGAGCACTGGTTCCCAAACTTGTTCCGCCACTTGTGCAGGGAAAGCCCCTGGCGGGCCGCACCAGTTTGTTTACCTGCGGCGTCCGCAGGTTCGGCCGATTGCGGCTCCCTGTGGCCACGGTTCACTGCTCCAGGCCAACGGGAGCTGCTGGAGGCGGCAGCCAGTACGTCCCGCGGCCCACACCTCTTCCAGCAGCTCCCATTGGCCTGGAGCAGCGAACCGCGGCCACTGGGAGCTGCGATCAGCCGAACCTGCGGACGCAGCAGGTAAACAAACCGGCCGGGCCCTCCAGGGGCTTTCCCTGCAGAAGCGGTGGAACAAGTTTGGGAACCACTGGTCTAGAGCAAAACAGGACAGCAAAAAATAACTATAATACAAATAGATGTACAAATATTCAAGCTATGGGGCTACATTTGAGGCTGCAACAAAGAGTGCACAACTCCTCCCTCTATCTCCTAAATGTTTACAAACACAATAAGAAATAGACTAGAGTGGATATCTCTAAAAGTGCCTAAGAGACCACAGAGCACTTTGAAAGTAACGATGAAACTGCTCTCTATTCAACAGGTATTCAAAAAAAAATAACCATACGTACTCACATGATGTGGAAACATGTTTTGCATGTAGGTGTTTGCACTGCTGCTCATGTAGATTAGTAGTAGTTCTTTGAAGCCCCTTTCCATTCACATCCACCTCTAATTTGTACAAAACATAGGCCTCTAATCATCAGCTTTACTCTTGACATTGACTTCACTGTGCAAATAAAATCTCAGAAGCTTTCCAGGTTAATATTCATACGCAGATGAGTCACTACACATATCTGGAACCAGAAAGAGTTCTAGTTCGTCAGTGTAATAAGCCACCTACAACAGTCCTGCACTCAGGCTAACATTTTATGCAAGGAAGGTCATACAAAAAACCTGCAGTTTCTACAAAAGCTGGTTATAGCTGCCTTCTGATTTAAACGAAAACTTCTTGCCAGCTAGACGGATGCAAGAGGAAGATGCATACAGGCCACTTCAGCACTCTGAGGGTTAAAAGCTCTTCCTTTGTAGTTACTGAACTGTCTACCAAAAAGTATCCTTCAGCAAAAATAGGAAGTAGCTGACTCCATTCTGTTCAGATTCTCTCCCATTACTTGTTCTCGCAACACTGCCTCAGGTTGTGAGCCCTTTAAATACCATATGCTAAACGGGGTCAGGTAATATCAGCACTTAATAAGAAACCTTCAAGGAAAATTAAGGTGCTGCAGGAAGCTGGGTTAGCAATTCCACAGGTGGTGCTTCTTCCCCTGGAATCAGTACTGAGCTCATACCCCACTATCGTGTTGTAGATCACCAAGTTGCTGGACGTGCCATTTTCCAGACAAGTTGCAACACCAAGGTTGCGACCCTCTGGGATAATTACAGATCCCATGTCACTGTTTGGAAGAGGAGGAGTTGTACCCAGGTGTCCTGAATAAATTCCACCTTGTGCAATTACACTGTTTTGCCTCAAATGCTCATGGATTTTCAGTGGGGGAAGACACTTTTCTTTATTTCCTGAGCTACGCTGTTGTGTTGCTTTACTGGGCACTGTTAAACAGCTGCCATGTTTCACTCCTATGCTGGCTACAGTGAACATGTTTCTTCTCTTATTAAAATAACTCTATGGTATTCGCCAATAATGTCCCAAATCACTTCAGTAACACCAGTGTAAGCTGTCGTGTTCCGGACCATTACTCAGAACACTGCAGTTTTATAAGGGTAGTTTATATAATGGTTTACATTTGTAAATCATCTCTGGATCCTTTGTGATGAAAGACGCTATAGAAACTCAAATTATTATTATTCCTACATTCCAGTGCTCCATGAGCGAGAGAGATATGGAAGCAGCATGGGCCTGTGATATGTTTGTGATCATACAATCCTCTGTGTCCGACATTTCATTTTTACTGGAATCTGTGATTAACATGAACATTGTGCTGTTTCCCATATCCCAGCCCTTTGTTAGGTATGGATTTCATGCACGGCACACAGCACTGCCTTTCTCTAAACCATTTCAGGGGAGCCAGAGAGGGGCAATTAAATTGGCTACTGGAGCCCAAAGTCAGCACAGTCTCTACCTGGTGGGCCTGTTTTGAGAACAGAGCACTGTGGGCTCTGTTCCATTTTTCAAAAGCCTTAGAGAACACGGCAAAGTGTGGCAGAGCTTTTGCAAAGAGCTCCTTTACAAACAACGGGGTGATTTAGGCTATAATTACTTTACAGGGGCAAAAGTTCAGGAAATCTTTGCTGCTTTCTACATATGATACAAAACAGGCTGCAACAGAGTCTGGGTTTTTTTTCATTTATGCTTCAGAAAGTTCTCTCTCGCCGGCACAATGCTGAAGTGATCCCATTTGGACACACTTTGCAGTTCGCCCTCCTCTTTGATACATTACAGTGATTTGAAGAAGCTAGTAGTAGAAGCAGATAACTTGCTGTAACAAATAACAGGTGGCAAGATGCCAATATCACTTTGTAGTTGCCATTTGATGTTTGAGGGAGGAAGGATGAGAAATGGAAGGGTACCATGCATGCACCACCGAAAATTCTATTAGTAAATTAAACCAAGGAAAGGAGGCAAGGGCAATGAAAGAGTTAAAGGAATCTAATCTGTGCCCTAGTTTGCTTGTGTGTTCTGGTTTCTTTCTTAAACTACACTACAGGGATGGACCACAAGACTTTCCCTCTCCTTATTAAAAAAAGCAAAAACTGCTTATGCAGCAAGGCACTGTTGTTAGCAGATTGTAAGGGCATATGGAGATGAGCATCAGCATCAGTACCAATGGAGACATTTACAGGGAAAGGAATCATTCTGTGAGCACCACATATTCTGGCTGCAATTAGACATTAATCTCTCATTCTTCTGTGGTGGGAGGGAAGAAATTATTCTCCTGTTATTTGAATCAGGATATGCTGCTCTGTTCTGACAGCAATGAACACGGAGGGTTATGCAGACTGAAGGCAATAATTACAGCCTTTTGAATGGACTCTGCATCTCCCCTTCCCCCCACCGCCCCCAAAAAAGTGTAAATCCTACAGTGTTTTAGTCACTAAACTGTGTCTGTCACTACAGACATGCTCCATTCCTTTCTGGGCTTCCAGTCCTTAAAACATGCTTGCACATAGGCAGAGGAAGAATGAAGCTAAGAATCTTGTATCCGTTGCCTTGAAAATGTTGATCTATGTATAGGCTTGGAAGAATTAGATTTGTATTGGTAAATGTTGGTAGACATTGATTTCACCATACACACATAAACCAATGAAAAAATATTTCCACTGATAATCATCACAATTTACAGATAGGCAAAGTAAGAAAAATGCTGCTTGAGAACTTCT
Organism: Eretmochelys imbricata; assembly: GCF_965152235.1. Lineage (NCBI taxonomy): Eukaryota > Metazoa > Chordata > Testudines > Cheloniidae > Eretmochelys > Eretmochelys imbricata. Next base: position 114,901,596 of record NC_135575.1, on the reverse strand, counting down.
TAGAGTTTCTTAGAGTTATACTGGCAGTGCGCGGCCTGCAGAGATGAGCACCCAGCCAACAGCCACCAATCTCCAGCTGCCCAGCTCTGAAGGCAGCAAAGAAGTACGGGTGGCAATACCGCAACCCCCCTAAAATAACCTCGCGACCCCTCTGCAACTCCCTTTTGGGTAAGGACCCCCAATTTGAGAAACACTGGTCTCTCCCATGAAATCTATACATATAGGGTAAAAGCACAAAAAAGACCAGATTTCACGTGGGGAGACCAGATTTCACTGTCCGTGATGCATATTTCATGGCCATGAATTTGGTAGGGCCCTACAAATGAGTAACTACTAGCTTCTATGGGGACCAACCACTAAAGGGACGAAAGGGGGAATTGACAAACATTGTGCCAGAGAGTTAAATTATTTATTAGGGAGAAGCAGAATGCTGGGAATCAGGATTCCTGCATTTTATTCCTAGTTCTGGGAGGAGAGAGTGGTCTAGTGTTTACAGGCAGGATAATCATGCACATAGATTTAACATGGTCTTTAACATGGTCTTTCAGAAAAAGTGGATAAGACTTGAGTCTGCCATATTAGAGACTTGAGTTCTATTCCCAACTCTGCCCGAAGTGATTTTGTGCAGCATCTCTCTTATTTTAGGAGGAATGATTCTTGACTTCCTTCTAGATCCTTTAGAGTGTGCATCAAACTGAAATATAAATCATACCACTAGTATAGGGAGAAATGTCACTACTAATGACATAGTGTAACAGCAAATAATGCACAGGAAATGACGGGACTTTAATAAGCTAGGATTCATATAACCAAGAACATGCTATAGGATACAGAGATCTGCCTGATTTGCTCATTACGGGGAGATCTACCATATTTCTTGTTTTGTAAAATAAGTAAATGAATAAATAAATGTTAATATGTTATCACTGACCAGTTTCTCTGAATTGGCCAAACTGTAATCTGTGTAAAACCGGGGCACCACCCACCTTTACATTCACTCCAATCCAAGAGCTAAAAGCCCCGGGGTTGTTCCAGCACTTGGGGAAAGGCCAGATGCAGGGGCATCTTGACCATGTCCATTTTCACCTGGCATGTCCCCTGACCCACCAGATGAAATCTGAGTTGCACAGAAGCCACTATGGCAACCCTATGCTACAGGAAAAAATCCATTTTACTGGGAAATAGTCTGAATATACCTAGGGTGGTGGTGCAAAGCAGACTTAGTGCACCCAGGAATCAGCTTGTCTACATGGCAAGTCACTACACTCCAAGTCAGGATGGGAATCTACCATGCCTCAGCATGCCATGCAGTAACATCCTGCATGAACCCTACTACAGTGCGGCTACAGCATGTAAGCTACACTCTGGGACTTTCACTGTCCTGTAGCAGGATTCACATCTGACGTGGAGTGTAGTAACTTGCCATGTAGACAAGCTAATTCCCGGGTGCACTAAGTCTGCTTTGCACCACCACCCTAGGTATATTCAGACTATTTCCCAGTAAAATGGATTTTCTCCAGTAGCATAGGGTTGCCATAGTGGCTTCTGTGCAACTCAGATTTCATCTGGTGGGTCAGGGGACATGCCAGGTGTGCCAAGGTGGTGCATTGTAGATTCACATCCTGGCTTGAATGCAGAAACTTTCTGTATAAACGAGCCTCAGACCCATTAATGGAGTCCCCAAGTCTCATTTAAATGTAAACTCTACTAAAAGATGATGATGAAACAAAGTGCGTTTAGGTTTGAGATCAATCCAGTAAGAAATACACATGCTCCAGCATTTGTTACCACATAAGAGTGTGGCATGTCATTATCAAGAAAGTCAGGAGATGGGTGTTATATAGAAAACCCTTTGTTAGATGGGAGATTGTAGAATCTTCATCGCTGAAAGTTTTTAAGAACAGGTTAGACAAACATCTGTCAGGAATGGTCTAGTTATTATTTGACTCTGCCTTGAGTGCAGGGGACTGGACTAGATGACCCACTGCAGTCCCTTTCAGTCCTGCATTTCTATGACGATTCTACGATACTAAGAATGACCTTGAGAGGATCACTGCAGACTATGTGGCTCTAGGAAGAAGGTTAAAAGAGTTTGGGGTGCAAGTGGTGTTCTTGTCCATCCTCCCTGTTGAAGGAAAAGGCCTCGGTAGGGACCATCGAATCATGGAAGTAAATGCATGGCTACGCATGTGGTGTCAGCGAGAGGGCTTTGGTTTCTTCGACAATGAGCTGATGTTCCAGGAAAGAGGATTACTGTGCTGGGATGGACTCCATCTATCAAACACTGGGAAAGAGCATCTTTGGACAGTGTCTGGCTAACCTGACAAGGAGCGCTTTAAACTAGGTCTTATTGGGCATGGTGACAAAAATCTAGCCAATGTGCATCTAGACTCAAGTAATGAAGACAAGGGAAAGGGGCTAATTTCTGGAGAAGGAACTAGAAACCATAACTGCATTAAAAAGGCTTGAAGAAAAGCAATGGGGCAGTTGGCAAAATATCTTCAATGCTTGTGTACAAATCAAAGGAGTATGGGAAACAAGCAGGATGAATTGGAAATCATGGTATATGAAGAAAAGTATGACTTAATTGGCATTACAGAGACTTGGTGGGACAACTCCCACGATTGGAGTATCAGCATAGAGAGATATAGCTTGTTCCAGAAGGATAGGTCTAGGAAAAGAGGAGGTGGAGTTGCACTGTACATCAAAAATGCATGCACTGCTCTGAGGTCCAAGAGGCAGAGAGCGACAGAACTACTGAGAGTCTCTGGGTGGGCATAAAAAAGGAAAAGCATAGTAGCTATGTTATGGTGGGGGTCTATGATAGACCACCAAATCAAGAAGAGGAAATGGATGAGTCATTCTACAAGCAGGTAACAAGATTAGCTAACACATATGAGCTAGTATTAATAGGGGATTATAACTTCCCTGACATCTGTTTGAAGACTATTACAGGAAAACATAATACGCCCTGCAAGTTCTTAGCATATGTAGGGGACAGGAAACAGCTTGATCGTCATCCATTTTGGATCTGGTATTGACCAAGAGGGACGAATTAGTTGCGAATCTGAAGGTGGTCAGGAACTTGGGAGGAAGTGATCATGATCTGACAGAATTCAAGATCCAAAGGAAAGGAGGATATGAGAACAGCAAAATGAGGACACTGGACTTCAGAAAGGCAGATTTCAACCAACTCAGATAAATGGTAGGCAAGGTCCCCTGGAAAGATCAATTAGGAAGAAAAGGAGTCAAAGAGGCCTGGCAGTTCCTAAAAGACATAATACTAGAGGCTCAACATCAAGCTATTCCAACACAGAGGAAAAATAAAAAGAGCCACAGGAGGCCAATGTGGCTGTGCAAGGAGCTTTTTAGCTATCTAAAAACCAAAAGGAATACATGGAAGGAGGAGCATGTCACCAACAAAGTATACATGGGAATAGTACGAGTGTGTAGGGACAAAATCAGGAAAGCCAAGGCAAAGAATGAGTTACAGCTGGCAAGAAATGCTAGAGATAACAAGAAGGAGTTCTTCAAATATGTCAGACAAGAAAGAAAGATCAGAGATGGTGTGAGTCCGCTGCTCAGTGGAGAAGGTCAACTGGCAACAGAAGATGATAGAAAGGCAGAGCTACTCAATGCCTATTTTGCTTCAGTCTTCTCACACTCACAAAAAATAACGTGACCAGATGATTAGCAATGTTATCATAGACAATAAAGAGGAAGGAACGCAGAACAGGATAAGTAAAGCACACATCGGAGATCTTCTGACCAATTTGAATGATTTTAAGTCAGCAGGACCTGATGCTATTCACCTGAGGGTACTGAAGGAATTAGCTGAAGAAATCTCAGAGCCACTGGCAATAATATTTGCAAACTCTTGGATGACAGGAGAGATTCCAGAACACTGGAGAAGGGCTAACGTAGTGCCTATCTTTAAAAGGGGGAAAAAAGAGGAGCTGGGGAACTACAAACCAGTCAGCCTCACTTTGATAGCTGGGAAGCTACTAGAGCAATGTATAAAAAATTCAATTTGTGAATACCTGAAGGATGAAGGGGTGATCACTAGCAGCCAACATGGATTTACTAAAAATAATCATGCCAAACCAGCTTGATTTCCTTCTTTGACAGGTTAACTGATTTGGTGGACAGGGGAATGCAGTAGACATAATATACCTGGACTTCAGCAAAGCTTTGGATACAATCCCATGTGACATTCTGACAAGTAAGCTGGAGAAGTGTGGGCTTGGTGGAACTACATTAAGTGGATTCATAATTGGTTAAACAGCTGCAAACAAAGAGCATTAAAGGAATGATGTCAGATTGGAGGGCACTCTCAAGTGGGGTTCCACAGGGATCTGTTCTGGGTCTCGTGTTGTTTAACATCTTTATTAATGACCTGGATGTAGGAATAGAGAACATACTGATCAAATTTGCAGATGACACAAAGCTAGGGGGGTTGCTTACACTTTGGAGGATAGAGCTAAAATTCAGAGGGATCTTGATAAACTGGGCTACAGACAACAAAATGAAATTCAACAAAGACAAGGTGGGTGAGGAGAGCTGTGTGTGGCTTGAAAGCTTGTCTCTCTCACCAACAGAAATTGATCCAATAAAAGATATTACCTCACCCACAGTGTCTCTGTAATGATTTAAGATATAAGTTTAAATTGTTTAATGCAGTGCTCCTTGCAATTCTTTACCACAGTCTTTGTTTTGTTATCAGACTATTACTATCACTTCATTGTGGAACTTCAGTAGACAGCTTTAGACTACCTCATTTCTCAAATATTTGTTGAAGAAATGTATATTCAAGCTATGTGAATACATTTGCATTTATAGTTTTCTTTCAGTTTGGTAGCGTAAGACAGAAATTTTTCACCCACATGCTAAGAAAAACTATGGTTTTGTGCAAAATGTTACCGGAAAGACTTATTCACCGATCTAAATCTTCTGATATAAGATAAAATGGCACAATACTGTGCCTTTGTTTTGAATTGGAATTATTTACTCCCTATCCTAAATGTTTGTGTCATTGCTGGGCACTTAAGAGCCCTATCCTGCAACCCTTACTCCTAAGAGTATCTACTTGGTTAGGCTTCATGGAGGGGCAACATGTGGTAAGCCAACAGCCCCCTAAATTCATCAAGGTCTTCAAGGATAGCAGGAAGCTCCTGTATCTCCCCTTAAGGGAGCAAAAGTGAGAAAAGACTCTCCTTTCAGCATTGTTAAGTGGCAAGAGAAGACAGCACCCTTTAAGATTTACCATGGTAGAGAGGGAATCCACTGGTGCTCCCTTCCATCAACCACAGTCTAACAGCCATTCAGTGTTGCTTTTATTATAGTGGTGTAGGAGCGCTCCTATAGTTAAGATTGAATATTGACATCTGTTTAAAGGTGGGCTTTCTAAGTCCTCTAAAATTGACATGCTTAGTTCTATTTCTTTGAAATCTGATGTGCCTCAGGTGGGTGCAGAATAGGGTTAGTGACCCAAATGTGGTGTCATTAGAGCCAGAGGTTCTGCAGATAATAAGCCCTGATTTATAGCCATTTAAAAAAAAGTTTCTAGGTGGGTTCCCTCCCCGCAAGCTAGAGATAGAACTATTGATGCCAAAATGGTCTCAATCTATTGAGTTTACCCAAGATAGTGCATGGCAACCAGTAAATCTATGAGGGACCCAAACTGAGAATGGTATTTAAGAAAATGTACATTTTTTTACATTGTGCAAAAGCCAATACAGAAAAATGGCTAGAGGGTTTCCATTCCTGCCATGTTATATGCTTTAAAGCTTGACTCATGTAAGTGTTCTAAAATCCAAATGGTTAATTGGACAGCTTTGAAATTTGCTGTGCCACATAGGGGCTCAGGATAGCATTAGTGATCTAAATTGCACCCTTTTGATCAAGGGGTTCCCAAATTACAGACTCCCCTTAAAAAAGTTCCATCTGCTGCCCTGTACTGTTAAACTGAGAAGTACTAATGACTGGATGAATCCAACCCGAGTGTCTCACTGCAGTTTTACAGCCTCGCAGCTCGAGCCCCATGAGCCCCAGTCAACTGATCCTGGCCTGCCGCAAATGTGCTGCAAGACTTCTATTGCACTGTAGACATACCCTAGATTTGCAATTTAATGCACACTTTTCTTTCTCACCACCCCTCCCCAAAAATTCTATGAGGGTTGTGACTTTTCATGTCATCAGTAGTCTGCCTGCCACAGTTATCAAACTTATATCGCTTATGATGAATTCACAAGTTGACAAACCTTTTAAGAGTGATTCTAGACATGAACTTTCTAGTACCCTGGAAGAAGCTGGTGGAAAGTGAGGCAGTAACTAAACCATAACCCACACCTTAAACAAGATGATACAGAATCAGAGAGCTGAGAAGTAGGCTATGGTCTTCAGGTGTTTCCCAGAGAACAACAAATGTTAGAGAGAGAATAACTGCATCATAGCTCAAATTCCTGTAAGCTTGAGGACCTTCAGTGGTTGTCCACAGTGGGACAGAATCTGCAAACAACGAGATTTTGGATGGGTGGAATTTTATAGCTGATCATTTGCACAGCCTCACAACACATTAAATTGTATCATGTTTGTGTGATGTGAACACCAGAACCTTAGCTTCCATATACATGAGCAGGAGTTGATTCATACAATTGCCAGTCTTGCAAACATATCCTTCAGGGTCTGGTTTGTGTAGCCTGAATTAAATTAAATTAAATTAAATTAAATTAAATGCTGCAGGGTTTGTTCAGTTCTATCCAATTGTCATTTTCTATTCAACAAAGGTACAGGTTTAGAACAGTATGGATATTAAACATCGGGGTGAAATCTCGACTCCACTGAAGTCAACAGCAGAACTCCCACTGACTTCACTAAGACCAGTATTTCACACTGGGAGATTTGAATTCTATTTACACACCCATGCAGGGAAGCTTGGCCACAGTGTGTATTTTTAGCATTAGTCCACATCCATGAAAACTAAATTCAAATTCAATTTAAAAAACCAAAAACATAACAACAGTAGCTAAGTTTCACTGTATGCTTTATATTTAAACTAGTCACACCTGGCCAGTCAAATACATTTACATGCTTAGCTGGGTTAATATCTATTCAATATTGCATTTTTTCAAGTGGCTCCAAACTCCCTTTGTCTCCTATTAAGTAACAGCTATTTGTCACATGAAAATACATTCACCATCAGCAGTCATATCCAAAATGTGTTTGGTTAACAATGCTACTGCAATACGTTTCCTTAACATTATAACATAATTTCTGTTGTTCTGAACTCCTCTGAAAAATAACTGAGAGGTATCCACACTAGGAAGGACTCATGTCCCTTTTAAGACATCAAAACTTTTACTGGAAGATGGAAAATATGGTTATTATCAATGATGTATTTAGCATGTGTGAATGGCAAATATGCTGTAGATGTGAAAAATAGCTTTGCAGTGTGTGAATACTTTAAAGAATGGTCTATAAACTAGGAAAATGTTTAATAAATATATGGAATTTAAAAGTTTACTTTACACGTTTTCTCATTGTTTGTGTCTACTTGCTAAATATTAAAGCTACTTGTGGTTATTTAAGATTGTGTTCCTCCTCATAGCTTACTGACTCCTATTTGATTCTGCAGTAAAGACAGGATGGTGAATTTGTGAGACCCCATTAATTTCCATAAAAACAGACAACAATGCCATAGGCACAATGGATCAATCCTGAAGCCTTAACACACAAAACTTTTATTGATGTTTTGGGTGCTTTACCTGAGTAAAGACTAGAAAATTTATTATTGTTATCGTTCCTATTTACTATTATTTATTTACACTAGTGCTGACTAGCCCACAATTTACTAGGAACTTTACAAACACTGAAGGACAGTCTTTGCTCTGAGCAGCTTATGCTTTAAATATACAGACAGGCAGACCGAGGTTACAGTAGGCAATTTATATAAAAGTTAATTCTCCATTCACCATAAGTAGCACATCAGAAGTGGGTCTTTAAGAGGGAGTTAACAGGGGCAGGGTAAAATTTAATCCAACGAGCATAAAGTTACAGCAGGATCAAGCAAGTGGAGAAGCAGAAATGTAAAAGGAGAAAGGGTTTTTTCAGAAACAAATTCTAAAAATAACAGAAAAGTAAATACAACAAAATACAGTCCAACAACACTGAATTTTCTATAAATATTCTGTTTTCAACTCTGGTTTAGCATGAAAGTCCTCTTTAAATTTACTATATATTATCTTACTGATTGTATGGGCTAAATTACAGATAGTCTTACATGTGTACGTTTTGGGGGTGGTGGGTGAGGATGGAATGGGGGTAATAAGAACCTCTCTCCTTACTCCAGGACCCGGGCACAAAGCTGGTGTTGAGCATTCCCTGAGTGAAAAAGGAACCCAGTAGCATTCCATCACCTGAAGGGGTTGTGTTCATCTAAATTGGAGGGTGTAGCCAGGTGCCTTCCATGCAACCACTGATTCCTGGAAGTTAGTGCTATAGGAAGTGTACAACTCTTTTCTGAAGTAGCAGAACAGACTGTTTTTGAGCACACACCCCTCACACTCCTGAGACATTTTCCTTTTATTTGCCCTGCACAGTCAGAATGCGTCAGCCAGGGAACTTGGCTGCTACAGCTTCATTTCCCCTTTCCGCACTCCTCCCATAGCAATAGTCAGAAGTTATTCCTAAGTGTGGCTAAGAAATAGGGCTGAAAACTGGTCTTAGATGCTGAGAAATTCAATTCAGTGCTGAATTTTACTAATGTTGAGAACAAAGGAGCTTAATCTGGGACCAAATCCAATACTGATGAACACAATCTACCACCTAATTTACTGCAGTAAGGTTGCAGGGAGTATAAATCACCACACAATTTGGATTCAAGAGATTAGGGTTCTGTTCTTGGCTCTGCCAATGACCTCCTACGTACATTTGGCCAAATCATTATTCCTCTCACTGCCTCAGTTTCCACATCTGTAAAATAGGGCTGATCATGCCAATGGAAGATGTACATAAATGCAAACAACTATTATTACTCATACGAATGCATCTGTAAGATAGTACAAGCCCTCCCAAAACACCCAGTGTAAGATCTGACAGTATGTGAATGTTTATATACTTTATCCCCCAAAACTGAAAGGGTTAATTCTAAAACACCTCTGAAACCAGAGAACTACAGGTACTCTTGATACCCTGAACATGTAATATTTATAACAGTCATACAACTTTAATTTTTCTTCTTTGACTTAGAAAGAAAGTGCAATTTTTCTAAGCACAGCACTGCAGAAAAAAAAATCGAAGCGCTCGTTACTTTGGAATTTTCCATTCCTCTTTGCTTCTGCCTCAAAGGCAGAGGACTGTGGGGGTTTCATAGCAGAAAGAATTTAGATGCATCTCCCTTTGACTTGCAAATTTTAGAAACAGTGCACTATCTATCTCTATGACTGGCAAAGATTTAAGGCGACTTACTATTCACATAGCTAGTCATGAAGTATTGTACAGCAGCATCACTTTTTCCCCCTCCTTCAAATTGAGTATAATAGCACAGCACATGTAGAATTTATACATATCACAGTGGTGGTCACTAGTGTTGTTATAAAGTGTAATGATAGCAGTTAAAGATCTGCCCATGTTACCATCATAAATGCCGTATTTCTTCAGGGGAGGTTATAACTTGGCTATTATATCTCACTCTGCACTGAAATTTGGCATTAAATATTTTTAAAAATCCTGTTTTCACAATACAGATTAGAAAAGCCACAAGAATCTTTCCCATTTTAAAAATTGTGTCAATATGTATTTAAGATAAGTAATCTCAATTTGCAAATTAGATTGTTAGGTGTTCAGATAAGTAAGAGAGACCCCAAAACCAATACATGTAAACTACTAAATGTACATCAAGAACATTCCCTTATTCTTCTTTTATTAATTAAACTCTTGAAGACTATCCCTCTAAAGTTTTCCTCCTATGAAGAGCACTTTCCACTCTGTTTTTGCTCTGTTTTGTTTTCTTCTCCATTGTACTGATATGTACTTTTAAACTCTGTGAGGAAGCAACTAATTTATTTGACACACTTACCCATTCCACAGTGCTGTGTACATCTGTGGTGCTATATAAACAGTCATTGTAACAACGGGTGTTCTTAAAAATGCTCACATACCTCTTGTGCCCACAAAACCCTGCTTTCCCAACCAGAAACCAGGCAACTGCCTGCCCAAGCAATCATTTGCACACACAGCTCCCTGAACTAAACATGCCAATGTTCCTTTTTATGTGCAAATGCTGGTTTTTGAGTATGCATGCATTATTTCCCTCATTTGCAAATTTAGGGCTATTTATCATACCATCAACCTCAAAGCCGAACTTACCACTGAAATCAAAGTTAACACCCCACTGAGATGAATAAGAGTTCACATGTTTCTTAGAGCTATTATTTTAGGCCTTCTGTAAACTCAGGAAGAGAAAAGTCCATCACTTTGCATTTGGAAGGTTATCCTAACAACCAGAAGGACTAGAAACTTAAATTATGAAGAAGATGATGGGGTCACCAGGGAAATATTGGTACAATGACTCACTGTCATTGAGCATGGGCTCAACCCAGCCCCTGGTTTTATCATAGACCGGTCTATGATAAAATACAAGTAAAATCTATCAAACAGCAGAATTCAGTGTGTAATCTGATTATAATCTAAATATAGATATCAGCAGTGGTAATAGCTTGATCAGTACCTCAGAGTTCACATTATCTCTGCTTCTGAAGTACCCTAGCGTCTTAGAAGCATCTCATTGTTCTAAAGTCAGTTAAGCTATTTAGTGTAGTTCATAATTTAAAGAAAACAACATCTCAAACATGCAGTACATTTCACTTATATGAAAGCACATTGTGACCTATGGAATACACATTACAATCGCTCTCACTGAACACTCCTCACAGATAAAATACTCTGGATTTTTTCAAGTTGGAAGTGGATGAAATTAATAAAATCAAAGCAGATCCAGACTCAGTGTTCTGTTCCATTTTGCAATCATGTTATAAACAATGTACTGTAAATCAGCAATGGAACAAATCTAATAAATGGCTTCCTCAATCCCAAATAAAACCCTTTTGAAGTGCTGTCTGCAATACGTGAAGAGTTTCATGAGATCTTTATATCAACACATGAACTAGCCTCTAAGTCTGAGAAATAAAAGATGGCTTTTAATAAAGTGCCATTTATACAATTACATTGCCGATGAAGTGAGCTGTAGCTCACGAAAGCTTATGCTCAAACAAATTGGTTAGTCTCTAAGGTGCCACTAGTACTCCTTTTCTTATTGCAAACAAGACTGAGTTACATGAGTGTGCAGGTGATAACCTGCCCTCTCTTCAACCACAGCAAGTAAGGGAATGACAACAAAACCATACTGCCTTGGGGAAAACTCTTTCATTACTGAGGTACTATTTATTCCTCCATATGGATCGAAGCAGGAAGTCTTCTCTATTATGTTTTATTACTAGAGAAGAATTATTCTTAAATTGCATCAATTACTTATTTATTTACTTACACTTTCTGTTTTTGTGTAACGCAATTTGGGCAATTAAATAAAGTTTGCTGTACTTTGCTATGTTCTGAAGGCTACTGGTTTCTGGGCTTTTCACAGATTTTTTTTTTCAAGTACAGTCTTTTCATTGTGGTATCTTCTCCTATTCCTAAAATCATATTTACCAACTATTGTGATGCACTGCAGGCTTGGTCTTTCCAGCTATTGTTATAGATTTCATTTGGCATAACTGAGATATCTATTTAAGATGTACCACATTCCATACAAAAAAATACACTAAGAGAATGTTAAGACTGCACAGTTAAGTACACGTGCCAAAATTAGGGTTGTACACACAACTTTTTCTCTGCCCCTTTGAGACTATGTGTTATCATGTAATCTTTTAATTACAGGGTCACGTACCGTTTCTCATATAATATATACCTTTTTTCTACACCATTAAATTGTATAGCATCTTACAGTGATTTTTGTACTGACTTTTATTGCCTTGTCACAGTAGCCCAATATATGCTTACCAAAGGACTTGCCACTTAGCCACTCAAGTTTATGGTAAGTATGAGTGACGGTGGGCAAATGTGTGTTGTGATGGGAACCTCTGTTGATTTGTGCATGTGTTGTGTTGTGCTGGGAGATTTGGGTTGATTTGTGTTGGTGGCAAATAAAGGTGTGTGCTGGGGTGAGGGGCTATCTGTATTTGGACTTGCTGGTTGTGTTGCTGCGTAGGTGGTTGTGCTGATATGTGAGGTGGCAGCTAGGCACAAGGGTGTGGCAGTAATCCACCATCTGTGAAGACTCCCTCATACAATAAAGTGTAGCATGCAAATTAGCTATTGAGAAATGGTGGTGATTGGTTGTGTTATCTCTGATATCACAATGGTCTAGTACTCTTAGCACAGCACAGATACACACCTTTCTGTAGTTGTACACCAATTGCCAAGTCAAAATACCTGAGAACTTCAAAAATTGGTTGGTAACAGACTACAAAACCCAGTGCTGATTCAACCTGGTGATATTCTTAACGGGAGCGCAACCATGCTTGAATTGTTTCCACTGCTTTACACTGCCTCAACAGACAATTTACCTTCAGAGGGACACACAGAGTGACATTCCTGGAATCTTATTGTATAGATTGATTTAGACTTTTTATATGATAAAGTCTTCCCTCTCCAAGGTGTGTATTTTATCTTTTTTGACAGCAAGCACACACTACACATTTTTCCCATTCAGCAGTACAGCTTTGCTTAGGTGCAATTCAGAAGATAAAAATTAAATACAGACCTAATTTAACTGGGAATAAGGTGGATTATATACCGCATGCCAGCAATTTTATTGCTGTTATTATATGTTATTTAGTGGAGCCGAATTCAGTGGAGCATAGAACAGATGTAAGAGTGGAGAATTAGGCTCTGTCATAAGGTGAACTAGCCCTTCAGGTGTGTTGGGTTCAACTTCACCTCTGCTTGGTTTAGCCTGCTTTAGAGGTGATGGGACTAAGAATCCAGTTTTCAGGTGACATAACAGGCTACCTATTAAGGACAAGCTTGTGGATCAGTCAATTAGTGAGGGAGAGACAGCTTCAGGTAGCTGAAGCCTGCTGGGGAGAAAAACATCAGCTGTCAAGAGACTGTAGGAAAGGCCCGGCAGGAGGCCTTCTTTAGAGTGCTGCCAAGGCAGCTGTAGGGATAGCCAGGCGTGTGGGAGAAAGCCCCTTCTCTGGCTCTGTGTAGGATGACCAGACCATATGTCCCATTTTGGCTGGGACAGTCCCTTTTTTAAGCCCTGTCCCAGCTTAAAACTTCATCAGTTGGCAAGAGCAAATGGGACAAATGACTACATTTGCCAAAAAAGCGCGGTGCGGAGGAACGTGTGGGGGGCAAGCAGCGATGTCAGCCTCGTGGAGTGGGGGAGGCAGGGCTCGAGCGAGCAGCGATGCCAGCCGTGCAGAGGGAAGGGGCCTCAGGTGACCGGCTTGGGCCAGCCCTGCAGGGGGCAGTGGGCGGGGACCTTGCGCTAGCCCCACATGGTGTCCTGTTTTCCCTTTGGAAAATATGGTCATCCTAGCCCTGTGCCATCAGGGCAAAGGAACTGTTTGAACCTGGGGAGAGCTGTAAAGGACCGTAGCACCCTGTAGGGAGGGCTGTAAGGACGGTGAAGACTTGGGGAAGGACTGGAAGGAACTATTGGATCTGGATAAGAGGGATGGAAGATTTGCTTTGAGTTAGACTGTTAATGAATCAGACCTTGTAAGAGTTAATTTGAACGCCTCCCTCGTGAGGTATTTTTATTGACTGGAAAGAAAGTAAATTGAGGCAGTGAACATCCTTGCTGCTAGACTGGGTAAATTGCTGCTACAAGGCCCTTTATGTGTAGCATGACAGGTCTGCAGGATTTTCTGTAGTGCTATCACCATGACATCTAAGCTCTGCACAAGTTCAAAGAGCAAAGAAGCCTAGAACAAAAAGGTTCTTTCCTCCCTATGTTCCTCTGGGGCAGAGAAGCGTGACTTTGTGTGTAGGTAGGACTGTTTGTTTGTGTTATGAGCATCAATTATGAGATCTGTAGGAGCTGAGGAAAGGGCTCCGAGGAAGCCCTTGGCTTAGTTCCTGTGCATCTTACAAACTAACAGCAGTTCTTTCCACATCCCTACACACCAGACAAGGTCCCAGCCCCTTGTGAATTTACTGGTATTCAGAAATATATTGCATTAAAACTTTTCACTTTTAGCTAAATTAACCAAGTGCACAGTGATTCCTTCTACTGTGTAAGCTTGGTGGGGGAAAAAAGGCCTCTTCTCTTGTTCAAAGGCTTATATAAGTCAAATCAACACCAATTTTCTCTAGAAAAAGCAAAAGGACCTTAATGAGAACCATTTCTAGTCCAAAATTTAGACTTTTTGGCCTCAGTCAGTTTGGCTGTAGAGCTGTTCAAAAAAGGCCACAAGAATTCTCTTTATAAGAGGAAAAGTATATACTTCGTCTCTCTCCTCTTATTAAAAAGTGGCTGAACCATTTTTACTTAAACTTCAAAAAAATCTCCTTTAGCAGATATAATGCATGAAATATTTCAGCTCAAAAGTGAGCATTTCAGCAATTTATGAGTGATTGACAACCAGGAGTTAAAACAGAAACCACTATACACATTCAACTCATCATGCAATCTTAAAAAGGGCACAGTCAATTTCAAAACCACAATTGTGCCTGTCAATTCTGTAACCATTCTTACTACAAATAACACCTGCAATAGAAATGGGTTAGAGAAAAAAAAATTTCTGTTTTCCCTTCCCACATTGGTTTACTCGATGCAGAACTTTTGTATGGTCAGTTTCGCTGTATGTTCTGTAGTCAGTTTTACCTCTTTATGATGGCCTTTCACATAGCAACCAGGGAGAGGCAAAATCTTATGTTTAAAATCCTATGTTTAATATCTAATGCCCATCCAAAACCCTGTGAATTGATAACTCAGAAACCAAAGAACTTAAATTACAACTATACCCAAATCAACAGATACAGAAACAAGAGTACATAAGGAGCCCTTAGACAGTTGTTTGTATATGATAATCATGTTATTTATTTCTGTTAGCTATGTGCTCCATGGTGTCCCTCTGTGACCGAGAGCCGAAGACATAATTCTATCAGATGTGACCTGATAGAATCCATGATTCATCCTTTCCTGATCAAACAGCCGGAAAGACAGTTATAACCTTTTCTGTTTTGTTGTCTTTTCTCTTTACTTCTGATGGTACTGAAAGCTGTACTAATACTGCAACCTACGTTATGCACGCTTATACCAAACCTGGTAACCTACAGAAAAATCTGAATTAAATTTGCATGCCAGAAATAATCAAATGGTCTTTATAAAAAACAAAATAAAAACTGTACAATAAAAATTAAATTGCTCCTACATTGACTTGTTTTTATCATTAAAAATGTATATTTTATGTCTAGAAGCTCACACCTAACAAAATGTCTATCATATATATGCACACCCATGAAAATATACATAAAATTTGTATTTACACACCTAAGAATTTAATCAACCCTTTAATCATTGACAGTTAACAGAATTTGTCAAATGGGTTATTTTCAATAGCGAGCGCAAATCATTTTCACAGTGATAATTTCTAGGGTTAATTGTTGTAGTTTATTCAATGCAATCTTCTTCACCAGCTTTATTTTATCTGCCAGAACACCAATACACTATGATTAGCATAAATTAAGCTAAATGAATTCTGTGGGTTACTAAATTATTTTATACTGATCCTTTTATTTATTTATTTAAAACATTTAAAGGTTCTGGATGGGTGAAGAGTTTGATGGTGAATTCCTGTTTGATTCAGAGCTGCTTAAAAACTGGCTGATTGCTTTTCTGGAGTGCTTGGGAGAAAAATACAACTTGAGAAATGTCATCACATAAGCTGCTGTATCATTTTATACTAACCTTTTACAGGGGGACCCATGATATGGTACTGTGAGGCATGGAGCTCAACATGTACACTCGAGTAACATAAAACAAGAGAATGAGAAGCACCTCGCAATTTGCTTGCACGATTCAAATGAGAAGTAATTCTGGTGTTAAAAATGATATGGACTGACTGCTCCAGACAATGTTTTCTTTACCAATATTAGAAAGGAGTTTGCTCATCTCAAACACTTGGTTCATGCCAGTTTCCCATGCCAATAACCACAAAGATTTTCCCAGTAAATCTGCTAACTACACGTACATCAAATGAAAAGAACTGGTTGGGGTATTGTTCAGGGTGGGGGACAGACACAACAACACATTGTTTCTAAACTGGCAAACATCACACAAAATCTCCAATATCAAAAAAGAGCCTCTCTTTTCCCAGAAGTGTTTTGACTTTATTTTTGAAGAACAAGAATAATGTGTATATTGCTGAATGAATCTCATTCTGCAGGAAGAGATCAAAACCAAAAACGCAGCCATCTCATGCTGGGTAGTGTTACTGTTGTTGAAACTGGAGTACGTATTCTCCATTTTATCTGTCAGCACATCTGGTGCAAATCTACACATTCTGTATCACACCATGTAGAAATAAAACTAGAAGTGAGAGTCACAAAAAAGCTTCGTCTGCTGTTTGCCACACGACAGCACAGTAAAGCTGTACATTATTCTAGCTTGTTTCAATGATACAATGACACAAGAGGTGGCTGTTGCAGAAGTAGATCTTAAAGGGGATAGAAAACCAGGATCAAATTTTCATCAAGAATTTTGATGGCAGAAGTAAGGGAATTTAAACAGCTGTTGAGATGGGGGAAAAGTGCTGATTATCAACTTTGCAATGACAATATTTTTTAATTCAGCAAATGTTGTTAAAGTTATGCTTGGTAATAAAAAGTCACTTTTACAAACATTTGTTGTTTGAGTGTAAATATGAGAGTCATTATCATTCGTTACTTATTTCTGTGCCAAAAGAAAGGAGCTGGGGAAAGGGGTCATCTGTAATTACAGTACAAATGTAGATGAAGATTATCCAGCCTCCCTGGGGAAGTGAACCAGGTGTCTGGTCAATTATTTCATCACAAACTGCTGAAATGAAAAGAACGGTAATGATGAAGAGGGATGCAACCACTGATGGAGAGACTGATGCTGACTGTTCCATACACACAATGGTAGCAGAAAGAAACCATAGGAAGCAGAAAAAAACTGGCGTTAGTAAGCAGCAGCATTCCCCACACAATAACTTTTATGAGGGTTAGCTGTAGACCAAAGATGGGCCAAAACCACAAACTTTCATTTATTTCGTGCCCTTTACCATAAGACTGGGATTCGTATTCCAATCGCAAATCAGTGAGGTTTTGCAAAGCCAAAACCAAATCCATATCCCACCTTAACCTGTCTTTAGCTAGAACCAGTTGCCAACAGTATTCTGATCAACAAGGCTACAGTAAAAATGTTCTGCCAGTTTGAGAGATGTCATTGTTTCTTTCATCATTCTTCATCATATGTTCAGGAAATCTCTGTCGATAACAACTTTGAAATGCTAGAAACATGTTAAGTCAGAAAAGGACAAAGAGGAGACAAATGGCTGATTATTTCATACAAAAACATTTCGAGTTGCTGTCTTTGCTACCTTTCTGCTGGAAATGGAAGAGCCTTTGATACCTAGACCCACGCCTGCCCAACTATGTGCCTCTCCTCTACAAGGACAGGCCTACTAAGCAAAAGTGATGACCAAGCCAGGGAAGTCACGTTAGCACATCATAACTGTAAAGATCACAAGGGAAGGGGAGTTCATGTGCCTAATATATTGTATTCTCAGGATCAATTAAGATGTTCTTCATTTTACAATAGAAGAGAGTGAGTGCTCCTCCCAGACTTGGCACTCTGTTCCCCATTCTAGGGGTTCATCCACAACAAGATAAAAATGTAACTCCCCTACATATCATTGGCTGGACAGCTGGGGTTGTGACCCGCTGGGTATCAAACTTAAAAAAAAAAAAAAAGGCTACCAGCACCAACACCACATGGGCTCCCGTTCAGTTTGATTAACAAAACAGCCGTACTTTTAAAATATTTGTTTTAAACCAACTGTGCTTTAGCAATCAGCGTGGCTGTACGTCAGCTGCCTCACTACAAGTTGATGATGTTACGTCATCCCTGCATAATAGCAAGGAATTCACCAGTAAACTTAGTGGAACCCCCTTTTGTTACCACGAAAGGCCACATACCAAGTATAACTTTTCATTGAAGGTCTCTAGTTTGTAAGTTGGAGTGCGTGATGACTGGGAATAGAGACTCTAATCAAGCTCCCAGCATTTTCCTGGCCTCATATAAAATTTATGTCAAGTCCCAGGGAGGTTTTGTATTTCATTAGCCATTGAGTTAATTTTTGCTGATATCCAGCACTTGGGGCTCCATCCTGCACTCTAGCCCTGTGCTCAGTGAAATCAATGGGACTACTCAGATGTGGCTAAAGTGAAGCCTGTGCTTCAGTGCTTTGTAAGATCAAGGCTAGAGTGCTCACCTCCTTGCAGGTCAAGCCCTTGGTGAATTATATCTTTGTAGGAAAAGTCTCATCAGTTGTCTACATGAGCCTATTTAAAAACACCTATGAGTTTAAAACTCTCTCAAATAAGGACCACCTTTAAAAAGAAGACACAGAGCACGTTCCAGTTGTATTTGGTCATACACACAACAGTAGCTTTGCTGCACAGTGATTTTCAAGATCGTATCTTAAAGGCAATTGATCAAAAACAAGAGGGATTGAGGTGGGATTTCAGATGCTGAAAGCCATCTTAATCCCTCTTTCATTCTGAAGAAATTATTGCATCCCATTTTCAAATGGTTAAAATGGACCCTGGATAAAAACTAAGCGATTTGGAACCTCTTTTTTTCTCTGGATTCTGTGCATGTTTTCATAATGGCCTGTTACAAGTATTCCAAATGGAAATCACGGCAGTGTGTGGATACATTACTGGCAGCTTTGCTTCACAAATGCTGTAACTTAACTGTTCAACAGTAACTGAATTTAGAGTTTGTAATAGAAATAAATTGTTGTTTTTGATTGGAAGTAATATATAATATGTATATAATAGAAGTTTGATTTAGCAACAGACCGTTTTCACAACAGTTAAAATTTACTTTATTTATTGCCGAACAATCCCAGAGTGACAGAGATTGTTTTCAAGTATAAATATTGTGTTAAAACATTTAACTTTAATAGCAAACTCTTGTCAAATTGATGTACAGTAACAGAACATCATAAAAGCTTATTTCAAACTGTAAACTGAAGCATTAAAAATTAACAGTGTCACCATTATAGACTTGGAAAGAAAGGTTTAAATTGTTATACATTTAGAAAGTGCAGTTAAGAAAGAAGTACAGGTTAGAAAAGGATCACAATTAACAGACTGACAAACAGGGTTAATTCCAAAAATTCCTTGACATTAGCAAGTAGGGAGTAACTATCTACCATTTCTCTAGTTAATCAAAATGATTTAGGCCTCAATTCTTCAAGATGATCAGCACCAGCAGATCTTTGTAGTTCTGTGGTGTATGAGGCATATGAGCTTGAAGATTGGAACCTTAAATCACAATATCCATGGGAAGGGACAATATTTTGAAGAACTTTGAGCACTTTGTTGGTACTCAACAAATCATACTGTAATTACTTAGGCAACATCTACACTATGGGGACTACAGCAGCAAAAGTACATTGCTGTTAGCTATGCCAGTATAATTCCATCACGTAGATGCAACCTTCAGCAATGGAAAGGATTTTTCTATTGCTGTAAGAACACCACCTCCCTGTGTGATGGTAGCTACGTCCACATCAGGAATTAGGTCAACATAGTTACAGTGCTCAGAAGTTTGGATTCTCCACATTATTGAGCTATTCTGACCTAGTTTTCAGATTAGAGGAGGCCTGAGAAGTAACTTGTTCTTCAAGAGTTGTCTCTCTAACCTTGATTATCAATATTCAATGCTATGAGCGGTCGTGTGTGAATCCCCCAGCAAACATGGCTGTGAATAGGATTCAGCAGTTCTTTGTCCAACATGTGAGCGCTTCATGCCAAACCTTCTCTATTTTAATTGTGCCATTGGCTGGATGGCAAATGAGGTTGGTAGAGATTTTTGTGATTTTAGCACTCATGAAACTAAATAGAGTCAAATGTGGCTGGGGACAAGCACTGCCCAAGTCATGAACATATCACCTAGCTTTGCCAATTTTTAGCAAAACACACTACAATTCCAGACCTTGATCTCACTTCAGCATAGACTGTCAACTGGGTCAGGCTGTAATGGTGGTTTTGTTATGTGAACAAACATCCACAACAGAAGCAAATGTGATCTGAACTTTGCAGCTTGGTACCATCTCAAAAGAACACCTATAAGTATTACATACTTTTAGACAATTTTGAAAATACATTTATCCAATAGGCGTGAATGGCTTTTTACAAAGAGCTAACCTTTTAATCGCATTTTCAGGTTCTTGTTTGTGTATAGCAGGATCTTCATAAAGTACAGATTATTCTGAAAGATTTAGCGTCAGTTTATTTAGTGAGAGAGTCAGATACCCTTATTCAATCTTAATAAGACTTATTCCAAACTGCTAAAGTCAATATGGAATTAGAATAATATCAGTATGGACAGCAGAATCTGGCCTTTATATTGTACTATTACAGTAAACAAGAGCACCTTAAACCCAGAAGGATCCCAAAGTACCTTATAAAAAATGTATACAGAGATTGGTCACTCACCCCTAGTTTTCCTTGGAGGCTTTCATCAGAGTTCTAGTCAGGCCCAGCCCTGATTCACATCTGAGATATGATGAGATTACAGCAAAAAGTGGTATGAGGGCTGTAGATACAACATAAATTATGGTTTTGCAAACATGCTCCAAAAAAGTCTGAGTGCCTCCCAAAAATTGGTGCAACCAAGCTATTTAAAACAAATTCAGCTCTTGTCTCTTCAAGTCATCTAACCGATAGTCAGAGGGCTTGATCTTATTAAACAGAAGTTTTGGTTTATTTCAGTTTCACAGGGCTCTGCCTTTGCCCATTTTCACTCTGCCTAGTTGTTGGAAAACGAGTGGTAGCTATATAAAAAATTAAAGGGATAACAAAAGACTAAAACTGTTTTATTCAAACAGATGTTCCTGCCTGTGTTACTAAAAGTGAAATAATTTTAACCATATATTAACATTTTTCACTATTATTATTTATGTTACAGCAGTGCCTAGATGCCCCAATGGAGATTGGGGTAACATTGTTGTAGGTACTGTACAAACACAGAATAAGACAGTTCCTGCCCTGAAGAGTTTACAACCTAAACAGACAAGACAAGGGGTACCACACAGAAAGGAAATGATTTGCTCTAGGTTACATAGCAGGCCAGGGGTAAAGCTGGGAACAGAATACAAGTCTCCTGAATCTAGTTCTAGTGTCCGACCTACTGGAAGACACGGCCTACAATAATGCTGATTGCTGTTTTGCATTTTTCCCAGCGTGGATAGCAGAAACAGGGCAGCTCCAATTTATTGCAATTTCATTTTGTTTAATCAAATTCTAGTCAACTTCATTTCCAGATTCTCTGGCATTAGAAAGTGTTTGGGTTGCAAATACTGAAGGTTTTTTATTTCCATCAGAATTTAAAAACAATTTAACTATCAATCTGAGATTCTGTAAAACCTACATTTTAGACTGAGTTAGTAATGAATTAAAGAAAAAACATAAGTTCTCTTCTAACACTGAATGAGAAACTTTATTAGAATAAGGAAAATGGTATTATCTCTAAAGCTACTCTATCTGTGTGTCTTTCCTTCATTGTAGAGCTTCTGCCTTGACTCTTACATGGGCACCCTCTACCCCCACCTAGTTTCCTCCTACACATTTAAGGAAACGATATCTATACCCCTCACATATAGTACCTCAGTGATGTTTACTAAACTGGTCTGACTCATTGCTCTGCACTACCATGCAGGAGACCTCTGTTCAGTTGTGAAAGCAATTTGTTCAGCCCTTCAGGAAACAGAGCTGTGAACTATGTAACCAGTGATCTATGTACACTAGATCTATGTACCCTGGACAGAAAGCACCCTGTGCCCTGAACCCCAGGTACAAAATAAACACCACTGAACAGCAGTTCAAATGAAAAGGGAAAAGAAAAAAAAACACTTTGCCTGCGTGGACTGAAAAGCTGTTGGCATCTCTCCATATCCCTGTCCTACACAATAGATGACGTAGGTTGAGTTTCATCAGGCTTTTGAATTGTGGCATGGAAAAACCGTGAATGTGCCTTGGTTTTATTCACCTTTGCAGTAAACACTAATGCTCAGCCCACCTCCTGTTTGGCTACAAGAATTTAGAAGGAAATAAATAATGTCTTTCACAGAAACATTTTAAAACCCGCTTGTTTAGCAGTGGTAATTGTGCCTTCTAATATTGGAGTCTAAGTTCAAATTCTGTTTATCATAAGTGCACCAGGCCGTATGCATGACACATTCTTCCATACAAAGAGAGCTGGCCACTGTCGTAGAGCTGGGTTTGATGAAGTTCTGTCACAAATTCCTATTTAAAATTTCCAATTCTCATTTGGAATGGTCACAGGAAAACCATGCAGTATGGCAAAAAACTAACAATTTTTTGAAAAAAGAAAGCCACATAATCTGCTGTATTTCAGTTGGTCTTTATCCTCAAAATCCCAGATCTTTGTTTAAGCTACAAACTGACTATAAAAATCAGCTCACTGGCCTCACCTTATTATCCACATCCCTGGACAAATAAAATGAAGCTTTTGCTGTAAAGCTGATAAAAAAATACCACACACATGAGCAAGCTGATGTATTTAAAAAGTGGTTATCATTTCTAATCCTTTCTTCTCTCTCCAGGGAATATCATCTTTCCAAGGAATACACAAAACTCCACCACTGAGCACACATCAGCACTTATACTTGCTTTGATTAGAGATTTTCTAAAATAACAATGAACAAAGTACTCTAGCATTATCATTGATTTTTAGCACCTAGGGAGGCAGTATGACATTAGCGTGACTGTTTAAAATCAGTGACTAGCCCAGACTAGGCCCTACAAATATTTGCACTCATATAAGCTATTTCAGAGACCTTGTGAAATGAACTGCTATACCTATTTTGAGAGCTTTTGGATGCAATTGTCTCTTCTTTGTAGGTAGCCCAGATCCCTGTGTATACTCCAGAGCAGAAGCAGCAGCAGTGGGTCCTGGCAATAAATTAATGTCTGAACTATCCTAATGGACACTGGAGAGATTCATTTGGGATTTTCTGTGTGCACTTAGGTTCTGCTCACTTTCAGTTCTATGGTAATTGTTCCGGAAAAACAAAACAATTTTATCATCAAATTTAGGCAGATCCAAATGAGTTTTCTTAACCCAGTCAGTTGCCTTTCTACATAATCAGGTTTAGGATTTGGACACAAAGTGACTAATGGTCATTTCATGCTGGTGTAAATCAGGTGTCCTCAAACCAATAAAGTTACACCAAAGTAAAACTATTGTGAGACCAGGATCAGGCACAAAATATTAGAATTCATGGTAATTCTTTTTTTAAAAAGGGAACCTGTCCCTATGGGAAGCAACTCCCTGTAAAAAGATTAAATTATCCATCATTGACTTGCCTGATTTCAACCTGACTTGTTATACAGTTGAACCAGATACTAAAAAGTTTGTCTTGCTAACTAAATGGTACAGAGAGAGAAAATGATTTATGCTTTATCTCCAGATCTGCACTGTGAGTCTTTGTCCTTTCAAGGACCTTTCTTTACAAATGGAACTACAGTTATTAGCTATGCATTTAGGTATACCCTAAAAAAATAAAGAACTAAATTACAGAATTCCCTTATAATAGTACATGGATTTCTGCCCCCCTGCAGGAAGGAAATGTTGTTTCATTAATGTGAATTTTAGCACAATGCTTCTTGCATCCATAGCTGCTATTCTTATACCAGAAGAAGCTGTACATTTCACATAGCATATGATTATTAAACAACATCATATATATCACACTGATTTCACTATAGGGTTTGACTTCTACTAATTTAGCCCCTCCTTAACAAGCTCAATTATTACGCAAAGGTAGCACACAATTTACATAATATGAACAGCTTAAAATTACAATACAGTATAAAGGGTCACTACCAATCAACAGCCATTGCTTTAAAACAGAGAAGGAATTGGAAATTTACATGAGTCTGCCAGTCCAAAATGTTTGGATTTTTTAAAATATAAAATATCAGGATTTTAGATTTCTAAGATCTTTAAGTGCAGATAAATTACAGTTGTAACAACATTTTAGAAGCAGCAGATCCAAATGGTTGAGAATTCTGACATATAAAAATAAAATCGGTTCAATTGATTGAAGCCATTTACATTTGCAATGATAATTTCTTTTTTAAATAAGGACTTGTAATTTCAGTTCTCCCTGACTCTGTCTTCTTTGGTGGAACGTTAGAATTTATAGGAGATAAAACACACACTGACCATCCACAGGATCTGCTTCTCGACAGAAATAAATAACTAGTTGTTTGGGAAAATTAAACTTGATTGAGTATGGATACATGTTTTAAACTACCAAGATGTGTAACACAAGCTACATTAAAGAAGATTAAATATAACATCCCAGCAAATTCTGCTCCCTCCAGCGAAATTAAATTGTCAATTATTTTATTTGGCTATTTCTATTAAATGAATCATCAGATAAAACTAAAGTAACACGTGATTAGTCTGAAGTGATCCCAGAAGTGAAACAACAGCCCAAGAATGCTTCAAGAGTCATAGCAAGATAAGGCATTCAGTGTTAGGCTAATTTTGAATGGACTTCAGTCTAGTCAACATTTGATAAAAGCCTTTTGGACCATCAAATACCAGACTGCAGAAGGTACAGAAAACACTGAACGCATATAAGCCCGATCAGTTTAAATGATAGATCTACCTTCGATTTGCCTAGCTTTTTTGGTACTGTTTTTGACAGCTATGCATATTCCTTTTTCCAACAGAGTTAAAAGGCATAAGCACTATCTGTATGGCATTTTTGATCCACATCTGCCCAAATGTCATGGTATTTCTCTAGGAAAAAAGGGTGTAGATTGGACTTTTTGTGTCAGTTAACAAAATTATTTTGCAATTCATTCAATTACTTTTCCTGATCTGCAGATAAGGGCATCTAACAGTTACAGGGTAGATGACAGACACGGACAAGATGATGCAGCCACCTCTGAAGTTGTTGTCACGCTGCTAGTCCAGAAAGGTATGAATGAGAAACAACATAAAGAACTCTCAGTTTCTCATAGAGACCAAAGAGCTCATCTCCACAACCCAAACTGAGACAGCAGGTATGCCCAGGTAACACATACAATTTGGTCTTAGAAATTTGACATACAACTGCAATGTGGCTGAACAAGTTTTGCTCTTTTTTCTTTTCTGATCAGACATTTAATAGGGGATATAGATACTCAAGTTTATTTTCTTCTTGTAAGATCTGTGCCTACCTACACGTTGGGGCCATGGATGGACACGCCCATGGTGTTTGGGATGTTAAAAGCATCCCAGCCTACCTGGTAAAGGCCACTCACAAGACAGCCTTCTTCTACTCCCACAGGTTTGAACATGACCAGCGTTGGGCATGCTGCCTTGGGTGCAGATTTTTAAAGGCAAAGATGACAGTTGGGTATTTAACTCCCATTCACTGGTAATGGGGGTTAGGCCCCTAAATTGCCATTAGCACCTTTGAAAACTTCTCCTTTAACAATGCAATTAAGTGTATGTACAAGCAGTCCCACTGACCATTATCAGCACCTTTGAAAATCAGACAGTTATTTAGATGCCTAAACATACTGTTAGGAGCCTAGTTTTAGAAACCCGCTTCTTTAAAACCTTGGCCCAGATCTCCTGGCTGGCTGTTCCCCTGATCTAACCACTAGACAGCACTGCCTCAGTCTTAAAGAATGCAGATGAAAGAAAGAAAACATTAAACAAATGTAAATAAGAACCGTAGCAAGTAAAAACACTTTATTATGAACATAACAATCCAAGTTGTATTGCCAGAGTTAGTGGTCACACTCTGAAGAGATAAATAATGAGCTAATTTCTAGCTAGCAACACCCTATAGACTCTCTCCGGTAGTTGAGATGTAGTTTCAGGCACAAACTTCACCAAAAGTCAGCAATTTTATTTAGCACCTACAATATGCTGTGAATAGAGTATTATCTTCAACAGATTTTGGTTATAAATTCAAGAGAAAAAACCTTGCTCAAGAAATAATATAAGAGCACAAATTCTTACAGCAGCCACTGGACAGGAATCATTGAATTATACAGATTTTTTTGTCTGTGCTGCTTTTATAATCTTGCACACAAAATAAATGAGAGCATGGTAATTTCCCCACAAAAACAGGTTATATGATAAAAATCTGAGAAAGTCTGTGTGCTGAAATGGAAACTGTCCTTTCTGCCGCTCTAATGTGATGCAGTCAGACATGCTACAGAAGATTAGAAGCAACCTGCAAGGGTTTATTACCTTTGATTTTTAGCTCTGCGGTACATAAAATTAATTTGTATTTTGCTGTACAAAATCCAGGATTAATGATGGCAGCATAGAAGAGATATTTTGCCTATGCATGTTCTATGAATTCTTAGGATTCAAGCAACATTTACAGCAGAAGAAAAATATCTGCTGTGTGTCTGGTAGCGACGGACAAATATCAAGAGATTCAGTTCATAAAAGCCTTCAAACATTTGGAAGTCTATCTGAGACTTTTCTAAATCACTTTGATCTTAAAATCAGAGTAGATATCTCACATGAATACCCCATTTCAGAAGAGTTTTGATATCTTCTGTGGTCCTGGCTAGGTTACAAATGCTATGAGAGTAGCCCTATTTCAGTATCTCTACTTCTAATACTAGGCAAAACCAGGAAGTGGTGAGAAACACAAAAACAAACAAAAGATTTAAAAAAAAACTAGGTTAACTGCAAAAATGGTTTTGTACTTGGACTACATTTTGGCCAACATTTCCAAAAAAAGTGATCTGAGAAAGAAAGATGATCTTGTGGTTAAGGGAGCAGGGATTGAGAGTCAGAAGACCTAGGTTCTAGTCTCAGCTTTTTCACAGATCAAGAGCAAGTCACTTCACATCTGGATTCACCCGTCTCCATGTTTTTCATATAAGAAATCAGAATAATACAGATTGCTGCAGCATTATCAGCCATAAAAAGAGATCAGTAATCATGACTCAGGCATCCCAAAAAATCAGGAGATTGCCATTAAAATCACAACATTGTTGTTGTTTTTAAATAGATTGTGTTTTTTGGACACTGTTTTCTATTTTTTGAACTCTCTCTGCCCACCCCTAATATGTGTAACAGTTACAAGCTGAAAATTCAAGCTTAAATGCAAATTAAAGATGAGCACACTAAAGTGTATGCCATGGTCTCCTTGCTCCCTGACCCCTCTTCTCCTTTCCTTCCCTTCGTCCAGAGCCCTCCCCCCTACACTGACAGTGTCCTGCAACCCCCCCGCCCCCAGCCCCACTCCTACCCAGAGCTTTGTACAGCAGTGTCCCACAGTCCCCTACTCCCTGACCAGTGGGCTCCCTCCCACATTCCTCCCAATCTCCTGGCAGGCTCCAGCAGGGAAAAGGCTGCCCCTGGGCTCTTGCCTCCATTAATGTCCACTTCCTGCACTGTAGTGTGGGGCAAGGCCAGTTCTGCTGAGCTTAGGGTGGGAGGTCAGCTCTGCTGCATGGTGTCTGCTCCAGAGACACAGAGACACCCCAGCTCTGCAGAAAGCAGTGCAGAAAATGTTAACATTTGCATTTTCTATAATTTAATCATCTGAACCATGACATTTTCTAAATGAGGCTCCAGTATGTGGCTGCCCTGCAATTCCAAGAGAGTTCTGCACAACAGAGCTGCTCCTAGCTGGTAGCTTACCTGGAGATGCTTCTTTCTGTACACAAAAATAATACTGATGGATGCCAGGGCTCTACCAGACTTAAAAGAAATGGCAAGTGGTCTTCAGTGCAACTCTTCACTTCAGTAAGTTTGTCATCGTACGGGGGAAGTACATTTCATGCAGTACAGAGATTCAGCCAATATAGGGGCAAACACACAACGTGGTGTTCTCCAATGCATTCCAAGGACGCTTCTGACTCCAAGTGACAGAACCCATATAATATTTGCCCTGTTTGTGTTTGATGAGACAGAAAGGTCATAGTTGGAAAGAAAGATCTAGGTAAAAGATAGGCAGGATATTTTTAGAGATAAATCTCTCTCATCCTTGCACAGATGTCCAAAGCCTGAGAATCAGCTGACCCACTACAGTTCTACTGGGGCAGGAAGGGCAGGTTGTAACGAAGCCTGTAAGGCTACATGTAGGGACAGCTGGGTAGCAGGTAAAGTCAGTGAGTTTATTACTATGCTGATCCACTGGCCAAAGGCCCCTGTAGTGGATGGAGTGACAGGCAGTTGTGTTGGGTCATTCTCTCATTTCCATATTATTTAGCCTTTGCACAAGGGACCAGGATTAAAGTCCATGGGTGGGATTTTAAAAAGCACATAAGGAAGTTAGACACCCACCTTCCTCTCAAAGTCCTGGTAAGTTGAGCACCTAACTACATGAGGGGCTTTTAAAAAATCATGCTCTTCGGAAATGAAGATTTCTTACAGCAAATAAGGACGTAGGTTCCAGAGACAAAAAACAAGGAGAATGAGAAAACTTGAAACATAATTTCTGGGAGCTTCCTATTCTTGGAAAGAACACATGGTAGGAGCCGCCACTGAGATTCACCTTTAGCAAATCATTTTGAGATAATTAAGTCAATTGGAAATCATTTTTGTTGCACTTTTGTCACTGCATAAAATTCAAGTAAGAGAACTCTCATGAGGTCTGTGGACAAAATGAATAAGGACTTAGCCAATCCTGACATATGTCCTGAGGAATCTAAGGTGCCACATTTAATAGCCTGTGTTAAATATGTTGTCTAAGATATCTTTTGGCAGCTTTGAAGGGTTTGAGAAAATGCTATGAACTGGAAACTTGAGGAAGAACATCTTTAGCACTGCTGCTATTAAAAATAGTAATGATGGTAGACAGATGAAAGCTTCTGTGTTGTTTAGAAAGAAAAATAAATTTCCGAAGTCCTTACTGCATCTTCTGTGGCAGCAAAAGCATCCATACAAAAGCACTGTAACATTGAATAAGATACTGAGATTTATTATTTCTATCTGTTGATATCTATTATCTACATTGGTCTTGAAACAGCACCAATTCCTATTCTGGTGTTGTCCCCCACAGCAGAAAACATGAAGGATCTGGAACAGGGAGTTTGACTTCTTCTAGAAGAAGAGAAGGAAGAAGCTGGAACTTTTAAGGAAGGTTTCTGTTGATCCAAGTTCATCACTAGCTCACAGCACCTTATGTAACAGATTTTGGCTACTTCTGAAAAATCAAAGAAAGGAAGGGGCTTCCCTTTCATGATTTATAGCTTCACTCGCATCATATAGAAACACAGAATCATAGAAGTGTAGAACTGGAAGGGACCTCAATATGTCGTCCAGTCCAGTCTCTTACACGCAAGACAGGACTAAATAATAACTAGACCATTCCTGACAGGTGTTTGTCTAACCTGTTTTTAAAAATCCTCCAATGATGAAGACTCTACAATCTCCCTAGGCAATTTGTTCCAAAAGGTAATGAGCCTGACAGGAAGTTTTCCCTAATCTCCAATCTAAACTTCCCTTGATGCAGTTTAAGCCCAGTGCTTCCTGTCCTATCCTATCATCCAAGGAAACTTTTATATGTTTTGTTAAGATAGTACATTTACTGCCTGTGTTATTTGTCCTCTGTGCAACACAGACCAAGTCTCTCCCCAGCCCGCAAAATATGTGAGAAAACAGAGAGAACAAGAGACAAAGGAAAAGATCATAAATAAAATTCTAAAGCTCTCTCCCACTCTCTCTCTCAAAAAAAGGGGGGGAGGCAAGGGGAATATCACACACTTTTTCTATTATTATAGGGACAGGTTGCCTTCTCTTCCATTCCTGTGGGCACTGTCTATAACTCAGACAGATATGGCCAGGGCTGGCCTTATCATGAGGTGAACTGAGGCAGCTGCCTCAGGTGCCAGACTGTGGGGGGAGCATGCCACTAGGACCCCGAGTGTAGAAAATTGCGTCTGCTGCTGGTGCATATGTATTCTCTCTGCTCTAGATGCACAGAGATGGTGGAGTGCTGTGCTGGAGGAAGGAGGGCACAAGAGACATAACAGGCAGGCAGGAGAAAAGGTGAGAGGGAATAACAGAAAGCAGCAGGAGCTGCAGGGAGAGAGAGGAAGAGGAGCCTCTTATGTACCTCTCTAGCACCCCAGGAGCCTGGACTGATTAACACCAGCTTCTCAGGGAGCTTCCTGTTTCCTGCTGCTTCCCTGAACCCACTTGAGGAGAACAGGCAGTCAGCTGAAGTAGAAGGAGCCAGTTAGGCCCTTAAGATGCTGATATCTTCCCTCACTCAGGCCCTGCTACCAGCCTGCTTATTTGTCCCCTTCAGCTGAGTGTTGAGAGCCACTATAGCTGGCACAGAACAGCAGTCATGAGTGAAAGAAGAAAACACCCCTCTGGGGCAGCATTCAGAAAAAGAAAGAAAGCAAAGGGAGTGTTTCTACCTGAGCAGGAAGGAGCTCTCCTGAGATACATAGACACAAATGTTCACGGTGAGCCTTCCGGCCCAGGTAAGGATGTGAGTGGTGAGGAGATGCCTGATCTTCCAGTTAGTCAGAGTGCAGGTGAGCTGACAGCTACTGCAGCATCCATATCTCCATCTCAAATGGATGTAACCATGCACATTCCTGAAGAAAGGTGTAGATCAGAGAAGAGTGTGGTGGAGGCGCAAGAAACAGCTGCTGCTGCGTTTAGTTCCTTAAGTCTAGATGATCCAGGACTGTGGACCCACTTGAGCAGAAGCCTGAGGGACTTGTACTGCATGGGCCACAGCAAGTGAAAAACTTCAAGTTCCCCAAAGACAATGAAAATAGAAGTTTCCATCCAACACATTACTGGCGTGAAATCCCCAATGGTGACAAAGTGGAGAGGCCATGGCTTGTGTACTCAAAAACCCAGAATGCTGCATACTGTTTTTTGTTGCAAACTCTTCCAGTCTAATGTTCCAGCCAAACTGGGTTCTATAGGAACAAAGGACTGCAAAAAGCTGGCTAGAAATCTGACATACCATGAGAAGGCAGCAAATCACCAGGGAGCATTCCATAGGGGGAAAGAACTTGAGATGAGACTAAGGTTAAAAGCCACCATAGAGGATAAGCATCAAGAGAAGATTGCATCAGAGTCTCTTTACTGGCAAAATGTTCTGAAAAGGCTCATTGCCATTGTGAGAATGCTTGCTACCCAAAACCTAGCACTGCGTGGCACTTCCGATCAGCTGTATGTGTCAAACAATGGAAGGGAGTACTTGTGGCACCTTAGAGACTAACCAATGTATTTGAGCATAAGCTTTCGTGAGCTACAAAGTGAGCTGTAGCTCACGAAAGCTTATGCTCAAATACATTGGTTAGTCTCCAAGGTGCCACAAGCACTCCTTTTCTTTTTGTGAATACAGACTAACACAGCTGCTACTCTGAAACCAAACAATGGAGACTTTCTTAAAATTGTGGAGCTGGTGGCTGAGTTTGATGCTGTACTCCAGGAGCATCTAAGAAGAGTCACCACCCAAAAAATGTACACACACCGCTACCTTGGAAAAACAATTTAAAATGAGATCATACAGTTCCTGGCAACAAAAGTCAAACAGAAGATTGTGGCAGATCTGAAGTCAGCAAGATATTACTCTGTTATTCTGGACTGCACACCTGACATCAGCCATACAGAACAAATTACTTTAATGGTGCGTTTTGTAACAACAACAGAACCTAGTGAAAATGTCCCTGCAATGGTGACTGTCAAAGAGCATTTTCTAGAATGTATTGACATTGATGATACTACAGGAGCTGGTGTGACAAATGTGCTTCTTAAAAAGCTGGAAGATACGGGAATTGGGATAGCTGACATGAGAGGTCAGGGCTACGATAACGGTGCCAACATGAGAGGAAAGAACAGAAGAGTGCAGACACAGATCCGAGAGTTAAACCCTCAAGTTGTTTTTGTCCCTCACAGTTTTCATTCATTGAACTTGGTGGTCAGTGATGCAGCATCAGCTTCTAGTGAGGCTGCTAAATTTTTTAAAGTAATTCAAAGCATCTATGTATTTTGCTCTGCATCAACTCATTGATGGCAAATTTTGAACCAACATCTGGGAACATCCTCTCTGATGCTGAAACCACTGAGTTCCACATGATGGGAAAGTCGAGTGGAGGCGATAAAGCCTATCAAACACCAAATTGGAAAGATAGATGATGCCATAGTTGCCATTATGGAGGATAATGCTATGACAGGAACTGTTCGTGCGAGAACAGTGGCAGAGGGAAATGGAATCACAAGAAACATACATAACTTGAAATTTCTGCGTGGCTTAGTGCTGTGGCATGACATAGTGTTTGAAATAAATGTAAGCAAGAGACTCCAAGGTGTTGACCTTGATATATCTGGAGCAATGGAACAACTGGACAAAGCAAAGTCATACCTACAGTTTTACTGGTCACGTGAGGGATTTCAAAATATTCTGAAGACTGCACAGAAGTGGGCAGAGGAACTTCACACTGAAGCTATTTTCCCACCCATTCAAGAATACAAGAGTCACCGAAGAAGAAGACATTTTGATTATGAGGCATGGGATAATCCCATAAGAGACCCCAAACAACAATTCAAAGTTGAATTTGTTAAACAGGTGCTAGATTGTGCAATACAGTCAGTTGAAGAATGTTTCATGCAGCTCAAGGAACACACCAGTATATTTGGGATGTTGTATGATATTCCAAAACTCTTCACTATACCTGAAGAAGACCCACACCAGCAATGCAGGGCACTAGAGACAGTGTTGACACATGATGACATGTGCGATATTGATGCAAGTGATTTAGGTGATGAACTGAAAGCCCTTTCAGGATACATTTCAGCAGGATCAACTCCAAAGGTTGTTCTGGAATATATGTGCACAAATAAGATGATCACCCTCTTTCCAAATGCTTTTGTTGCTCTGCGCATACTTCTAACACTTCCTATAACAGTTGCCAGTGGAGAACGCTCCACAATGACACAAGAGAGGCTGGTTGGCCTTGCAACCATCTCAATAGAGCATGAGCTGGCCCAGACTGTGGACCTTCAGCAGGAAGCAGTTCAAATCTTTGCAACCAAGGCAGCAGGGAAAGCACCACTTTGATTATTCAAACAGATAAAAATGCCAGTGTTTACTATGCAGACAAGAAAAGTTACATTTGCTGTTCAGGCGTTTGAAAGTTAAGTGTTATTTAAAATTTTTGAACAAGGCATTTGAAGTTGTTAGTTTTCCTTTATTGGGGTAGGTAGCAGAGCAGTACCATGAGAGGAGTAGAACAGGAAGAAGGCAGAACTGAGACCTTTCAGAGTTTTGGCCCAAGTGAGGGGGCATGGGGTCGTCATTTGAGCTGCCCGCCTCAAGTGCCAAAATGTTGTGGGGCGGCCCTGGATATGGACAAATAAACATACCATAGGTTGATGTATAGGCCTAGAGCTAAGAGTAAGAATGCATGATCAAAGAGATCATCAAGGGATCCAGTGCAGCCTTGAGAAGATGCTGGTTACTCCTAATCAGAAAATCTGAAGCTGAGTTAATCTTCCAAACCAAAAATTTGAAGCACAATTCTGGAGTTCTGCCTCAATTTGGTGAGAAGACTATTTTCTCAAATGAGACATAGAGCTAGTTGGATATTACTTTAACAAGGTAATAACCGAGTGAAAAATAGCTGCTGCACTGCTATGAACCTGAATAATAACTTTTGTAATTACTGATATTTTGGCCTATCTTTATATAAAAAGAATAATGCAGTTTTGCATATTAAAGTTTTTGTATAAAATGTGTTCAGGTACAATGTGTAAAATTGTAGGTTTACTCATATGTAATCAAACATTATTTATCCTCCCTAGACTGTCTTTGAACAGGAAAGTAAACATGTAGGAAAATCTGCAAGCTCTATTATTGCCAGTCACCTTGAAAAAATTGGTTATTATATGAAAATCTACTAAAAAGTTTAACTTTTGTGAATGCCTTGGTAGCAAACCTAAAAAATGCACTTAACTTTAACAAATGGTGGTAGGACTTCAAATACATGGCATAATAGATCTTTTCAAAGAGAATTTTGCATGGGCAAATACTTCTCTCAGGTAGCATTACAGAACACCAACTTTTAGGGTATTTTCAAAGAGAACTTTTCCTGAATCCTTATGTAAAACGTTTCACGCTATGCATCCCTTGTTTGTGAAAACTATTCCACTTTTCCCCCTTTACACAACCATGCATAGGCACAACATGTTGTGCGCATGAGGTAAGACTTGCCCAAGCATTATTAACTTGGCTTTCATTATCATTGGCTTTCTGGGAGGTTATATTCTCATTGTTCCTAGTATAACTAACCTAACCTGACATATCAAATGGAGAGTTTTCTAAAGCAGAACAATGACAAACAATCAAAGCAGCAATTTGATTTTACATAGGGGAAAACATAGAAAGACAAGCATTTTTGAAAGGCTTGTGAAGAAAATGCAATTTTCTTCTTCCTGGGTAATATTAAGATTGGATATTAATGTGTACATGAAAAGCAGCATCCTGTATTAACAAGGATGCCCGTTTTCCGCCCCAGGCTTCCAACTCTTTTTGTCTAATATCAGAATTCATTGCTTTAGAACTGCATGTAAAGGGTACTCAAACTCATTGTTGTCCCTTTCAAATCCCACCGACTTCTGCTTGAAAATTCAAAGCCACACACACACACAAAACCCATAGTTCACTTCCTATCAACAAGTATGGGGAAATATGCCATGGTCTGGAGGGTAGTTGTATCAGTTTCACAAAAACTAACTATGAGTGCTGCATAATTGTGATACCCTTTATTTTAGAATTAGGATGTTAGAAGTGGAACACGCAGATAGACATCCAGAGAACTTTTGTATTCAAACATACATTCATTATAATGTGGATTAAATAGTAGTTTGAGCGTGAGCCCCATAAATAATAGTCTTGTACATCCTCTCTCTTTATTTACTATCACTTACGGTATGCACGAAAAGGTCTTCAAATTTAATCATGCACTCCATCTAGCCTATATTCATTGACTCATCACCTTACAATAAATAAATTACATAAACAAGAAAAGTCTAAAAACTATTGACCTTTCATTCTTTCCCTCCTTTCTATGAGCATGTAACATGAGGACCCTGTTTTCTTTACCTCCAGCATCATCTGTGTTGTAGGGTATGTGGATACAGGGGAAGCAGTAGATGAGGTATATCTTGACTTTAGTAAAGCTTCTGTTACCGTCTCACATGACCTTCTCATAAACAAACTAGGGAAATACAACCTACATGGAGCTACTATAAGCTGGGTGTATAACTGGTTGGAAAACTGTTCCCAGAGAGTAGTTATCTGTGGTTCACAGTCATGCTGGAAGGGCATAATAAGTGGAGTCCCACAGGGATCAGTTCTGGGTTCAGTTCTGTTCAATATCTTCATCAATAATTTAGATAATGGCATAGAGAGAACACTTATAAAGTTTGCCAACTATACCAAGCTGGGAGGGGTTACAAGTGCTTTGGAGGATAAGATTAAAATTCAAAATGATCTGGAGAAATGGTCTGAAGTAAGCAGGATGAAATTCAATAAGGACAAATGCAAAGTACTGCACTTAGGAAGGAACAATCAGTTGCACACATACAAAATGGGAAATGACTGCCTAGGAAGGAGTACTGCAGAAAGGGATCTGCGGATCATAGTGGACCACAAGCTAAATGTGAGTCAACAGTGTAACACTGTTGCAAAAAAAGGGAACATCAAGGGATGTATAAATAGAAGTGTTGTTAAGCAAGACATGAGAAGTAATTCTTCCGCTCTACTCCGCGCTGATTAGGCCTCAACTGGAGTATTGTGTCCAGTTCTGAGCACCAGATTTCAGGAAAGATGTGAACAAACTGGAGAAAGTCCAGAGAAGAGCTATAAAAATTATTAAAGGTCTAGAAAACATGACCTATGAGGGAAGATTGAAAAAATTGGGTTTGTTTAGTCTGGAAAAGAGAAGACTGAGGGGGGACATGATAACAGTTTTCAAGTACATAAAAGGTTGTTCCAAGGAGGAGGGAGAAAAAATGTCCTTCTTAACCTCTGAAGATAGGACAAGAAGCAATGGGCTTACATTGCAGCAAGGGAGGTTTATGTTGAACATTAGGAAAAAATTCCTAACTGTCAGGGTGGTTAAGCACTGGAATAAATTGTCTGGGGAGGTTGTGAAATCTCCATCATTGGAAATATGATAAAAGCAGGTTAGACAAGCACGTATCAGGGATGGTCTAGATCAATAGTGGGCAACCTGTGGCCCACGGGCTGTACGCAGCCCATTAGTGGCAGCCAACATGTCCCTAAGGCCTGCGCCACTTTCCGCAGCTCCCATTGGCTGGGAATGGTGAACCGCGGCCACTGGGAGCTGTGGGCAGCCGCGCCTGTAGTCAATGTAAACACTGTCTTGCGTCCCATCAACGGATTACCCTGATGGGCTGCCTGTTGCCCACCACTGGTCTACATAATAAATTAGTCCTGCCATGAGTGCAGGGGACTGGACTAATTGACTGCTTGAGGTCCCATCCAGTCCTATGATTCTATGATCACTTATATTTTCTCAAATTACTACTATAAAGTAGTATACCATTTTCTCTATAATGTGGATATACATTTACCTTCTACAATCTAGAGACACTATAGCAGTTTAAAATATTTTATTGATGTTTATTTAAGCTGAGATATCATAATGGTCCAATACATTTTTATTGATGTTGGGATAAAATTTTCAAAAGTGCCTAAGTGATAGTCACTTGGGTGCTTTTGACAATGTTACCCCTAGGACCAATAAAAGATACATTTCCTTTTTTTTTAGTTCTATAAAGTACAGTTTGAAGAGAAGTTATGTTATTATGCATTTCCTAAGGCTTTTGTTTTGGTTTTATTAAAGAAAACAGACAGAAAAAAGAAGAAACTTCAATAGAAGGCACTTAAGTCTCCAGGACTTTGAAGATCTACCAGCTTCCAAAAAAATGCAAATACCTTATGCAGGCTCCATGATCCATTGTTTATACCACTTGAACCGTGGTTTCATTTTACCTTGTTTTAGTAAATCAAACCGTGTCACAAAGGAACCAAAGTCTGAATGGGAGGGATAAGATTGATAATAGCTTAAAAAGTAATGACCTATTAAATCGGCCCAGGACACTAAAGACAAAAATAAAACCGACTCACAGCACACACAGTATTCTAATATTTTTATGCATTTGCCAGAGCTGCATTATGTGAGATTGTATATGATAATGTTTAGGAGGGAATGGAAGCAGTAATGGATTTTTAAAAGACATAATTAAATGGTCAATATATTCATGCAGCCACTAGGTGAACTGGTCAGGCCACATGGATTCAAGTGCCAGCAATACGCAGATGACATAAAGCTCTACTTATCCTTCACCACATTTCTCCACACCACTGCCACCAAGATGTCCCCAGGCTTGGATCAGCTCAGCTCATGGATGAAGAAGAGCTGGTTGAAGCTGAACCCAATCAAGACAGAGTGGAAAGAGGGAAACATTTCAAAGAGTTTGCAGCTACAGTGCAGTCACCTTTGGCTGAAAACACCCACCCACAATTGGTCAATTCAACCTGTTGTGTAAGAGTACTCCTGAACTCCCCAAGGATGCTAAGCTCATGTAGCAGCATCCATGAGTAATGCATTCCACCATCCCGATTGGCTAGGAGATTTTGTCCCATCCTGCTGAATGATGACCTGGCTTCAGTTATTCATACCTTTGTCACCTCTCAGTTACAGCAAGGCAATATCCCTGGGCATGAAACCTTCGATATTTAGGAAACTCCAACTGGTATAGAATTCTGAAGCCTATCACCTTAGCAACACAGGTTACCACAAACACATCAAACCTGTCCTCCAATCCCTACACTGGATTCCCATAGAATCAGGTTCAAAGTCTTGGTCCTTATTTTCAAGATGCTCCCTGGCTTGG
This sequence comes from Eretmochelys imbricata, assembly GCF_965152235.1. NCBI lineage: Eukaryota > Metazoa > Chordata > Testudines > Cheloniidae > Eretmochelys > Eretmochelys imbricata. The sequence continues at coordinate 114,863,378 of NC_135575.1, read as the reverse complement.
GCCCAGGATATCTCCTAAAAATCCAGGATGCAGATTGGGGTTGACAGCTTTAGTCCTCAGGCCCAGCAGAACTACAGTAGGCTTGTCTGTGCAGGAGACAGAGCTTTCTCAGGGGCGGCCCAACACTGTCAATGAACTCCCACAGAACTGAGGACCAACCCCAGCAAAACCAAACCCTCCACTGCACATGCAATTCTTCCCCTGATGTGAGAACGATCAATAAGTGACATATATTAGTTACGTTGCTTAATACACTACTGGAAGGCGCTCGGATACTCTGGTGATGAGAGCAATATAAGAAATTATGTAGAATAGAATAGAATGCAGAAGACAACCAAGGATAGTAATGGCACTGCCAGCATCAATTTAAAGGATGAATGGCTATAGATATAGATATAGATAGATACAGATCTAGATACACACACACTCAAACATCCATCCTGCTATCTAAATTGTCATACCACAACAGATCAGAAATCCATCTAGCCTGGTATTCTGAGTCATCAGCACCCGATGTTTCAAAAAGGAAGCAGGGAAAATATCACAATACACCTGTTCATTTGTACAATGCTTTATAATAGAGAGAGGAAGGAATTATTTTTTAAAGCCTGCAGGCGATCACAATTCCCTGAAACATTACTGTTTATACTATTGCTGGATAAAACTCAAAAAGGTTCAGAGGTTTGGGTCGGTGTCTATGTGAATCTCTTTGGTCCAGAAATCAGGATGAAAATCTAGCAAGAATAGTCTCTCTAATGAGATTACCAGCCTCCTCTGGTTCTACTTATGTCTGTTACAGAATTCAGTGTTTCTACTTCTAAAACCAGACAGAGCACAGACAAACGAAGATGGAAAATAAAAACCAGACAAGAAGAATAAAAAATATATTTTTGAACACTAAGAAGTATACAGTTCAGTTTTGGTTGAAGAGTCAAGCTGAATCTTATGTCTTATAGGGACTGATTCATCTGTCCTTTGTCATGTGTATTAGTACAAGTGTAAGCAATTTGAGGATATGTAAGATATAGATGAAAATTATTATTAATACACAGTGAAACCTGTATTAAGTGGCCACCCCAGGGATTGACAAAAAGTAGTTTGATCTTTTGATAAAGGTAAGCGGTAGTTCTATTTTAAAGGCTGAAGGTGATTCTATAAAAGAATAGATCTTACTAATTTGAGACCAAAATTATTTAAAAATATTTAAGTACATTAATATTTATATTTTATTCAGTACTTGAATACCTAATATAAACAGATATTTAATACAGTAATGCCATTTGCAGCCAAAACATGGATCTTTCTGGCAGATACCCTAGACCTACACAAAATAAAAATGTGTGGGCCAGGTCCACTCTCAAGTGTCTGAGTGCAACTCTTATTATGTAAATAACGTGAGAATTTAGCCTGTTACATTCATTATATTTAATACCTGTTTGGTGTTTCTGTATTAAAAAAATATACTGATACATAGGTACTGCCACTATTTTCTCTTTTTGTTAATTAAAAAAAAGAAAGAAATGACTGAAAACCATCTCATTGGAGACATAAGGTCTGACCCAAATCCCAGTAAAGTCCGTGGTAGGCTTCCCACTGGGCTTTGGAGCAGGCTCATAAATAGCTTATATAACTATGTGAGCCTGTCATTGTTAAGCTTGTCTTCACTCCTGGTGTCTCTCCGATGGTGTGTTGCACTCACATGTTGTATGCGATCTTAAATTAGGCTGTAAATTCTTCTGGGTTGGGATTGTGTCTTACTCTTATGTGTGTGTATAGCATCCAACAGAATGGGTCCCGATCCTATGTGTCAACTTTCTAGGTGTCAATACAAGGCAAGTAATGAATAATAACTGTGCAATTGCTGAATCACCATTTTTGAAAGAATTGCCTAAAAGCGAAGAAGCTGTTTTCAGAAGTGCCATCTTTCAGGGATAGAATTTCTGGGACTGATGCTAGATGTGTAATATATTGGCGTGGCAAAGACATTTCTAAAATACTTTGCCTGCTGGCATTTTCCTACCCTCCCATGCGTACTAAAGTTTAAGTCAATGTCAGATTTATAAAAGATATGAAAGAGGAAAGAAGTGTGTTACATTGGTTCACCCAAAATGCTTAAAATGGTCTTTTAAAAAAATTCTCAGAAAAAACAGCTCCCTTTCATTTAAAAGTAAGTAATTATAAAAGAGTTAACAGATATGGGTTATCAGCAAAAGGAAGGGCATTCGGGGAATTGCATGCATGCCACCTATAGCACAAAGACAGCCCATCAGAAAAGCCACTGGCTGATAAATGTTACTGCAAAGGACAAGTGTAATGAAAGTAATGGAGAGATTCTCACTCTGCTTTACCGATGTGATACCACAGCCTTAAGGGATCCTAGTCAAAACACCGTATGTAAAACATATTGCAGAATATTGAAGAATTTAGTAAATATCTTAACCCACAAGCAAAGGAAGAGGGGGAAAGAAAATGTGTTAGTAAAAAGAAAATGAAAATGGACTCAAAAGGGACAAGAGAGATGTTGTATTCCAATGTACTTGAATTATCAAATCATGTTTAATGACTGGGATTTCTCAGGAAAAACTAGGAATAAGAGAGATTATACCTTGAAATATCGGCAAACTGTTTCTTTTGGTAAATATATTTTTTTTCTCTATGAATTATGTGAGAGAAGTCAGATAACAGTTTTATGAAACATGGGTATAAAGACAGAGTGCCAGCATCTGATAACAATCTTTCTGACAACAGTTGAGCACATGAGTAAAATGTGGCAGATGGTCACTGTGTATTCCTGGGGGCAGAGTCCCAAAATACACATCTTGTTTGAGGAAAACACCCAATACATCTCAACCCTCTGCTGTTAGATTGCCAGAAAGTATCCAACCAAAGTCTGAGAGATTAATAGACCATCACAGGGTGTAAACAAGGCAAATGGTAGAGGGAATGTGGCTCAGAAATATCAGCAGCATTTGTAATATGCTTGTCTCATGTATTCACAAAGAGCATAATTTGAAATATGGTCTAAAATACACAGAAACAAATGATTCTTTGTAAAGGCACGGGCAGTACCTACTTAATCACTTTAAAACCAAAACCATGTGCTATTTGGTCCATTGTTGGCTGCATAGTACTTTATTGTAAAATCACTTCTACAACATGCCAAGATAAATCCAGAATGAAGAGAAAAATACAGAACATATTTCATGCACCAAACAATAAGTACATGCATCACAGTGCATAATGTGCACAGTATATTATAGTCACATTGTACATTTCACCCACAAAATACAATAGCAGCTATAATATAAAATGTATATTCACATATCTAAAGATTTAGAACAGCAATAAAACTAATAAAACAGTATATTTTTCTACCTTTCTAAACTGTGTAAAGTTATGCAAAGGCATATACAGTACGATGATGTAAGCTCATAAAAAAGTGCCTGAAATCCACAATACTTTCTAGGTATAAGCTTTTGAATGTAAAGCTTAGATAAGGCCACGCTGAAGTGTCTTTCTTTACCCAACATAAATGTAATTTAGGTAATTTGTTACAGCTATACATGTAACAACTAATCTCTGTGTTCCTTATAGTACATATTTCTCCCATAAATACGAAGCTCTCAGCTAATTAGACAGTAACCTAGACATGTCCGATTTCCAGTACAGTGGCAGATATATCTATTATGTGTTGCCATGTCACTTTGCTCTGAAAGAGTTAACTTTCTAGCTCCTATTTTCTGCAGTGCTGCATAAACACTGCACATTATTCTTACTGAGCATGCTTCATCTTCCCTGTCTACACAGTCTTGGGCTGTCAATCAACTGTCAGTTCCTACTACATCAGCACAGTGTGCATCATCAGGCTGTCAGTGCAGCAGCTGATGAGACTCTGCTAAGGGCTGTCAATCAAACTTGTTTCTCTTATCTGTTCTGGAAATATTTTGTCTCAGAGAAACAAAGACCTGGGCAACAACGGATCAGAGTCTAGTATTTACTCTTTTACAAGGATACAGGGCTCTTAACAGGAAACGAACATGTTTTATCCACAACCAGGAAAAAAATCTGTTTTATTAGAATAAGCTGCAAATTTTCTTGTCTTGCATAAACCCTATTGTGGTCTTGACCCAGTAAAACAGGGCATAATAAATTAAACCAAATTTGATTTTGGTTACATTGTAAAATGTATTTCACAGGTTTCCTTGTTCAATTACTTTGTTCAGTGAAATTCAGCATACACTGTGCAGTGCTTTCAGTTTGAAATAAAGTAACATCTCTTTGACTGGCCTGGGGGGCTTTTCCTCTCCCTAAGCCACAGGAATGTGCGGTTTTACTCCAGCCTAAAGGCCAGTCTACAGAATACACTTAGGAGTCCTACACACCTTTATTACATAACAATATACATTTATTTTGTATAACATTTGTCCTGAAACTGAATTGCAAGATGTTACGCACAGTTCAACAACATACTGATAGAGTTCATAATAAATAATAGCAGAGGGATAGGGACGTTAAGGGGGTATATGCAAGGGAGAAAAGATATGTTTCCAAATGAGATTTGAAAGACTATGGTAATCTCCCTGGAATTCTGTACTGGAGACAAGAAGCTACAGAGGCTAAGGCTCTTGCACCTACAATTATAAGACTATGAGGCGGGACAGAAGAGACCAGGTCTGACTGAGAGGTTGTGTTACAGGTTGAGCCTGGCCTTTAAGAGTTCAACTCCCAGCTCTGAGCCAAGTCTGGTTTTCCGCACAGACCAAAGGAATTCTGGAACTTGTGGTCAAGGCCATTAGAGCTGTAGGCCTGGAGAGAGGCAGTGTTATCTTGGCAAGCAACTTTTCTCAGTGTAGAAAGGAATGTTTTCAACTATAGTGATTTAATTGTGAGTCTCACAAAATTTGGTGTTTTTCTTAAAACCTCAGTCTCCTGGAGTCATGTGATTAAATGAACATCTCAATTTCCATTTTTTTAAAAAGTGAGTTTACAACCCTCACCATTGCCAAGAAAATCTTTAAAACATGAGTGCTAAAAGTTTAAAAATCAGAAGGCAAAAAGAATCAAAAAGTTGTTTTTTTTTTTTCAAAATCATAATTTTTCAGACAGTCTCATGATTTTGGGGCCTGAGTCATGATTTTTGAACACTTGGGATTGGCAGTACTATGCTGGGGGGTCACTAGACATTTTTTATTTCATCTGCCAGCAAATTCCATACTCTTGGTCCAGCTGCTGTGATGGTTCTGTCCCCTGTGGTATGAGCCTCCTGCTATTAGTTAACAGTTAGTTGTTCCCAGGGAATAAAGCTATTGTGGTAGGTCATGGTCCCTGAGAGAAAGTGTCTCTCAGGTAGCAAGGACTGATCCTATGCATGGCTTTGACATTCAGGAAAGAGACCTTGAATGGAACTCTGTATTCTATGGGGAGTCCCTGCAAAGAGTGGTTCATTGTCCTGATGACTTGTATTGCTGACAAAGTGAACTGCTCTGTTCTAAACTAGCTGGGGCCTTTTCAGGACATGAAGCTTCATTCCTAGATATAGAGAACTGCCATAAACTATGAGCCTAGAGACCCTGTCCATCTCCTCCCATTCCTTCATATACTACACTATCTCAGGAGGTCATAACTGGGACAACTCACACTCCATCCACCCAGGAAGGTTGCTCTTGAACCCAGACAATATTGAGGGAACAGTCACCGGCCGAGCTGTTTGACAGGTTAGGAGACACTTAAAAGAGATTTTACAGCAACAATGAATATAAATAGGACTAGTGCCTGAAAACATCAATATTACTTCATGACAGAATTATGCAAATATTTGCGAATGAAAGTACAGAAATAAAAAAGTACTGAAAAAATCTCTATATGATCAACTTTAATCATAATGTTAAGGAGCATCATAACAAAAGCTACAATAACAATAGTTTGTTCAGACGTCACCATTTTTTTTTTTTTTAGATTATGCATACTGAACAGGTTTGAAGTGTACTCACAGTAATTTGATGTTTCAATCACATTTATCAACAGCACTGACTGAGCTACCCACACTTATACATAGCACAACCATTATCAAGCGTTTGTGACAACAGGAATATTTTAACCTGTGACAAATTATTTCATATTTGGCACTGTTTTCCAGAAACACAACTCCCTCTGATCTAACTGGACATTAATTGCTTTTTGGCTGATGTATCTGTGTCTTCTCAACTGATAATACAACTAGGAAATCTGATATCTGACAAGTTGACTCAACTTAATCAGGACAGATCAGCTGTTACCAATGTTGCTACAGGCTGTAATTTCAGGACCTTTACAGAGTTATCACTCGCTTTGAAAGGCAAGAAACTGTAATTCTGTCAACACTAATCCCAAAATGTGCGTTCAAAGTGACTTATATTTTTTCTTCAGAAAAAGGTAATACTTGTCAAATAAATACCTGAGATAATTGATAAAATGAATTAGAAGTATGTGAGTGATACACTGAAAATCAGTCAATCTCAAGAAAAATAAGAACCTTGAAAGATTCAGAACATTAAGCACAGAGCACAAGCTGTCACAGAGAAGCAAGGGTCACTCAGAATGGATTGAAACAATTTGCAATGCAGTTTTTCAATGTTTCTGTATCTCTGTGTTGCTCGGTGCTAGAGTAGAGTGAATAATTCACGGCAAACAATTTGTTCAATTAATTTTAGCCCTTTCTCCTCCTTGTGGAACATGGGCAAATGGATCACAGTGTTGTCAGATGTATTTGTTACTCGAATTTATTCATGGATTGACTGACCGTATTCTAAAAATTCAGCATCATTGCTTAGTTGTGATTGGTCAGATAACATCCAAGGACAGATCTTCAGCCAATATAGATCAGAAAGGCTCCGTGACGTTGATGGAGTGGTGCCAATTTACACCAGCCAAGGATCTGTTTCTTGGTATTTTTTCTGAGCTCTGAGTGAATGTGGAAGCTCTCCCATCAGGAATACTGACATTTTCCACAAAAATCCCTTTCTGTGAATATTTTTGCCAAGAAATCTGCATCATTTGAAAGTTAATGGAAAGTGAACATATAAAAAGTGCAAACACAGACAAAGCAAATTCATTTAAAAATTCCAGTGAATATTAGCAGAATGTTTTGCATTATTTGCCCAGGTCAGCTTGCAATTCACATACTTATATTCACAGTATAGAAGTACACAGAAATTTCAAAACTTAAATTCCTTTCTTTAAGAAATCCAACCAGTGCATTTTGTTAATGGAACTTGATGGTAGCTTCATGTGTTGTAGCAAGTATACCACTATCACCAGCTCTTAGGTCTGTATTGCTTTTCTAGAATAAATGCACAGAAACTAAGGCATAAAATCATAACGATAAATTTGTCTCTTACTGTATCGCTTTGGTCCATCTTCCAAACAAAATGAAAGGGTTAAGGTTGCATCATCTTCAAAAAACTCAGTTGCAAAGGCATCCCACCAGAGGTTGTCACTATCCTAGGAAGAGAAAGATCATTCATTTAACACATGGCAAAAAGAAAATAACCCCTTTTAAAAGAAGAAATTCAAAGGATCCCATTTTTGGTTTGGGTTCTGTCTGCACGGAAGGGTGGATGTCCATGCGGTCATTAATCAAATTAATCTACTCATGTAAGGGTCTGTTCTGATTTAAGGAAACAGATAATATATTATTAATAAAATATAATTTATTTTTTGTATTACGAGAGATCTTCCATTAAGCTAGGCACTGTTCAAACATATAAAATAACATAGTGTCGCCCATACAAATGAGTATTTACACACATTTTGTTAAATCTTTAAATGTTTTTACAAATCATTTGGTACTTAATATACTGTAATATTATTTTTTGCTTTTCATGTGCTACCTATATGGTATGATTGCTCTTGAGGGTGAGAAAGAACAGTACTTTATTCTGTAATCTTATGTAATGTGATCATTATTAGCATGCACGTACATGTAAGTTATTTTGAAACTAAATGTAATAGCTATTGGACTTAGATGCATTTATTATAACTATGACCATCCCATAGGTTAATTAAATATCAGCTAGTTATTTAAATGCACTTGCTAGGAGAATTCTTTACTTTTCAATAGGACACGGAAGATGAAACCAGAATTTTAAAGTCTCCCCTCCCCCTCTTTCTGAGACATTCACTGCTCTACACTAATAGAATATAATAATTATTAACACAAGGTAAAATATACAGCATATAACAAATAAAATACTAAGGCTGGGTTGATGATCTTGGAAATTGAACCAAAATTTTTCAAATGTGGGTGCTTAAATTTGGGCATCCAAATCTACAGCTAGGCACCTAAATAAGTATTCTGATTTTCAAAGGTACTCAGCACCCACAGTTCTTCATGAAGTCAATGGGAACTTGAAAATCAAGTGCCTTATTTAGGTGGCTGCTGTTCAGATTAGAAAAGAGATGATTAAGGGGGAATGTAAAAAAGACCTATAAAATCATGAAAGGTGTGGAAAAAGTGAATAGAGAAGTGTTATTTACCCTTTTCCACAACACAAAAACCAGGGGTCACCAATTAAATTAATAGGCAGCTGGTAATACTTTTTCACACAATGTACAATTATCCTAGGGAACTCACTGCTGTGGTATGGTGTGATGGCCAGAAGTATGACTGGGTTCAAAAAAGAACTAGATAACTACACAGAGAACAGTTCTACCTATGGTTATTAGCCAAGATGGTCAGGGATGCAACCCCATGCTGGGGGAGACCCTAAATCTCTGACTGCGAGAAGCTGGGAGGGGAAGACAGAGGTGGATCTTTCCAAAATTGCCTCTCTCCTTGATGTACTCTCCTTGAAGCTCTGGTACCAGTCACTGTTGGAGACAGGATACTGGGCTAGACGGACCATTGGTCTGACCCAGTATGGCCGTTCTTATGTTCAGTCTCCCTTCATCTTGGCTTCTGTGCTGAAAACATCCATCAAGGATGCCAATTAACATTTCTTTTTTACAACATAACTGTATCCTTGCCTAAACCCAGCCACACATTGACACGCACCAGCATAAATGATGCACATCCTCTTAATGTTCTGAGGACAAAAAGAGTACGGAAAGAAAACTATTTTTGGTTTAACAAACACAAACGAAAGAAAATCTAGGTAGGCAGCTTGTTCCAAAAATGTGGAGTGCATATCTGCAACATGGATGGATGTACCAAGGCACTGAGATTTAAATGACTTGCTGAAGCTCACAAAGTGACTCAATGGCAAAGTTGGGAATATAAATCAGAAATCCCATGTATTGTAACGACTCTACAACAATCACAACAGCAGTCTATCCAATGGGTGGCTAGATGCAATTTGGTGAGCATTATGCAGACCCAGGTGTGCAACTGGAATTCATTTCTTACTAGTACACTGCAGCAGCTAACGGGGGGGCAGAAAGGGGGCCATGCCCTCCCCATGTGACCCCCCCCACGTGACTCATCATATGACTCCTCCCCACCCCATCCCCAGCCTGGGTCCCCATGCTTTCCCGCACCCCTCCTCATGATCCATTCCACATTACCTGGGAGGGCTCTGTCCTCCTCCCACTGCACCAAAGACTTCTGAACCACAGGGCTCTCCGGAACCGCCGCGGAAAGAGGAGCAAAATGTGGGACCACCCAGTTCCTCTGGCGCGGCTGCACCGCCCCCATACCCACCCCCAGCTCTGTCCTCCGACAGGGCTGCTATACAGACCCCACACAGGACTCAGGAGATGCAGCTGCCTGGAAGAGCTGGGGGCAGAAAAGCCACACTGGAGGAGCTGCCGGTGTGGGTTCGCCCAGCGTTCTGCTCCTCCTGTGTCTTCCCGGTACAGTGTACCCTCTATAAATATCTCACTGGTACAGTGTACCATCCCGTACCATGCTACTTGCACCACTGGGGAGACCTCATATGGCCTCAAAACTATGTATCACAGGCAGCAAGCACTTATCACCTTGACCTAAGTAAACAAATAAAACTTGGGATAAAATGCTAATTTAAGTTCAAAAAATGGATATATCATATCAATTATATATATACAAACTGATAAATAATTACATGGTCTTTTTAGACACTCCTCCTCCTGCTTTTCTTTTCTTGAGAACCCTGTTATAGGCTTTGCTCTCCATTGTGTTTCTACAGCTCCTTTTTGTTGACATTTAATGAAGTAATCAGAGCACTTCATAACATTCTAGTTGTTGTTATGATAGTACAAGAGCTTTCTTGGCTGGCTGACAGCCTTCATTCTTCACTGTTCCTCATCAATGCTCATTCCCGCTGTCAGCAGCGTCACCAACAGGAGGCAGTGTAATCAGGAACAGAGCAGTTTGGGAGTGCCTGAGAAATAATTCAGTCCCGCTCTCAAAAAAGATGAAACAAGATTTTAAAATAAAGAAACACTGACCCCACTTTTCAGAAGTCTATTGTCAGTGACAGATCCCTGCTCTCTCCTGCATGGCTGTGTACCTTTGATGGGTGTGGGCACATGCACACACTGTTGTATTTATTAGCTGAGGCGCCACGGTGACAAGCACAGAATAGATAGATAGATAGATATTCCGTAACAGCACAGCACATGGGCTTCCAACAGCTCCCCTCTGTATTTTGAGCACTGAGGCTTCACTCATGGCAGTCTGGTGGGTTGCTATCATAAGTGCATATAATAGTTTAGTGCCCAGCCAGTAATTATGGGCTACTGCTTTCAATCGCTTGCCACCCCATTCTACTGAATTCTTTTGGACATGCTTCTTGTACCTGAAAAGGGGATGAAGGGTTAAGGAAAGTCACGTATCACATTTACAGTTCTGCAGTGGAAAAGCTCCTGTTAGTTCTGTATTTTAGTATGAACACAGCTACTAATGAAAATCCAACAATGAGAGAGGCGAAAAGGAAGCATCACACAATTCTAATGCACACATAAAACAAAGCAAAGAGCATAAGAAAAAGAGCAGAGCTTCAGCTCAAACCGCACATAGTTTCATTCCCTCTCATTTCCACTAATTCTAAAGGCTAGGAAAATGTAGCAACTACATTATCATAGATTGTCTCTAAGGATAAATAAAAACATCCAGCTTCTATTGCAGTTTGAACATTGTCCATAGTCTTTTTCTGGTGTTTTTTGCATACTTAAAATCAGGAAGAAAAAAAACCCAACCACCCAGTGGAATATATACATTTTGCATAAAAAATTAGATACACTTCCCTGATTAATCCTCTGGTCCAACCTCCTCACAAATGGGCCCAACCACACTTTTAGTCAAATGGTGAACAAAACCAAGGGAGGTATCCCCAGACAAATTGCAGAAAATGAATATAATTATTATGAAAAAAATGGATGAAAAATCCCCCTTTCCCCACAAAAAAAGAAGGATGTTGAAGTCAAGGCTTCCCCCAGGCATCTTTAACTTATGTGCTGACAGGTTACGTGGGATTTTGCCAGAGTAATTATTTTTCTATTCAACAATAATGAGAAATTACCATGGCAACCTCCCTTTCACATAGCGCACTCACACACTGGAACACTGAAGTAATGGACCAAATGTAACAAAAAAATTAATACTTGGAAAACTATTTTCATTAAAATAAACTTAAAGAATAGGTCAAAGGGGATGAAAGGACAAACGGAAACCAATATTTAGGTCAGTGGAAGAGACAACTTCTCTAGAAGCAAAATCTTACCTAGAAGCAAAATGTCCCTCAGTCATGACTGTCACTGTTCCTTCTTATCACCTCCACCCCTATTGTTAATTGCATTTTGAAGTGTGGTTCAATTCTGAATAGTGTTCATAAATTGTGGGGCTCCACATTTATTTTCTCTCACCGATTTCCATGTCAAATGGGCTCAGTTTTAAAGATATTTTTTTTCCTTGACAGTCCCACAAATTCACTCTGAGATCTGGAAATCAAGCTGGATTCTTTTCTCCTTACACACCTGCATCTGTAATAGTCTGCAGACCAAACAATGCCTTCCCTCTTGCCTGCAATGGGGACTGCTCGACAGGGGAGCTGACTCTGCAACTGGAACTTAAGGCCAAATTGCCCCTCTCCAGCGAGGTAAAATATCTACAAAGTTATCCTGTGGTTTTCTCCTAGTTATTCTATTGGATGGAAATGGGGTTTGCTCCCTACTCCCTCTCTGAAACAGGGAATCTGAACCCCAAATGTCACAGGAGGCACATGGTCCTTTGCTTCTGCAGAGCTCCCCACCAACCTGTTGCTCTTCCCTTCCTCCCATAAGTGTGGCCCCAGTAGAGCTGTGCTGACAAGTTTCTACTGTGGAGATCATTGGGATTCCCTCAAACCAGGCCTGCAGGGATCAGTGCCTGCAATTCCCTGACTTACATAAGAGAGTTCGACAGCACAGAGGACAGGTCTGTGACAGTCATTACAACCTCAGGCTATATCACCTTCACTTTTTATTCCTCACTCCAAGTGAGAGTTTCAGGGGAAGGAATGACATGCCCCCCCAGTCCTCCTTCCTACTCTCAGATTACCAGTCTGGCAGAGAATCTTCTGCAGGTCCAGGACATGGGTGTGGGGAAATAGTGGCCTAAAGATGGCTACTTCCATTTGACCAAAAAGAGGGGAGACATGTATAGAGGATCCACACTGCCTAAGGATCTCTGGGGCACAAGATGGCCCTTAGTTAACAAAATTCTGTTGATGACGCAGCTGAATCCTGTTCACTCTCTCTCTTCTCAGTTGTCTGTGCATGTGTCAGGGGTGTACAAGGTATTGTAAAACAGCAGTCACTAGAGCTAGTAAATGTGACTCTGAATGCTCACAGGAAGCATGTCTCTTGTGAAAAGGGACCATTTTTACATAGTCATTTTCAGAGAAGAACTGCGTTGTAAATACCAACCGATGTACTTTGTAAATACCAACCTATGTATGAGCCCTGGGGAGCTTACATTTTAGTTCTGGCCCTGCAATAATTCTTTAGTGACCCTTACTATTTTCAATACCATGTACGTCCTCATTTCTTTTGGCAACATGTAGCCTTCTCACTTCCTTTCAAGTTAACTCTGCACAAGGAAACTATTGTCTCTGAAGGGAAAGAATCCCCCCACCCCCAAACACGCACACAAAAGCTATAGCTGAAGTTTCTAAGTGCAATACAAGAAAAGATTTGCCTTTAAATACATCTGTAAAAATTGACAAACATTAAAAATTATGGAAGTTAGAAGATAAGATTTGGAAAAAAACTCTGACACCAATTTTATACCCAATTTACACATGCAGACCATGAAACATAAAAACTCTCATTGATGAATAACCCAACTCTGCCCTTGGATTTGCCCCAACTTTAACTCTGCCTACTATATTTAAGGCCCTGGCTACAACTTCTACCAAAGTCAGTAGCAGTCTCTCTTTTTACTTAATTGGAAATTAGATCAGACCCTTATATGCTATTTAATTTGATATCAATTTAATGTTGATAATTGATATATTTATCTACATCTACCTATATCTATCTATATTCTGTAATGGACAATATTTTTACAATGTGGTATAAATTGTGTTGTTGTCTGTCTCTGTTACTATTGGGAAATCTGAGACAGAATATTGATATTTGAATGATTTGATTTTGTTTGTGTACAGTTGTAAGAAAAGCCAAACTTGTATGAATAAGAGTAAGAACATAAGAACTGTGAAACTGGGTCACACCAATGATCCCTCTAACCTAACATCCTGTCTCCAACAGTGGTAAGTACCAGATCTTCAGGGGGGTTTATACAGAACAAGGTGATTTTAGAGATAGCCACCCCTGTCTCTCCTCCTGGCTTCTGCCAGTCAGAGATTTAGGATCTTCCCAAGCATGAAGTGACATCCCTGACCATCTTGGCTAATAACAATCGATGGACCTATCCTCCATGAACTTATCTAGCTCTTTTTTGAGCCCAGTTTATACTTTTGGCCATCACAACATCCTATGGCAATGAGTTCCACAGGTTAATTGTACACAGTGTGAAAAAGTACTTCTTCTTGTTTGTATTAAACCTGCTGCCTATTAATTTAATTGGGTGACCCCTGATTTTTGTATTGTGGAAAAAAGGTAAATAACACTTCTCTATTCACTTTTTCCTTACCATTCATGATTTTATAGACTTCTTTAATAACCCTTCTTAACCATCTCTTTTCTAAATTGAACAGCCCTAATGTTTTTAGTCTTTCTGTGTACAGAAACTGTTCTATGCTCTTGATCATCTTTGTTGCCCTTCTCTGAACCTTTTCCTGTTCTACTATATCCTTTCTGAGATGGGGCAACCAGAGCTAGACACAGTATTAAAGGTGTGGGTACAACATGGATTTACATCTTGACATTATGATATTTTCTATCCCTCTCCTAATAGTTCCTCACATTTTGTTAGACTTTTTGACCACTGCTGCCCACTGACCTGAAGTTTTCAGACAACTATCCACAATGACTCCAAGATCTTTCTTGAGTGGTAACAGCTAATTTAGAGCCCACTCATTATAGATGTATAGTTGTGATTATTTTTTTCAATGTCCATTATTTTGTACTTATCAGTGTTGAATTTCATCTACCATTTTGTCACCCAGTCAACCAGTTTTATGAGATCCTCCTTTAACTCCTCAGCTTTTGGATTTAAATATCATGATTAATTTTTTATGATCTGCAAACTTTGTCACTTCACTGTTCATCTCCTTTTTCAGATAATTAATGAACATGTTAACAGCACAAGTCCTAGTACAGATCCAAGGGTGACACCAATGTTTATCACTCTCCATTGTGAAAACTGCCCATTTATTCCTACCCTATCTTTTTTACCAGCTATTGATTCATGAAGACCTTCCCTGTTATCCCATAACTACTTAGTTTCCTTAGGAGCCTTAGATATTAGAATGTTTATGTAATGATCTGAGAGAAACCTAAATGATTAATGCATACAGTTCAGTTAAACTTTGTATTTACATTTTGACACAGGGCAGAGTTAAGGTCATTTGGCTGTTGTACATTGTGAATTTTTCTGTTTAAATGAAATCTCTGTGTGAATTGGTAGTTGGCAAAGATCCAACCTACTATGACAAAGACTGTTAGTAACCTTTTTATGCCCAAACCAAAATAATAATAAGCTATATTATGCAAAAGAGTTTATACATATATACCTATATTTGAACTTTGGAGTTTATGGAGTATTCCATTTTAAAGTTTTAAGTGGTTAAAGAATCCTGAGAACATTCTGTTTTACATTGTACTCATCTTTGCACATTGGAAAAGTTTTTATCCTACACTTTTAAAAATATTTCAAAAGTCTCCTTTATCACAATTATTTTCATAGCAATAGCACCTTTCTATGAAAAGTCAGGGTGGAGTTTGTCAAAATATGGCTTACAGTCTACATCTATGGAACAGGTTTCAGAGTAACAGCCGTGTTAGTCTGTATTCGCAAAAAGAAAAGGAGTACTTGTGGCACCTTAGAGACTAACCAATTTATTTGAGCGTGAGCTACAGTGTAGAGACTAACCAATTTATTTGAGCATGAGCTTTCGTGAGCTACAGCTCACTGTAGCTCACGAAAGCTCATGCTCAAATAAATTGGTTAGTCTCTAAGGTGCCACAAGTACTCCTTTTCTATCTATGGAACAGTCACCAGTGCCTCTATAAATACTGTATTATTTGTTTGGTGCCAACAATTTGGTTGATATTTCACAGCATGCAAAATACGAGTCAGTCTGTGCCCAGAAGAGCTTCCAATAAATGATTCTTTCTTTTGCCCTGAGCCAAGATGTGTGTGAGAGCAGGAATCCATGATAACATTCCCTGCCTACCCTCCATTCCCTTCTTTCCCCATAATCCCCTTCTCTGCCATTCTCAGAGATGGGCACATAAGGCAAAAGTCACTTTAAAAAGAAAATCTCGTATGCTTCTCTTTGCTTCTGTGAGGCAAGAGTTCACATGTATGATGATTTGGGATCTTTTCTTCCTCTTAGGGCCCTTTTAGGTAAAGCACACGCAAATTTAATCCTACCACCATTTCTCCAAGGTTTCTGCACCTCTTAAATGACCTTCTTTATCTGAAATAATGCAGCAATCAAAGGTATAACTGACAGTGAGTTACAGCCCCTTCTTCTATTCAGAACAATGGTCCTAACAATACCTGGTAACTTTGCCAGACTAATACTTGGGCCTTCACGTCTTACACCTTTCTCAGATTCAGCCAAAGGGAAAAATATAAAACATGGTCTGCTACAAGATGATTCTGCATCAACGGTTGACATTGATGCATGATGAGACTTGGCAGGGAGAAGAAAATTTGATCATTCCTGCATTCTCTCTTCTTCCCTGGATATGATTTGTTAGGTGTTTTACACCAGCCTTCATTTTTTAAACTGACCCTTACCACTCCTTTTGCTACTTTTGCTTTTCAGCCTCTTTTTTTTTTTTTTTTTTTTTTGACTTATAGACAGGATCTCTTTCAGGGAGAATTAAAAACTCCTGCAATCGTATCCAGACATTATATTTTATCAAAGCCCTACAACAGCCAGTGCTCAACAATAAGAATACAAAGCTTTATGACTGCCATTTGTTATTTCACACATATTGGTAGTTTTACTTTCATGGCATTGCTTACTTTAGTTCCCTTACTAGCATGGCTGGATGCCGACTCTGGAACAAAGTGATGTAAAACTGGCACAAAGATTTGAAGACTTGGCATTTGTCATAAGTAGTTTTCTATTCAATTATATTCTCCAGTTTCTTGCCAACAACCTATCTGGTAGCCAAAGCATATCAGTTTCTTCAGCTGAGTTAATAATTAATTAAATCACTGTTTACAGTCCAATTTGGAACTCATCTTAGTTTTTCTAGTAAAGACTGTCCCAGGTTTTATCTGTATTGTAACTACAGTATATAATTGCATCACCAATGAACATGGAGATATAATTTCAAAGAGAAAATGCCCTCTAACTCACATGTAAAGAAAAAAAGGGCCTGATTCTCTATACTCATGATTTGAATCAGAACTCCACTGAAATATATGGAATTACACAAGTGAGTGAGAACCCACTCTCACAAATAATTCCTTCATGGGATATGAAGCACCAAGAATAAAAGATTTATTGCTCTTATAACATCTTGCCACATTGACATGCAATAAGGGACACCATAATATAATACAATGCAATAGTGGCTCATTTCTAAAATGGGCACTCTGTGAAATCAGATATTTATTCTTTGGTCCAAGAAAAATCTGTTAGACTGAAAAATAATACATTAGGGAGGATCTGTAAGAGGCCCAGATTGATTAATGTCAATTTCATGGTGTGCCCCACTTATGTTTAAGCAGTTAAAGGCTTGTATAGTTAAAGGGGAAATTGATCAGCATAATTATAGAGATACCAACATTGCTATTCTTTATTCCAGAATAGAGTATCTACATGGGGAAGCAATACCAGCATAGCAATAACAGTATAATTACTCCGCTACCTGCTACAGCTACACTGGTCAATTTCTCCCATGTATACAAGCCTCTAACTACTTAAACGTAAGTGGGGCACAACATGACAAACTCTAAATATATTTCAAGTAGAACACCTCGTTAGAATGAAGGAGGAAAAACCCATGTACCTGTTAGGATATAGATATTCAGGCCTGTCTGTAAAGGCCTATACTCTAAGAATTTAGGTGTATTCTTATCACTTGGCTAGTGATAGAGGTACAAAAGAAAGAATCAAAATCACTCTCTGCCGGTGTAAGGGCCTTCTCTTACTGTGACAGTTTGTGGCCCTGTGCTTAGGCTAAGGCCTTTGGCTAAGCAGCAGAGGCAGCCATAAGCTAGGAAGCGACCGGTCACATCCTCACATTCCAAACTAGTCACATTGAAAGAAGGTGCTATTGGGCTGTTAGGAATACAATCCTGTCCTGATAATGCCTATGGCCTCCAGAGAAAGGGAAGTGCCTAGAAAATGTAAAAGGAAACAGCATCCTGTCTGGCAAGAACTCATTTATCAATACTGGGATGTGAAATCCTCACTTCTGTATTGTTTTGTCATTATAGTTCCCACCGTGCTATTGTTTGTCTGTATAATCTCTCTGGTTCTGTGATTGTTCCTGTCTGCTGTACATTAATTTTGCTGGGTGTAAACTAATTAAGATGGTGGGATATAATTGGTTACATAATCATGCTACAATATGTTAGGATTGGTTAGTTAAATTTCAGGAAAATGATTGGTTAAGGTATAGCTAAGCAGAACTCAAGTTTTACTATATAATCTGTAGTCAGTGAGGAAGTAAGAGGGTGTGGGTGGAAGGGTGGGTGGGTGTGGGAGATGGGAACAGGGAATGGGGGTAAGGAAATTGGAATAATGTTTTGCTAAGGGCAGGAATGGGAACAGGGACACAGGTGTAAGGCTCTGTGGTGTCAGAGCTGGGAAGAAGGACACTAAGGAAGGAAACTGGAATCATGCTTGCTGGAAGTTCACCCCAATAAACATCGAATTGTTTGCACCTTTGGACTTCGGGTATTGTTGCTCTCTGTTCATGCGAGAAGGACCAGGGAAGTAAGTGGGTGAAGGAATAAGCCCCCTAACAGTACCCTGTAAGTTTGCTAACTTTAGTAGTCAGGAAAAGCAGAGAGAGACAAAGTACCTGATTTAGTATAATAGCAGAACTGAAAGAAAAAAAATTATCTCTTGTCCAAAACCTATTATTTGCCATTGTTTACATTTCAGTGCAGCTTGTGGACAAAAGAGAAATGAATCCTTAAGTATCCACTCTCTGGGTGACCCATTAGCTACCTATGGTAATTATACCTAGATTGCAATGTTTAATGCCATGCAATAGCTCTTGCAAAAAAACAAAAAAACACCACAACCCTGACAATTTATGAGGTATGTCACTTCACCCGTGGATTTAATCCAAACCCACCATTTATATTCCTCTGTGCAATTTTGTAAGTATGAAGAAGGGTCATGGAGAGGGAAGGAAGGAAAATGGCAGAGGAAGCTGGGGTCAAAAAGGAATCTCCCATTGGCACATGGTATTCTATAGCAAAATTATCCAGAATTATTATGGGACGTTTTTTGTCCTTCTTTTGAAGTATCTGGTATAGGTCACCTTCAGGGATAGCTCAACCATTCGACTCCATGGTAATTTCTGGATTCCTGGGGAGTGGACGGACAGACAGGTCAGTAAGGAGCTAAAATTATTACCATTTTGCAGCTGTTAATAGAGATGAACTCTTCCACCTTTCATATAGCATTCATTTGGCCTGGCCACACTCTATTTGGTATATATGGTATTTGATAAATCTATATTCTTCAAAGTTGTTTGAAACTTTAAAGATATTGGCACTCTTTATAACAGACTTAAGGAGGCCTCTGCCTGCCTGACAGCAGTATAGAATTTCTTTAATAGCACTCTTTACCCATGACTATTGCAGATAAATCATAGACTTGGGTTTGTGCTTAGCCCAAATGAATTGTGGTTACATTCCTGTGCTCTGCACTAGAATATGCAATAACCCTAGCCTTGGTTTATAGAAATGGAATACAATATTAAGTGTGTGTGCATTATCTTGTCTATTATCCTCATTGGTATGGAGTTCTCTTATTTTATTCTCATATGTTGACCCAGTTTCTTTTTTACCTCGTTTACTTGCATCTATCTTAGTAAATGGAAACTACATACTCCATCTATCTCACTGAACAGACCTACGCTCACCATCAGTGAGTATAAGCTACCTAAATATCATCTGCCACAGTGGAGCAGAAAAAACCTATGCCCATCAACTTCAGTAAACAGAAACTACCTGGTCTATCAATGTTAGTGAACAGAGTGAATCAATATTCTCAAATTCAGTGATCACAAGAACCACTCATCTATAGCATTATCGCTGGGTTTACAGAAACTAAATTACTGCTACTGACAACATTTAAATACTGCATGCTGGAGAACCAGCAGAAATAGTCTTTGTGAACCTCACTGGATTCTCACCAGCAACATTATTGACATAATCCCAACATTTCTTGATATAATTCCAACAGAGCAACAGGTACGTTGCAGACATGTGTGAAGATAAATTCCCTGTCCCAGAGACCTTATAATGTAAACAGCATGTTTGTCAGAAAATGGCTACATGGTGAAAAGTAAGAAACAGCTTTTTCATTTGAGGCCAAGAGTTTAGTAGAATTTAAAACAGGATTAGATTTCATGTAGATAATGAGAACATGCATAACTACATTAGACAGGATAAAAATTATGAGGAATATAAACCCTCCATTTTCAGAGCATGAGCTAAGCGCTAACTTTAGAGTTAGGAAAAAACTGTCCCTATGTGCAGGTTATTCTATAATTGCCCACTACAGGATTTCTTGCATCTCCCCCTAAAGCAACTGTATTATCCAAAGTATAAAACAGGATACTGGACTGGACAAACCACTGGTCTGATCCTGTATGGCAAAACCTATGTTCCAGCTTATTGATAGTTATATAATTCGCAAACTCCCAGGATTGTAGCAAGCTGAGAAACTTGATAGTGAAGAGTTGAGATTATTTTAGACAAAATTAAAGGGATTGAAAAGGCTTTCAGGTGAGGAAACATACAGCAATATGATATCTGAGTTTTCTTGAGCTGCCAGCCTAAAAGGGCTTGGAACAAACTTGCATAAAACTCTGATCCAGTACAGCACTTAAGCACATGCTTAAAGTTAAACACAGGGTTAAGTGCTTTGCTGGACTGGGACCCAAGTGAATATCTATAGCCTATAAACAATAAAATAATGACCTGTAAATAAAACCAATGAAAGATTATTATTTTACTTCTCATTAAGTGCTGAAATCCATCCCACCAGTCGCAGCAAAATACGCATCAAAATCCTAGGCACCTCTTTCTTCCAAAAGGGATCTTACCTCTTAGAAATAAAGACGCTAGAGATGGGAAAGACCCATTGTTATCTATCCCACCCACCTTACAGGATAGGATTGTTCCCTCCAGCCTTATGCTAAAGAAGCTTGATCTGCAAAAAGGCAGACAGAGAAAGAGACAGCATTTCTGAGATTCTATTATAGCAGTAACTGCAGGGAGAGAGGAGTTCCAGAAATTATTTCTTTTTCTTACTGCCTGTTGACAAACGTGTGATCACTTTTAAATTTTATGTAGTTGCCTAATAATGTAATTGTAGCTCTGTTTGTTTGGTATCACCCAAACAATTTACAAGAGCATTATATAATTCCAGAAAGAGCAGGCAGGCAAACATTAAGGTGGTGGTACAGAAGCTTCATTGTTACAGCTGTGCTGAGAGTTGCACTTAAAGCAGGAATTAAATCTCTTTGTTACGGATGAATAACATAGTGTATCTTCCCCCAAATAAACAGCACTTGCTCTTTAAGCACAGAATGAGTTTTCTGAGAATTTACATATTTGTAAATGAGAGATAATCATTTTGAAATGGCCCCTTTAAAAATATTTTGGTCAGTTACACCTTTTTCAGCCCACTCTGGTAGGCAAATTCTTGACTCACTTCTTGACTTTAACAAAATTTAAAGTACAGGCTGCATTTTATGTATGTTAATATGGTCATTTTTTATTTATTAACACTAGCAATTGTAGCCATTTCTGTCTACATTGCAATGATGTTTCATCAACAAACATTACCATTAAAAAATATATGGTCAAGATTTTTTTTTAAAAAATAGTGCCTAAAGATAGGCTTCTAAATCTATATTTAGGTTTATCTTCCACATTAGGAAAAACTTCCTAACTGTCAGGATGATTAAGCACTGGAATAAATTGCCTAGGGAGGTTGTGGAATCTCCATCACTGGAGATTTTAAAGAGCAGGTTAGACAAACACCTGTCAGGGATGGTCGAGATAATACGTAGTCCTGCCACGAGTGCAGGGGACTGGACTAGATGACCTCTCGAGGTCCCTTCCATTCTTACGATGCTATGATATTTAGGTATCAGACTAAATGGTCTGACTTTCAAAAGTTCTGGACACTTGGGCCATCACAGTCAGGGGGTGCTGCTGGGTGCCCAGCACTTGCAACAATAATATGTCTGTGTTTTTATAAGTGTAGTTTTGCAGTTTATATGTATAATTTTGCAGCTATAAAATGTTAGAGGCATTAAAATTTAGACACTTAGGCTGAGATCTTAAAAACTGTTTATGGGACCCAGACACCTACTTTTCATTAAATTTAATGGGAATTGGGCATCCAAAGGCACTAAGTGGCTCTGAAAATCTCAGCCTTGAAATGGATGTTCTTATATTTTACAAGATGAAAACTGAAGGTGGGGCAGTAGGTGCTTACCCAGGACTTAAATTAACGGAGGGAGATGGGCTGAGTGTTTTGGGAGCCCAGTAAGCCAACAACAGGGTGAGAGTAACTGGGGAGCTGGCGAAACAATCATATCTGCCCTTCTCAGACTTTACACTCTTGGCAGAGAAAGCTTTAAATGATGTTCAAATTTTCTCCTCCTGGTGCTCAAAGCTCTTCAGGCTGCCAGGTTCCTGCTGCTTCACATGAAAAGCTTTGAGTGGCAGATAGAAGAGCTCGGAGCATTGGTTAAATGTTTCACTGCCAGTGTGAAACATTTTAATGAAGGAGCTCTGACTGTTTGGCTCCTCGGCCCCATTCCCTAGCTAGTCCCTTTCACCAGTTCCAGGCCCCTACGCCTCCTACATACTGTACATACTCTTTTTAAAAACTAGGAAATTCCCAAGAAAAAAATCACAGTAACTTGAAGAGATGGGGTTTTTCAAGTATAGTCCCTCACTAAACAGCAAGGAAATCGTATGTCAAGCCAACAGTCACATCAAACAATATCATTCTTCAAGTATTAGTCCATTACCATCACTACACTCAGCCATAAAGCACACAGACACATTCCCTTTCAATTCTACAATGCTATCATTACCCTCAATGTGCACATCCAAAACTGAAAAGCATATTACAGTCATGTCTGTGTTATAAAAAATAACAGTTCGGAGTTAAGCTTACAAAAGCGCAAATACTTTTTGTGGGGAGTGAGGGGGCAGGAAGGGAGAGATATGCATAAGAAAGTGGTACCCATTCGGCTTGGCACACCGTTCAGAAACTGTACATGGTGGAAAGCATTAATGAACAGTAGCTAACATATACGAGCTGTCACTTGTATTTATAAAGTTTTGGTTAAAGTAGGCATTCCTGAACTTCCTGTTAAAGATCTTTAGAAAAGTTGTTACCAACAGGAAAACCACTTACCACCAAAATCTTTTTATAGCTATTATTATTGTTATTATTAATAATAATAATATTATTAGCTAATTGCCAAGTATGTGCTGGAAACTAAACAACAACAACAACAAAAACATAAGAGAGTCCTTGCTCTGAAAGGCTTCATATCTAAAGCAGAGATCTAGAGAAGGCAGGACACATGGGGAAAGCCAGAGGTGTGATCACAAAGTTGTTTGTTTGAATTATTAACTTACTTTTTATTGTTTGTTAAATTTAAATTTTCATTTCAAAGAATAGTGAGATTTATGCATAGTAAGAAATGCTTTATTTTAAAATTCTGTCTGCACTAAGCAAAGTCAGTACAGTTTTCTTTTAAACTGGATATCTTATCTTGTCATCCTCAATGAAAGTAAAAAGGCACCAGTAGCAATAAAGAGAATGCCGTTTGGAGAACAATTCCTTCACAGAAGGCAGCTAGTACATATTGTAACAAATTAAAAACTCTGAAAAAGTCTAAGCAAGTCCTCCGAGAAATGTTATTTAATAAAGCAAACACCGATATTGAATGTGATAGAATTCCGTTTGCTATAGAATCCCATCCAACTGAGTTTGGCTGCCACAGAAGCAATTAGAGAAAGCTGGGATTCAATGATTATGCTAAAACCCTAGACAAACAAAGCTCTCACCTACCAAGTGGCCACTTATCAGTAACACTACCACCAAAAGGTATAAAACTCCTTGTAAGATTTCATTGGTTGTCACTCAACTAGTGGCAATGTGAGCCGTTATTTGCTAAAAATGTCTAATTACTAATGGCCCTACTGCGAGAACATGAAAAAATGTATAAATCTAAATTTTAACAAAGTAAGCAAGGCCAAGTGTGAACTATGTAATGTCAGGAAAAGCACCCAGTAAGCTCATCGTTGCTGCTGAAACCTAATATGATCCACTGGAAGGATCACAGGAGGCAAGAGTTCAATCACTTTTAAAAAATAATTCTGTATGTTATATCTGATAATCCAGTGGGGCCTCACCTATGGGCCCATGAACATCTAATGAAATTTTAAACATCACAGCAGTAGCCTCTTGTGAACTGCAGACTTACTGCTTTAGATTGTGTGACAGTTAGATCAGCAGTAAAGCCCAATGGCTTAAGATTTCTTTACTTTTGATGCATTGTATTTGGCCACCCCAGCTTTCTAATGCTTTTTAAATTCCTTTGCACATACTTAAAGTATATTAAGCACTTAGAGACACCACAGCAATACCCTATTATGAAATGTTACCATATTTCTACACACCGTGTTTCATTAGTCATTTTTTTCTTTGAATGTACTTGGACCTCCCGCTACGTCATCACATCTAGGCTATGTCTAAATCTTGCAGATTCTTTCTGCGTAACATCTCTAAAATACGACTCTTCCTATCAACTCACGCCTCTAACACTCCCATCCAGGCTCTTACCATCTTGCATCTCGACTGCTGCAACATTTTTCTCTAGCCTTGACAAATATAATCTTGTGCTGCTCATATCCACTCAGACTGCTGCTGCAAAGACCATTTTCCTAGCCCATCGCTTAAAGCGTGTCACTTCTCTCTTTGCATCCCTTCGCTGGCTCTCCCATCTCTATCACAGCAAACTTCACTACTTTCTTCACTTTCAAGGTATTTCACGACCTATCCCCAACCTACAGCTCATTTCTTATTTACTATTAAGATGCTAACTCCCAGCTCCACCCAGACAATAACACCAGCCCTCCACTGCCAACTTGTTACATTTTCAGCCAAGCCCTTTGTGCTTTCTTCCATGCTGCCCCTCGCGCTTGGGAGGAACTCACCATAAACATCCACAAAACTACCTCATTATCCAACTTCAAAACCCTCCTTAAAACGCTGTTACAAGGACACCTACAAAAAACTTGACAACAGTTGGGCAGCTGCTGTGCTGAGACCACTGCCTATCATGATAACGAATACAGTCTCATTGTTTCCTTGTAATCCCCCATCGGGTCTGTCTGTAGCCACCTGTTGTCTCTTGTATATGATAAATTACTGCATAGCAAACTGGGGTGTAAATCTACAGTGCACCAGCCTGCTGTGCACTAACAGACTATACGGATCCTGCTGCTGCCCACTAAAAGTTTGGTAGTGCACTTTGATGTACTGCGGTTTGAAACACTATGGAACTTCTAATGCATGGTAGCAGGGTCCACATAGCCAGTTAGTGCCTACACACTCCAGGCTGTAGATTCACACCCTTGCTTGCCACACACTAGCTCTCCATGCATTTATATTGCAAGCTCTCTGGGGCTAGGAATGTCTTTTTATTCTGTACTTATACTGGCATAATGGGGTCCGGCTCCATGACTGGGACTCCTGGGCACTATGGTAATAAAAAGATTAAATAATAATACTAATTATTATTATTATTTGAATAGAATCAAAATGATTTAGTAGCAGTACCATGCGTTGCAATTCTGCAAAGGATGTGTATGTGGCCCTGAAAAACGTCAAAAGGTTTAGAAGTTCCTTCAAAAGTTGGATGATGTTTCTTCAGAACTTTTGGGATGCCATCTTCCTCAAAACGAATTCCTCCCCAACCAACTCTCCACTTGACCCCCAATCTGATCCTCAAATAGTGAAGAGTCCTTGTGGCACTCCTCGTTGTTTTTGCTGATACAGACTAACACAGCTACCACTCTGCAACCTGTCAAATAGTGAAATTAGACCTAGAGAATCCTCTCCCTGGCCGGCATCAAGTAACTCTTGTTCTCCACAACTCAACTTGCTTCCCTCCTCTTTTCAGACTTGTCTCTGATATCAAAGAGCCTACACATACACACACACACACACACACACACACATCACTCTACCTTTTGCAGATATTCCAGCTGGTCTGGCACTACCTGCTGGGCTCAGGTTAGCTGCTATCCTAAAATCATATATTAGGGTCTACCTGGCCTGATGCACTCCGGAATTAATGTGAACCTGTGAACTATTATAACCTCTGCAACATGTGAAGCTTGAAAACAGTAAGAAGCACTGCTCAGACTACACCATAAATTTAGTGGGATATAAGGAATGACAAAGGTGTCTATTGAGGGCTGATCACATTGTGTATTAGGTAGGCAGGTACTAAACCAAACTTTCAAAAACTTTCTAATTCAGTAAGGTTCAATCATAGAATCATAGGACTGGAAGGGATCTCGAGAAGTCATTTAGTCCAGTCCCCTGCACTCATGGCAGGACTAAGTTTTATCTTTCTAGACCATCCCTGACAGCTGTCTGTCTAACTTGCTCTTAAAAATCTTCAATGATGGAGATTCCACAACCTCCCTAGGCATTTTATTCCAATGCTTAACCACCCTGACAGTTAGGAAGCTTTCCCTAATGTCCAACCTAAACCACCCTGGCTGCAATTTAAGCCCATTGCTTCTTGTCCTATCCTCAGAGGTTAAGAAGAACAATTTTTCTCCCTCCTCCTTGGAACAACCTTTTATGTACTTGAAAACTGTCATCATATCCCCTCTCAGTCTTCTCTTCTCCAGACTAAACAAACCCAGTTTTTTCAATCTTTCCTCACAGGTCATGTTTTCTAGACCTTTAATCATTTTTGTTGCTCTTCTCTGGACTTTCTCCAATTTGTCCACATCTTTCCTGAAATGTGGCACCCAGAACTGGACACAATACTCCAACTGAGGCTTAATCAGTGCAGAGTAGAGCGGAAGAATTACTTGTCAGGTCTTGCTTACAACACTCCTGCTAATACATCCCAGAACGACGTTTGCTTTTTTTGCAACAGTGTTACATTGTTGACTCATATTTAGCTTGTGATGCACTATGACCCTCAGATCCCTTTCTGAAGTACTCCTTCGTAGGCAGTCATTTCCCATTTTGTATGTGTGCAACTGATTGTTCCTTCCTAAGCGGAATACTTTGCATTCGTTCTTACTGAATTTCATCCTAATTACTTCAGACCATTTCTCCAGTTTGTCCAGATCATTTTGAATTTCAATCCTATCCTCCAAAGCACTTGCAACCACTCCCAGTTTGGTATTACCCGGAAACTTTATAAGTGTACTCTCTATGCCATTATCTAAATAATTGATGAAGATATTGAACAGAACTGGACCCAGAACTGATCCCTGTGGGACCCCACTCGTTATGCCCTTCCAGTATGACTGTGAACCACTGATAACTAAACTCTGGGAATGGTTTTCCAACCAGTTTTGCATCCACCTGACAGTAGCTTCATGCAGGTTGGATTTCCCTAGTTTGTTTATGAGAAGGTCATGTGAGACAGTATAAAAAGCTTTACTAAAGTCAAGATATACCACGTCTACCGCTTCCTCTCTATCCACAAGGCTTGTTACCCTGTCAAAGAACGCTATCAGGTTGGTTTGACACAATTTGTACTTGACAAATCCATGCTGTTACTTATCACCTTATTATCTTCTAGACGTTTGCACATTGGTTGCTTAATTATTTGCTCCATTATCTTTCCTAGTACAGAAGTTTAGCTGACTGGTCTGTAATTCCCCGGGTTGTCCTTATTTCTCTTTTTATAGATGGACATTATATTTGCCCTTTTCCAGTCTTCTGGAATCTCTCCCATCTTCCATGACTTTTCAAAGATAAATGCTAATGGCTCAGATATCTCCTCAGTCAGCTCCTTGAGTATTTTAGGATGCATTTCATCAGGCCCTGATGATCTGAAGACATCTAACTTGTCTAAATAATTTTTAACTTGTTCTTTCCCTAATTTAGCCTCTGATCCTACCTCATTTTCACGGGTATTCACTATGTTAGATGTCCATTCACCACCAACCTGCTTGGTGAAAACCGAAACAAAGAAGTCATTAAGTACCTCTGCCATTTCCACATTTTCTGTTGTTAATTTCGCAGCCCCCCCCCCCACAATTGAGTAATGGGCCTACCCTGTCCTTGGTCATCTTCTTGCTTCTAATGTATTTGTAGGATGTTTTCTTGTTATCCTTTATGTCTCTAGCTAGTTTGATCTCGTTTTGTGCCTTGGCCTTTCTAATTTTGTCCCTACATATTTGTGTTATTTGTGTATATCCAATGTGCGGATGGATTAAGATTTGGGCTGACTTATGCTCCTTCTGAACTGATTATCCCTCTGAAAAAAAGTCTACAGTAGCACATTTGGACCCCTATCCTGCTGTCTCTATGTGTCCACAAAACAAGTTTGGAATCATGGCAAATTTCTCTGTATTGCCCTGACAATGTGCAGGCATCCTGACCTGGAGGGACCACCAGTAGGATTAAGCTATCAGTATAGTCTTCATGCTCATTCATCCCTTTGCCTCTCACAAGTCTCCAAGGATACATAATAATTAGTACCAGCGGAGAGGTTTATGTGTGACTGTCCACTGAGAAATGCATAGAAACCACAAAAAGACACTGATAATGTTCGAAGAGGGATACATTAGCAACCTGCCCCAGGCATACAATTCTGTGCACTGTCATCTCAAACACCAAAGCTGATCCCATTTGCTGGGATCAGACATGAAAAGAGAGTTGTTCTCTAAGTTATACAGGACCTAAATCACAATCAAGAATGTCATATGGAAAGATTTAAACCTATTGGACTATCAGAGGTAGGACAACTACAGCGTCTTGCAAAACTTAAAGGACACATGATATTGCATAATGTTCCTATGATAATAAACATAGGCATACTAAATGTCTCTCAAGAAATGTAAGGTGACAAAGTGGTACTGTATGAAGTAACCATGTCTCTAAGAATCTAAGTTTCCTACTTGAAACACTAAGCTTCTCTATCAATCCTAATGAATCCCCAACTGCCACCTCTGTGTCTGAATTGACTATTTTTGCAAATGCAAAGAGGTCAAAACTTGTGGCCTCAATCCTGTCAGAGAGCAAAACTTAGGGAGTAATTTACCCCAAAGTGAAATAAGCTAAAGAGACAAACAGAGATCGGACATTCATTTTGACTACTGCTACCACAAAAATATCTACTTCTGGAGCCTCTGAGAAGGTTACTATACACAATGCTTACAAAAAAGGAAACATGTCTTTCCAGCCAGGCCTATGATTTAAAGGGTTTGGGATGTCCGTTCTGATCTAAAATCTACATCACAGGTCAGATGCGCCAATATAATCTTCTGTTCCTGGAGTAGTTGTACTGAAGGAGATGGGTTGCCACTTCTAGCTTTATGTTTGGAATGCTCAGTCTCCTAGAACCACAGGCTCAGTTCAGGTTCAAGGCAACTCGACCCTTTATCCACGTTGGTAAATTGCGCACTGTGTCATTTTGTTTCCTATTTGGTATTTCAGAAATTAATTTGAAAGCAAAGGTCCTGTCTTTTTCAGATGAGTATCAAAGATACCCTAGTACTCTAGCAAGTGCAGGAGTTTTACCTTGCTAGTGTTCTCTGGTTTCAGAGAAAAGCTTGAAAAATGTGACCCAAGTGCATGTTAAAAAAAAATCAGCACATGAAATAAAAAACATTATTTAAAAAAAAATTGTGATTTTAAGCCAATCTCATGATTTTTCAGAGCCTGACTCCTGGTTTTTGAATGCTTGGAGATGGTAATATTAAATAGCTTTCCATTTTAAATTGTACAAGTTCGTTTCCAAGCCCACTGAGAGAGTATTTGTGAAATACTGGATAATACTGTCCTCACTGATGACACATTAAATAGAGTGCAAATCTTTCACTTAGAGCAGGTGAGGTCATGGTTATCTCTTTGATATTATTGTCTCTTTTCCAAGCATATTTCTATTTGAATGTTGGTATTGACAGATAGTGGTCTAAATTCATTAAAGGAGATGCAGGTTCCACCCTTCCTCTGCTGTACACGATTTAAAAATATTAACAAATAATTAATGTCCAAACAGGTTCACTTTGGGGACACAGCTGTTCAGAATTGTTTATTAAGAAATTGGAAGACAGATGTGTTTAGCATACTACCTCCATTGTCTTGAGGAAACAGAGCTGCACCTCTTACTCAGTAATGGAGCAAATATTTAGAAAACCTTAAAGCCTTTTTTTGATCCCATCTATGACCTGTCCCCTACACTTATTAACATTATATTGCTTTATATTCAAGGATGTGAGCAGTGGCTTTAGCTATTTACATCTGTATAGGAAAACAGTGGTGCCTGCAGTTGTACGCATATTATCCAGGGTGCGTATCAGGGTGCGCTCCTCAAATTCGTGTTGGTGCTATCCCTGGGCAGGAGGAGGACACAACACAGAGAGGAGCCTAGCCTGACCCCAGACAGCTGCAGCTGCAGCTGCCCCTTCAAGGAGAAGCGGCCCTCCATGAGCTCATGGAAGGTAAGAGACCCCCTCCCCTGTTATGTGTGCCTCTCCCCACGCCCAGGCAACATAGGGCGGCAACCCAGCTTGGCTGCCAGGGAAGTGCTCCTGCCCAGTTCCCAGTCACTTGCTGCTCCCTGCCCCCATGTCCGCCTGCCCTTGCGTGGCCATTGGCACCAACTCCTGATATGAGACAGATGCATAGCTTCAGCCACAAGCACAGCGACATGCCTGGCTACATGTCCACGCCCACTCCCAATGCTCCATGCCCGGCCCCTGCAGGCCTCGCTGCCCGGATAGCTGTTGGCCCCTGCCCTGGCCGCCATCACCACAGCCCTGGTTTCACACTATGGCTTCCACTTGAACTACACCATATCTGGGCTCTGGCAGTTCTGCCACTATGTAGGCTACATGCCCGACAGTGAGGTCCTCATCCAGAAAGGTATGGGGGGACAGGTGGGAGGGTTAGATGCTGGCATGAGATGGGGGTGCGAAGTGGATGGGGGTGCCAGAGTGTGGAGCCAAGGTGAAGGTGTAGGGGCCAAGGTGAAAAGACCCCTCTCCTCCAATGTGCGTAACCTGTGAAAAATTTCTGGGGGAACCACAGCAAAAAAAGATCCACTTGTTTTATCTAATTAAATGACAGACTACCCACCATTAGAGGAAGAAAGGTGGCAAGTTCCCTTTTCTTCATGCTTTGACAGAAAAGCTACAGACAAGTAATACAAACTGACAGATTTTTATTACTGAACTCCCGATACCTACTGATGCATAAACATGCAGTTGTTAAAACTTATCACTAGGGCCAGATTTATCCCCTCCTGACTAGGAGTCTGCCAAGGAGTAAATAAATATGCTAAGAATAGCATTCCAAAATAACATGCACTATTTAGTGGTTTCCACCACTGAAACGGCGTGCAAGTGTGCCCCAGAAAATTTCCAAACTGGAAAGTTACGAGAGATTTCACAGTTTTGTGTCTCTCTGTTCTAGGTGTTCAGAAAGAATTGCATACGAAACTACATTAACATGAATGTTGTCTGTACAGTGTTTTTCTCCATTCCTAAGCAAAAAATGATTTCCCCATTCCACAATGGACAGGAGACCTTTTCTACACAGAGACTGCTACACATTATATGGCAACACATGAAACCTTTTAAACAATAAATGTTGTGAGAACAATGCTACAAAAGCAAAGCATACAGAATTTGGAACTAGACAACACATTCCACTCCTCAGGTATTCCACTTCTTTCACCACCACTGTACAAGGAATCCATCACCACTAGATGGCTGTTTCCAGTACAATGCCTTACAGCAGAGTTGGCTGAATAATATAAAAATCTGCCTGCAAATGGTTTGCCAAATTACAAACCTGGTTTGGATTCTGCCTGTTTATGCAGATTTTTTCAATCAAAGTTTTGCTCATGCAAATGGTCTGAACAGTGGATTTGAGGCCTGTAGCAAGGATTAATTTAAATCACAAAACAAAAATTAATTTATTAAATTAAATTTGTTTCCAGGGGAGACACAGGTCATTTATAAAAGGTTAGACCATGCAGTAGGGAGTAAAAAACCACCATGTGACATAGGTGACCAATCACAACCACAAGCAGCAAACTGAATATTGAATAATGAATGGAGCACTTGCTACAAATAGTTAATGAATAATCCATAGTGAAATATGTTCATAGCGATTATTCAAACAATTTCGGACAGCAATTTCATAAAAGTCATGAAGAGGAAGTCCAGCAAATAAATTGTTCATAAAGAATAGCTTGACTAATTCCAGCCTTCAGTGACAAATGCCATTTGAAGCTAGAAAAACCCAACCCCACAATTTAATGCTGCAAGGAGTAATATTTAAGTAGAAAGAGTCCCACAAAAGATATTATGGGACTAAATTCTGCTCCCAATTACACTGAAGTAAAATGCACCAACTTCAAAGGAAGCACTCCAGATTTTACTCTGGTGTAACATAAAGTAGAATTTAGCCCTTTAAAAGGCACATTAGAGCCTTACAGCACTTAATGCTAGACACGTGCTGTATATGCGATGGTCCGCACTTTCTTTATTGTCAGAGGAACAGCAAAAAGGAAATTCTTACCGCCTGGCTTTAGAAATCTGTTTGCACAGGTACCCGTGTTGCTAGGTTGTGGGGTGGGGGTTGATTCATCATTATCAACTTCATTATCACAAGTCCAATTAAGTCGACTGGAATTTCTGGGATAAACCCCACATTTTGTAGTTTAATATGTTGTCTGTTTTATATTTGCAGTGGACTGAAACTTGGCATACATTGTCAAATCAATTTTTTTTATTCTTTTATTTTTACAAAGTATTATATAAACAAGAACAGCTGGTATTGATTTATAAACACCAGAGTTTTTGTGAGAATTTAACTATTATTTTGCCAACATCTAGGCCTAAGCAGTTGAAGGCAATTATTCAGTGGACAGTGGTTTTTCCTAATGTTTTAGAAAGCAAATAATTTCTTAATAATATTTTACATTTCTATAACACCTTTCATTGCAACACACAGAACTGTATTGCCTAAATATTAACCCTTAGATCTTTGGCAATTTCAAGATCATTAATTAAACCATGTTTCACAGAAGTGCTTAAGCATGGAAACATCCTAAGTGCTTTCCTGATTTATGGATAGAAGTTAACTCTGTGTGTGAGTGTGAGAGCGTGTGTGTGCATGCCCACAAATATGAGTATGTGTTAGGCAGGCCATACATCTGGTTTTAAGCCAGACAGTTCTAGTTTTGGAAAGGTTTGTCCCTGTTCAGTACTGGGCATGGTTTTGTCCAGTATCATCCTGGAGGATGCCATTTTACAGAATGCGCTGCTCCTCCCCCACTGACATTACCTTGCATGTCACGCTGGCAGGGTTGGGGTTACACAGGCCATGATGGGCCCACACTGTTCTGGAATGTCTCGCGCTCTCCTGCTCGTGCTTCCTCCCGGTATCCCAAAGCCCTATTATCAAAGCCTTGAGGTAAGTGGGGACGTGGGATACTGGGAGGAAGCACGAGCAGAAGAGTGCGAGAGGGGAGGGCTCCTGCCTCATACTAAGAAAGCAGGACAAACAGCAAGTTACCTCAAGTGCCTATACACAAATGCAAGAAGCCTGGGAAACAAGCAGAGAGAACTGGAAGTCCTGGCACAGTCAAGGAATTATGATGTGATTGGAATAACAGAGACTTGGTGGGATAACTCATATGACTGGAGTACTGTCATGGATGGATATAAACTGTTCAGGAAGGACAGGCAGGGCAGAAAAGGTCGGGGAGTTGCACTGTATGTAAGGGAGCAGTATGACTGGTTAGAGCTCCGGTATGAAACTGCAGAAAAACCTGAGAGCCTCTGAATTAAGTTTAGACATGCGAGCAACAAGGATGATGTCGTGGTGGGAGTCTGCTATAGACCACCGCACCAGGGGGATGAGGTGGACAAGGCTTTCTTCCAGCAACTCGCAGAAGTTACTAGATCGCATGCCCTAGTTCTCGTGGGAGACTTCAATCACCCTTATATCTGCTGGGAGAGCAATACAGTGGTGCACAGACAATCCAGGAAGTTTTTGGAAAGTTTAGGGGACAATTTCCTGGTGCACGTGCTGGAGGAACCAACTAGGGGCAGAGCTCTTCTTGACCTGCTGCTCACAAACCGGGAAGAATTAGTAGGGGAAGCAAAAGTGGATGGGAGGCAGTGACTATGAGATGGTCGAGTTCAAGATCCTGACACAAGAAAGAAAGGAGAGCAGCAGAATATGGACCCTGGACTTCAGAAAAGCAGACTTTGACTCCCTCAGGGAACTGATGGGCAGGATCCCCTGGGAGAATAACATGGCGGGGAAAGGAGTCCAGGAAAGTTTGCTGTATTTTAAAGAATCCTTATTGAGGTTACAGGGACAAACCATCCCGATGTGTAGAAAGAACAGTAAATATGGCAGGCGACCAGCTTGGCTTCACAGTGAAATCCTTGCTGATCTTAAACACAAAAAAGAAACTTACAAGAAGTGGAAGATTGGACAAATGACCAGGGAAGAGGATAAAAATATTGCTCGGGCATGCAGGAGTGAAATCAGGAAGGCCAAATCACACCTGGAGGTGCAGCTAGCAAGAGATCTTAAGAGTAACAAGAAGGGTTTCTTCAGGTATGTTAGCAACAAGAAGAAAGTCAAGGAAAGTGTGGGCCCCTTACTGAATGAGGGAGGCAACCTAGAGACAGAGGATGTGGAAAAAGCTAATGTACTCAATGCTTTTTTTGCCTCTGTCTTCACGAACAAGGTCAGCTCCCAGACTCCTGCACTGGGCAGCACAGCATGGGGAGGAGGTGACCAGTCCTCTGTGGAGAAAGAAGTGGTTCGGGACTATTTAGAAAAGCTGGACAGTCCATGGGGTCGGATGCGCTGCATCCAAGAGTGCTACAGGAGTTGGCGGATGTGATTGCAGAGCCATTGGCCATTATCTTTGAAAACTCACGGCGATCGGGGGAGGTCCCGGACAACTGGAAAAAGGCTAATGTAGTGCCCATCTTTAAAAAAGGGAAGAAGGAGGATCCTGGGAACTACAGGCCAGTCAGCCTCACCTCAGTCCCTGGAAAAATCATGGTGCAGGTCCTCAAGGAATCAATTCTGAAGCACTTAGGGGAGAGGAAAGTGATCAGGAACAGTCATCATGGATTCACCAAGGGCAAGTCATGCCTGACTAATCCAATTGCCTTCTACGACGAGATAACTGGCTCTGTGGATGAGGGGAAAGCAGTGGATGTGTTGTTCCTTGACTTTAGCAAAGCTTTTGACACGGTCTCCCACAGTATTCTTGCCAGCAAGTTAAAGAAGTATGGGCTGGATGAATGGACGATACGGTGGATAGAAAGCTGGCTAGATTGTTGGGCTCAATGGGTAGTGATCAATGGCTCCATGTCTAGTTGGCAGCCGGAATCAAGTGGAGTGCCCCAAAGGTCGGTCCTGGGGCCAGTTTTGTTCAATATCTTCATTAATATTCTGGAGGATGGTGTGGATTGCACCCTCAGCAAGTTTGCAGATGACACTAAACTGGGAGGAGAGGTAGACACGCTGGAGGGTAGGGATAGGATACAGAGGGACCTAGACAAATTGGAGGATTGGGCCAAAAGAAATCTGATGAGGTTCAACAAGGACAAATGCAGAGTCCTGCACTTAGGACGGAAGAATCCCATGCACCGCTACAGACTAGGGACCGAATGGCTTGGCAGCAGTTCTGCAGAAAAGGACCTAGGGGTTACAGTGGATGAGAAGCTGAATATGAGTCAACGGTGTGCCGTTGTTGCCAAGAACACCCATGGCATTTTGGGATGTATAAAGTAGGGGCACTGCCAGCAGATTGAGGGACGTGATCGTTCCCTTCTATTCGACATTGGTGAGGCCTCATCTGGAGTACTGTGTCCAGTTTTGGGCCCCACACTACAAGAAGGATGTGGAAAAATTGGAAAACGTCCAGCGGAGGGCAGCAAAAATGATTAGGGGACTGGAACACATGACTTATGAGGAGAGGCTGAGGGAACTGGGATTGTTTAGTCTGCGGAAGAGAAGAATGAGGAGGGATTCGATAGTTGCTTTCAACTACCCGAAAGGGGGTTCCAAAGAGGATGGATCTAGACTGTTCTTGGTGTTAGCAGATGACAGAACAAGGAGTAATGGTCTCAAGTTGCAGTGGGGGAGGTTTAGGTTGGATATTAGGAAAAACTTTTTCACTAGGAGGGTGGTGAAACACTGGAATGTGTTACCTAGGGAGGTGGTGGAATCTCCTTCCTTAGATATTTTTAAGGTCAGGCTTGACAAAGCCCTGGCTGGGATGATTTAATTGGGGATCGGTCCTGCTTTGAGCAGGGGGTTGGACTAGATGACCTCCTGAGGTCCCTTCCAACCCTGATATTCTATGATTCTATGATTTTCTGGGGATGCATCAGTGGCTACAGGGCTGGTTTTCCATTTAGGCACAGTAGGCACGTGCCTAGGGACACCGGCGTTCTAGGGGTGCAGCGGTGGCCAAGTATGTGATTTTCTAGCCCAACTGAGCTATTGTTAGCTGTTAGTTGCCGGGGTTTTTTGTTGTTTTTTTTTTAAGTTCTGAGCTGCAGTATTTTGGGCTATTTTGCTGCCCTGCAGCCGCTGGCTACACTGCAGGGAGGGAGGGAGCCTCCTGACCTGACCTGCCCCCTGATAAGATGCCCCACACACTGCTTGCCTCACGTTGTGCCCCCTCCCCTGCAGGTGACGCGTGCAGCATGTGTGGAATTCTTCTCAGAGGGAGGCACAATTTATTTTCTGCAGAAAATCTGCTGCAGTTCTACTTTTCGCCCACCAGAGGCTGATGTGGCGCCAGAACAGCCTGAGCCGGCGGAGGCTGACTGGTCCGGAGGGCGGAGGCAAACAGCTGGCATGCGGGTGTCGGGTGCATTTTTTCCTCAAGTGAAAAGTCACAGCAGCCTTCTTGGAGCCAGGGCTGCTGGCGTCACAGGGCCAAATGGGGAGGGGGAAGGAGGGCTCCAGGCAGGGCCACGTGAGTAAGAGGGAGGAAGTCGGTGAAGATGCTGTGCCTAGGTGTAAATCTGGTCCTGAGTGGCCACCCTAGTATGAATGTACATGCACACACAAAATACATACATATATATTGAATGAGTGGACAGGAGAAGTATGGCTCCTGCGCTGAATTCATTTGCGCTGCAGCTTTGAAAATATCTGAGCTCTAAAACTTCATTGTAGGTAGTTAATAATATATATAGTATTAAATGCAATCACATGCGCACACACACACTTTCAAACCACATTATTAAATGTGCAAAGTCAACTGCTCAAAAATTAGGAAGTGCCAGAATTGAGGTACCCCTTGTACATATGCATTATGATACAATCTTTAATTACATGATATAATATATTTCCACAGAACGCCTGCCTCATCCAGTGCACAACATGGATGATGCTCGGTTAATGAGTAGACATTCAAAATTGTGTCCCCATGTGTGTGTCTCCATGTGTGTCCCCATACCTTATCTAGTGCACAGTATTCCAATCCTGCTCTGAAGACAGAATGAATTTCTGCATGGACTTTTCTATGGTGTTCATTATAGTATCTGATTGCTTCATAAACACTAATTATTTGATCTTCACAACACCCCTGTCAATTGAGGGTGTGGTATCATCCCCATTTTACAGATAGGAAACTGAAGCATACTGAGATGAAATGTTTTCACAAATTTTCGTTGCCTAATTCTATATACCTGATTTTTTAGGCTATTTAACATTATATAGCTCTCTGTATGTTAAAAACACAGCTCCATTTACTTCAGTTTCAGCTGTGAGTGCTCAGCAATTCTGCAAATCAGATCCCCGGGCCTCAAGTCAGGCACCCAAAAAATGAGGAACATGCACATTAGTGGCCACCTGTGAAAAGTTTGGTTTAAATGACTTGCCCAGCATCACACAGGAACTCTGTGGCAGAAGGGAAAGAATTCATTTCTCCAGGGCAGCATTCAACTTCCTTAACAATAAGATCATTCATTCTCTTCGTGTAATATCCTGCTTCATTCACTACACGCCTTCCAAATTCTGCAGCAAATGAGTCAGGGGTCCTACAAACAACCTCCTTCACTACATAACACTGATTCATCCCCAGAGCAGATCCAGGCTGTGCACTAAATGAGGCAGAAGTCCTGTGGAAAAATAGTGTGTGATCATGTAATTCATAGATTCCAAGGCCAGACGGGACCATTGAGATCATCTAGTCTGACCTCCTGTATAACATAGACCATAGAAACTACCCCCAAAGGAATTCCTAGAGCAGATCTTTTAGAAAAACTTCCAATCTTGATTTAAAAATGGTCAGAGATGGAAAATCCATCACAACTCTTGGTAAGTTGTTCCAATGGTTAATTACCCTTACTGCTAAAAATTGTTGCCTTAGTAAAGACTGCATCATATGAGCAAGCAGGCCAAATTAAGGTTGCAGAAGCAACCTTAACTCTGCCATTTCCTAACTTTGCAACCTTAGTAATATTCTTTTAATATCGCTTTTTGTGTGTGATTTCATTGGATAAAAGAAAAAAAAACTGAAAAAACAGAAATTCCATGATGTGGCATCATATTCACATCCACATGGATCATCAGCAGGGTTAGATCCACCACACAGACCTCTGCCACTTGTGCTAAAGAAACAACAGATAGCAGTAGTAGGCTGCCATCCTCTATGTGAATGTGCACCAGAGGGAGATGAGACACACACTTTGTCAGTGGGTTTCACAGATATTTCCTGATTGCAGACGAATATTGAGACTCAGATGCCATTCCAGAAGGGAGTGTCTCCAAAACTTTTTTGCCAGTTCCTCTCAAGCTTCTGCCCCAAACCCTTCAACCTGCTTCTGTCCATCTCCTGTCTCCGCCCCATCCCTGGCTCCTTGTTCCAATCTCATTCTCCTTATGTTCCCAAGTCCCAGACCTAGGTCCCAGTCCTGTTGCTCAACCAGTTAAATCTCCCCTTAGCTTCCAGTCCCAGTGTTCTCTCCCCACAGTTCCAGACTTTTTGACCACCCATCCCAGTTGCTCTCCCTCCCCACCCCAGTTTCACCAGAGGCCTTGTCCCCATCTACTTCTTTCTCCTCTTCCATGGCGCAGCTTTTGTCCTCTCTGCATTCAACTCCAGATGACTTCCTCTTCCACATTGCCTCATTGCCAGCAGGAGGGTCACTGAGAGCAAGGAGATACAGGCTCCCTGTTCTAGTTCATTCCCTGGCTCCAAGCCAGAGCAGGAAGTACAGAGAAAGTCTGACTTTCCCCTGGTAGGCCTCGACTGGAGCAAACATGATCTGTCACTCAGTAGGGATAGAGCATGCACATTCTGGTCAGCATTAGGAGCTGAGAGGGGATGGTGCATACTCAGTTGCTCTGTAGGGATGGCATGTGTGCATTCTGGTCAATGCTAGGGGCTGTGAGGGGGATGGTACATGTTCAGTCACTCTGTGGGGATAACAAATGAGCAGTCTGGTTCAAGAGGTGAATATGGCTGAACCACTCAGTAATAGCAACCATAATGTAATTAAATTTCACATTCTTGTGAGGGGGGGGGAGACACCAAAGAAACCCACCACAGTAGCTTTTAAGTTCAAAAAGGGGAACTACACAAAAAATGAGGAAGCTAGTTAAACTGAATGTAAAAGAAACAGTCACAAGAATGACATGCCTGCAAGCTGCATGGAAACACCATGATAATGGCTCCCCCCGCCCAAAGACAACAGTAAGAAGACCAAAAAAAAAGAAAAAGAAAAAGCCACCATGGCTAAACAACAGAGTAAAAGAGGGAGTTAAAGACAAACAGATATCCTTTAACAACTGGAACTCAAATACTACTGAGGAAAATAGAAAGTAGCATAAACTCTGGCAAGTCAAGTGTAAAGGTATAATTAGGCAGGCCAAAAAAAAATGAATGTGAAAAGCAACTAGAAAAAGACATAAAAACTAACAGCAAAAAATTGAAGTACATCAGAAGCAGGCCAAATAATCAGTGGGGCCACTGGATAAGCAAGGTGCTAAAGGAACCCACACGGAAAACAAGGCCATTACAGAGAAGTAAATTAATTCTTTGCATCAGTCCACACTGCAGAGGATGTGATTCCAACACTTGAGCCATTATATTCAGCTGACAAATCTGAGGAAATGTCCCAGATTCAGATGTAAATAGAAGAGGTTTAGGAACAAATTGAAGTATTAAACAGTAATATGTCACCAGGACGAGATGGTATTCACCCAAGAGTTCTGAAAGAATTCAAATATGAAACTGCAGAACTAATCGTGGTATGTAACCTATCACTTAAATCCATCTCTGTACCAGATATCTGGAAGGTAGCTAATATAACACCCTCTTTTTTAAAAAGACTCTAGAAGCAATCCTGGCAATTACAGGCCATTAAGTCTAACTTCAGTACCAGGCAAATTGGCTGAAACTGTAGTAAAAAATAGAATTATAAGACACATGGATCAACATGATCTGTTGAGGAAGTGTCAGTATGCCTTTTGCATTTTCCTTTGCAAAGGGAAATCATGCATCACCATTCTATTAGAATTCTTTGAGGTAGTCAGACATGTGAACAAGGGTACTCCAGTGGATATAATGTATTTGGACTTACAGAAAGCATTTGAAAATGTCCCTCACCAAAGGCTCTTAAGCAAAGTAAGCAGTCATGGGATAAGAGGGAAGGTTCTCTCATGGATCAGTAACTGGTTAAAAGATAGGAAACAAAGGGTAGAAATAAATGGTCAGTTTTCAGAGTGGAGAAAGGTAAATAGCAGGGTCCCCCAAGGATCTGTACTGTCAAGTGCTGTTCAACATTTTCATAAATGATATGGAAAAAGGGGTTAAACAGTGAGGTGGCATAGTTTGCAGACAATACAAAATTACTCAAGATAGTTAAGTCCAAAGCAGAATGCGAAAGAGTTACAAAGGAATCTCATAAAATTGGGTGACTCAGCAACAAAACAGCAGATGAAATTCAATGCTGATAAATGCAAAGTAATGCACATTGGAAGACATAATCCCAACTATACACAGAAAATGATGGGGTCTAAATCATCTGTTACAATTCAAGAAAGAGATGTTGGTCTTTCTTGATAGTTCTCTGAAAACATCTGCTCAGTCTGCAGTGGCAGTCAAAAAAGCTAACAGAATTTTAGGAACCATTAGGAAAGGAAAGCTAATAAGACAGAAAATATCATAATGCCACTGTATAAAACTATGGTATGTCCACACCTTGAATACTTTGTGCCGCTGGGCAAGATGAACCATTGGTCTGACCACCAGTATGGCCACTCTTACGTTCCTATGGTTAGCACTAGGAGCTATGA
Organism: Eretmochelys imbricata; assembly: GCF_965152235.1. NCBI lineage: Eukaryota > Metazoa > Chordata > Testudines > Cheloniidae > Eretmochelys > Eretmochelys imbricata. Next base: position 114,822,006 of record NC_135575.1, on the reverse strand, counting down.
GAGGCTTGAGCATGCTCGGTGAAGATGAATCTTTGGGGGTTTTAGCTGCTAAAATCAAAGTCTTTATTGAGCATGTGCAAACTGTAATTTAACGAAGATTTATGACTTGGCCAAATTTTGATTGATTTTGACAGGCACAGGAAAAGACACATCCCTGACATAAAAGCCCCTTACACCTGGTGAAACTTAGCAAGTTTGCCCAATACTTTCTATTTTAGGATCCTGTTTTCAGTTTCTCATAACTTAACCAAACTTTAACATTTAGACTGAAATTGTCCTTACTGAGTGTCTGTCTCAGGCTGATTCCTCACTCCCGCCCCATGTAAAAAAACAAAAACAAACAAACAAAAAAGTTCATCTATGTCTGAGAATGAGGCTAGGGGAAAATAGGTTGTTTCTTCATGTTAAAAAGTTCTAGGAACCTTTAATTTTCTAGCACCCTCATGCTTTGGAGCAGGGACTTGAAATGTGGCCATAGGTAACAGTGAGGTGTACAAAGCACAGTAATAATTAGGTGGCTATTGATGCCGCTGATATAATGAAAGTATAGTTTTCTGTGATGGATTGAGTCAGTCGTTTCAGTGCACATCATTTTAACTGTGTGTTATTTTTATTTTATAATATACCATTAATATTAAAAGGTCTCTTCTATAAAGGGCCAAAAGGAGTTTCAAAACAAGAGCCTAATGAGACCAGCTACCTAGCTAATGACTATAAAAAATAATACCCTGTAACATTGATTCCTTGCATATACCTAGCCTTTACAAAACAAAAACAAAAACAAAAAAAACAACAACAACAAAAAACAAAAAACAAACCCCAACCATGGATACGGTAGCTGATGTTCAAAAATGGGGAAACAGATTTGTTTAAAATAGGTCTTAGTAGCAAGAGGCCATTTTAAATGCACAAAAGCAAAGGAATTCAGAGCTAAGATTGATAATCAAAGCATTCTCAGGTCACCCCATTGTGCAAAGTAATGTAAAATAAATTATGTCAGATCCCCTACATCTCCAAGACCCTCAGTAGATGACTATATAAGATGCAGTTTCTAATCATGACAGGAAGAATTAAAGATGGAATCAAAAACCTTATCTCTGAATATCCAGCTTTTGTGGGTTTAACAAAACACTCACTGGTCCTTTAATACTGTTTTTTAAAATTAATTATATTTAAGGACTTGTAAGTAGAATTCCATTCCAGCTAATAATGATCAAGCTGTCAGCTCCCTAGGTAGCAGCTAAAGTGTCTCATTTTCTATTCCTTAGGTCACAGAAGTTTTTTTTTTTTACAAGTCAAGGAGATTTTGCTTTGTTTGCTTTCTATGCACACATGTATGAATACATAAACAGGAGTTTACCACAGATTAGAAAAGGCTGGATGACATTTTACAACATTTGGTAAGCAATTAAGAAACAATTGTTGCACTTGGACCTCCACCTTTTCAATCCAGAACTCTTAAAGCTTTTGTTCTGCATTAAACCCTCATTTTTATTGTAGTACAGTAGTAGTTAAACTTTCCATAGAGAAAACATGCTCCTCTACTGTTATTCTAAATGGAAAAAAAATCTGTTGATAGTGAGCCAGGTTTAGAAGTAAAGACATTTTCATCAGATATAGATAAAGATTAGAAAATAAAGTTTGTAATGAACTTCAGTGGGTTTTTAGGACATGTGCTATTTTGATATCAAAGGCCTCGACTGTATAATGAGCTAAGCACAGGGAGGGGACCACTATGCCTACACAAACACCCTGGAACGCTGCATGGGTGCAAGGGTCTGCCATCATGAGGCTCATTGCAGGATCAGGGCAAAGGCTATAAATGCATGCAGAAGAGAGCTGTTTGTAGATGAAAAACTACAGGTCATTCTGCAGGCTGAAAAAGTGACACTCGATACAGCTAAAGACATGATTGCTCAAAGGAAGTCATTTTTTCAGCACAAGGGGTGCTAGTTTTCCCTTGAAACCAGTCTATACCCACCTGTTATTAATCCTTTAAAATACATTTAAACTGTGACTATGTTGCAGGGTAGCTTCAATTTTGGCTGAAAATACTTATTGTAAACTCACTCTCACAAGTGACATTCTCGGCTACTTTTTACTCCCTGCAGAGTCAATACAGCTACGGATAAATGAGCTAGATCCTATTGTGGCTCAGGTATCAAACAGAATCATTAACTAAGTGCCAGTTGTAGAATCTTTATTAAAGATGATTTATGAGCAAGAACAAACATAGTTGGGCTTGTAGCAATGAGAGGGAGTCTGTTGGACTGGCAATTAGGGTGGTTTTACCACTTGAAAACTGAGCTTGTTTGATATAGAAATCCTGGGGAAACAGTAAGGATCGAACCCCAAGAGATCATTTTCACAGTGTCGCTTTTCAGAGTAGAAATCACACTTTAATGTTTTCCAGGCTTTTTTGTTTCCCACGGTATTGCTGGTAACCTTAAAATCCACAGATGAGTAAGAAAATGGATTCCAAGTCTTCAATAAAGGGTCAGTCTACAACTGGCCCTGCATGTGACTGCAAGGTGAGAGGGGAAAGAGACAAAGCAAAGAACCTTCCCCGTATGCCCACGTGTAACCCACACACCTTCTGGGTGTGGTGTTCTGTCCCATCTAGTGGCACCAAGACCACTTAGAGAGGTAAATGAGTCCGCTCTACAACCTTAGCTAAAAGTTAGTTGACTTTTAGCTCATGCACTAAGCTCCAGAGGTCCCCGGTTCGATTCCGCCCGCCGACAACTGGGGTCTGTTGCTGTTACACATGCACAGAGCCGAGCACAAAATACTAGGGAGCCATAACCACTGCTTCATGCTAGGATTGGTTGTGATGCTAGTTTCCCTAAAAGCAGCAGACAAGAGTGATTGGCCGTGGTCTCACACACCCTTCTACAACAGCCATCTGAGCTGTTCAGATGTAAAGAGGTACACATATTGCAACTTTTCAAAGGGTGGCAATGCTGTCATTCTAGAATATCCCGTGGGAGCCAGAATCTCTTCTAGGACTTCTGTTGAAGCGCAACTCCTCCTGAACCCCACACATCTCCAACACAGTGCCATGTCTTAATCCTGAGTGTGGAATACGTTTCAATATCCCAAGTATGTTGAGACAGGTGTTGTACTGTGCCTTCCAGGAGTAGGCATATATAGTATGTAGATTAGTTATGGCAAGCCTAGGGTTTGTCAATTTCTTTATTTTATTCTCCTCAAAGTCCTAGAACCATAACAAGTATTGTTTATAAGAGAAAAGATTACTATTTTAGTTTTACACTGTCAAACACTTGGAAAGCACAAAATATTCCATAATCCCCACTATGTATGCCACAAATTAAAAATCAGGGTGGTTTTGTCACACAACAATGGAAGTTTTGCCAAAGCCAAAACATGCCCAAACCCATCTCTAGCAAAAACTAAATCTCCAGTATATTTTATTACTCCCTTTAATGATGATTCACTTAGATGTCTATACAGCACTGCCTTTGGCGCAAAAAGATCCCAAAGCACTTTACGTACGTCTACCTAGGGATTTACAAACTTTTTATAAAAATAACTGAACTCATCACTGAAATTCAATGAACATGGTGGTGAAATGTTGCAACTATTTCACATGTATGTTACATCACTGTTCAGGATGAGAAGTAAAGCAAGCCTGAAGAAAGAAGGTCAAATTGTAGGTCCGAAGAAAAATCAACCCTTCTAGCTCCCCAACAAATCCTTACTTCTGTAACCTTCTCCCCTCCTTTTCCTTGTTTGGTTATTTGTTTAAAGTCCTGCCTCCTCTCTAACCTAAATTTTCAACTCTACAGATAATTCCTTTCTGAAATTCCTTCACAGTTTCCTGCTTAACTGTGTGCAGCCTGGTACTTTCAGGGCTCAGATATTCCCACGGAAATTTTGCACAGATTGCTGCTGAACTTTCTTTGAAGCAAAACCTGGAGCAAGAAAGGAGAGACCAGCACAGACTGGAAGAATTTCTTAAGGTTGTCAACACAGCAAACTGGACTCCAAGAAATATTTCAGAAACCCTGTAGGTTTTTTAGCAATCTAACCTTAGAACAATAGCGAATATTTCTAACAGGTGACAATATAGCCCAGTTTTCTTATGTGGCTACTAACCCCATTCGTTTTCAGCAGTATTAGATCTATTATATGAAAGTACAAATGAATGATATTTTTGCTACATGACATCCTTTCAAAAACAAATCTATCAGAAACAAGCCAATCCGTCCACGAATCAATATTTATATGACAAAACAAATTAGATAGTAAAAATGCTACTTTCCTAAAAATTAATATACAAACTTGTAAGTAAATGGTGGATTCTCTGCAACTTGAAGCTTTAAATCAAGATTTGAGCACTTCAGTAACTCAACCAGATGTTGTAGGACTACTCAAGGAGTGGCTGGGTAAGGTTTTGTGGCCTGTGATGTGCAGGAGGTCAGACTAGATAATCATGATTGTTCTTTCTGGTCTTAAAGTCCATGAATTTACTCATTCATTAAAATAACAATAATATTTCACCTTGTAAAAATCTCTCCAAATCATCAACGTACTCTAAAAAAAAGAACAGGAGTACTTGTGGCACCTTAGAGACTAACAAATTTATTAGAGCATAAGCTTTCATGGGCTACAACCCACTTCATCGGATGCATAGAATGGAACATATAGTAAGAAGATATATATATACACATACAGAGAAGTTGGAAGTTGCCCTACAAACTGTGAAAGGCTAATTAGGTAAGATGAGCTATTATCAGCAGGAGAAAAAAAACTTTTGTAGTGATAATCAAGATGGCCCATTTAGACAGTTGACAAGAAGGTGTGAGGATACTTAACATAGGGAAATAGATTCAATATCTGTAATGACCTAGCCACTCCCAGTCTCTGTTCAAACCCAAGTTAATGGTATCTAGTTTGCATATTAACTCAAGCTCAGCAGTTTCTTGTTTTTGAAGCTTTTCTGTTGCAAAATTGCCACCCTTAAATCTTTTTTTAAAGATCCGATGAAGTGGGCTATAGCCCACAAAAGCTTAAGCTCTAATAAATGTGTTAGTCTCTAAAGTGCCACAAGTACTCCTGTTCTTTTTGCGGATACAAACTAACATGGCTGCTACTCTGAAACTCAACGTACTCAAGAACTTCATTTGTTCCAATATAGTAACACCTTGTATGTTCTGAAACTTAATTCACAAATATTTGGCTTTTGCGACGAATCCTCATTTGAAAAGTTTTCTCCATGTAGCAGCACAGGTGCCTTGTGCATACAGTACTCTGCAAAAAAAGAATCACCAAACAATTTCACTCTCTGCGGGTATTCCTCTGCGGTTTCACTGGGGCATACATATGCCAGCTACTGATACTGCATGGTCACTTGCTCTGATCATTCAGAGGACTAGCACTAATATTAATATGTATTGAGCCTTTTGACACATTATTCATCAACGAAGTGCACACAGCCTCTGCAATGTAAGAGCATCCAGGCATCTTTTGCAAATCAACAGTCAGGCAACTAGCCTTGGTCAGACAGAACCCTTGTCAATTTTGAACCTACATCTGTAAATAAATACTATTCCTTCCTTCCCCTAACACTGGCCTCTAGAGTGTTTTATGAGAGGATAGTTAGTAGATTCCATCAGGTCATAGTACACAACGCTGAGAACTGGTTGCCTTTACAGAATAGGCTGGAAAAGCTGCCTCAACAAATCTGTTCATGCTTAATGTCCTTTTGTTGCCTGCTGACATGTTTGAAACTGCTGCGTCCCCATTCTCTGCTGTTGGTTCTACTGCACATTCACAGGAGATGGATGAAAGTTACACTCTAAATCCATGCCAAAATGGAAAGAAAAACAGCTTCTATGTCCAAAATACAGACCTGCCATTACAGAACAATACTAGTACCTATTTCCCTCTGGCTCAAGAGTTTTGAACAAGAATCACTCCTTTAAGTGTGAAACAAGATCCCGAATTTCATCAATACTCTGGAGTACATGAGACTTATGAGAACTCAGACACAAAAGGAGAGCAGGATTTTCCTTGCATTAGCCGTGACAAAGTTATTTGCTTAAGAAAAAAATTAAAAGGGGGTAAATATATGCATGGGTGATGTGGGGAAGGGGGGAAGTCTATGTGTACCTAATACATTGGATTCAGAGTAACAGCCGTGTTAGTCTGTATTCGCAAAAAGAAAAGGAGTACTTGTGGCACCTTAGAGACTAACCAATTTATTTGAGCATGAGCTTTCGTGAGCTACAGCTCACTTCATCGGATGCATACCGTGGAAACTGCAGAAGACATTATATACACACAGAGACCATGAAACAATACCTCCTCCCGCCCCACTGTCCTGCTGGTAATAGCTTATCTAAAGTGATCATCAAGTTGGGCCATTTCCAGCACAAATCCAGGTTTTCTCACCCTCCGCCCCCCCACACACAAACTCACTCTCCTGCTGTAGATAAGCTATTACCACACGAAAGCTCATGCTCAAATAAATTGGTTAGTCTCTAAGGTGCCACAAGTACTCCTTTTCTTTTTGCTAATACATTGGAGAAATTGTTCAAGTTCATTGTTATGTAAAGACCCAGGCTGCCAAGGTCAGCATGAGCTTGGGTTATCTGTTGCCTGGGGCTAGTGTAACTTGTTTGTCCTTTAGGAATCATTGTTTTTCACTTGTTTATGTGGATTTAATTCCACCCCTTTTTCCCATTCTTTGCTCCGCTTTCAGTTTGCAGTCCCCCAAGCACACACCAGACAACTGTCCTCCTGTATGCTAAGAAACCCATGATATTGGAATTAGATGGGACTGCAGCATTCTACCATATTTCCTCCTCTTCTTCTTTTAATGTTAGAAAAAGAAAAGGCATGAACATGGATAAAGAAGTCTTTGGTGAAAAAATGAGAAATTCACTTAACAGGTTTGAAGAATAAGAAATGACATATACATAAACAGAACAAAAAATGTATCTAAATGACTTTAGTGCAATAAACAAGGGCTACACAGTTGTCCCTGTGCTTCATTGCCATTCAGTAATTTAGGTAAGTGGGTACTTAAGGATTAATCAGTAGGTGTAATATAAAGGAAGGAGAAATGAAGAAGAGGGCAGAAGAAAGAAGTGTGAGAATAGGAAAGAGAGAAAGGCAGATAGTAGGAAGAAAATAGAAAACTATATAATATGCAAAGGCAGAAGCACAATGATCAGGGAGCAGAGGTTTACAGTAAGGCTTTTGTGCTAAGATGTGGTATAATATTGTTTTTTGAAAGAGCAATATTTTCTATCATAATTGCTGTAGCTATCTTTTGTATCCATTCACTTAAAACCTTTCCTGCTATGCCAAGATATTATTGTAAGTTCCACTTAAGAGCTGTATCTTTATAGAATATTTTTCAGGAAATATTCTCATTGAGCCATAACTTGTTATACACACAGAGACCTTGCAGAAAAAATTGTACACAAGAGACCAAATTCAACCCTGACATAAGCAACTCCAGCTCCCATTGATTGCAGTGGGAGTTGGGCTTGTGTATGTTGAGGCTGACTTTGCTGCTAGTTCTCCAAAGCACCATGTAATAGGCTTTCTTCTCCTTCACTCTGCCTGGGATTTGAGATCCTTTTGAGGCTCATGTATGACTTACATGCTGCTGGACATAAAATACATAACCAGTTAAATACTTTGCCTTCTTTTGAATTTGAACTCTTTTTTTGTTGTGTCAATAAGGAAATGAGTCCAGCCTATAAAGGCTAAAATGTAGATTTTACAATAAATAATTATTTTCTATATATGCTTTGTTTAGGATATTTTTATATATTTGCAAGAAGGTTTCTTGTTTCAATAGGCTCAAAAGGTCTCTAGGTGCTCTAGGACAATTGCAACTGACGGGTAAAGTAACTTGTGCAACTTCTGGCCAAAAGTATTGAATGAGGATGGGGAAAAAGTCTGTCATCGACGACACCACTGTAGGAGATAAAGTAGCTTACTTCAGCTAGACATTACAGGAGGTCTCTGGAAATCTAATGAGCCTGACAATTTAGTTGGGTTTTCAAACTGGCTGCTTGGAGTTTGCATAAAGGACAGGGGGAAGTTATGGTCTCAATCCTCTGGTATCAGTCAAAACAGTGTCCATTGATAGAACCTGCCAAAACAGGCTTATTATACTTAAATAATATAGGATTTTTACAATGTAAAGCAACAAGGTTCATGTGGTTTAATAAGTAAATATCATTAGCCTTTAGCCATTGCTTTAACGTAATGGAAAATGGCTCAGTGACAAAGATGCACTTGGCAGTTTCCCAACAGCACAAGGAAACATTTTTGTAAAACTTAAACTTGTTCTCTAGGAATACTAGGAGTTCATTCACTTTTGGAAAATAATAGTCTTAATAAAAGCATTGAATAGCACTTTCCAAACCATGAACTTCATAATGTACAGTGGTTTTATTTCCCTTGTATGGGATTTACAAAGACATTAATCAAGGTCAGTACATTTGTGCACAGTTGATACAAGATCTGCTCCTAAGCCTTGTCACAGTTATACAGCTTTGGGAAATGGTCTTAAACCTTTGCAGGAAACACTACATGGGACTAGCTGATAAACTGGTATTGATTTTCACATATCACCCTTGTCAAAAGGATTTATTGATGAGTTAATGCATGTTGTAGTAAGGATCATAGCAGGATAGCTTTAAAGGATTTATGGGCAATCTACAGGCTTTAATACACTCTGTGGTAAATAACAAACAAGTACTGTGTATATTGATTCTTGTCATGTGGTCAATGGAATCTTTGGCCTGCTAATTGTCAGTATTGACAAACAGTTCATGATCTAAATGAGCAGCTCAAAATCACTTCCAAATGGAATTGTTCCAAACAGAGTTTTCTCAGTGCTTCTCCTCAGGGCCTGTCCTATGCTCATTAAGGAGATGGGAAAATGCTGATTTCAGTGACTAGGCCCTTAATGTTCGTAACTGTTCCTGATAGCCAAGAGGGTTCTGTGCACATTCTTGGCAGTGAAAAGGCATGTTACTACGATTATTTTATTCTGTCTCACCCTAAAAATATTCACACAATAGTTAACTAAACAGTAGGTACATTTTGGCCTAAATCATCCAACATGGGAACCTGCAGATAGGCAACTAAATCCACATTTAGACACATAACTAAGTAGCCTGATTTCCAGAGGTGCTGAGCAACCTCAGCTTCCACTGAAGTTAATGGCATTACACATGAGTAAATAAAATCAGAATTGGAACCATTGTCTGCGCAGACCTTCAGGATGAAAGAGCTTCGAGGTAAAGTGTTAGCCATTAGTATTATCGTGTTTGTTTTGGGGGGTTCCTGTTTACACCAGCTAATAATCTGACCCAGTATTTACAATTTTATACATTCTTAGTTAGTCAAGGACATATAGGTTGTAAAATATTTGTTCAAACTCTCTCCTGATTTAATTCTGTTACACCAGGAATGAATTTGGCTCATCATGCTGTTTATGTTCAGTAAATCACTATATTGTAGGGTTAATGAATACATTTAACAGAGCTCCAAACATGCAAAGTGCCATATAAATACTAAGTATTAGTAACTCACTTCATTGTGCCCAGGCATTACAGACTGTATTTTATTTACAGGATACATAACAGCTTTCCAGAGCTCTGGGCATCGTAGACAAATGTCAAATGTACAACCACCCTGCTACAAACAGAAAATGGAAAAAAACCCAAAAGTTCCCTAAAGTTTTCAGAGCACCCTTTCCTCCCCAGAAGCCTGAAAAAAGAGATAGCAGCCTGCATTACAATATAGCCAATTTGGGTTAATTTGGACCAATAGTGGAAGAGTGAATTCAAAGCTGTAGGCCTCTAACAACAAAGAGGCTGCCAACAGCCACCTCAGTTTTGAATAGAAGGAAGCTCCAGCTTGATGTGTTGTTTTAGATAACTCACTATTCAGAGGTCCCTGTAACACCGTGGCAGAACAGGAAGAGTTCGGGATGGAATTTCAGCCTAATACGTGATTTTTTTGTGACCATGGTCGGGTGCTAGTGTGAATTTAAAATTACTTCACATTTTTATTTGGTGTTTAATTTCCTTGGGGGGTTTCTACCACTGTGTTTCAAAACCAAAATTTATCGAGGAAATGCTTCCGAACAGACTCAGTCAGCTAACAGTCCCTTCATAAGAAAACCACTGTAAAATGAGTTTGAAAAAGCCTTTTATGCAATTTAAAAAAAAAAAAATCTCATCAGTTCATAGTATAGAGCCAGTCTGGTGTTCATATGCACATGAGCTGAACTGGTGTCGCGTAAATACTTCCAAAGCACTGCGGAATACTTTGCAATGTCAATAATTTATGGATTAGCCTAAAAAAAACATTTTTAAAAAAAGATATTTAGGGTCAGTGGCTAAATGAAAACCACGGCAAGTTATGGTGCAACCTTACATCTTTGACTATTTACAGCTTTGTGGTGAAGTGGACCAACAGGCTCCAGGTTAGGAGGCCCCTCCTGGTCACAGGACAGGTGTGTAGCAGGGATGTACTAAAATCTGACTTGTCAGAGACTTTTGGCTGAATTTTACTCAAAATGCTGATAGTAAGCTTTAGCCTCATTTTTTTTCATGCATACTTTTTGAAGCAAGGAAGTGGTGTCATTCCCTTCCTAGAAGTCAGAGCCATCTCAGCCGCTTTTTCTCCTCTCTTCCTCACAGGTGTTTCTTATGTTGGGCACATTTCAGCATGGCTTGCGGAAGCTTCTCTTCCTTCTCCGTGGCACAAACTGCTGCTTCTCCTTTCTTGCTCATGGCCAATTCATTTTAGACTCTCCCACTACCTTCTCCTTCCCCTTCCCCTTCCCGCCTGGGGCTCCCGGCTTCCACTCTCCTCCTCAGTGAAGGTGGACTACTGAAATCAATGGGAGTGTTGTCACTGACTACAAAAGGAGCAAAATCAGGCAGTAACAGAGGAATGAGCCCTAGAAAACTGCAGATATAATATTTACTTACAGAGCTTGGTTCACCAATGCATTGCTCTAGTTTTACATCAATGTTAAGTATAAACAATTTCATTTGTAGTAGCACTGGCATAAAATGGGTGTGCAGTGGTGATTTAGGTATTTAATCCCACAGTTCAAGAAAGCACTGAAGTATATGCCTAAGGTAACTGCTATTCAAGAAAGCACATGTGTTTAAGCATGTGCTTAAGTTCCATTGACTTTAATGGGACTTAGGCATGTGCTTAAAGTGTCTTTTCTGAATAGAGGTGATTTCCTGAATCAAGACCTTAGTTTGTAGGGAGGCTATTTGCCTCATTTCTCATCCTGGCAATTTACATTTTAAAATGATAATTTTGCCACTATCAGGTCATCTGTCTTAAAAGGTATGGATATGAATATAATCATATAACCTCACTATCTTTACATCTGAATATAAGCATTCAGAGTGAAGTCTTTAACCTTTCCAGAAGGTATTAATACATCATTACATTTTAGAAACAAAAACAAGTTATTCGTTTAATAAAAAGACAAAGTAATTCTTTCCTGAACAAACTGAACTGATAAAGTATTTTTTTTAGGAGTGAGTGATAAAGTCTTTTTAATTGTAATTAAGGATGCACTGAGACTCCGGTGCAACTACTTCATCCAAATACAGTATTTTATTTATACAGTACCTTCATCAAGGTACAGTAACTGCAGTTCTAATTTCAAAATGTGTGATGAGGACCATAGGAACATATTAATAAAATACACTGTGAAGGCTAATATAGCTAATAGATTCTGTTTTGTGAGGTTTGGAGGTTGACTAATTATTGGTATTGTTTTAACAACCTCCTCCTGCAATTAATGATAAAATATAATATGTATGACTTTATCATGTACTGCTCAACTCAACATTTAGCTTCCAATTTAGGTATTTTTAACAAAAATTGGGGGGGAGGAGGGGAAGCTGGAACTTGCTCTTTGTATGTACAGTAATGAGTAATGTATATTATGTAATTACTCATTACAGTAGTATACACTGTAACGAGTAATCTCTTTGTAATGCTCCCTTGTGCCCTTTAGCATAGTACTGTTTCAAACAGCACGGTGTTAAAGTCCTAGGCAACCCTTGGTGTGTACCAGCAGGGTCTACACAGACCAATTATTGATCAACTCATCAGAACACTTTATGAACCACACCTCTGTAGTCTACATTACTGCTCCATGTAGATAAGCCCTTAGACCAGGGGCAGGCAAACTTTTTGGCCTGAGGGCCGCATCGGGTTTCTGAAATTGTTTGGAGGGCCGGTTAGGGGAGGCTGTGCCTCCCCAAACAGCCAGGCATGGCCCACCCCCGCCCCCTATCCAACCCCGCCTGCTTCTCGCTCTGTGACAGCTCCCCCCCCCAGGACTCCTGCCCCATCCAACCCCCAAATTCCCTGATGAACCACTGGGGACCCCTGCCCCATCCACCCCCTGCTCTCTGTCCCCTGACCACCCCCGGACCCCCTGCCCCTAACTGCCCCCTGCCTCCCCATCCAACTCCCCTCTCCTTCCTGACTGCGCCCTGGGACCTCTGTCTCCATCCAACCCCCCTGTTCCCCACCCTCTGACTGCCCTGCCCCCTATCCACACCCCCACTCCTTGACAACCACCCCCGAACTCCCCTGCCCTCTATCCAACCCTCCCCGCCCCTCCACTCCCTGCCCCCTTATTGCGCTGCCTGGAGCACCAGTGGCTGGTGGCGCAGCTGCACCTGGACAGGCAGCCGCGCAGCACAGAGCACCAGGTGAGGCCGAGCTCGCAGTCCTGCCTCCCAGAGCATTGCGCTGGCAGAGCGGTGAGCTCAGGCTGCAGGGGAGGGGAACAGTCGGGGAGGGGCTGGGGACTAGCCTCCTGGGCCAGGAGCTGGGCAGGACGGTCCCGCAGGCCAGATGTGGCCCGCGGGCCGTAGTTTGCTCACCTCTGCCTTAGATACAAGTATCCATTTCTGGTGTTCTTTCAGTGTTCATTGGATAAACACCAATTTCCTTCTTTCTTTCTTTCTTTAAATCAGGAGTGTTTTATTGGTGTTCAACACTTAAAACCAAAAATCAGAAGTCCTAAGTATGAATAATAAGAAAACAGACCAAGGGATTAATAATGGCACAGGAGGAAATGCAAGGGCTATAATAAATAAAGATTTGGTTTTGCAGACTATTTAAGTATCTTGTTAGTTCTGATTCCTCCCTTTCCCCCTATTTATAACATCGTATCTACTACTCTTTCTTCATCTTGTTCCAATCTGAAAGACTAATGTGGGACATAGTGGAGTAGAAAGGATGGCTAAGAAGTGGAGGTCAGTGGTGGACAGCTAATCAACAGAAGTGAATTTTGAGAATGGCACTGAAGTAGGATGAGGGAATGCCTGGCACACTGGAAAGCAACAGGATTTGAAAGCACTCAGCATCTCACAAATATGGACTCCAGGTTCTCCCTGCTTCTCCTCCCCTAAATGCATGAGTATTTCACGGATTCCTCACAAACAAATACTATTCAACACTGTAATTTTTGGGGAAGGAGGGAACTGCACTAAGGATATTTCAGTGCAGTTCATCACGGTAATTTTAAGTACAGTATATACTGTATTAGGATGGAGCATCACACAGACTCTCCAGAGAAGAGCAACTGATGCTCAGTTCTCAGCTACATTACTTTTTAAATAACTGTTAGCACTGGCACAGCTGATCTCCAGTGTCTAATTATCACTGGCCATTTGAGTGAACGACAAGATATCAGGAAAAATCTCTGTCTTCCAGATTCCTTCTGGGTGTTTAAACATAACATGGTTCCTTGATACAAGCAAAAACATGGGTTTTAACTCTATAAAAGTCGTTTACGGAGCTCAAGGTGAGATTGCTTTTGTTCCTTTCAAGAAGCCAAAAGCCTTTCATGGTTACAATACATTATCTCTTTTTTAAAAGACCGTTTGATTCTTTCTGCACCACATAGGGTCAGAGAATAAAAGCAGGACCAAAGAGGAATCAGATGAATCTACAGTCACTTTCAAAGTGATTACAATTTGCAGGGTAGATGGGATCCTAACCTCAACCTAGGCTTTAAGCCCAGTTACTAAATATGTTTCATTTACTCTACAAATGGGATCTGTGTTATAACCAGCCACCTGTATTTGAGGTGCTGATGAGCTCTCGAATTTCTCTGTATGATGAAAGGTGCTGCTAGCAGGCTTTGATCCCAGCATCACCTCAGTTTCTTTAACCAGGCTCTTAGAGAATTTTACTCTCACAGCTTTTGTGGAGGCTAAAAAGGAGACTCCTAAACAAAATTTTGATCTGCACCACTACTATTTTCATTCCAACATCCAGAGTCTTCACCTTACCCAGGCCTCTGTTTGACCAAAGGCATCTGTAAGTTTTATAAGCTTTGGATGCTGGCTCCACTGGGCAGAAGGGGCTACTCGTCCACCCACAACCCTCCACTCAGAGATGGTGGAACTCTCTCTCCGATCATATTTTCATTTGGGAAAGGGGGAAATAAAAAAAAGAACTTTCACATTCTTACATAGTTCTGTATTGGGGGAACCCATGTAAAGTTTTGGTTTGAATTGTCCTCAATTCTTATAAATAGTTTTAAACTGTGAAATAAGTAAATAAATGCATGCCTTTCTAACTTACATTGGTCTAGCACTTGCATGTGAAAGATGTGAGCTCAATTTTACTAACATACATCAGCCCAATTTTTTGGACACTCTGGGTGAGCGTTTCACCCTCTCTTGCCGCGACGTGTCACATAAAGAAACAGGAGCAGTGTAAAAGAGCCCTAAAAGCCCCAGGCCTGGCTATGGGAGAATTCCCCCAGGATAGGCACTGCAACAGATGGTTGTAAAGCTGCTTTCTGAGGATGCCCTCATAAACCCTGGCACAGGAAGAACATCACAGTCAGGACCAGGTCCTGGCACAGGCAGAGTCTCCAGCCAGCACTGCAGCTTGTAGGGCAACACAGGAAGGCTGCCATAATTTAGATAGGCCCCCAGGTCATTTAACTTACGCTGAGAGCTATAGAGCAGCCCAGGATCAGGAAGGTGCAAAGGTGACTTAAAACCAGTATAGCCCCTCCCTCCACCTGAGCCATTAGCTGGACAGTTAATTTCAACTTCTTTTTTTAAGGTACATTTCTAACCCTTTCTGCTTTGAAAAATAACCTTTGAAGTGTAAACCACAGATCTCAGTGGGACTATGCACATGCTTAATGCTCTGCTGTACTGGAGGCAGATTGTTCAGCATCTTGCAAGATCAGCCTCAGCCTCTCTCGCTACCTCTTATCTGTAAAATAGGGTGAATGCTTCCTTTTTCTCCACCTCTGTAGGTCTTGTCTATTTAGATCATAACCTCTTTGGGGCAGGAAGTGTCTTTCACTGAGGGTTTGTACAGCACCTAGCACAATGAGGCCCTGATCTCAGATGGGCTGCTAGGCATTACCAACATAAATGATAAAAGAAAGTATTAGTGATAATTATTAGAGACATTTGCAGGGAAAATAACCTAAAATTCACCCTGACATAAAATTAGCCAGCAGATGGGAGCCTGGCACTCTCAGAGGGCCCAGTTTATTTGAAAGCCAGTCTCTTGTAAACATTTATAAATATTGGCAAATAGATACAGACTTCAGCACAAGTAATTGCATTCCCTCATTGTGCATCAGAAGCAGCTGGTGGGAGCCCATCAATAACTCATCCCTCTGCCACGTGCCCCCACACAGGTGCTTTTTTTAAAAATAAATTAGTCTGTCAATTGATGTGCTGGGGGCAAAAAGGTTTAAAGAGGACCACAGAGAATCATCTGGTTCACTCTTCTAAAAATCCTAATTCTGGCCCTGGCAGGAAGGGAGAACTGTGTCTTCTTCTGCATCTGAAAAGCACCTAGCCCATTCTGAGTGTCAGAACATGCAAAGTAATACACTTTGGAAAACAATCCCCACTATCCATACAAAGTGATAGGGTCCAAATTAGAGATCTTAGAATCATCACACATAGTTCTTTGAAAACATCTGCTCAATGTGCAGGGCAGTCAAAAAAGCTAACAGAATATTAGGAACGGGATAGATAATAAGACAGAAAATATCATAATGCCACCATTTAAATCCATAATATGCGCACACCTTGAATATTGCATGCAGTTCTGGTCACCCCATCTCAAAAAAGATATATTAGAATTGGGAAAAGGTGCAGAGAAGGACAACAAGAATGATGAAGGATATGAAATAGCTTCTTTCTGAGCAGAGATTAAAAAGACTGGGACTGTTCAGCTTGGAAAAGAGACAACTAAAGGGGGATGTGACACAGGTCTATAAAATAATGACTGGTGTGGAGAACATGAACAAGGAAGTGTTATTTACCCCTTCACACATCACAAGAAGTAGGGGCCACCCAATGAAATTAATAGGCAGCAGGTTTAAAACAAACAAAAGGAAGTACTTCTTCACACAATGCACAGTCAACCTGTGGAACTTGTTGCCAGAGGATGTTGTAAAGGCCAACAGTATAACTGGGTTCAAAAAAGAGTAAGTTCATGGAGGATAGGCCTATCAATGGCTAATAACGATGATGGTCAGGGAGGCAACCCCATGCTCTGGATGTCCCTAAGCCTCAGACTGCCAGATGCTGAGACTGGATGACACGGAATGAATCACTCAATAATTTCCCTGTTTTGTACATTCCTTCTGAAACACTGGCATTGGCCACTGTTGGAAGAGAGGGTACTGTGCTAGACGAACCATTGGTCTGACCAGTAAGGCCATTCTTATATTCTTTTGTTGACAAAGTAGTCAGGTGTTTGGCTTACTGCCTGGTTTTCTGATTCACTATCTCTAATATCAACATCATCTCTATAAAATGCATAAACTATGCATTTCAGCTGGCTGATTCAAATTACCTTGGCTGGGGAGCATTAAAAAGACATCGCACACTTATTTTGCAGTCTGTGGCATTTTAGTTTAAATTCTGCCTGACGAAACAAGCAAACCTGGCCACCTCCAAAACACAAAACAACAGGTTACCAAGTGGCATGTGGGTGTTTCAAGTCATAAGCCATTTACATTTACAAAGCGTAATGGCTGTTGTGTTTTATGATGCAAAATACATACATGAAAAAGTAACAAAACTTTGAAATGAATGTTAATAGAGACTGGGAATAAAATCAAATAGCAACTTTAATTACGTCACACAGAAAAATTAAGACAGAATTGTAGAAAGGACTGTTAACACTGCCTGTATGTATTAATTATAAGCATTCCTACAAATTCTATTCAGTGACCACATGCAGCAAAAGGGCAATCAACCGGCCCTAGCGCTGGGATTTACAAAAGAGCCCAAGGAATTTAGGTACCTGAATCCCACTGAAATTCAAAGGGAATTGGGCATTTAACTCTCATTTATGACTTTGAAAATCTGCCTCCTAGATCTCCAACACAAATGTGTAGCAATGAGATTTGCACTGGATAAAAGTGAAAAGGGTTTGGATAAGTGTCAAGGTTCCTCCCCCACTCTGAACTCTAGGGTACAGATGTGGGGACCTGCATGAAAAACCTCCTAAGCTTATCTTTACCAGCTTAGGTCAAAACTTCCCCAAGGTACAAAATATTCCACCCGTTGTCCTTGGACTGGCCGCTACCACCACCAAACTAATACTGGTTACTGGGGAAGAGCTGTTTGGATGCGTCCTTCCCCCCAAAATACTTCCCAAAACCTTGCACCCCACTTCCTGGACAAGGTTTGGTAAAAAGCCTCACCAATTTGCCTAGGTGACTACAGACCCAGACCCTTGGATCTTAAGGACAATGAACAATCCTCCCAACACTTGCACCCCCCCTTTCCTGGGAAATGTTGGATAAAAAGCCTCACCAATTTGCATAGGTGACCACAGACCCAAACCCTTGGATCTGAGAACAATGAAAAAGCATTCAGTTTCTTACAAGAAGACTTTTAATAAAAATAGAAGTAAATAGAAATGAAGAAATCCCCCCTGTAAAATCAGGATGGTAGATATCTTACAGGGTAATTAGATTCAAAAACATAGAGAACCCCTCTAGGCAAAACCTTAAGTTACAAAAAAGATACACAGACAGAAATAGTTATTCTATTCAGCACAATTCTTTTCTCAGCCATTTAAAGAAATCATAATCTAACACATACCTAGCTAGATTACTTACTAAAAGTTCTAAGACTTCATTCCTGGTCTATCCCTGACAAAGACCAGCATATAGACAGACACACAGACCCTTTGTTTCTCTCCCTCCCCCCAGCTTTTGAAAGTATCTTGTCTCCTCATTGGTCATTTTGGTCAGGTGCCAGCGAGGTTACCTTTAGCTTCTTAACCCTTTACAGGTGAGAGGAGCTTTCCCCTGGCCAGGAGGGATTTCAAAGGGGTTTACCCTTCCCTTTATATTTATGACACGCCCCCCAAATCTCAGCTAGGGTGAAACACTGGCTGGGATTTCTTCCTGGAGCTCTAGGAAAAACAGAGTTAATAAGACACATGCATCTCTAAATATACTACCAAGTACATAAAGACTAACAATATTTTCCACATCTCAAGGACGATTTTAACCAGTTGATTCTGGGAAACTTTCACGGGAGAGTGCATCAGCCACTTTGTTAGAAGCTCCTGAGATGTGTTGGATGTCGAAATCAAAATCTTGGAGAGCTAAACTCCACCGAAGAAGTTTTTTGTTAGTTTCCTTGACGGTGTGAAGCCACTTCAGTGCAGCATGGTCGGTTTGCAGGTGGAAACGCCGTCCCCAAACATATGGGCGTAGCTTTTCCAGAGCATAGACAATGGCGTAACATTCTTTTTCAGTGACTGACCAGTTGCTTTCCCTCTCAGACAGTTTTTTGCTAAGAAACACTACAGGGTGGAATTCTTGATCAGGTCCTTTCTGCAGTAAAACTGCTCCCACACCACGCTCCGATGCATCTGTGGTTACTAGGAACGGTTTGTCAAAGTCTGGGGCCCTTAGTACAGGGTCAGACATGAGTGTCGCTTTAAGCTTGTTAAAGGCCTTCTGACACTTTCCGGTCCACTAAACAGCATTTGGCTGTTTCTTTTTGGTTAGGTCTGTCAGTGGGGCAGCGATTTGGCTGTAGTGTGGTACAAATCGTCTGTAATAACCGGCCAAGCCTAAGAAGGATTGAACCTGTTTCTTTGACTTTGGGACAGGCCACTTTTGGATAGCATCCACTTTGGCCTGTAGGGGGATGATAGTTCCTTGACCCACCTGGTGTCCAAAGTAAGTCACTCTGTTTAGGCCTATTTGACACTTCTTAGCCTTAACAGTTAGTCCTGCCTCCCTTATGCGCTCAAGGACTTTGTGTAGATGTTCCAGGTGGTCTGCCCAGGAATCCGAAAATATGGCCACATTGTCAAGGTAGGCGACTGCATATTCTCCTAATCCCGCTAGGAGACCATCTACAAGTCTTTGGAAGGTGGCGGGTGCATTTCGCAGCCCGAAAGGGAGTACATTAAATTCATACAGCCCGAGATGTGTGATGAAGGCTGACCTTTCCTTGGCAGATTCATCTAGAGGTACCTGCCAGTACCCCTTGGTTAAGTCCAAGGTAGAGATGAACTGGGCCTGTCCCAGTTTCTCTAGTAGTTCATCTGTGCGTGGCATTGGATAGTTGTCTGGGCGAGTTACAGCATTTAGCTTACGGTAGTCCATGCAAAAACGTATTTCACCATCTGGTTTGGGAACTAGAACCACTGGAGATGCCCATGCACTTTCAGAGGGCGGATTACACCCATCTGTAACATATCCTGGATCTCCCGTTCTATAGTAGTTTTAGCTTGAGGAGACACCCGGTAAGGTTGGACCCTAATTGGGTGAGCATTACCTGTGTCAATGGAGTGGTATGCCCGTTCAGTCAGTCCTGGGGTGGCTGAGAACGTTGGCTCGTAGCTAGTGCACAGCTCCTGGATCTGCTGTCGCTGCATACGCCCAAGGGTCATGGAGAGGTTCACCTCTTCCACACCACCAGCACATTTCCCTTCGTAGTAGACACCTTCAGGCCACTCAGCGTCGTCTCCTCCCTGGGCTGTAAACTGACAAACCTTTAATTCTCTGGATCGATTAGAAGAGCTGAGAGGCGGTGGGTTGCTCCGTGCCGCCGTCCAAGCTCTCTGGAGGCTTTCATCTGCTTCCTGTTCGGTCTGGATCAGTTCCTCATTGGATTGGGGACCTAGGCTTGGTCTCTCTGGAAGCGATATAGGGGATGGAGCTGTTTCTGTTGACTGTGAACCGCTCTCCGTTGGTGCACTATGTTGGGATTCAGGCTCCGGCTGAGCCTCTTGTGTAGGGTTATCGGCTGCTGCCAGTTCAGGTTCGGTGGGGCCCTCTGGTGTTGAGGTTGCAAGTACTGGATTCAGTGCTGACACGGGGTCTGGTGTTGGTTGTTCGGCTGGTTCCGGTTCTGGGACTGGTTCCGTCTGGGTCTCTGGAACTGGATCCACTACTGCTGTTGCAGACATTGGCCTGGGGTCCGGGTCCATCACCTCTGACCGGGTCCTGATAGAAGCTTCCGGAACAGAGCTAGGCCTCACGGCTTGTTTAGCCTGGCTGCAGGTGACCGTTCCCACCCTCTTGGCCTGCTTCACATGCTTGGCTAAGTCTTCCCCCAACAGCATGGGGATGGGATAATCATCATAGACTGCAAAAGTCCACATTCCTGAGCAGCCCTTGTACTGGACAGGCAACTTGGCTGTAGGCAAATTGAAACAGTTGGACTTGAAGGGTTGAATCGTCACTTGGATCTCTGGGTTGATTAAAGTGGGGTCCACTAAGGAAGCATGGATAGCTGACACTTGTGCTCCGGTGTCCCTCCATGCGGTGACCTTCTTCCCGCCCACACTCTCAGTTTCCCTCCGCTCCAAGGGTATCTGGGAGGTATCTGGGCCTGTGGACCTCTGGTGTGATTCCGGTGCAATGAACTATAATCTGTTGGGGTTCTTGGGGCAGTTGCCTTTACATGCCCCAGCTCGTTACATTTAAAACATCGTCCAGCTGACGGATCATTGGGGCAAGGAGGGTTGCTGGAGAACGGGGTGGCGGGACGATAAGGGGTCTGGAGGGTTCTTTGGGAGGTAGGTGGGGCCTTGGGCGGCCCCCAGTAATAGGGTGTGGTCTGGGGTGGTCCCTTCTGGTCTCCGCTCCAACTGCGACCAGTTTTCTTCTTCTCTGCCACCTCCACCCATCTGGCTCCAATCTCTCCTGCCTCGATTACAGTTTTGGGTTTCCCATCTAGGATGTATCTTTCTATTTCCTCAGGAACACCCTCTAAGAATTGTTCCATTTGCATTAGGAAGGGCAAATTTTCTGGAGATTCAACACTTGCTCCTGATATCCAGGCATCCCAATGTTTCACAATGTGGTAGGCATGTCGGGTAAATGACATGTCTGGTTTCCACCTTAGGGCTCGGAACCTCCGACGAGACTGCTCAGGTGTTATCCCCATTCTGACTCTCGCCTTGGATTTAAACAGTTCATACTTGTTCATGTGTTCTTTAGGCATTTCAGCTGCCACCTCAACTAAGGGTCCACTGAGCTGCGGCCTCAGCTCTACCATGTATTGGTCAGTAGAGATGTTGTACCCAAGGCAGGCCCTTTCGAAGTTTTCTAAGAAGGCCTCAGTATCATCACCTGCCTTGTAGGTGGGGAACTTTCTGGGATGGGAAGTGGTACCTGGAGAAGGATTGCTAGGGTTTGTTGGTATATTCTGCCAGGCCTTTATCCTCTCCACCTCCTCCACATGCTTCCTCTCTTTTTCCTTCTCCTCCTCCACATGCTTCCTCTCTTCTTCCTTCTCCTCCTTCTTCAGCCGCATGAGTTCTATCTGTCTTTCATGTTCCCTTTGTTTTTCCTCAGCCTGAAATTTGGCTAATTCCAGCTGTAGTCGAGCTGCGGATTTGGTCATTCTAACCTCTCTGTTTTTAACTAACTTTACACCCGAGGTTTAGAAATAAACAAACAAAACTTGGCTGTAAAATTTTGCTGTGCTGGAATAGAATACCTATTCTCTGATAGTGATTGTCAGCCTACAGAAAAAGACAATTCCCTTGTCTCTGCTCTGGGCCCAAATTAAAGCAAAAAACCTCCAACTACTTGGAAACCTGCTTACCCAGCCCAAAGAAAAAGCAAATGGGTAGAACACACACCCCCTATTTACTTTTAGGAAGAAAAGAAAAAAAAAAAAACCTCTGGGTTGGAAGACTGTGAATTTCCCTGCAGGAGTTAAGTACCCTGCCTCCAGGCAAAGAAAACCTGCAATTCACAAGATAATCCCCTTTTGTCTCTGCTTGGCCACAAAGCAGAGAAAAAACAAGCTGCTTTCAGTTTCAGCTGCTTTCTGGACTTCCTTTCCAAAGGAAAAAAAAAATTTCCTTTTTAAAATCTGTATTTCTAGTTCAAAAAATCTCAACTGGATCTCAAAATGATTTCAGGTTAATCCCACCACTATGCCACCATTTCAAGGTTCCTCCCCCACTCTGAACTCTAGGGTACAGATGTGGGGACCTGCATGAAAAACCTCCTAAGCTTATCTTTACCAGCTTAGGTCAAAACTTCCCCAAGGTACAAAATATTCCACCCGTTGTCCTTGGACTGGCCACTACCACCACCAAACTAATACTGGTTACTGGGGAAGAGCTGTTTGGACGCGTCCTTCCCCCCAAAATACTTCCCAAAACCTTGCACCCCACTTCCTGGACAAGGTTTGGTAAAAAGCCTCACCAATTTGCCTAGGTGACTACAGACCCAGACCCTTGGATCTTAAGAACAATGAATAATCCTCCCAACACTTGCACCCCCCCTTTCCTGGGAAATGTGGATAAAAAGCCTCACCAATTTGCATAGGTGACCACAGACCCAAACCCTTGGATCTGAGAACAATGAAAAAGCATTCAGTTTCTTACAAGAAGACTTTTAATAAAAATAGAAGTAAATAGAAATGAAGAAATCCCCCCTGTAAAATCAGGATGGTAGATATCTTACAGGGTAATTAGATTCAAAAACATAGAGAACCCCTCTAGGCAAAACCTTAAGTTACAAAAAAGATACACAGACAGAAATAGTTATTCTATTCAGCACAATTCTTTTCTCAGCCATTTAAAGAAATCATAATCTAACACATACCTAGCTAGATTACTTACTAAAAGTTCTAAGACTTCATTCCTGGTCTATCCCTGACAAAGACCAGCATATAGACAGACACACAGACCCTTTGTTTCTCTCCCTCCCCCCAGCTTTTGAAAGTATCTTGTCTCCTCATTGGTCATTTTGGTCAGGTGCCAGCGAGGTTACCTTTAGCTTCTTAACCCTTTACAGGTGAGAGGAGCTTTCCCCTGGCCAGGAGGGATTTCAAAGGGGTTTACCCTTCCCTTTATATTTATGACAATAAGTAAATGGAATAACGTGGTAGTTCTGTAATTGGAATCTGGATGTTACAGGAAAAGTGAGTGTATATTCTCTAGAGAGGCGACACCATGTAGGAAAGTCATCTTTTGTTCATGCATTGGGATGCTAATTTGCACTAGAACCCTATGCAAAAGTCTCTGTATTTGTTTATATGTGAATATTAATACACAATAAAGATAGCAATGGAGGGTCACTAAACATTCCCTGTCCGCTGTTTAGGGGGTGTCTGCCTGTAAGCTTTGAATCACTACTCTGAGGTCCCCCTGGAGAAGACTGTAGTTTGCAGGGTTTCACCCTTAAGCCCTTTGCAGCTCAGCTCTTCTTTTCTGATAAAATATCTCCCTCAAATCCAAAGATCTATATTTCCTGCACAAACACATAGGGGCTTCAGCTCCTCCCTGCTTCCAGCGCCACTGAGATCTTAAGCCTTCCTGATCCCACCAACTAGTCCTCATCTGTGTTAATGCACATTCACCAATATGTAACTTCTGTGGTTGTCATCAGCATCATTAACGTGATGACTTGCCAGAAGAGTAACAAAATGTTATTTACATATTTGTGTAGGTAGCTCTTGCTGTGCACAGCAGTTTAATTTGACAAGGGCTTGCTAAAGCATTAACTATGATTTGGAATGAAGCCTGTTGATTACAGGTACTGTATCTGCTGCGTAAGTCTAAAGCATCTAACCTGCTGCATTGTGATCCCTGACGTTTGTGTTCTGTTTTCCAGCTGAGATGAAGAGGAAACTAACTTGTGCTTCTAAAGTACAGTCTTCCTAATTATGCTGACTTATCACTTAAAAGTAATGTTTGCACAGACAGGGTAGAGCTAACTGTACAAGAACAAGCTGGTTGATAAAGGCCATGTGTGCAGGTTTGATTCCTTTTCAAAGAACACAAACTATTTACATCTGTTTGAAATGCAGTAATCCAGCATGAGTAACTATGGTGTAATGTAACATAATACACTGCAACCAATGTTAAAACCTCCTTGCAATCCATGGATGTGATTTAACCTGCCAAGGTGGAGAGCTGCTGAAATGGAAAGGCAGAACAGCAGGAAAGAGGAAACAACTTGAGAGGGAGGCAACAGACCCTCCCACAGGGAAGATGAGACTGTTGGAGCAGGACGTGAGAGCTGCTCTGGCAGAAAAGGCACAGCCACTGGAGTGGAAAGTGAGAGCTGCTCCAGTGCTAGACAATGAAGAATGCAGCATGGGGAAAGAAAGTGAAAGGGGTGAGAGTGGAGAAGAAGGTAGGTATAGCAGGCAGCAAAGTCTAGGGTACAGTAAGCGGAACAGGGCATGCAGCCCGGTACCAGAATGATTGATTGATTGATTTCATATGAAGTAAAAAGTCAATAACTTTTCAATCACAGGCTATAATCCCACTGAGAGATAGTCATTAGAACCCCTAAATGGAATTATAGCCCATATCATTAATATTTAATTCTCTGTTTAATGCTCATTCCCATACATATACATAATACATAAATATTATGAACGAATTCTTCTAATACTCTGACTGAGGTCTACACTGCAGACCACAAGAGATCTGTGGCATCTTCCCAGTGGTTCCCCAAAAAGGGACAACTCCCCGTTATAAGCCAGGACAGTAAAGATGATTTGGCATGAGCAACAAAATAAATAGGAGTCACCACAATTTTATATTTACAATTTCAGAGGGAGTTGTCTGAGGGGCATAAGGGGACACCGCTAATCTTAGTTTGGTTATTTAAGAATGTTTAGAATAAAAGAGCAAATGACATATCTACCCTAATAAAACGCTAGAGGGCTTGAATGCTGTCTCAACACTTCAAAAGGATTGTAAATACAAAGAGCCCTACTATGGGAATATGAATATTCACTAGCAACAGAGGGAGGTGAATTGTTATGCAAGTGGCAATATCCATCACATACACTAAAATTCCTCTTGCTTCACTCTAGCGCACAAAGCTCTTGTTTGTAGACTTTCATACATGGCTATACTAGGTTTCTTCAGCATTTTTATGAAGCCTAACATAAACCTGGACTCTAATGGCTAGAAGAAAAATCTTCATGCTATGCTATTTGTAATAAATTAAGTTAATCACATTGTCAACAAATGGCTAAGAAAATGTGCTATTTTCTATAAGCTTAAACAGTTTTCTCTCAGAAAAGTTACCTGAGTTAAATATAAATGGAAAAAGCTTACGAGGTGTAAAGACTGACATTTGAACTACAAAACTCGGCTGTAATTCTAGATTGATTAAATACTGTACTAAGCTTGACTGATTTAAAGGCTCAATCATAACAGCTGTTTAGGTGTATCGTAGTATGGAAAGGTCAGTGTAAGGCTTTAGACATGCTCTGAAACATCTATTACAATCGCTGTGTAGAAAACACACATTTACTGCTTTGATTTTTAAGAACATTTATATGCTGCCTCATGGGAAGAATCTCATTAAAAATAAGGATCAGACCCCAGAAAAGCAGCTCTGTCTGGGGAGCAACCCTAGAAGATTCATGGCTGTCCCACTGCTCAGACACAACAGGAGAGCTGAGTATGTGTTCAAAGCGACTGTCACCATAATGACACTGCAAGGCACAGAAAGCAATGAAGGGCTAATGGGAGCGAATATGCTCACCAGAGGAAGTAACACAATATGAAAACTGACACAAACTGTTACTAAAATGCATCTTATTACTAACTGATACCATACAATGGGGCAAATAGGGAACCATTTATCTGGAGAAATCAGCCCTTTCTCCTGTTTGCAACTGTCTGCAAATAGAAAAGGAGTACTTGTGGCACCTTAGAGACTAATGCATTCGATTTCGTGAGCTGTAGCTCACGAAAGCTTATGCTCAAATAAATTGGTTAGTCTCTAAGGTGCCACAAGTACTCCTTTTCTTTTTACGTATACAGACTAACACGGCTGCTACTCTGAAACCTGTCTGCAAATAGGCTGCCATTCTTATGAATTTGCTATTCAAAGTTGTACAATGGTATATGTGAACAAATCTCAACCTGTAATACACACAAACTGTTCCTTGGGAATATTCCCTTAAGAATTCAATACACACAGTTCAACATTTGAGCTGTACAAATTGGTAAGCTATGCCACATGACATTGTTTATGTTCCCTGATTGGTTCATGTAACTTTTATAAATAATTTCCACCCAAAACAAGTTTTGTTTAGTTGCAAATTGAATTTTGTTTAATGATTAACTTAATCTTGGCAGAGAGCCCAACAACAGATTTCTGCAAACTTTCGTATCAAAAGAACTTCAGCCATAGAAATGTCCATCAAAAAGAAAGAAAACCCAAGCATGGGAAGACTATGACACTAAGGCCTGGGCTACACTGGGGTCAGGGTTCGAACTAAGATACTCAAATTCAGCTACGCGAAGTCAAAGTATCTTAGTTCGACTTACCTGGCCATCCTCATGGAGGCAAGTCGACCGCGGCGGCTCCCTCATCGACTCCGCTTACTCCTCCTGCCAAGGTGGAGTACAGGCGTCAATTCGCGGATCAATTGATCGCGTATAGACAAGACGCGATAAATCGATCCCCGATAGATCGATCACTACCTGCCGATTCGGCGGGTGGTGAAGACGTACCCTAAGGATTACAGGGTGAGGGGTTGGTGTTTAAGTTTGTGTTAATGCCAACAGACCCAGGTCGTCAGCAGGCAGGATTGCACCAGGGACCTCTGGAGCTTAGTGCATGAGCCTCTACCACAAGAGCTAAAAGCCAGGTAGCAGTTGGCTAAGGCTGTAGAGCAAATTCATTAATCTCTCTCTCTAAGGGTATGTCTACACTGCGAAGTTGTTGACAAAACTTTTGTCTTTCACAGGTACGTAACCACCCCGCGAAAGACAAAAGTTTTGCCAATGCAAGTAGCAGTGTGAACGCGGCTTTGTTGGCAGGAGCGCTCTCCTGCTGACAAAGCTAACGCTGCTTGTGGGGCTGGCAGTATTTGGTCGGCAAAAGTGCTGACAAAGTACCGATGAAGAGCGTTTACACATGCTGACTTTTAGCAACAAGGATGTGTCGACACAGCCTTGTCGCTAAAAGCTGCGTGGTGTAGACAAGCCCTCAGTGGTCTTGGTGCCACCAGATGGGACAGAACACTACACCCAGGAGGTGTGTGGGTTACATTTGCATTAAAATGAAAATCCCAAGTACGGGGAAATTGGAACTATTTCTAGTGTCTTTTTGCTCCGTTAGGAGCAGGGAGGGAACTATACTTGCACATATCCATTAAGCCCCCAATGCCACATACATGTTCTGCATGTGCTAGCAAAAAATTCAGAGGTGAAGCACGCAATGTTCTATTGAGATGCATTAGAATGTTTCTAAGATTTCATTTCTCAAGACCTCTATTACAGTAATAGAGCTCACCACAGTAATTTTGCTCTTCTGAATATGATGAACATTAACTAAATCAGAACAAAGCCATTACATGAAGCTTTTAAAAAAAAAACATAACTATGTGAGAAGAAACTTCCAATATCAAGTGTAACATTTCCCTTACTTTTTCCTAAAACAGTGAGTCTAAAATAAGAACAGTTAATTCAGGTAGATGCTAGAGTTTTTCACCTGCCACTTGACCATGGTTAATATTGGTGTTAGTTTCAAGATATCTTAAAAGGGCACCAATAACTATTAGTAATCCATGGCATTGTGAATGTACAAATTCAACATAATCAGATTTGCGTAAATGTTTATCCAGAAACTCATAGTAATGGACTGATCAATCTTTATGATAACTGCAAGTAGTATTCTTATCAAGCTAGTACAATATAAGTGTAAAACCTGGATGTAAGTTTTAAAAGTTATGAAATTCTAATAAGAAACTAAACAGGGGATACAGTCATGACAAAAGAAAAGGAGCAAATGCTATTTTCTGCGTTTGTTTTACACTTTCTGCAGTCAAATGATGAGAAACACTGGCATTACTATTTGCTGTTGGGCCTGTTGTAACAAAAAGAAATGCACAAATAGGAGCCAAAGGCACCGATTTTCAGAATTCACGTCACTCAGAGAAGTTTGGGAAGATCAAATACACACTGATTTAAAACCCTGATGCGTACATTTTAAAGGAGCATTGCAAAAGCACAGCAAAGTGATACATAAGAACAAAGCACTACGCTGCAAAGATAGAAAACATATTCTCCTCTTCCAAAACGACATTCTTTAGCATACAACTCTCCACAGATGTCTTTTAACTGAAGTACTACTATGGACCCATATAAGAAAAAGTACCCCTAACGTTTATTACAAAGAAATGTTAAATCTCCTCACGTTTCCTGTATATAAAACATACCCTATGTACAAAAGTGGTACCCATTTAACCCTATGGCTGCACAGATTTTGAAACAGATTCAATAGATTTGCCATAGAAGAAGTTGCACTATTAAGTGTTAGCTGCCATGAAGACGGCAAAAAGGGAATGATCATGACATGCAATGCAAGACTTTCTACTAATTCTCTCTCTAATAAACATATTTAGGGTGATTCCATAAAAAGTCAAACTTTACCTATAATACCCACACCGGGATTGCAGAAACTGCAGTTATTTAAGAAAATAATAACTGTACATGATCACATCTCCATTCGTTTTGGAGACTACACAAAGCGTCTTTGACAAGAAAAGAATTAATCTTTTTTCCATATGTGCTAATGCATGACTCAGTCCCATATGCAGTAACACAGATTTTGGCAGCGTTTACTCATAAGTGTGCAACAGTCATACTCCTATCAGTGAGTCAGTCCTGCTGTGTTTTTATTTTTTGCTGTTTATTTAACACTCTTCCTAGTGTTCTGCAGCAGAATCACTATTTTGCCCTAGGGGCGAGTCAAAGCCAGAAAGAGAACAGAGAGAGAGAGAGAGAGAGAGACAAGAAAATGTGTTCCCTGATCAAAACTGCAAACACACTGTCCAAAGCAGAAAAAAAAAAATCCTAAGAATTTGCTAATAATGAGAATAAATAAATGCTTTTATGGCCACTTACATCCAATGTGTTACTGTGAGGAACTCTAGTATGCAAACATTCCCGATCAAGAGTCCTTTTAAAATATATCTAACTGTAGAAAGAAACCCCAATAGACAATCCTTACTGTTGGAATACCGGGTATTTCATTAGACACCAATATATTTGATTTTAAAATACCCAGTTTTAAAACATGTGTGTGTGTGTGTCTCTCTCTCTCTCTCTTTACATCGTCAGGTGACCCATATAATCATGCCCACACAATCTCTGGAACACAAGTTTATGTGGGGTCGATATGCATATTAATTCAGAAAGACTGGGGTTTAAAAAAAAAAAACCCTAAAAGGAGGAGCATTTTTAATTGTGCATTGCTCTTCACTGTGATCAGACATTCCCTTTCTAAATACAGAGATCTGACACTCTTTTTTTTGTAATTGGCAAATCCATTCTGCAGGATTTTAAGGGAAATAGTGTGACAAGCATTGTAACTATTTTCCCAATTTGGGGGCCTTATTCTAACCTCTTGTAGGCTGCTATTGAGTGTGCAATTTCTTTTTATTCTTCTAAAATGATAAATATATTTTAGTGATAAGAAAATGCTTAAGGATTTTAGAGGAGAACTAGTACATAAATTGGGCTAAATTCTGTTCACAATTTAAGTCAATGAACAATTATTGTCTGATGCTTTATTACTCTTCTATTACTGAGTTTTGTTTCAGACTTCATCAGAACATATAGTCTAACGTGCATCTGTGTAAAGAAAATCAGTACTATTACAGGCACAATGGGTCCAATCCTGTAAGGCACTAAGGGTCTCCTGTGAGGTGCTAAACACCCTCAACTCCCATTGAAGTCACTGGATGTTGAGGGTGCTCAACACCTTGCAAGATGGAATCCAGGACAACATTCCATTTTTGCACACTTCCTCATTCTTAAACCTAAAATCCATAAAATACACCCTGCTTTTTATACATCCTAAATCGATGAAATTCTCTTAGTTGACACATCAAATACACTGGAACATTATGGAATACTTGCTTAACTTTCAGAGAAAAAGTACCCAGTCATTACATTGTTAAAATTCAACTCAGGCAAAACTAGCTATTGCTTCAGCATTTGAGAACAGACAAATGTTCAGGAAAACATCACTTAAAGAGAGCCAGAGTACAGCGTTTGGTTTGCAACATTATAAATATGGTTGAATTCAAAACACGCTGTTCTGATAAAATACTGTTTCTTTCTCATCCTGAAGTAAAGAATTATGTAGATTTTGGATGAGATGTGATGAGTTCAGGTTTTACTGGTCACTGTATCCACTTCTTTTATATTGTTGTGGACCACTTATACTCTTTGTTATATCTATACCTTTGTCTAGTACCAAAATTAAAATACACATTTATTGTAGACAGTCCTATAGAGACTGTATTAACTTCATGTCCACCTACAGCTAAAGTCCAAAGTCCTAAAGTCCAAAGCTAGCAAAGGCCTAATCAGAATCTAGAGCTATAGTACTTTGGACTCGTAGATACTAGGGTTGCCAGGCGTCCGGTTTTCGACTGGAATGCCTGGTCGAAAAGGGATCCTGGCAACTCCGATCAGCACCGCTGATTGGGCCATTAAAAGATTGGTCGGCGGAACAGCAGGGCTAAGGCAGGCTCCTTGCCTACCTTGGCTCTGCGCCACTCCCGGAAGCGGCCAGCATGTCCCTGAGGCCCCTAGGCACATGGGGTGATCAGGGAAGCTCCACACACTCCCCCTACCCCCAGCGCCGGCTCTGCAGCTCCCTTTGGCCAGGAACCATGTCCAAGGGGAGCTGCGGGGGCGGCACCTCCGGGAGCCGACAGCGCACACGGTGCAGAGCTGCCTAGTCCCCCTGCCTAGGGGCTGGACATGCCGGCCACTTCCAGGAGCAGCATGGAGCCAGGACAGACAGGGAGCCTACCTTAGCCCTGCTGCGCCGCCGACTGGAATGCGCCTGAGGTAAGCGCTGCCCAGCTGGATCCCACACCCCAAACCCCCTCCTGCACCGCAACCCCCTGCCCCAGGTTGGAGCCCCCTCCCACACCCAAACTCCCTCCCGGAGCCCACACCCCAAACATCCTGCTTCACCCCAAGCCCTCTGCCCCATCCCTGAGCCCCTTCCCATACTCCAAACCCCTCATCCCCAGCCCCATCATAGAGCGCACACCCCCAGCCGGAGCCCACACCCCCTCCTGCACCCCAACCCCCTGCCCCAGACCTGAGCCTGCTCCTGCACTCCAAACTCCTTGGCCCCAGCCCAGAGCCCCCTCCTGCACACCAAATCCCTCATCCCCAACCCCACCCCAGAGCCCACACCCCCAGCCAGAGCCCTCAGCCCCTCCCACACCCCAGCCCCCTGCCCGAGCCCAGAGCCCCCTCCCGTACCCCAAACCCCTCATTTCTGGCCCTACCACAGAGCCTGCATCCCCAGGTGGAGCCCTCACCCTCTTCTGCACTCCAGCCCCCTGCCCCAGCCCAGTGAAAGTGAGGGTGGGGTAGAGTGAGCGACTGAGGGAGAGGGGCTGGAGTGAGTGGCGGGGGGCAGGGCAGGGGTGGGCCTCAGGGAAGGAGTAGGGCAGGGGCAGGGCAAGGGTGTTCAGTTTGGCACCATTAGAAAGTTGACAACCTTAGTAGATACTTGCAGCTCTACTGACTATAAATCCTTAATATATATTTTAGTTGTTAATTAAGTCTAGTGCAGATGCACAGTTATTAAAAAAGCACAACAAATTTTTATTTATTGAAATTGGAATAGTTTAGGTTTAGATGTAAATATGCATGATACTCTCTCACTGTCTGTTTAAATATTAAGAAAAGTGAATTTTTAAGTGTAATTTCTCAGAATATGCATAATCCTTTAGCTTTGAGTATTCAAGGTTTCTCAGCTTCCTGTGAAATTTAAATAGATTTATCCCACTTGGGAATTTTTGGTTGGTAGGTAGGAATATGTAACAACTTCTCCCATCCATCACACTGAACATTTTATAAAAACTAGTAATTTTTGCTTCCTACTCAATACAAGAATAAGGTTTGGCAAATTTTCACAAAGCTCCAAATTGTGGTGATGTGAAATTTCCCAGTAGGACTAGGAAATTCCCAACAGCTACCAATACTTTCTAAAGTGAAAAAATGGCAAATCCTCACTCCCCGTGCAAGACTCTGGTGCAAATTCTACAGCTCAAAATTCTAAGCTACCGTTTGCTACAGCATTGTTACAGTGAAAATGGAAGTAAAGCATTCTCTGTAAAGCAGGCTCGGCGTGCAAAAAGAAATTCCTTATAAACAGGAAATGAAAAAACACGGCAAGTGTGAGATGACAATACCAAGGGCTCCATTGTGGCTTTTCACTCCATACCCTTCTTGGACATTGCAGTGCAGAGGAGTTCAGCTAGCAGCAGTATGTCCTGGAGGCATGGTTTCTGCTCCAGGGCTAAGGCAACCAGAATGCTGGGAAAGGAATAAAACAGCTAGTTGCTGAACTATTTCACAGGGTTCCCTGCATGTTCTCCCAGCATCACACCTGTGCTGAGAACTGGTGTAGAAAGGGAGGGGACTGTGGGGAGTCCAGCCTTACTGCTGCATGCTTTGGCTTTCCGGAGTTTAGCAGAGCTGCTTATGTTCTGGTGGACCCATGCTTCAAATGCTATGAGTTACAAGGACTGAGACTGTGGATGCTCTTGCACTGAGGGGAGGAGCATACTTTCTCCAATCCCTATACCAAAGGGAAACAGTTTTGTCTAGGGGTTATAGCAAAGGCCCTGAGTTTTAATCCAAGCTGGGCCAGTGACTTGCTCTGCTGCCTTAGGTAAGTCACTTAAACTTTCTCATGCATCAGTCATGCCCCAGGAAAAACCCGATGAATTTTAGTAATGTATGAACTACTAGCTTTTGCAACAACATTTTTTACTACAGAAGCTAATAAACAAAGACCCCAAAACTCCTGGACAAGGTTTTGTATTAAAAAGTCTCTGAAGGAGCCTATGAAAGCATGCACAGAACTAATATATGCATTCACAATGTATGTGCAGCTCTGAGATTCACAATGATCTCGTCCACTTCTGAAACAACATACTCAGGCAATTCCACTGACCAATATTGTCTCATTGTCCAGCTATGCTGGAACGAGGACAGGAGACACTGGATGCTGTTTAATTAGGTACAACATTATTCCTAAATGTCTGGGAGTACCCGGTAGATAAACATGAACAATGCAGATAATTCCATAATCATTTACAAATACCCGAGGGGGGATAATGTCAGCCCTCCTCCTTTACTCATCCTGGTCCCCAGCCAACCCATTGGCTGTGACCCTGACACATCATGAAGGTTAAGGGGGGCTATAAAAGAGGTTGGCTCCCTGCTATACCAGTCATAGGAGCCCTGAACCTCTTGTTTCTACTGCTTTAAAGAATACCTCCTTTAAATCCTTTACCAATCCACTTCATCTGATCACCATATCCCTTCCCTACAGAGTACCTGAACTGGACATCTGCCCCATGCGCACATAATGAATTGTGACATCGTAGCCTATTTCCATGTTTGCCCCAGCTAAGCCCCCAACCTGCTATGGGGAAGGCAAAAAAATTCACCTCCCCTTGGCCAATCTAGCAATGTGGTAAGAAGTCCTTCCTAACCCCTGAGAAAGGAACGACTAGCGCTATGCCTACAATGGATCATGACAAAACCTGGTATTTAACAACTTCCACAGGTGGGAGGGCGGGTGCTGCCCCATCTGGTCAGGGTAAAAGAGGTCTTTTCCTGCATCAGTATGAACCTAAATAGCCCCCCTCCCCCCTTCTGGTCACCTGGGAAGGGATGGGTCAGCGTCCCCATGCTCATCGGCTCTGAAGCTGCCGCAGTCAGTCACTCTAACTCTCTAGCCCTTAAAGGGGTCACACACTTTTCCTACAAGCCACACTATGGCCCCCACTGCTTAATGTGTTGTGAGGTCATTGTTCCTTGTGGCCCCATCAGTCTGTATCCATCTGGTGTCTCTTATCTTATACTTAATTATAAGATGTTTGGGGCAGGGAACAACTTTTCATTCTGTTTATGCAATGCCTAGCACAATGGGGACCTGGTCCATCACTGAGACTCTCCCGCTACAAATAATCTTCATCTTTTATACTCCTTTCACTTATTTTTGAAATTAAACTTTATTATTCTAGTATACCCTTTTAAAACCCCATATCTGGCAAGACAGATATGTCAACACAAAGCATGAAGCAGCAGTCATTTTATTACAGTTCAGAGGTTGAGAGTTTAAATCTTTGTGTTACCAACAAGGTCTAAGTGGAAACTATGATTGTTTCTTGGCCTGGCTCAGATAAGCAGGAGGTTGCTGGATGGAAGAGTCATAACCACTGAAAGCACCAGAAACACTACAGACAGGGAGAAAAGGGAAAAGAAGGAGGGCAGGAGGGAGACAGACACTTAGTGTAAAGATCACTATTTAATGACTTAGTTTATCAGAACTTCTTTGTCAGAACAAAATGCCCGATGATCATTTCTTGGAAGAATGGAAACGAGAAACAAAATGACAATTCTTTTCATTCCAGTTGCCATAAAGAAAAGAAATGTACAGTATTTGTAAACCACGGATTTCAACATCACTTGTGACTCTCCAAATTGCCATCTTCAGTGAATCACATCTGATTTTTCCATATTTTTATATAAGAACACAAGAACATGCCTGTGTACCTGGCTGCAGGGCAGCGGAGTTCAAACCGGTGGCCAGAGTGGTCATGATAAGCATTGTGGGACACCTCCTGGAGGCTACTTAGGGCAACATAAGCAATGCACTGACACTCTAACTGGATAAGACCAATGGTCCATCTTGCCCAGTATGCTGTATTCTGATAGTGGCCAATGTCAGATGCTTAAAAGGGAATGAACAGAACAGGGCAATCATCATGTGATCCATTCCCTGTCATCCAGTCCAAGCATCTGGCAGTCAGAGGTCTAGGGACACACAGAGCATGGGGTTGCATACCTAACCATCTTGACTAATAGCCACTGATGGACCTATCATCCATGAGTTTATCTAACTCTTTTTAAAATCTGGTTATAGTTTTGGCCTTCACAACATCCCCTGGCAAAGAGTTCCACGGGTTCACTATGTGTTGTGTGAGGTGGTACTTCCTTTCTTTTGTATTAAACCTGCTGCCTATTAATTTCACTGGGTGACCCCTGGTTTGTGTGTGTTACATGAAGGGGTAAATAACACATGTTTATTCACTTTCTCTACACCAGTCATGATTTTATAGATCTCTGTCACATCCCCCCTTAGTTGTCTCTTTTCCAAGCTGAACAGTACCAGTCTTTTTAATCTCTCCTCAGAGTGAAGCTTTTCCATACGCCTAATAATTTCTGTTGCCCTTTTCTGTACCTTTTCAATTTCTAATATATCTTTTTTGTGATGGTGTGACCAAAACTGCATGCAGTATTCAAGGTGTGGGCATACCAGGGATTTATATAGGGGCATTTTGATATTTTCTGTCTTATTATCTATCCTTTCCTAATAGTTCCTAACATTCTGTTAGCTTCTTTGACTGCCCCAGTCCATTGAGCAGATGTTTTCAGAGAACAATCCAGTGACTACAAGATCTGTTTTGACTAGTAATAGCTAATTTAGACTCCATCATTTTGTATGTATAGTGGGGATTATGTTTTCCAACATGTATTACTTTGCATTTGTCAACACTGAGTTTCATCTGCCATTTTGTTGGCCAGTCACTCAGTTTTGTGAGATCCCTTTGTACCTCTTTGGACTTAACTATCTTGAGTAATTTTGTATCATCTGCAAACTTTGCCACATCACTGTTTACCCATTTTTCCAGATCATTTATGAATATGTTGAATAGCACCAGTTCCTGTACAGATCCCTGGGGTACACTGCTATTTACCTTTCTCAATTCTGAAAACTAACCATTTATTCCTACCCTTTGTTTCCTGTCTTTTTAGCAGTTACTAATCCATGAGAGGACCTTCCCTCTTACCCGATGACTGCTTACTTTGCTTAAGAGCTTCTGGTAAGGAAACTTGTCCAAGGCTTTCTGAAAGTCCAGCTACGCTATATCTACTGGATTACCCTTGTCCACATGTTTGTTGATTCCTCAAAGAATTTTAGTAGATTAGTGAGTTATGATTTCTCTTTACAAAAGGCATGTCGACTCTTCCACAACAACTGATATTCATATATGTGGCTAATAAATTCTGTTCTTTAGTATAGTTGCATCCAATTTGCCTGGTACTGAAGATCCTGTAATTGCCAGGATCATCTCTGGAGCCTTTTTTAAAAATTGGCATCACATTAGCTATCCTTCAGTCATCAGAAGCTGATTTAAGCAATAGCTTACATATCACAGTTAGTAGTTCTGAAATATCATTTTTGAGTTCCTTCAGAACTCTTAGGTGAACACAATCTGGTCCTAGTGATTTATTACTGTTTAATGTATCAAATTGTTCAAAAACCTCCTTTACTGACTTCTTGATCTGGGTCAGTTCCTCAGATTTGTCACCTAAAAAGAATGGCTCAAGTGTGGGAATATCCCTCACATCCTGTGCAGTGAAGACTTAAGCAAAGAATTCACTAAGGCCATGTTTACACTACACAGTTAGGTTTCAGAGTAACAGCCGTGTTAGTCTGTATTCGCAAAAAGAAAAGGAGTACTTGTGGCACCTTAGAGACTAACCAATTTATTTGAGCATGAGCTTTCGTGAGCTACAGCATCCGATGAAGTGAGGTGCCACAAGTACTCCTTTTCTTTTTACTACACAGTTAAGCCGACATAGGGAACATTACGTCGACCTAACTATGGAGGTGTACACATGGCAAAGCTCCTCCTGCCAACTAAACTCTCCTGATACTCTGACTTAATAAAACCACCTCAATGAGATGCATAGTGCTTAGGGCAACGTAGTTAGAGTGACGCAGTGTCAGTGTAGACACTACATTGCTTGTGTCGCCCTAAGTGGCCTCCATGAGGTGTCTCATAATGCCCATTGTGACCTCTCTAGTCACCAGTTTGAACTCCACTGCCCTGCAGCAAGGTACACAGGCATGCGCCCCTAGGCATTTTAAAGCCCCAGGAATTTTTGAAATTCCTCTTCCTGTTTTCTTGTTGTGGAGAGCTCACACAGCAACTGCTCAAATGACCAAGCCAGTTCCCTGTAGGAAACACACTCCTACCTGGAGTACACCGGAGTTGCTGAATCTGTTGGGTCTGTGGGGAGAGAAGGCGGTGCAGTCACACCTCCACTCCAGCCACAGGAACTTTGACACCTACAGGCAGATTGCTCATTGCATAGAGAAGGGGCATAATATGGACATGCGGCAGCTCTGTGCTAAGATCCAGGAGCTGAAGAGTGCGTACCAGAAAGCAAGGGAGGCCAAACATCGGAGGCCAAGGAAGATTAAACTCGATAAGTTTATGGAGGAGATGGTATGATGGGATAACATGGTTTTGGTAATTAAATATTCATGGTAAATAGGCCCAATGGCCTGTGATGGGATATTAGATGGGGTGGGATCTGAATTACCCAGGAAAGAATTTTCTGTAGTATCTGGCTGATGAATCTTGCCCATATGCTCAGGGTTTAGCTGATCGCCATATTTGGGGTCGGGAAGGAATTTTCCTCCAGGGCAGATTGGAAGAGGCCCTGGAGGTTTTTCGCCTTCCTCTGCAGCATGGGGCACGGGTCACTTGCTGGAGGATTCTCTGCTCCTTGAAGTCTTTAAACCATGATTTGAGGACTTCAATAGCACAGACATAGGTGAGAGGTTTTTTGCAGGAGTGGTGGGTGAAATTCTGTGGCCTGCGTTGTGCAGGAGGTCAAACTAGATGATCATAATGGTCCCTTCTAACCTAAATATCTATGAATCTATGAATCAGTCTGGTGTGTTGCCAAAGACATGCTGCTTCTACAAGGAGCTGCATGCCATCCTCGGCAGCCACCCCACCTCCACTGCCGAGAGCCCCAGGGATACTTTGCCAGGGGCTGGAGACCATGGCCAGCAGAGTGAACCCCAAGTACGACATGGTGGACAAGGAAGTGGAGTTGGAGGAGGAAAAGCAACAGGTACGCCTGGCGGTCAAGCGAATCAGGATTGCTTTTTTAACTCCGAGGGGGGCTAGCCAGTCCCAGCACTCCCGCTCTAGCATGCCTGATGCAGGAGATGGAAGCTCCAGTAAGTGCTCATTGTGCTTTGATGCTCCAGGGAGATGCTCCTGCTTTTTGTACTCAGAGCAGAAGCAGGACTGAAATAACCAACACAGGTACAGTTTGTATCTGTTCCTCATTCCCCTGTGCAGCAAGGCAGAGGGAGCCCTGCAGAAAAGTTTGTTTATGCACACTGGGATGTCCCAGGAATCCTCCATAGAGATCTCTAGGAAATTTTTATGGAAGTACTCTGCAATCCTCTGCCAAAGGTTTCTTGAGCAGAGGTTTCTTAGTTTCTCCATGATGGCCTTGTCTTTCTTGAGTGCCCCTTTAGCACCTCAATTGCCTAGTGGATTGTTTGCGAGGCTCCCTGCTTCTGATTACTTGAAAAAAATTTACTGTTAGTTTTTGTGTCTTTTTCTAGTTGCTCTTCAAATGCTTCTTTGGCCTGCCTAATTATACTTTACACTTGACTTGCCAGAGTTTAAGCTCCTTTCTATTTTCCTCCATAGGATCTGACTTCCAATTTTTAAAGGATGCCTTTTTGCCTCTAACTGCTTCTTTAACTCTGTTGTTTAGCCATGGAGACTTTTTTTTGGTCCTCTTACTAGTCTTTTTAAGTTGGGGTATATATCTAATTTGAGCCACTATTATGGTGTTTTTTAAAAGCTTCCATGAAGCTTGCAGGCATTTCATTCTTGTGACTGTTCCTTTTAATTTCTGTTTGAACTAGCTTGCTCATTTTTGTGCAGCTCCCTTTTCTGAAGTTACTGTGGTGGGCTTCTCTGGTACTTCCCCCCTGACAAGAATGTTAAATTTAATTACATTATGGTCATGTTAGAGTGGTTCAAGCTATACTCACCTCTTGAACCAAATCCCTGCGCAATACTTAGGAGTAAATAAAGAATTACCTCTCCCCTTGTGGGTTCCAGGACTAGCTGCTCCAAGAAGCAGTCATTAATGGTCTCTAGAAACTTTATTTTTGCATGCCATCATGAGGTGACATGTACCCAGTCAATATGGGGATAGTTGAAATCCCCCATCATTACTGACCTTTCTATTTTTATAGCCTCTCTAATTTCCCTGCGCATTTCACAATCACCATCCTGGTCAGGTGGTTGGTAGTATATTCTCACTAATATACTCTCATTATTCAAGCATGGAATTTCTATCCATAGAGATTCTATAGTACAGTTTGATTCATTTAAATTTTTACTTTCCTCTATGCTTTCTTTCACATTTAGTGCCACTCCCCCACCAGCACAATCTATTCTGTCATTCCTATATATTTTGTTACCCTGATATTACAGTGTCCCATTGGCTGTCATCATTCCACCAAGTTTCTGTGATGCCTATTATAGCAATACCCTCATTTAATAGCAGGCACTCAAGTTCACCCATCTTAGTATTTAGACATATAGCATTTATATACAAGCACTTATAAAATGTGTCGCTTTTTAGTTTTCTGCCTT
Source organism: Eretmochelys imbricata (assembly GCF_965152235.1). Taxonomy (NCBI): domain Eukaryota; kingdom Metazoa; phylum Chordata; order Testudines; family Cheloniidae; genus Eretmochelys; species Eretmochelys imbricata. The sequence goes on along the minus strand of NC_135575.1, from coordinate 114,781,945 downwards.
CATGTGATATAATTGAATGGGACTCTTTCATTTGACCGTTTCTCTTCAGTTCCTACCTGTACTTTATCAACATCTATCCTCTCCTCTTTCCCAGGATATAGAGAATCCCTGGTAGTAGATCATTCCCCTATAGGATGTCTCTATCTAAACCATGTGCTCCTCCATATCTGTCGGCTTTCCCCCAGCACTAATTTAAAAATTCCTCTACTTCCTGGTTAAAGTATTGACAGCAAGTCTGATCAGATGGAAGTCATTGCAGGTATGTTGTCAAGGTTCCTCCCCCACTCTGAACTCTAGGGTACAGATGTGGGGACCTGCATGAAAAACCTCCTAAGCTTATCTTTACCAGCTTAGGTCAAAACTTCCCCAAGGTACAAAATATTCCACCCGTTGTCCTTGGATTGGCCGCTACCACCACCAAACTAATACTGGTTACTGGGGAAGAGCTGTTTGGACGCATCTTTCCCCCCAAAATACTTCCCAAAACCTTGCACCCCACTTCCTGGACAAGGTTTGGTAAAAAGCCTCACCAATTTGCCTAGGTGACTACAGACCCAGACCCTTGGATCTTAAGAACAATGAACAATCCTCCCAACACTTGCACCCCCCCCCCCTTCCTGGGAAATGTTGGATAAAAAGCCTCACCAATTTGCATAGGTGACCACAGACCCAAACCCTTGGATCTGAGAACAATGAAAAAGCATTCAGTTTTCTTACAAGAAGACTTTTAATAAAAAATAGAAGTAAATAGAAATAAAGAAATCCCCCCTGTAAAATCAGGATGGTAGATACCTTACAGGGTAATTAGATTCAAAAACATAGAGAACCCCTCTAGGCAAAACCTTAAGTTACAAAAAAGATACACAGACAGAAATAGTTATTCTGTTCAGCACAATTCTTTTCTCAGCCATTTAAAGAAATCATAATCTAACACATACCTAGCTAGATTACTTACTAAAAGTTCTAAGACTCCATTCCTGGTCTATCCCCGGCAAAAGCAGCATATGGACAGACACAGACCCTTTGTTTCTCTCCCTCCTCCCAGCTTTTGAAAGTATCTTGTCTCCTCATTGGTCATTTTGGTCAGGTGCCAGCGAGGTTACCTTTAGCTTCTTAACCCTTTACAGGTGAGAGGAGCTTTCCCCTGGCCAGGAGGGATTTCAAAGGGGTTTACCCTTCCCTTTATATTTATGACATATGTATTGATTCCAACAAAGCAATGCCTCACTGATAAGATATTAGGTAAGCAGGCCAGTTTCTGGGAAGGTGGTTTAATGACTAGCTGAGGAGGCTAGTTTTCTCCAGAGAATAGGAGGTTTAATGGTTGTCATTGAGTGGAAAGAAGAATACTGAACCAAATTCCAGCAAGATGGTTGGAAGTCTCCCCGGATAAGGGGAGCACATTGCCAGGAATAGGAAAGGTAAGTCAGGCTGTTTAAGAAAGCTCAAACATTGACAGGCATGGGAACTGGATGAGACAAAAAGGGAACATAACCCAGAAGGAAATGCTAGGAAACAAGGTTATCTGCTTACAGTTTTCCTGTATCTCTAAAAACTTTGTTCCCTAGCCAGAGAGGTGCCAGGTAATCTTACACAGCGATATGAAGTTTTGTAATTTACTTTTATTTCCATTGATTCTCTATTTTCTTTGTTAAATAAACCTTGTCTTAATTCAGGTAAATCTAAATTATTGATGATTAATTGGAGTATTTCTTCAAGCAACTCTGTGTAAGAATCATGCTGTGATGCTCGACACATAATATGAATGGCAACGGCTTGTCCCAAGGAGAAACAACTGGTCCTTCAGCCACTGATTCAAAGTCAAAGGCACAGAGCACGGAATCCTGCACCACCATTTGACAGGTTTCAGAGTAACAGCCGTGTTAGTCTGTATTCGCAAAAAGAAAAGGAGTACTTGTGGCACCTTAGAGACTAACCAATTTATTTGAGCATAAGCTTTCGTGAGCTACAGCTCACTTCATCGGATGCATACTGTGGAAACTGCAGAAGTGAGTGGGGTGGGAGGAGGTGTTGTTTCATGGTCTCTGTGTATATAATGTCTTCTGCAGTTTCCACAGTATGCATCCGATGAAGTGAGCTGTAGCTCATGAAAGCTTATGCTCAAATAAATTGGTTAGTCTCTAAGGTGCCACAAGTACTCCTTTTCTTTTTGCACCACCATTGGCACTCTGGTTCAGATTGTCCCAAAGCATGTTAAAACCCCTACAGACCACCAAGAAAAAGAAGGTTTTGAAAGTTAAATAACCATGTTCTAATTCATTATGCTGTAAGCCTGTTGGTCCTTTACACAGGAACATACACATATACATAACATACATTACTTCAAATCCAAACAGTTTAGCAATCCATCCAGTTCAGTATTCAACCTTTGGCCAACACTGGATGTGTTAAAATAAGCTAGTACACACAATTCGCAGAATAGTCATCCTTAAATAAGGGAATTATTCAGACCATGGAATTATCTGTATCATGAGCAGTTATTCTAAAATAGCAGTGTTGTCTAAATGAATATTAACCATCCAGTTTGTAATAAGTGAACTCTAATCAGTAACTTTGTTTTGAGATAAGGCTGACTGAACTTTTTGAAACTTTGCAGCAAACAAAACAAACTTTAAAATACTGTATTTCCTTTGCAGGGCTATTTACTAAGTATTGATTGATTGATATTTGTTTAACAAAAATTGTATATGAAAGCGAAAGCAGACTAACATTTTCCTTAAAACTACAAAAAGCCTTCCTCCATTATCCATTTCTAGATCTACAGCCCCTGCAGGCACAATGTATCCCGTCCCCTCCTGTACCTTCCTGACTCCATACAGGATATCCACACCAAAGGAAGCCTAGATTTAGTAACACAGTCTGTTACAAGATTCTTGTTTTCCATCTCCCAACAGAATGTATTGCTGCAAACAAATTATTCCCATACAGTAATGGGAATATATTAAAATACCTCACTATCTTTCTGCAGGCCCTAATATATGTTCAAGTGCAGAAAACAACAAAAAACTCACCTACCTATAGTATGTAAATTGGATACAAGGAAAAAGAGTGTAGGCATCACAATGTAGTTAGAAGGGACTGATGCAATATCATGCTTTCACATCTGGAAATACATCCTCAAAGCAATGATACTTTGGAGAATAGGATTATAGCAGCAGTCAAGACTGAAGTGATTCCTGAAAGAGATGCCATTTCTGGGAGTAATCTAGAACTATGACCACCCTCTGGAAACTGATAGTATCTGTCTGCTCCTCCTTCCCCTGCCCCCAAATATCTGAACTACCCAAGGACATCATCAGATTTGTGTTTTCGTGCTAATTCCTGAAAGCACCACTTGGAGGCAGTACTATCAAACATAATTCAAGAAAGTGACAGCCACTGGTAACTGGGGGTAGTCAGAATACCATCTGTGTCCATGAGGCTCTAATAATCCCTGGGTACATAGATTCTACCGTTCAGAAACTGCATCTAACTAATGCATCCAATTGCAACTGGGATTCCTCCAGCTAGTTCTGTACCATTGGTATGTTGTCATAATACCTTACTAAGAGCTGTTGGAAGTTTCAAGCAATAGTATTATGGTTCCTCACTCCCCCAGATGACAGGTTTCAGAGTAACAGCCGTGTTAGTCTATATTCGCAAAAAGAAAAGGAGTACTTGTGGCACCTTAGAGACTAACCAATTTATTTGAGCATAAGCTTTCGTGAGCTACAGCTCACTTCATCGGATGCATACTGTGGAAACTGCCTATCTTAATCTTTCCCTGTTTGCCGTAGAGGATGTTGATCAGGTGATTCCGCAGTTTCTTTGAGAGCGTGTGGCACAAGCTGTCAGCATAGTCTGTGTGGTATGTAGATTGTAATGGATTTTTTACCTTCAGTCCTTTTGGTCCGATGTCCATCTGTTTGCATTTGGAAAGGAAGATGATGTCTGTCTGTATCTGTACAAGTTTTTTCATGCAGTTGATAGATTTCCACTCCATACGGCTAAATGCAGTGCCTTGCATAATGACAGGTTTCAGAGTAACAGCCGTATTAGTCTGTATTCGCAAAAAGAAAAGGAGTACATGTGGCACCTTAGAGACTAAAGCTTATGCTCAAATAAATTGGTTAGTCTCTAAGGTGCCACAAGTACTCCTTTTCTTTCCCCAGATGACAAACTGTTATACACTCCCAGAACCTTCTTACTCGGCTCTATGTGACATCCTGCTCCAACTCCTCTTATTTTCGGAGAGGGAGCTTGTCTGGAGCTGAGAGATAGGAACTCTTTGGTTCTGATGATAGCTCTGCTGGTATCTTGTTGTGTTGCCCTGTGTAAGCTAAAAGACTAATTTCCTGGCAAATTGCAAATAATCCCTTACCTATGTCATCTCAGTGTTGTGAGAATTAAATAGTTAATGTTTCCACAGCACAGTGTAAATATAAAGCAGTAGAGAGATTCCATGTTTCAAAGAGGAGTGTCATCACAAGGCATTAACTTCTCCAATCCCATCATAAGGCAATGCCTTCTTTTCGAGATTTAAAAAAAAGTTAAGTAAGAAAAAGCATGCTGCAATTTTGAATGGGCATAGTCATACACAGATGACTAGCTTCGCATAGTTCAGTGACTAATTATCTCCTTTCTGATTTAAGATGAAGTATGCTCACTCTTTGGAGACTGCTGATGAAGGGATATTTGAAGAAAAGCTAAAACATGTATCCAAATCTATTATATTTTTTACCTGTTCCTAATAGGTTTTAACATTTGAGGTATAGATTTCACTAGCCTGAATGCAAGGAGATCACATCTTTTATAATATGGTGTTACAGTTCTTCTCTCTGTTAGTTTGAAAGGACTTTTCAATAGATCACTTCGCCTGTGTAAATATATGGCAAATATAAAGCTAGTAAGCATTTATACATTAAAAAAACCTGGGAGACTACATGTATGAGTACTGATGAAAGCAGCTACGCAGATTCTGCTGTTCCAGGTTGCTTATCTACCTGAAATGCCTCATTAGTAAGATCATATTATTTTGCATAAAAATGTGCAAAAAATATTTGCAAAATAGTCCTTTGTATTAAGATGCTAAAAACATATCAGCTAGACAATACAAATCATGGCTAGGAAAGATTTCTCTGTCATAAAAAAGATCTGATTTATTCTGACAGTTTCTGAGGATCTTTGATATCAAAGTCTCTTTATAAGACACTGACAGTCATCAAGTGGATGTTTGTCAAAGTACATTTTCCAGATGTCTAAATAAAACAGGTTTACTTTGATGAGTTTTATACTGATAGCTGAAGGTAGAATACAGGCTTTGCTTCTATTTGCATCTCTTTACTTCACTGGCTCACAAATTTGCTTCCAGCTATTTTGTTGCACTTTTTGACGATTAATTATTAAAAACTTAATAAAACATTAAATCTCCCCCTTTTAAAAAAAAGATAAATACAGTCAGTCCGTCCTTTTGGCTTGTAGGTTTATTATGATGGGAACCAGATATTCAAGTCGAGAAGCATGCCACAGAGAGGTCACTCCAAAGGACATTCTCCATGGCAGCATACATGGAAAAGAAGTCAGGTTGGGATAGAGGGCCTAATCCTGTCCCAATGAAATCAGTGGGAGCTTTGGCGTTGACTTCAATGGGAGTAGGACTGATTTCTAAGGGACGGACCGTGACTAAACAGATCAAATATCCCATAGAAACAGAAACAGACAAGGAACAGAAGTTACTTCTACAGCCCAACGGCAAAGCAGCACTGATGCCTTTTGCCTCTGCATGTCTGGGTGTGTGAAGGACACCCCCCAATCACACACACACATACACCCTCTGCAAGTTCCCTTTAATCAGGGTTTGTCCTATAGTTCATGCAATCAGTTACCATAGTAAAGCTTGTAACATGTTTAGGGATCCAACTAGATTGAAAGTGGTTAGATGTGATGTACACAGTGATGGACACAGTATGAAAACAGATGGGATACTGTAACATGAAGGATCGTCATCATTGGCCTGGCTCATTAAAAATGTTTTATAAGATGGTAATGAACCTTTTTTTAAAGCCACTATATATATATATATATATATATATATATATATATATATATATATGAAATTAACTTATTCTAAAGTCTCCTTCTTGGACACCCACTATTTTCAGGGCTTTCTGAGGTTTTTTTTTTTTTTTTTTCATGCAACTCCAAGTCAAATATAACGTTCGTTTTAAATCCTTGCAAAAAATTAACTTTATTCATTTTCCTATGTGAACGGTGGAACACTATGAACTGTTAGTCACAAAGGTGCCAAACTATGTCATTAATAGTTAAATCTCAAAATCTCTTCCAAATATTTTAAACACCACTAGTCACTGTGCCCAGGATATTTTATAAATATTTATCTAGGTTTTATGTAAACAAGTTGGGCAGGATTTGGGAAATGGAGAAAAGGAAGCAATCTTCATTTAGTGAAACTTTTGGTTTTACTCTGCATGTAATAACTGTGGAGGATAAAACTTACTTATTCTTCATTAGCAGCTGGTTAGAAAAAATGCTTGACTGTTAAATAAAAGGGGGAATTTGCACAACTCTGGGAAATACCTGAGGAAATGGGCTCATTGGTTCAGAATTAAGATGAGAGGTAAAACAGAATCCATCCCAACTGTAGGCAGCGTTTGAGACAGCTCTCCCCACCTGAGAGTGTATGGTTGCTGGAGCCACGTAGTGGGGACCCACAAAATTTTTGACCATGATCCCAGATTCCTTTTCATTACTAACCCCATTATATGGAGCCCTGCTCCACCACCAGTGGGAGTTACAGAGTTCACTTGCATGCCTACACAGTAGCCACCTCCAATCCCATGATGCAATTGTGCCGTATTGGAGAACTATCAGGGTCCTTCAGGGACCTGCAAGTATGGGGGATTTTCACCCAGCTAGCATTCCTGGATGTATCCAACAGCCAGCATTCTTAGAGAGACAAGATGAGTTAGGTCATAACTTTTGTTGACGAGAGAGACAGGCACACAGAGTGTGTGGCTCTCATCCACAGAAGTTGGTTCAATAAAAATATTACCTCACCTGGGACCAACACAGCTACAGCTACACTGCAACTACCATTCGTGGCTGACACATCAAGGCTCAAGCCAGGAACCAATAGAATTAAATGGATGATCTCCTACAGCTTGAACTGAAAAGCCAAGGCTCTCTCAGGGGTTTGTAAGAAGCTCATTTCCTCTGTGGATTCTGTACAGAGGGGGGACCTGTAATAAACATTCACCAGTGGATTACATATATACTATAATCCTTGTATGAAATTAGACGGTTTACTGCAGTATGCAGTCCTCTAACCATTAACAGCTAAACCCATTTGTTTCAAGAATACTTTGAGTCATTTAAAAGAACAAAAATAACTATACACGTTCTTTCTTGAATACAGCAGCAATAAAGGACTTTTTTATTCACTCTAAATTGTTAAAATATATAATTGCAAGAGTGAAATAATTTCTGGGGCCTGTCTCCAGATGCAACAACATTTTTACCAATCTGATGAATTGGAAAGAAGGGTTTTATTTACTCTGCATAGAAGTGGTTTAAAGCTGCATGGAAAGGGTGTTCCTTGGATCCATTACTTAATCAGATACAAATGTACCAACAATTATTCTATTTTCAGTTGGCACAGAATTCAGTCCACAGCATGATCAGTTATCTATGTCGCCTGGAAGGAACTCTGGGTAAATCACAGGAAAAAGGTGGGAGCATTGTCAATGTTTCCTGATGGCCAGAACACTAATGTATTGTTCTGACTTTTTTTTTTTTTTAACACTATAGCATCATGTCATATTTATTTCTGCAACATCCTCTTTCCAGGCAGGACTTGATACAATATTTATTGACTTGTGAAAACTGCGTCAATATACATACTCCACTTTGCATTCATAAACTTAAAATAAAAAGAATCTTTCATGAACTCTTTGTTGTGTGGATAGTACTATACAGTGTTGTCACCTCTGAGATAGTCCTCGAATTCTTATTTTAAATAATTTTATTTTTTGTAAATTATGTTTTTAAACACCAACAATCCCATTTAGGTTTTGGGCACAGGGGTATCCTACCTGCTCAATTTCACTGAGGAACAAAACCGCACCATATAGCTAGAAAATATCTGAAGTATTCATCACAGGGTGAAGTTTGTCCCTGGGCCAGAGAACGAGGATAAAGCCTATGCACCACAGAAGTCCTCCAAACAGGGCTTAAGTAAATGTAATTGGTATACTGGCCTTGTGCTAGCTCTCTGCATAAGGATAGATTTAACCCTATGGAGAATATCTGAAAAGCAATATGTAACGTGTAGGAAAGTTGTTACATAACTTAACCTTTGTGTCTTTAATTATTTGTAATTGAACATATTAATTAGGTTAAAAAAATGTGAGGCATACTCTTTCTAGCCTCAGAGATGAAATATCACTACGGACTCAAGAAGCTGATCAATCTTTGTTTATTTTATTTTGTATGACTGAAATATGGGAAAAATCAATGTGGAACACTGAATAATAGTATGTCAGCTATGTATTTCGCCAGTGATTTGCAATATACGACAAGGTCAGCTGCACTGAGTAGAGAGGCTTTCCAGCACTCTTCAGCACCATAACAGATCCAGCATTAGACATCTTTCTTTAGTTTGTAAAAAATTGCCTGATTAGCAAGAACAGACTCAATATTTCAGTGCCGTTATGAGTGCTTTCTACAGTAGTTTTATGCAGTGTAGCCATGTTGGTCCCAGGATATTAGAGAGACAAAGTGGGTGAGGTAATATCTTTTATTGGACCAACATCTGTTGGTGGGAGAGACAAGCTTTCAAGCTACACAGAGCTCTTCTTCAAGTCTGGGAAAGGTACTGAGAATGTCACAGCTAAATACAAGATCAAACAGAGTTTAGCATAAGTAGTTAGCACATATTTTAAGGGACTACTCAAGGTGAAGCCTCAAGGAAATGTAGTGATGGTCTGGTTCCACCCATATAGTTGTTATTGGGGCATTTAATGCACTGGATAAGGTACAGCACATCTTGTGATAGGCAGGTGTAGGACCCATGGATCTTGAAAGGTGTGTTGTGCGGGGTGCTGATCATTGTAGCAGTGGAGATGTGTCTACAGGTTTTGCATCTGTTGTTCTGTCAGGGTCTGGTGCCACTTTGAGTTGGTGTGTCCTGGTCTGTAGGGAGCTGGCTTCTGATAATAAGCTTGGGGGGGTTGTTTGAAGTCCAGAAGAGGGGGGTTCAGAAAAGATTTCTTTCCCAATGAGATCCCCATCAAATACGGTTTGTGGTTGTTTGATACTACCCCATATGGTTTCCATTGTGGGATGATCCATTCAGGGTGTCATCAAACAACTTGTAACAACTATGTCGGTGAAACCAGACAATCACTACATTCATGAATGAACTCACACAAGAAAATGATAAAAGACAAAAACTTCCTAGATCTGAGCCCTCATCCTCAATGGAAACAACACTTTCAGAATATGAGAGAGTGAGTTTAAGTGCATAACTTTGCTAGACACTAAAAAGCATGGACTGAACAGAGACACTGGGTTTATGGCTTATTACAATTATCTGTAACCCATTAACCCCCCTTTTTGACTGCAGGGGTGTTAATGGGCCACTTTACCTTGAATGGTCCCTTCAAATATGTGCTAATTGTTTATGCTAAACTATCTGTTCAATCTTGTATTTAACTGTGACACTCTGAGGACTTTTCCCAGACCTGAAGAGGAGATCTTTGTAAGCTCGAAAGCTTGTCTCTCTCACCAACAGAAGTTGGTCCAATAAAAGGTATTACCTCACCCAACTTGTCTCTCTATTTTGGGCAAGACATTTAAATCTGAGCGCCTACACTTAGGTTACTAAATCCATATTTAGGCACCTGAAATAAAGTAGCCTGATTTTAGAAAGTGTTGAGCTTTCACAAATCCAGCTGAAATGATTCACACCCAGCTCTGAGGAAAGGGGCAAACACAGGCAGGTGATGAAGCAGCTCGCTTCCACCTCTGCTGTCCCCCTCTGCCTGATAAACAGGAAAGATAGCCTGGGAGTCACCACTAGGAGACACATCTTGAAGATCACAATCTGCCAAAGGCTGATTCTGACTTGATCTGTGCTGATTCACGTTGGGCATTTAGCCCTCTATTGCATGGGATTGCATCACTACCGCATAACATGTCTGGCATTGAATCAGTACCTGATGTTGCATCATTTCATTAATATTGTCACAGTCTGAAATTAGGAGATAGCGACATAGAATTATGCCAACCTGCAAATCAGTAAATTCTAGAATTTTGATGGAAATAAAGTCTGTCATGCGCATCTCGGAATGCATCACCAACGTCAAAACCAGGGCCACAAAGAGCACTTACATCTCCTGAGCCAGGGATGAATATTAGAGGTCATTTTGTTTTCAGTGATCCTGTGCAGTGATTTTTATTTGAAGGCTCACATAAGTTTTCACAAGGAAATTTTATGACTTATTCGAAAATATTCCCCTGCCCATCTTTGTGTTTATTCTTGTATAAGAGTCTTTTTGTTAGAGATCTACAATTGCCAGAGTACATGAAGTGTCTTTTGCAGCACACTTGAGGAACTCAGTTTTCAAATGAAGGTGCCTAAACTAGGCCACTCACTTTAGCATCTAGATTCCTAAAACTGGCATTTAGTCCTGAAGGTCCCAGATGAATATTAAACATTCCTTATTGTTAAGTCCATGCTCTCCACAAACGTACACTGTATTCTTATTCAACAGCATGAGAATGGCACCAGCATTGGTCCACTCTGTTGACACATTTCAGAGTAACAGCCGTGTTAGTCTGTATTCGCAAAAAAGAAAAGGAGTACTTGTGGCACCTTAGAGACTAACCAATTTATTTGAGCATGAGCTTTCGTGAGCTACAGCTCACTTCATCGGATGCATACCGTGGAAACTGCAGCAGACTTTATATACACACAGAGAATACGAAACAATACCTCCTCCCACCCCACTGTCCTGCTGGTAATAGCTTATCTAAAGTGATCATCAAGTTGGGCCAGTGCTAATAAACAATGGTCACATAAACACCACCCTATACCGGAAACCTACTGACCGCTATTCCTACCTACATGCCTCTAGCTTTCACCCAGACCACACCACACGATCCATCGTCTACAGCCAAGCTCTGCGATACAACCGCATTTGCTCCAACCCCTCAGACAGAGACAAACACCTACAAGATCTCTGTCAAGCTTTCTTACAACTACAATTCCCACCTGCTGAAGTAAAGAAACAGATTGATAGAGCCAGAAGAGTTCCCAGAAGTTACCTACTACAGGACAGGCCTAACAAGGAAAATAACAGAACGCCACTAGCCGTCACCTTCAGCCCCCAACTAAAACCCCTCCAACGAATTATTAAGGATCTACAACCTATCCTAAAGGATGACCCAACACTCTCACAAATCTTGGGAGACAGGCCAGTCCTTGCCTACAGACAGCCCCCCAACCTGAAGCAAATACTCACCAACAACCACATACCACACAACAGAACCACTAACCCAGGAACTTATCCTTGCAACAAAGCCCGTTGCCAACTGTGCCCACATATCTATTCAGGGGACACCATCACAGGGCCTAATAACATCAGCCACACTATCAGAGGCTCGTTCACCTGCACATCCACCAATGTGATATAAATGTGATATATATAATGATATAAATGTGATATAAATGTGATATAAATGTGATATATAATGTGGCCATCATGTGCCAGCAATGCCCCTCTGCCATGTACATTGGTCAAACTGGACAGTCTCTACGTAAAAGAATAAATGGACACAAATCAGATGTCAAGAATTATAACATTCATAAACCAGTCGGAGAACACTTCAATCTCTCTGGTCACGCAATCACAGACATGAAGGTCGCTATCTTAAAACAAAAAAACTTCAAATCCAGACTCCAGCGAGAAACTGCTGAATTGGAATTCATTTGCAAATTGGATACTATTAATTTAGGCTTAAATAGAGACTGGGAGTTGCTAAGTCATTATGCAAGGTAGCCTATTTCCCCTTGTTTTTTCCTACCCTCCCCCCCAAGACGTTCTGGTTTTACTTGGATTTAAACTTGGAGAGTGTTCAGTTTGGATGAGCTATTGCCAGCAGGAGAGTGAGTTTGTGTGTGTGTGTGTGTGTCCCTGGAAAAAAAAAAAGGGGGGGGGGTGAGAAAGCCTGGATTTGTGCTGGACATGGCCCACCTTGATTACCATGCACATTGTAGGGAGAGTGGTCACTTTGGATGAGCCATTACCAGCAGGAGAGTGAGTTTGTGTGTGTGTTTTTTGGAGGGGGGGTGAGGGGGTGAGAGAACCTGGATTTGTGCTGGAAATGGCCCAACTTGATGATCACTTTAGATAAGCTATTACCAGCAGGACAGTGGGGTGGGAGGAGGTATTGTTTCATATTCTCTGTGTGTATATAAAGTCTGCTGCAGTTTCCATGGTATGCATCCGATGAAGTGAGCTGTAGCTCACGAAAGCTCATGCTCAAATAAATTGGTTAGTCTCTAAGGTGCCACAAGTACTCCTTTTCTTTCTGTTGACACAGATTAAGATAAACTCATGTTATAACTGTCCTTCCACCTTTTCCCAGTCCTTTGTATATTACAGAGGCTAATTTAGAACTAGCAAAACATCACATACAGCAGTAGGCTAATAGTGTTCCACCCTGTTAGCAGGTGGTGTTCCAGCTGGGAAATGCTATAGCGAGTTTTTCTGACTACTTGTGCAGCTGGCTAGTTACTCCACCCAGGTACAAGAGAGGTTGAAATAGCCCTAAAAGTCCTGCAGGGAGGGAGCCTCGGAGCAGCCAACCCTGGGGAGAAGAGTTAAACTGGGTTAAAGTAACCATAGGGACAATTATGCCTGAGAAGAAAACTTAGGCTGGCGTTTCCATGTAGAAATATTTTGGAACGGCTTTGCTGTTAAATAAACCAAACTCCAGGGAAGGTGTGTTTTTGTGTGTGTCTCTCTCCATGTGTCATTTTACATGAAATAAGATACAGCCTGCACCCCATTACTGATCTTAATGAAATTTTAACACAAAGTCACATATTTATCTGCATTTTGCTTAAATTTAAAACTAAGCAGACCTATTTGCTTTGGTCCTCCCCCCCAGCTATCAAAGGCAGATATTAAAGATTTTGCTAATAGTTTCTAGATTTTCTATTATCCAGCGTAACAAAGACTAATCTTTAACGGAGACACCAGTTGGCATCTTGCTACTTTCATTCTTGGATTCCAAAGCCAAAGGGACAGACCCCTTCTTGGGTCACAGAGCAGTGCTCAGCGCACTTGAGGGGATGGGAGAGGAGCCTAGGGTTTTCTTCCATCTGATTCTGGACGTATACAGAGGCCAGTTTAGCCCCAGAGCAAGTTGGAGCAGCTTCCAATTTCAGCCAGCAGCAGTGTCACAGTTGGTTCAGGATTGCCACACTCCTCTCACCCTCCACACAATCCCTTCTGCCCCCTATGCAAAGGGCAGCCAGAAGTAGGTGGTGTAGAGCAGTGGTTCTCAACCCAGGGTATGTGTGCCCTTGGGGGGATACTCAGAGTTCTTCCAGGGGGTACACAAACTCATCTAGAGATTTGCCTAGTTTTACAACCGGCTAAGCAAAAAGCACTAGCCAAGGCAGTACAAACTAAAATTTCATACAGACCAAAATGACTTGTTTATCCTGCTCTATATACTATACACTGAAACGTAAGGACAATATTTATATTCCAATTGATTAATAATTGTATGGTAAAAATTAGAAAGTAAGCAATTTTTCAGCATTAGTGTGCTGTGACACTTTTGTATTTTTATGTCTGATTTTGTAAGCTAGTAGTTTTTAAGTGAGGTGAAACATGCGGTATGCAAGACAAATCAGACTCCTGAAAGGGGTACAGTAGATTGGAAAGGTTGAGAGCCACTGGCATAGCGTTTATGCTGGCTTTATGCAACACAGGGAAATCTGCCCCTAGCTGTTTAACCTGGCTGTCCATCCCCTTTGAACCACGCTCAGACAACAGGGAAACAGAGCAAGGTCAAAGGCCTAGCCCAAAGATGACTCCTCTCTATCTGCATTGTATCACCACTGACTTTCAGTCTGACAGATTTTATTTTAGCAGTGTCAAGTTTTGTAACAAAATAATCAAGTTGCCCCCCATCCTCCAAGAGCATAGAGAGCTGGGATAATTGGTTGCAAATCGGCACCAGACACAATAACCAGCTCCAATGCAATTTATTTACTTATTTATTTTGCCTGACAGCTGCTAAGGGAGATTATGGCAGAGAGTGAAGCAGAAAGGAAGATCTCTTTGTGCTGTACCCCAGTCAGGCATTTTTGGGAACTCTTTCCCTAACTTTATATGTTGTGCTTTGTTGGCGGGTGAATGCATGGACCATAAGTAGAATAAAAAGAAAAGCAGCATGGAGACTGGTGTCTCCTTAAGCTAGGAAGAGCAGGCTTGAAAGTTACCAAGTGAGAAATTCTCCCCAAGGTGAGCTGCTCAGAACACCCCATCAAGGCACAAAGCCCATCAAACAGCACACGGAGAAGGAAAAAACCCTGCAAAAAATGCACACTGCCCAAAGTCAGAGTCTATTAGATAGCGCCAGCAGCCACAGGGAGGCAGAATTTCACTATGCCGGGTTGGCAGGGCACAGACCGAGCTGGGGTATTTCATTCCCTTAGTAATTTTGACTACGAAATAAAAATTTCAAACCAGTCTGAATCCAAACAGCTGAATTATAGGACACTCAGTGACAGGCATTATAATGGAAATGCTGACACTACTGCACACATATTGTGGGTGCACACAATCCCCAGGCTGGGGGGTGAATTGCATATTGTGTGCAAGTTCCCAAAATAGTGCTCCCAGCCATAGCAAGGCTGATTGAGTCAGTTGCTAAAGTTTCTCTCTTTCCCACGGGAACTCCAGGAAATTAAAACTGCAGAAGAAAATAAGAGGAACAGAAAAACCTGTAACTGCCCTTTCACACCACCGGACCCGCAAAATGGAGTAATTCTGAAGTATTTTTAAAGTTGCAGCAACGCTAAAGAGACATAGTTTGGACAGCACTGTGCCGTCCAGGGGAAAAGGAAAAGGAACAAGGAAAAGGAAGGGGATGTAGAAAGGCAATGCAAGTTTAGTGAAGGAGCTATCAATCTCCTGGCTACCACCAGGCATCCTGCTAGCTGACAGCGACTGAGGGCATCGGTTTCTGAGAACCAAGGCCGAGAGAAACTAAACAAGAACAAACAGAAAGAGCCGGGGGGTGGGGTGGGGGAAGAGATTCAGAGGCCCAATCCATTCTTTCCAAATCGCAAGTGACATAGGGCTGGCTGGAAAGTTCTTTACAAAACTTACTTAAGCAAACTATTAGCAAATACACGTAGGTCAAGCAGCATTCTAAATAGGAAAGGACAAATTGTGCCCTTGGATACACATGCAAGAGTCCCTCTTAAAGTGAAACAAGCCCCATATATTTACCCAAGGGCAGATTTGGCACCTTAATATTTTTAGCCATTTACCAGTTGCTGCTGTAAGGGGAATGTCCTGGCAGCTGTCTGTACAGTACTGCAAATCTTCACTGCATTGGAATCCAATAGCATTACTCAATATAGATGAATGACCTGGAAATACTATGCATAACACAGCTATGTTATGCTTAGTCATGCTACTATCCTTGTTTGTTGTGGCTTAGGGTGGTGACAGATCACAGGGGAACATTATCCTGTCAAAGGCCAAATATAAAAACCTGCTATTCCATACACTGCAAAAAGATTTACAAAACTTAAAATACAGGGGTATGGAGCATACCCTGATCTAACCACATAACTAACAATTGTAACACACTAGATGCAACACTGTATTCAGCAGTTACAAGGTAAATCCATAAAAACAACGAGGCACCTTAAAGACTAACAGATTTATTTGGGCATAAGCTTTCCTGGGTAAAAAACTCACTTCTTCAGATGCATGGAGTGAAAATTACAGATGCAGGCATAAACATACTGACAAATGAAGAGAAGGGAGTTACCTTACAAGTGGAGAACCAGGGTTGACAAGGCCAATTCAGTCAGGGTGGATGTAGTCCACTCCCAATAACTGATGAGGAGATATCAATACCAAGAGAGGGGAAATTGCTTTTGCAGTAAGCCAGCCACTCCCAGTTTCTATTCAAGCCCAAATTTATTGTTTTACATTTGCAAATGAATTGTAGTATGATTCCACGCTGTTCCCCACAATTCTCCAGTTCTGTAAACTGGGACTGAGCCTGTCAATGCCAACCACTCTGTCCCCTGCTGCTCTTCTCTCTGCTGTCACAAGGTAATAGAAAAGAGGCGGAGATCCTCACAAAGCCTTGGTGCAAAGGACACTGTCATAGCCGAGCCCTGGGTAGCTAGACCTAGTAGTCATAGCTGGAGTCCACAGTCATGAGACAGGAGTCAAGAGGGGGCTGGCGCAGGACAGCAGGAGGTCAGAAGCAGGAGATAAACTGGAGATCAGAACTGAGAGTCTGATTCCTTGGTATCCTGACCTGGCCTGAGGTAGTAGACAAACTAGAGAATAACAGAGACATGGTGGGATAACTCACATGACTGGAGTACTGTCATAGATGGATATAAGCTGTTCAGGAAGGACAGGCAGGGCAGAAAAGGTGGGGGAGTTGCACTGTATGTAAGGGAGCAGTATGACTGCTCAGAGCTCCAGTATGAAACTGCAGAAAAACCTGAGTGTCTCTGGATTAAGTTTAGAAGCGTGAGCAACAAGGGTGATGTTGTGGTGGGAGTCTGCTATAGACCACCGTATGAGGGGGAGGAGGTGGACGAGGCTTTCTTCCGGCAACTAACGAAGTTACTAGATCGCAGGCCCTGGTTCTCATGGGAGACTTCAATCACCCTTATATCTGCTGGGAGAGACACAGTGCTGCGGTGCACAGACAATCCAGGAAGTTTTTGGAAAGTGTACGGGACAATTTCCTGGTGCAAGTGCTGGAGGAACCAACTAGGGGCAGAGCTCGTCTTGACCTGCTGCTCACAAACCGGGAAGAATTGGTAGGGGAAGCAAAAGTGGATGGGAACCTGGGAGGCAGTGACCATGAGATGGTCGAGTTCAGGATCCTGACACAAGGAAGAAAGGAGAGCAACAGAATACGGACCCTGGACTTCAGAAAAGCAGACTTTGACTCCCTCAGGGAACTGATGGGCAGGATCCCATGGGAGAATAACATGAGGGGGAAAGGAGTCCAGGAGAGCTAGCTGTATTTTAAAGAATTCTTATTGAGGTTACAGGGACAAACCATCTCAATGTGTAGAAAGAATAGTAAATATGGCAGGCGACCAGCTTGGCTTCACAGTGAAATCCTTGCTGATCTTGAACACAAAAAAGAAGCTTACAAGAAGTGGAAGATTGGACAAATGACCAGGGAAGAGGATAAAAATATTGCTCGGGGATGCAGGAGTGAAATCAGGAAGGCCAAATCACACCTGGAGGTACAGCTAGCAAGAGATGTTAAGAGTAACAAGAAGGGTTTCTTCAGGTATGTTAGCAACAAGAAGAAAGTCAAGGAAAGTGTGGGCCCCTTACTGAATGAGGGATGCAACCTAGTGACAGAGGATGTGGAAAAAGCTAATGTACTCAATGCTTTTTTTGCCTCTGTCTTCACGAACAAGGTCAGCTCCCAGACTACTGCACTGGGCAGCACAGCATGGGGAGGAGGTGACCAGCCCTCTGTGGAGAAAGAAGTGGTTCGGGACTATTTAGAAAAGCTAGACGAGCACAAATCCATGGGGCCGGATGCACTGCATCCAAGAGTGCTAAAGGAGTTGGCAGATGTGATTGCAGAGCCATTGGCCATTATCTTTGAAAACTCACGGCGATCGGGGGAGGTCCTGGACAACTGGAAAAAGGCTAATGTAGTGCCCATCTTTAAAAAAGGGAAGGAGGAGGATCCTGGGAACTACAGGCCAGTCAGCCTCACCTCAGTCCTTGGAAAACTCATGGAGTAGGTCCTCAAGGAATCAATTCTGAAGCACTTAGAGGAAAGGAAAGTGATCAGGAACAGTTAGCATGGATTCACCAAGGGCAAGTCATGCCTGACTAATCTAATTGCCTTCTATGACGAGATAACTGGCTCTGTGGATAGGGGAAAGCAGTGGACGTGTTGTTCCTTGACTTTAGCAAAGCTTTTGACACGGTCTCCCAAAGTATTCTTGCCAGTAAGTTAAAGAAGTATGGGCTGGATGAATGGACTATAAGGTGGATAGAAAGCTGGCTAGATTGTCGGGCTCAACGGGTAGTGATCAATGGCTCCATGTCTAGTTGACAGCCGGTATCAAGCGGAGTGCCCCAAGGGTCGGTCCTGGGGCTGGTTTTGTTCAATATCTTCATTAATGATCTGGAGGATGGTGTGGATTGCACCCTCAGCAAGTTTGCAGATGACACTAAACTGGGAGGAGAGGTAGATATGCTGGAGGGTAGGGATAGGATACAGAGGGACCTAGACAAATTGGAGGATTGGGCCAAAAGAAATCTGATGAGGTTCAACAAGGACAAATGCAGAGTCCTGCACTTAGGACGGAAGAATCCCATGCACCACTACAGACTAGGGACCGAATGGCTTGGCAGCAGTTCTGCAGAAAAGGACCTAGGGGGTGACAGTGGACGAGAAGCTGGATATGAGTCAACAATGTGCCCTTGTTGCCAAGAAGGCCAATGGCATTTTGGGATGCATAAGTAGGGGCATTGCCAGCAGATCGAGAGACGTGATCGTTCCCTTCTATTCAACATTGGTGAGGCCTCATCTGGAGTACTGTGTCCAGTTTTGGGCCCCACAATACAAGAAGGATGTGGAAAAATTGGAAAACATCTAGCGGAGGGCAACAAAAATTATTAGGGGACTGGAACACATGACTTATGAGGAGAGGCTGAGGGAACTGGGATTGTTTAGTCTGCGGAAGAAAAGAATGAGGCGGGATTTGATAGTGCTTTCAACTACCCGAAAGGGGGTTCCAAAGAGGATAGATATAGACTGTTTTCAGTGGTAGCAGATGACAGAACGAGGAGTAATGGTCTCAAGTTGCAGTGGGGGAGATTTAGGTTGGATATTAGGAAAAACTTTTTCATTAGGAGGGTGGTGAAACACTGGAATGCGTTACCTAGGGAGGTGGTGGAATCTCCTTCCTTAGAAGTTTTTAAGGTCAGGCTTGACAAAGCCCTGGCTGGGATGATTTAATAGGGGATCAGTCCTGCTTTGATTAGGGGGTTGGACTAGATGATCTCCTGAGGTCCCTTCCAACCCTGATATTCTATGATTCTATGATTCCATCTCCTCCCAGCTTCACTTCTGCAATCCACCACATCTAACCTTCCTCTACGTTTTATAGTTCTGCAAATGACCATGAAGACAAGTTGGCATGGAAGTGCACAATCACCTCCACGCAGGAAAAAAACAAGTATGAAATCAACCCACCTTTCGGAGTTACAATATAGTATTGTAAACGTAGGTGCTCAACCCAGTTTAAGTTACCTTGCTAGGAAAGAACAAACCAACCATTTCCAACCCCCGCAAGGAAGGAAAACAGAGAGATCATTGGCGTTCTTATGCTTGGTAAGTGCTCAGATACAACATCGACGGAGGCAAATAGAAGTTCCTAGATAGGTAGATTAGGATGGTCTCAGGAAGATGATAGAAACCTGCCATCTCATAAATGAGAAATTTGAGGTGTTTGCTAGAGTATTCAAGAGAGCAAAGGCTGAAGTGTGTGCCCACATGTTTAAGACCATCAGTTTCAAGAGTTTCATTCTTTCTTCCAACCAACAGACTTCATTCCTGCTATTGCCGATCTCAGTTAAAACAGCAGAATGTTTCATGCATGTGAGTGTGAGGTACAGAAAGGGGAAGTGTTCAGAGAAGATTATTTGCAGATAAAAAAAAAACAGTGGAAACTCATTTTACTGGAACAGCAAACTATTCTGGCACTGAGCCCCCCCCCTTGCAATGGGTTCAGCCAGGTCAGACATTTAGAGGGATTCAGTGTGGACATAGGGTTCAGAGTTGGATCTCTGTGTAGGATCAGGGCATTTGGAAGCACACAGAAAGGCTAAAAACTAAACTTTGAAAGTATTCTTGCCAGTGGAGATAAATCAAGATACAGAAGTTGTATTTGGGACTAAGTGTTTGAATCAGGGAGGTGGCTCCACATAGCAGCAGTTTTCTGGTGCTGATTCTGTGAATTCACAGAATAATGCATTTTAGGACATCACAGTGGCTTCCATTGGCAGGACTTCACAGGCCCTAAAAATAATGATTTTTATAGGATAGGTTTTCAGTTGCTCCTCTTCACCAGATTAGTGGGAGTATTCACCATTATTTCAGTAAACAGTTTTTAAGAGCTGGAACTTAGTCTTCAGATTTATGTCCCTTCTCATCAGATGTTTATTCTTCCAGAATGTCTCTTTCACTCTTGCTGTTCTGGAGCTTCAGCATACAATCTTCTATCTCCTGTAACGATGCTTTCTAAGTAGCTATAATTTATCACTTGTAATGCAGCTGTCATTCACTGGAATCTTGCATATTTTCCCATGATCCTTGCATATCACCTATGTCATATGTCTTGTCCACATTCAACTCTAGACCATATTCTCTACCATACTTACCTTCTTTCAAACATGTATTGTTATATTAGTCCTACAGCATTACATTTCTTTTTATAGAATGTCAGTTTATTCGTATTTTCTTCTAGTTGTGCTCTTCTATCTATATTAAGCTTCTTGAATATAGTCACTGACAATTTTCATACCATGTGCCGGTTTCTGCCCTCATGTAACAGGGTTCACTCATTGTTTGGCGCCTCTTGGTAACTTATCTGGGGATTAGCTACATCAGGTCTGTTGCCCTCCTTCCTTGCACCGTGCCTCCCCCTCTGGGATTCGGAGTTCTACCTCTTTTTGACTTGGCCTTCTGGCCTGGTCACTAGAGTCCCTCCCCTTCTGGGGTAGCAAAGTCCCACGGGGTCAGCTGTCCACATACCGTTTCAGACATTCTTCTGCTCCAGAAGTGGCCAGGTCCTGTGCCACTTTCCCAGTAGCTGGTAGGGAAACCTGGGTCCAACTGCTACTCCAGCTTCCAGCGCAGGGACCATATGTCTAGCAGCTATGGTCTAGTTGCTCCCAGGCCCTTTTGCCATTTTCCTGGACTCTTTCCTATTTCCCTTCTCTATCTTCTGGCCCCCTCCTCTTGGTTTAACAGCCCAAACTCCCTCCTCCCAGGGATTCACTGTATACTACTCCTTCCTTTGGCTTCTTGCCAGACTCTGTAGCCCCAAACATATCTCCCTTCTCCCAATGAGTGACTACAGACTACTTCCCCTGCAGCCCTCTGCTGTTCTGAGCCTCCTCTCTTTACACAGGCCCAACCTGCTCCTTCCCAGCTGGGCTCCATCTTCACTTAGTGCTTGTCATTCAAGCCTAACTTTCTTCCCAGGTACTGCCTATGAGGTTAATTGACCTAAGTATCTGCCCTGCCTTGTGTGGAGTGGACACCCCATCACACCTCAGATACACAAACATGATGCTCACTGAAGACAGTGGGAGTTGCACATACACATCTAAAATTTGGTCAAGTAAAACTAACCGTTACTTGTCTAATCTTTACAGGTGACGTTTCTTAACACAACATTCTCTCCAGTGGTTTCGTCTAGGAATAGGAATTTGAAATTACATAAAAGAACTGTGACATTAGACACAACATCAAAGATGTCAGCCTTAAATTTTATATATTGATTTTCAACACTTCTGCCCAAGTCCAAAAAACTCGTCTAAACCCAAGGTTGTTACTTTGTCAAAAGGCTAACTCCTCTTCTGTATGCTGGTTGGCCTGCCAGCAACAGGAACAGGTTGTTGGGCTTTGGGGCAGACTTTTTTCTGGTGCAGTCACAAGAATTGTGTGCATGTAGGACAAACATGCACATTTGTGTTTCCTCTGCACTGCCTAATAGATCATTATTTGCAGGCAGACAAATCAGTGCAGAGGAGATGGCAACCCATATAAACACACATCAATGACAAAAGCTTTGGGGTTCATTTTTAAGCCTTTGGGCTTATCCCTGTATGCTATTCTACTCTGGCTAGTTTAACACAAGGTATGTTGCTAGCACATACGCTTTGCCACAATTATTTTAAAAACTTGTTCATTCGCCGCATTCACAGAATGGGGGATTTTTCAGTATTTGAAATTTCACTGTTATGAAACAGTATTTATAGTAGTGTTTACCCTTATTTATAGTTTGCCAATAAAACTCTAGAATTGCTGCAGCTACGCAGGTAAAGAGCTGTTAGCGAAAGGTTTTTGTCCCTACATATTGGGATGAGTACCTATCCTTCCTTTCCTCTTTGTACAGTACCGCACCGTTAAAATATAGCATCAGTCAGTAGCGCGCCCGTAGCGATTAGTGAAGCAGTTAGCCTCGATGGCATTATCTTTTTTCAACAGTTAAGCAGCTTTATTCCTCTGAAGATCACTAGATAGCAGTGCGCTCACAAAGAAAGTCAAAAGGTGCCTGAGATAAAAAGATTTGGGTTATGATTCACTAATCAATGTTCACAATAGACATTGGAGTATTCAGGACACACTGTTAATCCCAAATTCTTGATTGATATCATCCCAACTTTAATTTACATGATTTTCAAGGTAATACAGAGAGAGAGTGAGAAATTCTACTTTGATATTGAAATGCAGACTCCACAAAAAATGATTGACACACAAAAATTGCATTAAAATTAACACAACATCAACAAAAGCAAGGAAATTCAAAGATGTGAATGAATTGCTGCGATGGGTCCTTTTTCAGAAAGCCAAAGAACAATGGATGACCTGACAATAAATACCATCAGATATGGAAATCCACTGGGACCTGATATGAGCTGCATGAGACTCAGCAAAGCAAGTTAAAGAGTAGTTTTAATCCAAACTCCATAGACCCAAATTTTCAGAGGACTTAACTCAGCCTTGAGACTTGTCCATGCTCAAAAAAAACCCCACATTTGAACACAAAGGGCATTTGCAAACACAAGTTAAGTAGACAGGTACTCCCAGTCTCATACATTTGTATGTATTCGTGCACATGCAAAAAACATTTCCTGTGCAAACTCACGGAAAGAAATTTAAAACTGACTGTTTAAACTGGGCCCTTAACTATTTCAGACAGACGCTCTGGATTACTGTTAATTTCACTCTGCGTGTATGGGCACTATTTATTAAAATCTAGTTTAAAATAAATGAAATATAAAGTCTGAATTGGAGCTGGGTGAACACTGTAAGGAATTATTTGTGAAATTCATGGGCAAAAAGTTGTCCTTTGATCAACCTTGTAGACCATGGACTTCAATGTGTCAATAAAACAGTAAGGGTATGGGAAATCTAAACATTTTCTTTTTCATCTAAACTATTTTTTTTCTACTAGCCCATAAACAAGAAATAAGGCACCACCATTTTGATAATTTCTTGTCCTCTCTAAAGGCCTAAACATTTTCTCTTCAAAAGAATGTTTTTGCACTTATATAAATCATCTCCAGGGATCCTAAAAATCCATTTGCTACAGAAAAACATGGAATTTGCGTATTTACCAGAGAATTTTTAATTTTTACGTTTTGTGAAAAAAATTTTAAAAATACATTAACTATTAACTAATTTTACTGAAAGTACCAGTCTCATTTATTCAATGAGCACAACCTCCCCATCTTGTGGTTGATTTATGAATGCGCTTTAAATGTACATAGCAAAATAAATTCCAATAAACTGCTTCCAGCATACAGAGGTTACTTAATGGCATATAGAGGTTCATGTTTTAATGCACCTCAAATTTCACTTCAGCCTCCAGACGTAATTAAAGTTATGAAAAAATGTTGAAAATGTTAAAAATCACACCTAAAGACCACATCACTGAGTTTGTCAAGGACAAATTTCACATTGATAGTAATGTGCTGTGCTGTATGCAGCAAGGCTGTAGATTTAGTTCGAAGGCAGACAATTGTAGAACACATGGAAAGCTCTAAACATAAACTGAATGAAAGGAAATGAAAACAAGAGGCTGAGACAGCAGGTCCATCGACACAGTAAAAAAACCAATCCACTGTGACTGGATCATTACAGCATTTTTGTGCATTTAATTTTTTTTTCTGAAAATACAGAATACAGACATAGAAATTTTTGGTATATGTAAGAGATAAAAACTGCAATTCTATTAATTTTATTTTAATATAATGACTGATGGCACTGGTAGGCTTCGAACTTGCTTAAAAAGTGTAATTACACAATAAAACATTGTGTTCAACTGATACCTATATATACTATGGCTAGGGAAACTAAAGTTCAGCATTCCATTTTAAATGCAGAAAAACATATTTTTTAATAAAAAGAAAAGGAGTACTTGTGGCACCTTAAAGACTAACAAATTTATTTGAGCATAAGCTTTCATGAGCTACAGCGCACTTCATCTGATGCATTCAGTGGAAAATACAGTGGGGAGATTTATATACATAGAGAACATGAAACAATGGGTGTTACCATACACACTGTAACCAGAGTGATCACTTAAGGTGAGCTATTACCAGCGGGGGAGGAGGGGGACCTTTTGTAGTGATAATCAAGGTGGGCCATTTCCAGCAGTTGACAAGAATGTCTGAAGAACAGTTTGGGGGGGGGGGGAATAAACATGGGGAAATAGTTTTACTTTGTGTAATGACCCATCCACTCCCAGTCTCTATTCAAGCCTAAGTTAATTGTATCCAGTTTGCAAATTAATTCCAATTCAGCAGTCTCTCCTTGGAGTCTGTTTCTGAAGTTTTTTTGTTGAAGAATTGCCACTTTTAGGTCTGTAATCAAGTGACCAGAGAGACTGGAGTGTTCTCAATGTATACCTTCAAATCAGTGGCACTGCTATGGGTACCCGCTTAGCCCCACAGTATGCCAACATTTTTATGGCTGACTTAGAACAACGCTTCCTCAGCTCTCGTCCCCTAATGCCCTTACTCTACTTGCGCTACATTGATGACATCTTCATCATCTGGACCCATGGAAAAGAAGCCCTTGAAGAATTCCACCATGATTTCAACCATTTCCATCCCACCATCAACCTCAGCCTGGACCAGTCCACAAGGGAGATCCACTTCCTGGACACTACAGTGCTAATAAATAATGGTCACATAAACACCACCCTATACCGGAAACCTATTGACTGCTATTCCTACCTACATGCTTCCAGGTTTCAGCCAGACCACACCACACGATCCATTGGCTACAGCCAAGCTCTACGATACAACCGCATTTGCTCCAATCCCTCAGACAGAGACAAACACCTACAAGATCTCTATCAAGCATTCTTCCAACTACAATATCCACCTGCTGAAGTGAAGAAACAGATTGACAAAGCCAGAAGAGTACCCAGAAGTCACCTACTACAGGACAGGCCCAACAAAGAAAATAACAGAACGCCACTAGCCATCACCTTCAACCCCCAACTAAAACCTCTCCAACGCATCATCAAGGATCTACAACCTATCCTGAAGAATGACCCATCACTCTCACAGAACTTGGGAGACAGGCCAGTCCTTGCTTACCGACAGTCCCCCAACCTGAAGCAAATACTCACCAGCAACCACACAACAAAAACACTAACCCAGGAACCTATCCTTGCAACAAAGCCCGTTGCCAACTGTGTCCACATATCTATTCAGGGGACACCATCATAGGGCCTAATCACATCAGCCACACTATCAGAGGCTCATTCACTTGCACATCTACCAATGTGATATATGCCATCATGTGCCAGCAATGCCCCTCTGCCACGTACATTGGTCAAACTGGACAGTCTCTACATAAAAGAATCAATGGACACAAATCAGACGTCAAGAATTATAACATTCGAAAACCAGTCGAAGAACACTTCAATCTCTCTGGTTACTTGATTACAGACCTAAAAGTGGCAATTCTTCAACAACAAAAAAACAGACTCCAGCGAGAGACTGCTGAATTGGAATTCATTTGCAAACTGTATACAATTAACTTAGGCTTGAATAGAGACTCGGAGTGGATGTGTCCTTACACAAAGTAAAATTATTTCCCCATGTTTATTCCCGCCCCCCCCCCGAACTGTTCCTCAGACATTCTTGTCAACTGCTGGAAATGGCCCACCTTGATTATCACTACAAAAGGTTTTCTCCCCCCTCCCCTCCCCCGCTCTCCTGCTGGTAATAGCTCATCTTAAGTGATCACTCTCCTTCCAGTGTGTATGGTAACACCCATTGTTTCACGTTCTCTATGTATATAAATCTCCCCACTGTATTTTCCACTGAATGCATCCGATGAAGTGAGCTGTAGCTCACGAAAGCTTATGCTCAAATAAATTGGTTAGTCTCTAAGGTGCCACAAGTACTCCTTTTCTTTTTGCGAATACAGACTAACACGACTGCTACTCTGAAACCTAACATTTTTTAATGTTTTTTTAATCTGAGAATTTGGAAGTTTTTTATTACAGAAAATTAGGATCCCTGGTCATCTCTAGGAGGGATGATTTAGCAGGATCCAGAAGGAAAGTGAACTGCATCCAAGACAGGGAAATCACCTCAGCATTCCCCTCAGTTTGCTCGCAGAATTTTAACAAGGGGATACCAGGTGTCTGCAAGAGCCTTCTCGATCAGTGAGTGCAGATTGTTGATACAATGTTTCACAATACCTTATTTGGAGTCATCACAACAATTATCTTGTTAATCCATTATGATGTAAATGTGGATTTGAATATTAAGGAATCTCAAATAAAATGTTCTTGTTCATGTGTGTCAGCCCATTTTCACATTGTAACAACAGGGTTTTTTTTAAAAAATATCACCTTCCAAACAGATGCTAGTGCATATTATGGACCAAAAGTCTGCAATTTTAACTTTAAAAAGTGTTTTTCAGCATAACCAACAACCAGAACTAATGATCTTCTTCATTTCTTCTTCATACCACATCTGGAAAAAGCAGCTACTTGTAGGTCTCTTCTCTTTGTGTGGCAACACGATAGTACAGAGTTGTTAATCATGGCCTCTGGAGAGGACACAAAGGAAAAGGTTTAAAAGTGTCCAGGGACCTGCCAGAAAGCTCTGTTTCTGTGATTCTGTGGTCAGTGATTCAGCATTCTATCACATGGATATGGTAAGAAGTCCCTGTTAAGGGTCTAATGGAGTAGTTTCTTTTGGGGTAGTTTCAAAAATGGGTAATAAAATGGTGCATCACTAGAAACAGTCAAACAGGGACACGATAATCTCCAATGACTCTCTTCAAAACTTCCTGGGGGACCTTACTGACCAGAAAATTATCTCATCTTGCTAGTGAGGCAGATTTAACATTAATTGCTAAAGAAGAATTAGCCATCAAAATTCTTGGTCTTGTGCTTTCTACTGTACAAGATCCTCTTCCTGATATTCATCCTTTTCTTCCCCACTTGTCCCACAAAGGAACTCCAAAAGGTCCAAGAAATAAAGAGGAATTTAAAAATTCAAGATATATCATGTCCAGCTCAAAAAGAAGTTCCTCTAAAGTTCAGAATCTGACATTTCTAGGCATGGTAAATTGTTGCCTATGGAATTCTTGATAATACAGTTAAAAAGAGAGTCAACTCTCATGAAATTCCAGAGGAACAAAACTAAGGACACAATCCAAAGCACAGGGAAAACACCTGCCCAGAAACAAGTTAAAACCAACAGCATCTCTTTTCATTCCTTCTTTGAGGACACTGATGCTGTCCCAAAGAAATGAATATGTCAAACCTAGAAAACAATTAAACACAAAACACTACATGACCAGGGAGTAGACACACATCAGTATATAGTAGTATGTTTTGTTTTAAAGTTTTTCGGCTTAGCACTTTTAAAATACTTAATATTAATAAGCCTAAAGGAAAAAGTGTTTTTCATGGAGAGATTTAAGGAACAGAGAGTGAGGGCTTGCAACATCAGGTGGGTGGGCATTTCCAATATAAGAGTATGTCTTTAAAAGGCCAGGCTAACTCAGCAGTAACTTAGGTGTTGCCCCAATCCACGCCCAAAACCTCTCATCTGAGTTAAATAGTGTTTTCAACCCAAGCTACCTGTCTTAGAGCCTGGGTTCTGCTTTCACTCAGTCCAGTTACTCACCCACTTTTCAGAGAGAACTCAGGATAAACCACTTAAGTGCTGACAGTCCTCCAGTGCCTTTCCACAATTCCCCCATGTGCCCAGAAGAACAGACAACACTGAATTAGAAAGAATCTTAGGATATGTTCTACCCTGAAAAAAACACCCACAGCAGGGAGTCTCAGAGCCTGGGTCATGTTATAGAGCTAAAAACAGCAGTGTAGATGGTCAGGCTCAGGATAAAATACAATGTGGTTTTACAAAAGGTAGATCGTGCCAAACCAAACTGATCTCTTTCTTTGAGAAGATAACTGATTGTTTAGACAAAGGAAATGCAGTAGATCTAACCTACCTGGATTTCAGTAAGGCATTTGATACAGTTCCACATGGAAAATTATTAGTTAAATTGGAGGAGATGGGGATTAATATGAAAACTGACAGGTGGATAAGGAACTGGTTAAAAGGAAGACTGCAACAGGTCATACGGAAAGGTGAACTGTCAGGCTGGAGATTGGTTACTAGTGGATTCCTCAGGGACTGGTTTTGGGACCAATCTTATTTAACATTTTTATTACTGACCTTGGTAAAACTAAACTGGTAGTATGCTAATAAAATTTGCAAATGACACAAAGTCAGGAGGTATTGCCAATATGGAGGAGGCCTGGAATACTGTATCATACAAGAAGATCTGGATGACTTTGATAACTGCAGTAATAGAAACAGGATGAAATTTAACAGTGCAAAGTGCAACATCATGCACTTAGGGACTAACAACAAGAATTTTTGCTATAAATGGGGACTTATCAGTTGAAAGTGACAGAGGAGGAGAAAGACCTGGGTGTAGCACAGGACACCTATAAGCCACCAATGTGATACAGCCACGAAAAAGGCTAATGCGATCTTAGCATACATTAGGCAAGGTATTTAGAGATAGGGAAGTGTTAGTACCATTATACAAGGCACTGGTGAGACCTCATCTGCAATACTGTGTGCAATTCTGGTCTTTCATCTTTCAGAAAAATGAATTCAATTTGGAACAGGTGCAGAGAGGGGCTACTAGGATGATTAGAGGAATGGAAAACCTACCTTTATGAAAGGAGACCCAGAGAGTCAAACAACGGCTGATGGGAGATATAATTGCTCTCTATAAATACATCAGAAGGATAAATACCAGGGAGGAAGAGGAGTTATTTAAGTCAAGCATCAAGAACAAATGGATATAAACTGTCCATCAACAAATGTAGGGTTGAAATTAGATGAAGGTTTCTAACTATCAGAGGAATGAAGCCTTCCAAGGGAAGTAGTGGGGGCAAAAAACCTAACTGGGTTTAAGACTGAGCTTGATAAGTTTATGGAGGGGAGGGTATGATGAGACTGCCTACAATAGTGGAAATCTATCAACTTCATGAAAAAACTCGTACAAATACAGACAGACATCATCTTCCTTTCCAAATGCAAACAGATGGACATCATACCAAAAGGACTGACGGTAAAAAATCCATTACAATCTACATACCACACAGACTATGCTGACAGCTTGTGCCACACACTCTCAAAGAAACTGCAGAACCACCCGATCAACGTCCTCTACAGCAAACAGGGAAAGATTAAGAATGAGCTCTCAAAACTGGATACTCTCATAAAAACCAACCTTCCACACAAACTTCCTCGTGGCTGGACTTTACAAAAACTAGACAAGCCATTTACAATACACACTTTGCTTCTCTACAAAAGAAAAAGGACACTAAACTATCTAAACTACGACATGCCACAAGGGGCCACAACAGTGGTTTCCTTAACCCACCCAGCAATATTGTTAATCTATCCAACTATACTCTCAGCCCAGCAGAAGAATCTGTCCTATCTCGGGGCCTCTCCTTCTGCCCCTCCACCCCCACAAACATGGTACAGTTCTGTGGTGACCTAGAATCCTATTTTCGACGTCTCCGTCTCAAGGAATATTTCCAACACACCTCTGAACAACATACTAACCCACAGAGACCTTCCTACCAACACTACAAAAAGAAGGATTCTGGATGGACTCCTCCTGAAGGTCGAAACAACAGACTGGACTTCTGCATAGAGTGCTTCTGCCGACGTACACGGGCTGAAATTGTGGAAAAGCAGCATCACTTGCCCCATAACCTCAGCCATGCGGAAAACAATGCCACCCACAGCCTCAGAAACAACTCTGACATCATAATCAAAAAGGCTGACAAAGGAGGTGCTGTCGTCATCATGAATAGATCGGAAGATGAACAAGAGGCTGCTAGGCAGCTCTCCAACACCACTTTCTACAAGCCATTACCCTCTGATCCCACTGAGGGTTACCAAAAGAAACTACACCATCTGCTCAAGAAACTCCCTGAAAAAGCACAAGAACAAATCCGCACAGACACACCCCTAGAAACCCGACCAGCGGTACTCTATCTGCCACACAAGATCCATAAACCTGGAAATCCTGGACACCCCATCATCTCAGGCATTGGCACACTGACAGCAGGATTGTCTGGCTATGTAGACTCCCTCCTCAGGCCCTACGCTACCAGCTCTCCCAGCTATCTTCGAGACACCACTGACTTCCTGAGGAAACTACAATCCATCGGTGATCTTCCTGAAAACACCATCCTAGCCACTATGGATGTGGAAGCCCTCTACACCAACATTCAACACAAAGATGGACTACAAGCTGTCAGGAACACCATCCCCAGTAATGTCACGGCAAACCTGGTGACTGAACTTTGTGACTTTGTCCTCACCCATAACTACATTTGGGGACAATGTATACCTTCAAATCAGCGGCACTGCTATGGGTACCCGCATGGCCCCACAATATGCCAACATTTTTATGGCTGACTTAGAACAACGCTTCCTCAGCTCTCGTCCCCTAATGCCCCTACTCTAATTGTGCTACATTGATGACATCTTCATCATCTGGACCCATGGAAAAGAAGCCCTTGAGGAATTCCACCATGATTTCAACAATTTCCATCCCACCATCAACCTCAGCCTGGACCAGTCCACACAAGAGATCCACTTCCTGGACACTATGGTGCTAATAAGTGATGGTCACATAAACACCACCCTATACTGGAAACCTACTTACCACTATGCCTACCTACATGCTTCCAGGTTTCACCCAGACCACACCACACGATCCATTGGCTACAGCCAAGCTCTACGATACAACCGCATTTGCTCCAACCCCTCAGACAGAGACAAACACCTACAAGATCTCTATCAAGCGTTCTTACAACTACAATACCCACCTGCTGAAGTGAAGAAACAAATTGACAGAGCCAGAAGAGTACCCAGAATTTACATACGACAGGACAGGCCCAACAAAGAAAATAACGGAACGCCACTAGCCATCACCTTCAACCCCCAACTAAAACCTCTCCAACGCATCATCAGGGATCTACAACCTATCCTGAAGGATGACCCAACACTCTTACAGATCTTGGGAGACAGGCCAGTCCTTGCTTACAGACAGCCCCCCAACCTGTAGCAAATACTCACCAGCAACCACACACCACACAACAAAAACACTAACCACGGAACCTATCCTTGCAACAAAGCCCGTTGCCAACTGTGCCCACATATCTATTCAGGGGACACCATCATAGGGCCTAATCACATCAGCCACACTATCAGAGGCTCGTTCACCTGCACATCTACCAATGTGATATATGCCATCACGTGCCAGCAATGCCCCTCTGCCATGTACATTGGCCAAACTGGACAGTCTCTACGTAAAAGAATCAATGGACACAAATCAGACGTCAAGAATTATAACATTCAAAAACCAGTCGGAGAACACTTCAATCTCTCTGGTCACTCGATTACAGACCTAAAAGTGGCAATTCTTCAACTAAAAAAACCTTCAAAAACAGACTCCAGCGAGAGACTGCTGAATTGGAATTCATTTGCAAACTGGATACAATTAACTTAGGCTTTTAGCAGTGCCGACCGGAGCAACCAGGGTACCTTTTCAATCGGGCATTCCAGTTGAAAACTGGATGCCTGGCAACCCTATTTCCAAAAATCAGGACACATTCTGCAAGGGCCTTTTTGTGGGCTGGAAGAGACTTAACCTCAATTGAAGAAATCTATAGAACTGCTACCTGGTAATCGATTCCCCTCTCCACCAGTCATTATTTACAATCTTTCTCTAATACATTTGTAATTCACTGCGTTAATGTGTGAGATCCTGCCCCCCTCTAGTGACTGGTCCCAGCGAGGATAAGAGTTTGTTACTCACTGACTGCTCACAGTTATTCCTTCAGCTTGTCCTTTTGATGCTGCAAATCTCAGTTGCAAAACACACTGATGATTAAGATGTCTGCATATATGCAGTCGTGGTTTATCATATATGCTCAGGGAGAGGTCAGCAGTAGGCTCCTACAGCTGTGAATTGATATAGGGTCTTCTTTCTCCCAGATTAAAGGGTCTCAACAAGCTCTTGATTAATACAACATTTAGCTACACTCTGCACCATCCTTTTCCAGAAAGAATCAATTCTGTGTTCAAGCAGAACATTTCAGGATGTAGCAAATTTAGGCTGGAAATTAAAAGGTTTCTATCCATCAGAGGAATGAAGTGCTGGGACAGTCTTCTAATAGGAGTAGTGGGGGCAAAGAACCTAATCAGTTTTAAGGTGGAGTTTGATCATTTTACTAATGGGATTATATGATAGGGTGTCCTGAGATAGCAGGAGACTGGACTTGGTCACCTAGGAGGGCTCTTCCAGTCCCATGTTCCTAAGTGAAGTTGCCTGCAAAAAGCAAAGTTCAGCCCCAAACATATTAATCATGTCTTTTCGGGATGTTTTAGAAAGTTCCATGCTGTGGAGCAGGGTTATATAGCTGAATTAACTGATATAAACAACACAGACTGCACTGCAGTTAAGATCTTTCCTTTAACTAAGAAAAAGTCCAGTAACAGTGTATCCTTTTGCAAAAAGTTTGCCCACACAAAGAATATTATGGGATTGCTGAAGGAGACTGGAAAAGTTTCCTTTCGCTAGAGTGAAAGGTAGCATTATTCTGAAGTGGAGTATTGTGCAAAGAACAATGGAGAGGATTCTCGGATGCCACTGATTCGTTTAAGAATGGATACTGAAAACAGGTTTCTTCTTACAGGTATAGTGTGTGGACAGCAGATAAATACAACAGTGAGCTACAAGATGCCATAAGGGAAAGTGAGAGTTTACCATCTTTGGGAATTATCTGGTGATGTCTCATGAGGGGAGAGGTAATGGAGATTGAGACAGAGTCCTCCATTTTCTGTGACTTCCTTAAAATTATATGACTGTCTCCCGCAGAATTGCTAGCCCAAATTAGGTTACTAAACAGTAGTTTGTATTGTGGAAGATCTGAGCAGGATTTTTTAATGGAATCATACTCAGAGCGCAGCAGGCAAGAAGGAATTCTCATTTTCAATATTAAAATGAAGTCCATAAAAGTCCCAGTTATTTTAGTCCCCCTACAGGTTTTGCTAATGAGAGAATTGGTGTTGATGAAGACTATTTTTCAAAGACCAGGGATGAATTTTATGCCAAAAAGGATCAATTGCTTGGAAATTTCAAATGGAGTTGTAAGAAAATTCACAAATTTGAAATATGAGAGTACCATTAGGATTAGATTTTTGGACATTTATTTTGTAGCCTGAGAAGCTTCCAAAGGTATTACATGCATCAAGGTGGTTTGTGTGTGAAGGTTACAATAAAAAGTCATCAGTGTTCATTGTAATCTTGTGGAGGAATTTAGTTCATTCTTATTTTCCTAATGCTCCACTAATAAAGGTGTACAATTATTGAACTAAAGTAATCCATGTTTTAAGATAAATAAATGAGGTGAGATCTTGATTCGTCATTGATTCAGTGTGGTTGGAATTTCATCCATGGCATTTGCTAGTTGCACAAATGCACCACAAAACCAGTGAAGCCATTTTCTCTCATTGAACCAGTGTGTTGTAGTTTATTATAGCTAACAAGTAAAACACTTTTCAGTAAACATAGCTATGAGATAGCTGCTGAGCCCAGCAGTTGAGGCCCTGCTTACAAGCAATACCAGTCTGTAATAGTAAGCATCAGCTTGATTATTTTCTTCTCCCTTTTTAGATGGAGTACATAGCCTCCTAAATAAGAGCAAGCTGGGGGTTGTTTTTTAAAGCTCATGTTTAGCTTGCACAAATCCACAACGTGCACACTTGACATTGTATGGAGGTTGTAAGCATGCCAATTCACCAGCCACAAACCACACATGCTGCCAGTCTCAGCCTGAACACACACTAAAAGGCTACGAGTTTCATTTAATCCTCTCCTTTTCCCTCGCAGCCAAGTACCAGAGGCTAGCTGCTGTCTGAAAAATATGTTGAAAAAATATTAACTACGAGTGTCTAATTTCTGATGCAAACTGAGAATAAATCTAAGAGTGAATCCTGTAAAAATTGTAATCTACAAACACAGCTAACAATATAGCCTTCAATGTCCCATTTAATTAATTGCATGGACAAAGCTGGGTGGATGAGTTATTTCATCCTATTTCTTGTCGAAGACCAAGCAGCATTTTGCTAAATAATTTATATACCATACATTTCTCTATCTGGCTAAACTTGTGAGTTAGTGAAACTTCATCCCCCTTACATGGTATGCTTTGCTCTCCAATATTCTCTGATAGTGAGGCTGGCTGTTGTTGACCAAGCTTTCTATATTTGTGATGTGTGTGAAACCGTATGTGGAAAATTCATGTACCTATAAAACCTGGTATATGTAATTTTACACAGCTGTCAGACTAAGGACAACATTTTACGAGTAATTTTTGACTTCAGGTGCCTCAACTTTTGGTACCCAATTTGAGACACTTTATATACCCCCTTTGAAAACTGAGGCCCAGATAGGTGGGGGATTGGGTTTCTTTGTTTGTTTGTTTTTTCTGAACAAACAGAGCCCAGTGCTGCAGCTACTCTACTACAGTTTCCCCAGGGGCTTCAATGCAAGTTCCACAGACAGAGCCAAATCCTGGTCCCATTGATGTCAATGGCAAAACTTTCAGTGGAACTAGGGTTTGCTCCGCAGAGGCGCTACAAACATCAGGTCTCACTGAAATCCAGGCCATTAGCAGGGGTGCTGGAACAATATGTATAGTGGGGGTGCTGACAGCCATTGAACCAAACTGTAAACCCTGTATAGAATGGAAACCACTTCAAGCCAGGGGGTGCAGCAGGATGCCCAGCACCCCTAGTTCCAACACATATTGCCACTAGGTTGGTGTTAAAAAGCAAGTTAAAAATGATATAAAAAAGCCATTGAATTACCAGACACTATGTTATTTCTTTTCGTGTGTATCTCTGTGGCTTCAGTTTCTCAGTAAAAAAATGGAGAATACTGAACTGAGCTTTCTCAATTTATATTTTTCTGTTGCCTCTCATAATCTTGCTCTGGGTTCGCAAGCTAATAGAAGCTAGTTTATTAAGGAAAGTGTGCTCACCAGGTGGGTTTATCCAAGTTCTCACGGACCTAGTATTTTCATACACTTCCTGATAATTACCCTGAATATATAGGTGTGTGTGTGCGATTGTGTGCAGGTACATGCATGTTTGTACACACACACTTAATTGTATTTGTAATAGGCCACCCTTGAAGTTTCAGTAAGTTTAGTCAAGGCATTTTTTCCCCTCCAAACATAAAAACTGTTTTTAAAAGGCATCTACCTTCTACCCACCGCAGACATGGGAGTGGTACTAGTTATCAGATCTCTCTCCACCATCCTTTTTTGCTTAAAAAAGACACTTTCTTAGATGCTGCTCTAGGCAGAGGTGGGGAAACTTTGGGTTGTAATAATCATAACCACTGAATCTTTCCACCTCTAGAAGGGCATCTATGTAGAAAACATCTCTTCATCCCTACCACACAGATATTCAAGAATGTGTGTTAATATTCATATTCTAATTTATTATTAGGAATAGAGCCACAGCTCCTTAGCTAAAAGAAAAGGAGTACTTGCAGCACCTTAGAGACTAACAAATTTATTTGAGCATAAGCTTTCATGAGCTACAGCTCACTTCCTTAGCTGTAATGGACCTAGCCAATCAGCACTACAGTGAACTGCTCCAGTTCTTTATTGAAATTCATTCCATTTTATTTGTATTGCAGGAGGATGTAGCATAATAAAATGGAGAAGAGATCATTTGAGTAGTTTTAAACATCTATGCTCCCTTACCTTCTTGACCAAAGTATAACCCTCTGTCACTTCTGCCCCAGAGGGAAATGGTTCTTTGCAACCTATAGCAGCTTCTGTAACATTTAGTGTAGAATATGGCAACAGCTAAGATACAGCTACTGTACCTGCACTCAGAAAGGTATCATCATAATATTGCTACTATTTTAGCATATGTAGCACACCAGAGACGATATATGCTTTGCTTAAGGTAGCCCAATTTATGTTCAAAATGACATTTAAAATAGCCCCTTTGCTCAAGACTAAAATATTTAGACTTATTCTATTCATTTGCCTATAAATACAGATGTCTATTAAAAAGCAAAACCGAATACATATCTGCTTGGTACTGAGAGTTGTGTTTGATAAGCCAATAGGGTTTGGGGATTTTCAAAATGTTTATACTGGGCACACAGTGGTTAATTAGATCAGTTGAATGCAGAGCTTAAAAAGCAATGTATCTCCTCTGTCCCCTAGGAGGATCTCCAGCATTCATCTGTACCTCAGTACTTATGCACGTTGCAAGAGTTTACTGCATTTCCACCCAACATCCCAATGAGATAAAACACATAGACCACAACACTAGATACTGTCAAAAAGAAAATCCTTTTCATATGGAGCTGAACGGAGCGCTGCTCGAACAATTTGTATGGTGCATGTGCTGAGAGCCATTGAACCAAACTGTAAACTCTATATCTGATGGAAACCACTTCAAGCCAGGGGGTGCAGGAGCACCGCCCAGCACCCTTCATTCCAGCACCTATGGTTGAAGGTATGTTAAACTTTCTGCTACTATAAGAACAGAGACTTGGAAGGAATCCCTTTAACTGGCATGAGACTACTTTAGAATCACAGAAAATCATGGTGCATTGAACAACAGACATCAGATTACAATATAGTTGGACAAATGCTGTCCTTTGCTATATTTGTGCAACCCTAGCAAAGCCACTAGCCTGGCCTGGGTGTAATGGAGAGCAAAAATATGGCCAGTAGGTATGAGAACAACAACAGGTGTTAATGACACATTAATGACATTTTAATGTTCTTGGAAGATTACAATTATTCGATACCATTAACAAATAATAATTTGTGGTATTTTCTAATCAAAGTCAAATTTATGATGGATGAACATGTAAAATATAAATTTAATCCTTTTGATTTGTGGGATTAAAACCAAAGTGAAATACTCAGAATCTGATTTAAACCAGCATATAAAATCCTACCTTCTAGTTCTGTATTGTCTATGATCCTATTATTATTCAATTATTTGTATTACTTCTTTGTGCCTCAGAACCCCAGACACGGATCAGGGCCCCATCGTGCTAGGCATTGTATAGAGCAAAGAGTCAGTCGCTGCCCCAGACAGTTTATGACCTATGAGCATATCTACACAATAAATGCTGGGCACGGGCTCATTTGTGCACAGGCTTGAATCCAGCTAGTGCAGGTAACAGTAGTGAAGACATCACAGAACGGGCTTCAGTGAGGGTTAGCAAGCAGAGTATGTACCCAGGGTCTGTGCCAGGTGCCAGGCTTGTACTGTCATGGAGGATAGGTCCATCAATAGCTATTAGCCAAGATGAACAGGTATGGTGTCCCTAACCTCTGGTTGCCAGAAGCTGGGAATAGGTGTCAGGGGAGGGATCATTTGATGACGACCTGTTCTGTTCATTCCCTCTGGAGGATCTGGCATTGGCCATTGTCGGAAGACAGGATACTGGGCTAGATGGACCTTTGGTCTGACCCAGTATGGCCGTTCTTATGTTCTTATTAGTTCTGAAGCCCACACTGCACTGTCTTCACTGCTGTTGTTACCTGTGCTAGCTGAATTCAATCTAGTTTGGGTAGGATACTTTGAAAACATACCTAAGTATAAGACAAGAGACAACAGACGGATACAGGGACAGATAGACAGACAAGAAAACCATGAGAAAATATTTCTTAGCATAGTATGCTGCGGTCTCAGCCACTTGTTTGAAAATTTAATAAGTAGGTGATGGAGGATGGCATCTTGTACTGTAAGATCCTGATTCATTACGGACATAATGTTCTGTCTGAGTATCTCAGCATGGTACATCATTGATCACCTGCCCAATTTAAGTTCAAGAAAGAATTTTTCAGAAAAAAAAAGTACAATAAGAAATTCACATTAAGAATAATAGGTGATGAATTATCTACAACCGAAGAGCGTGAACAATTTTCTACCCCAATTTTGGTGTAAAGAGGTTTTGTGTCTATTGCTTAGCACATTTTAGTCACTTTCATTTAACTCTGCTAGTTTGTAGCCATTTTCCACAGCCAACAAATATTCTCTTCATTTTTAGGGGGGGGGGGGTTGGGTTAGCCTAAATCTTAGTTACAAACTTAGTTGGTCCTGTATGGCAGCTACACAAAGTTTCAGTATTTAATCTGAGTGATGAGGTGATACTAGGAGTATGAATATAAGATCTAAGGGTCAAATTTAGTGAAATGGCATGTATGCTGTGACACTTATAAAATACATTACAATACTTCGACAAATTCATTCTAGGGACCATTAGCACAGTTAAAACCAAATCATCACTGTTTAATTTAACATAATACACTAAACCAGTAAAGGTATTT
Source organism: Eretmochelys imbricata (assembly GCF_965152235.1). NCBI lineage: Eukaryota > Metazoa > Chordata > Testudines > Cheloniidae > Eretmochelys > Eretmochelys imbricata. Next base: position 114,742,902 of record NC_135575.1, on the reverse strand, counting down.
AAACCAATAGACAATTGTATCCCATGGTATTTGTCAATATCCAAAATAAGCTAAGTTTTAGCTGTTATTTTCAAAAAGATACATATGTTACTTAATAAGCCACAAGGTGTCATGGTGGCTCAACTGGTAGGACTCTTGTCAGTCTAGACACGCAGGTTGTGGCTTCAGGTTACATACCAATGCTAACACAGCTCAGTACTAGGGTGTCTGTGCTGTGCTGCATATTTAGAAGTGCACATTCTGCAGTCCTTTGGATGAAAGTCAGTCAGTCAAAGTCCAGCCTGGTTGTTTCAGACTGGCTGTTTTTGTCAGTGTTAAATATCTTAGCTGTCTCACAAGCAATACGCTTAGTATGCTGGCTTCTTGACCAATCATTTTACTTTACATTATTAACCCTGTCAGTGTGCTAAGAGGTACTGAAAAGAGCTGAGCTAGTCACAGCAAAAAATAGACTTGATGAATTGAACCTCTTTCTGCTCACAGCAATTCTGTGAACAGATAACTTCCTGGAATATATTAATTATTCACATTTTAGACTAATTTTTGCTAATTTTTTTTCTTTTTAACTCACTGGATTTATCACCAGTTTGCTGTAAGTACACAATATTCTATATTCAAAATTCAACTTGTGATTGGTCATACAAGCCACACGTACTGTTTCTGTTCCCTGGCTGGATGACCATAACCCTTATAATTATGATGAAGGCTTAAAAAGCCACTGAAGCTTTGAAATGATTCAGTCTAATTTTTTCTTGTTACAGCCACATGAAGTCATTGAATGTCAAGCAGTGTCCCATGCCACATAAAATACACAGGTACATGGCATTCACTAATCTCTAATTTTCCACCATCATCAGTCATTGACGCTAAATAGCTTCATATGTATACACAGACCTGGTTATGGAGGTGGCAGGAAGATCCTTGCCTGGCTTGTTTAATTGCTCTGGGCCAGGGCTCTGGCAAGGGTTTTTTGGAAATTATCCCCTTGATGGGTCAAGTAGCATCCTATCTCATATCAAATAGGCAACCTCCTGGCTGAATACTTGAGAAGGATATATTAAAATTCACTTTCTCCAAGTATTCATGAAGGTGAAACTCAACTGTTCAATGTTAACAGAAAGCAAACTCATAAAGGGCATGGATTCATTTTTAAATTCAAGTGAATACTCATAGACATTTTTACTGCAGTATTTGTTACACTCTAATACAGAGCTGTTATCTACTGTATTGGTTCCGCCTACAACTCATGCCAGCACGTTCTTCATAATGAGCCTACCCTTTATAACAATAATCATGGATGTGCACAAGGCATGGCAATCAAAGGGTTATTACCATAGCTTGTTGGCACACTGTTCATGATTACATGCAGGATTCCATTCAGTGCATAATGCCAAGTATCCCACAAAGCATTACTACATGATAATTATTGCTATGTAAAACAGATAGATGAGCTATATAATAATTGCAGTGCATCATATCTGAACTCCTAATTGCTAAAAATGATACTTCAAATCACGTACACAACATTATTAGCTAATTACCTTAAGAGTTAACTGATACTCTTGTAATGAAGAATAGGGAGAAGTGACAGGGCTATTTAGTACCTTCATTCAGAGTATATCTTCACTACCTGCCGGATAAGTGGGCAGCGATCGATCCAGCGGGGCAGTGTAGACATAGCCTGAGTGTAGAATGCTACCATTCTGATTAGGTAGCATTTCACACTGACTTTGCTCAGGTCTAAAATAGCATATATGTTGCAAGGCAATGGAAAATCAAGCGCACATATCTGTTCTGTCCAGTCTCAGATAATCTGAAAGGTTCCATATCACAACAAAGAAATTGGATGTGGAAATTTGGTGTTGTTTCCTAGCTTCTTAAGGAATAAAGTAAGAAGTGACGTAACCTGAATTTTGGAGGAGGATAAAAGGTTGCCCATTTTTGCTTTATGTTTTTAAAGAGTATTTTCTTTTATATATATATATATATATACACACGAGTGCGTGGGTGCACACAGGCACATATGCACATACTGAATTTTGTATACCATAGGTTTCAGAGTAACAGCCGTGTTAGTCTGTATTCGCAATAAGAAAAGGAGTACTTGTGGCACCTTAGAGACTAACCAATTTATTTGAGCATAAGCTTTCGTGAGCTACAGCTCACTTCATCGGATGCATACTGTGGAAAGTGTAGATCTTTTTATACACACAAAGCATGGGTCATCCTTCAGGATAGGTTGTAGATCCTTAATAATGCATTGGAGGGATTTTAGTTGGGGGCTGAAGGTGATGGCTAGTGGCGTCTGTTATTTTCTTTGTTAGGCCTGTCCTGTAGTAGGTGACTTCTGGGAACTCTTCTGGGTCTATCAATCTGTTTCTTCACTTCTGCAGCTGGGTACTACAGTTGTAAGAATGCTTGATAGAGATCTTGTAGGTGTTTGTCTCTGTCTGAGGGGTTGGAGCAAATGCGGTTGTATCGCAGAGCTTGGCAGTAGACAATGGATCGTGTGGTGTGGTCAGGGTGAAAGCTGGAGACATGTAGGTAGGAATAGCGGTCAGTAGGTTTCCGGTATAGGGTGGTGTTTATGTGACCATTATTTATTAGCACTGTAGTGTCCAGGAAGTGGATCTCTTGTGTGGACTGGACCAGGCTAAGGTTGATGGTGGGATGGAAATTGTTGAAATCATGAAATCTACAACCTATCCTGAAGGATGATCCAACACTCTCACAAATCTTGGGAGATAGGCCAGTCCTTGCCTACAGACAGCCCCACAACCTGAAGCAAATACTCACCAGCAACCACATACCACACAACAGAACCACTAACCCAGGAACCTATCCTTGCAACAAAGCCCGTTGCCAACTGTGCCCACATATCTATTCAGGGGACACCATCATAGGGCCTAATCACATCAGCCACACTATCAGAGGCTCATTCACCTGCACATCCACCAATGTGATATATGCCATCATGTGCCAGCAATGCCCCTCTGCCATGTACATTGGTCAAACTGGACAATCTCTACGTAAAAGAATAAATGGACACAAATCAGATGTCAAGAACTATAACATTCATAAACCAGTCGGAGAACACTTCAATCTCTCTGGTCACGCGATTACAGACATGAAAGTTGTGATATTACAACAAAAAAACTTCAAATCCAGACTCCAGCGAGACTGTTGAATTGGAATTCATTTGCAAATTGGATACAATTAACTTAGGCTTGAACAGAGACTGGGAGTGGCTAAGTCATTATGCAAGGTAACCTATTTCCCCTTGTTTTTTCCTACCCCCCCATCCCCCCTCAGACGTTCTTGTTAAACCCTGGATTTGTGCTGGAAATGGCCCACCTTGATTATCATACACATTGTAAGGAGAGTGATCACTTTAGATAAGCTATTACCAGCAGGAGAGTGGGGTGGGGGGAGGTATTTTTTCATGCTTTGTGTGTATAAAAAGATCTTCTACACTTTCCACAGTATGCATCCGATGAAGTGAGCTGTAGCTCACGAAAGCTTATGCTCAAATAAATTGGTTAGTCTCTAAGGTGCCACAAGTACTCCTTTTCTTTTTGTGAATACAGACTAACACGGCTGTTACTCTGAAAAGTGTAAGGATAGAAAGCAGCAGGTATGCGGGCACTGTATGTGGTAGGAAAGACAAAATTGTTCTAATTACTCAACCATGGGGCAGGGAGAGTGGGAGGGGATGTGAAAGGGCAGCTATTTGGTCTGTATAACAGGGTGACAGTTTTCCTGGTGGCCCTCTCTGCTGGCAGGTTTAGAAACCTACATAAAGATGTGAACATATTGTGGCAGGTGTAGCCCATTAAAATCCACCCTAGATATAAAGAGATATGGGAGCTGACTGGAGAGAGAGGGGGGAAATACAGTTTATAAACAGAAATATCTACAGGCCAAGCTTAGGAAGAACGACTAGTCTGACGTTTATTGTTGTGTTGTGGTTATCCAATTACCAATAAAGCTCTATTTTGCTCTGGAGCAGATGGGAACACCATGTGCTCACTGTCTAAGTGTGGGAGAATGGGAAGGTGTGGCTGGGTTCCCATATAGCAAGTGGTTTGTACATTAGTGTGCAGAATAGGGTGGTAAAGAAGGAGCATGTGCCTCATATTAAGGATATCAGTTGGTGGCTCCTTCACGGGGCCGTGAGCATGGGCGTGTACTTGGCGCGGTTCACCCCTATCCCGGACACCTGCCCCTTTTGTGGTGCGAGGGAAACCCTGGTGCACATTTACCTGGAGTGCACCAGGCTGCAGCCCCCATTCCGGCTCCTCTTAAATATCTTGTTAAGATTTTAGTTGCACTTTTCCCCTCACCTTTTTATTTATGCACTCCCTATCCATGGCCCCACAAAGTCATGGGACCTCCTGGTCAACCTCCTCCTGGCCCTGGCTAAAATGGCCATCTATAAAACCAGGGTGAGGAGGTTAGCTGATGGAGTCTCCTGTGATTGTGCAGCCTATTTCCGATCCTCCGTCCATTCGCGTATCCGGGCAGAGTTCCTCTGGGCAGCATCCGCTGACTCCCTTGACACCTTCGAGGAGCGGTGGGCACTGTCCGGGGTTCTCCGCTCGGTGTCCCCATCTGGTTCCCTTCGTTTGACCCTTTGATGGGTCAAGTAGCATCCTATCTCATATCAAATAGGCAACTTCCTGGCTGAATACTTGAGAAGGATATATTAAAATTCACTTTCTCCAAGTATTCATGAGGGTGAAACTCAACTGTTTAATGTTAACAGAAAGCAAACTCATAAAGGGCATGGATTCATTTTTAAATTCAAGTTAATACTCAGACATTTTTACTGCAGAATTTGTTACACTCTAATACTGAGCTGTTATCTACTGTACTGGTTATCTACTGCACTCCTGTCCCTGTTATTTCATTTGTTGGTCCCCGGAATTACTTGGTTTCCAGGTCCTGTGGATTCCCCTCTTAGGCTGAGGGGGGATCCTTTAGCAGTGGGCGGGCTTCCGCCTGCCCACTTCCTGGATCCCAATAGGACTAAGGAGCAACTGGAAGAATTGCCCTGGTGTGATGAGCCATGGGGCTGGGCAGTGTAAAGAAGTTTCGTTCCGGTGGAGCTTCAAAGCTCAGGTTCTGCCTCCCTACTCCTGCAGGAGTTTTAGCCCTGGCAGCACTTCCAGCTCCTCTGAAGCTTATGGGTTCCACCGGCACTTCACTCTAGCATCTTCCTTTGGTCCTGACGAGTTTATAAACTTTACCAGCCACCAAGTCCTGACGGCCATGAAAGTTTTTGTATAGCCTATACATTTTTCAGCCAGGGCAATTTTCACTGGTCCCTCAGAATTAAGCTCAACAGTTAAGTCTCCACATCTTACTGTTATCTGACTGTGGGTTATAGCCCCTGGGTAATCCTGCCTGATACTCTGTCCTTTCTTATATATTTATATATAAGACAGTTTGGCAAAGGATAAGTCTACACTGGAGCTAGAGGGGTACACACATGCGCTCTACCTTTGTGCCCTGTGCAAAAGTACCTAGCCTAGGTGTTGAGCTGGGAAAATCAGCACAGTTGGAATGCTTGGTGCATGACACACATGCAACCTTTGGCAAAATAACAGAAAAAATATACCCTACAAAGTAAAGTGTCTAGTAAATATGTTTTAATTTCTTCAGAAGGCCACCCTTAGATATTTTTAGTGATACACACAATGGAAGCTAATGCACCGAATGCATCTAAACCAAATAGGGTATTTTTTTAGGTCTGATCTAGCAGTCCTACTGCAGGCAAAACTCCCACTGAAATAAGAGCACAGGATTGGGTCCATCACATATGATCTCAGTTCTCCTCCTCACAATAAAAACAGCTTTTGCTTTTCAGATAAGATCTGCATTGTAAATTGTGGCTACATCCAATCTGAAGAAGACTGAGTTTTGAACTATTTATGTTGCTTTTTTTTTTTTGCTCAAAACATGCTTTATGATCTTTACAAACAATGAGCTGGTAAGGATCTTTGCAATGTAAGGAGGAGGTTTACAGAAGAGTGTTCCCCTTAAAATTCACATTGATTTTTCCCCTCCAAAAAACCAAATAAGACACTCTGTGCTTGCCAACTATATAGTTCATGTTCTATATTATAGCTCAAGAAAAACAAACAAGCAGAAAGCCCTCACTGATTGTAAGCTAAGAATCAACGTGGAAAGGAAGTGAACTGATTTTTTTTCTAGCCTCATAAATATTGTTAGTTTGTAGCAATTTTAATTGAAAACAGCCCCAACAGAATTGTTTTTAAAAAAGAGAAAAAGAAATCAGTAAAAAAAATACAAAGACCCCATGTCAGTCTAAAGGGGCTTGTGCGGTCTTTTTTTAAAAGTGACCTTTACTTTCAGACAAACATGCTTTAAGAATGGTCTTTTAAAGTACCTTGCTGGGAATTAGGATATTTGAGGGTAACATTCTCAAATTCTTAACAACAAGAGTCAGCGTCTCAAAGCATTTTGGGCTTCTCCCCACCACAAAACACAACCTCCTCTGAAACAAACTCAGACTTATTATACACATGGTACCAGAGATCTGTTTGTGATATCAAGTTGCTATGTGAACAAATGTGATGTCACAACACAGAATTTTATGACTAATATATTCAAAAATGTATCAGAAAGGAGAAAAAAAGATGATTTCATAAAACAGCAATCTGAGGAAATAAGCGAGGGGGAAAACAGAGAGAGAGAGAGAGAGACTCTTCCATTTAAGTATGGAGTATAGAGGGGTTGTTTTTTTTTGCTTTAAATGTTTGGTTTAATATCTGCGTAAATAAATTTCCAGTATGTTTAAGCAGCTGTTTTTAAATCACTATTTATTGTCTTTTACTGATATTCTTCATTGTGAAATCTTCACTTCTGTGAAATTTACTGTACAGATTAATAAAAGGTAATATGGTTTGATTGCTTTGTTCTGGTTTTAAAGAAAGAATCATATTACTCTAAACTACTTCTCCAGTCACCTCTATAACACTGTTTTCTGAGCCAGGTATGAAGTTAAATGTTGCATATCAGACATAATAGTTAATGAAAAATATCACCACTTGTCATAGAGACAAACATATAGACTGCAAGACAATTTGAATAGCCTATAATACAAACAACTTCCAGAAATACAAGGAACCTAGAAACAAGTGAAAAAGTTGCCATATTTCATTGCATATTGACGATAAAGAAATTGATCAAACTCTAAACTGTCAGCAGCTATAAGTGATTTATCTGCAGCATGTTGTAGTATCAGAGGATATTTCAAACGTGTTATCTCTTTATTTTAAAATATTTTTAATTATAAAAATTCTAATAAAATAGGAATTGCAGCATCAAAGAAGGAGAGAGGTGGTTTCTTTTATGTTGGAAGTTCCATGGAGAAGGAGATATGAAATCTATTTACCAATTTACCAATACTTTACACTACACATGAAAGACTTCTTACATGGCTACAATAGATTTATTCTCTAAGTATGTTAAACTAATACAGATATCCAAAACATTCAGATAAATGGAGTATGGATGTACAGGAAAGAAGTCCCATGGTCACACACACAGCAAGAAAACAGCTGCATTTTTATAAACCAAGAACTTCAGTTACCTGGGATAAAAATTAAATGGAGTTTACCCTTATTTCTGTCAGCCAACTTAAACATTTTAAAGAAAAAACTTATGTTTACTTATTAAAATCATGTACGCTAGAAGGACATTTGACTCCCCATGTTGAATTAAGAATTGGTGTATTAATTTACATTTTTAAAGGAAAAGAACCACTGTATCAAACTTCTGTGTGATTTGACTTTTTTTCTCACAATCTTTAAAGAGGCTGAAGTATGGCTGAAGGCTGGTTAACAACCTGGGCTCTAGCACAGTTTAAAATCACATAAGAAAGAATGATTTCAGAGTAGGAGCCGTGTTAATCTGTATTCGCAAAAAGAAATGGATGGGTCATTACACAAAGTAAAACTATTTCCCCATGTTTATCTACGCCCCCCCCCCGCTCTCCTGCTGGTAATAGCTCACCTTAAGTGATCACTCTGGTTACTGTGTGTATGGTAACACCCATTGTTTCATGTTCTGTGTGTATATAAATCTCCCCACTGTATTTTCCACTGAATGCATCCGATGAAGTGAGCTGTAGCTCACGAAAGCTTATGCTCAAATATATTTGTTAGTCTCTAAGGTGCCACAAATACTCCTTTTCTTTATAGGAAAGAATGAGTTTGGTAGTGACAGCCTTTAACCATTGGACAATTCTCTCTACATCACAAAACCATCACGGAATTGGGCTTGACTTTGCTTAGGGTAGACCCAGGATTTAAAAGCCAATTATAGGAGCACTGAAAGCACTGGGGGTGGGACAGGCCTTGAAGTGCAGAAGAGTGTGCTGTGTCTAGCACGGTTTAGAGTTATCAGTTCTTCACCCATAGCTACCATTTATTCCTAAAGAAAACATACTTAAGAAAACAGAAACCTGGAAGCTGTGCCTAAATTGCATTTTGCTGAGCTTCATTTGCTTAGCATCTTGAGCTACAGCTACACATGCTTCATTAGAGGTTATTCTTTATCCCCATCCCATGCCAAACCAATCAGGCTTGATGCAAAAGGCTTTATAAGGCCTGCCCTCAGGCCTCAGAACAGCTGTATCCCACATTTGCATCCCCAAGGAGATAGTAGACCCTGCCTCCCAGGGGGAAGGAGAGGGGGATGCAGCAACGGCGGACCTATGTAGTGACGGCTCCACTGATCCCACCCCACCCTTTCTTGGCCCACCTGAACATACTCACATACTCACAAGTCCAGCTGAGCAGTAATGTACAGGGAGCCACTGCGAAGCTGGACTTTGCAGCATGTGGGGTGAGGGGAGGCATACAAGAGACTGTCCCACGACCCTCTATCTTGGACCTTCCTTTGCTGAAGAGGAAGACTGTTGTTGGACTCTAGAGGATTTACTAAGAGAGTTATTGTTGTGCATCATGAGACAACCAAGATAAATGTTTGTTGAAGGCTGTAAAGTGTGAGGTTGTGGGGTTTGGTTTTGTTAGGCATTGTGGTTCCACCCTTCAGGCGTCCTTGCTTTCGATTGGCCTTGTCCAAAGTAGGTCCAAAACGGGTCCCAGAAACCCTCCACCCCCTCCCATTCCTCCCTTTTGGAGACTCCATAACTGCGTTCCCCTTAAACTGCTTTACTTGTGCTACCTTCCCTGTGGGGTTGAGTGTATGCAAGCAGCCTCCATCAGAGGCCATCACCTACATTATTCCAAGGATTGCCTGAGGAAAAATGCTTATTTAGTGAGTCCATATCCCTCAAAGCCCAAGCACATTCCTTCCATAACCTGCAAGGCTCCACTGATCAGGATGTAAGATATCCAAGGCTGGTCGTAATAAAACTCTAGAACTCCACAGCTACAAATCACAGATGGGCTTATAAGTGTGTAAAATGAGCGTGAAACTTCCACTCTCCACCTGCAATTAGACAACAATGCGTCATCACAATCTTTCCACATCTAGCCACCGTAAACATCAAAATGTCCGAGGAACTAAATTTTGTATTAAGGAACCTGCTCTAGCACAAGTATGGGTGATGGCGCTGAAGGTAGTTAGAGAATCATATCTGCCTCAACAAGGAGCAATGCCACAGTCCAGGCATCAGGAACTCAGAAAGAAAAGAAAAGAAGAATTTTAACATCGAACAATCACAAGGCAAAAGTATTTTTACACCTAGAAAAGAAAAATTCATAAGGGTGCACTTTTCATTATCTGAACTCTGTCTGTTATAGCCCACTGAAATCAGTGAGGGTAACAGCAAAGAGGGGTAAATTATCCCTTCCTCCTCAGAGTAGCCCAACCAAAAGAGCATATATGGAGCAAAATTTTAATGAAATGCACTAGACCCTACGTTTGGCTCAGCTCACGTCAGCAAGGCAACAGGGAAAAGTTTTTCTATAAGTCCTCCAAAAAGTTTTGGCAGTGAAAAATTTGTAACTTAGGTCTAATCAGAAAAAAGGGCATATTTAAAATACTGAAAATACCATTGACGCAAAAAGGTTGAATTGCCAGTCACATGTTCAGCTTTTCAAAATAACTTCTACAAAATAATCCCAAAGTGATCGTTCGATAGCACGTTCTCTTTCCTGGTCATGTGTAAGATACTACAATTGTTACATTTATTTGTATGGGAATGTAAGTCACAGAGTTGCAAAAACCAAACAAATAAGCAATAACAAAACACAACACCTTCCACACCCAAGTATCAATCACTGCCAGCGGCTAACGACCTGAGGCAAAACTGAGAATACTTAATATGACTAAGGAAGCAATGAGCATCTTTAAATTTTCAGCTACTATCAACTGTATTTAACATATACAGACCAATATGTTTAGAAAATAGCAGCGTTAGGAAATCAGTCACTCTCTAGCAGTTAACCAATCAGAAAGCAGGTCACATCTTGTTAGTTGTATCATATACATTAAACGTCATGAATTCTCTATGGGTTAGCTGACAATTCAGGCATGTGTATTTTATTTTATGATAACCTCGTGTTCCCTTAAAGAATTATAGTATAACAAATAGATTCATCTTAAATTCCACCAAAATCCTTCACTGGGGCTCTTGACACAAATTCACAGGGCACTTCCACTCTACAGAAGGCTATTCATTCTACAAGATTTATACTTCTTAAAGTGTGTTCAGTGCATCCACAGTAAACTACTTTGGAAAAACTGCAGCAGGAAGCATGTGTGCTGCACAGACACATGGGCAGAAATGCAGCCTGATCCAGTCCACACACACTTTTCACTCCAATAGACCAAAAGTGTTGCTTCATTAAATTTTTAAATCAAAAAGTATAAAAGTATTTCTACCACTTCTTTTCATTTAGCATATTCTTTAAGGGAGCTGATCTCCATGTACAATTCAATATGTACAAAGCAGTAACAGACTACACAAAGCATTACAACAGTACGTTTCTAGGTATTCTGACAAGTACATGATAAAGTCATGAACTGATCGTTTGTCTTGATAATGGCAACTCTTTTCTAAACATGCACATATTTCAGTATCTGTGTGTTACGCACATGTGTTCTTTAAGGGTTGCTCTTGAATAAGTTTTTTAAAACTCTGCTTCTGGTTGCTGCTATCTTTCATATTTAATGTTAAGACTTTGAAAAACAAATACAGGTCATGGTTCACTTCCCTGCAAAGGAGAAGCTTTAGTTTAGTGCAACTGATCGAGGAATACCTTGCAACATTATAGCTGTAAATGCCAACAGGACAGATCCTGAGCAAACACACTTAAGGAAAAGGAATTTTGCTCAGATTGGCATCAAACCTGAAGTGCTGTACTGTAATTTCAAGATTTCAGCCTATACTGGTATCTACTCAAAGAGTTGCTCTGCGTGAAAATATAATGAGGATTACGCAATTAAACTACTAAATTAATTAGGGTGTTCATTCCTGTGTAGATTGTGCTATCTAATGGGACGCTTCAGCCGGAATTCAGCCTGAAACCTATCACAGTCCATGCACAGTAAAACAAGGCTGAGGGACTTACCTCTGCACGAGACTGCAGCCTCTTGTTCATTTCATAGATTCGGTACTCTGGTTGCACCATGTATGGTGAGTGTCTCCTATAAAATGGGCCAAAAGGAGAAGAATAGAAAGGGTCATGTGGTGTGCTGGACATCTTGCCTGCTTGCAGAGAATCAAGCTACACAGAGTATCATCAACATCCATACAGAGCACATGGGCTGTGTGTTCTTCACAGTACAAAGTAGCAGCAGGCAACACACAGAGAGAGAGAGAGAGACACACACACACACACACATACACACAGACAGACGCACAGAGAGAGAGAGAGAGAGAGAGAGAGAGAGAGAGAACACACTGGCTGGAAACTGCTGTTGGAGCCCTTCTATAGCAGGAGACAGAGAGAGAGAAGGGGGGGGGGGAGAGAGAGAGAGAGAGCACAAGCTCCAGAGAGAGAGAGAGAGACTGGATAGCTTCAGGCACCACTGCTTGTTTTTAAAGAAGCAGTTTGTGAAGGGGTCATTTCCTGTCCACACTGTAGACTACTTCAAAAATATAATTTTCTTTTCAGTCTGACAGAGGTCTAAGGTTTGGTTTTAATTTTTCCCAGCCAGGACCCCTTAGGAACCTGGTAGCAAAGGCTTGTTAGCATATAGGTGGTTTAACTGCTGCCTGAGCCAGTACCCTAAGAAGACCACACTTGTATAATATCAGAAATGTGATGACTACAAAATACATAAACAAAGGCCACAACAACATCATGCATTTGGAGCCCGGTGAGTCACTTCTAGAAGACTGTAGAGATCTGGCAGTTCCAAGTGTTTGTGTTTATCTCCAGTGGTTTCAACAGCCTATTACTCTTCTTCACGTTTTTTGTTTTTTACATTTCAAATCAACAGTTAAAGGATTATAAGGGGGTTTGGCTCACTGTTTCACCAGAGACTAAAAAACACTGTGGAGAGAGAATTTGCACAGAGAAATAATCTCAGTAATACACTTCACGCAACAGAGAACACTCAAATGCTAACAACATAAACCTCCCAGAAAGATATAAAAAGCAAAGAATTGGGGGGAGGGGGTTGTTTAAAGGTGGGTGGGGGCTATATAAAATAACTGCTGAAAAATCTGTTAAGCAATAAATTATTATAGATAATCTAATGGATCATTTTAAAATAATAGATCCAGTTATTTTCCAAGACTGTTTAAATACATAAATGTTTGACCGATTGCAGTATATTAGAAATGGAAGAAATCCAAAACTGCCCATGGGAATCACATCTTAAAAGTGATGGGTGAAATCTATCTGACTATTAAATTCATATGAAAGTTCTGGAACCTGTAGTGTGTGGATTAAAAAGTGTTTAATATATAGAAAACTGAAATGGGTTAATCTACTACATGGGAGATTAAAAGTTTTTGGGAGGGAAGTTTTTAATACCCCTGTAAAAAGCTTGTTAAGGCAAGGACTGTGTCTTTTTATATTTTTGTAAGGTACCATGCAGATTTACAGCACAGAAAAATTGTAAAAGTTATAATAAAGAGGCCTGAATTAATCTCTGGTGGAATTTCATTCAAATCAGTGGAGTTAGGGAATCAGGGATGGATTTCGCGAATATGAACAAGTTAATGACAATATGAGCATTTTCATACTGCTTTTCATGCATACATCTCTCAGTGCTTTGCAAAGACAGGTAATTAGTATTTCCCCCATTTCACAGATGGGGAAACTGAGGCACAAGCAGTCAAGTTTTGGCTGGTTTCCTGTTTATAACCACGGGAAACATTTTAGCGTCACCCAATGCTATCAAATGGTCCTAGGTTCACTAGAACTTTGACATGGACTATACTTTGCCAACTTTAGTCAGTGAACCTCAGTTTCAGGATTAATTATGAAAATTTCAGATTATTGTTGGTCAAGGAGGGGTAAGATAGGAATCATCTTGAATGCATCAGTAATAATGTTTAGCAGAAAATTTTCCATCTATTTTGTGAGATTCTATAACATGTTGCCTATTAAGTTGGTTTGCGGACTTCCCACAAACCTTCTGTCACCATGCATAAGGACTGGCAGACAATATATGGAGACAATGGGTATTTTACTTCCTCTTTTAATATTCACTACATATCTATATTGTATTGGTGATATCATTTCCAGAAAATGCTGATCAACTGGCAAGGACCACACCGGTGTTACACAAACAAAGTCTGATTCAATTGTGCTGCAATGACAATGACATTACCATATAACATTCAACCGGTACACAACTAAGGGCTTGTCTTCACAGTGTATTAGTCTGCACTAAAAGGGTGTAAATTCTAGTGTGCATTAGTATGTTATGCACTAACTGGTGCATGTGCATGCTGCTGGCGCACACTAAAAGTTCCCTAGTGCACAATGATATAGTCCTATTTTAAACAGTGCTACATTAATGCGCAGTAGGGAATTTTCAGTGCACACCAGCAGGGTCCACATGGACCAGTTAGCACACAACATGTTAGTGTGTACTAGAATGTACATCCCCCTAGTGCAGAGCAGCACACCATGTAGACAAGCCGAAGTAAGTGTGGTAAATGTATAAAGTGGATGCAGCCATGATACAGAACCTCAGAGTTAGGAACACCTCGGGAATGGAGGTTGTTCGTAACTCTAAAATGTTCCGTGGCTCTGAATAAGACGTTCCAGACTTCAGACACTGGGGTGGTTGGGGCTGTAGTCATAGGGAAGGGGGGAGGAGAGGCAGGGCTCAAGGTGGGGGGGGCTTGGGGCTTTAGACCTGGGAGGAGTGTTGGGGGTCGGGGCTTCAGCCCCCCAGCTCCGTTTTTGGCTTCTGCCCTGCAGCGGGCACCAGAGCTCAGGGCTGCCCACAGCTCCGCTCCCAGTTTCAGTGGTGGGGGGGCACACCAGGGGCTTTAGCAATGGGAGGAGCGCTGTGGCTGAAACTGGCACTCCCCTTGTAGCTAAAGCCCCAAGCCCTGGCGCCCCCCGCAGGGCTGAAGCCTCCAGTCCCAGTGCTCCCCCTGGCCTAAAGCCCTGAGCCCCAGTGCTCCCAAGGGTCAGAAGCCCCGAGGTCCCCTCCCCCGCCTGGAGCCCTGACTCTCCGACACACACCCTGTGGCTGCAGCCCCAAACCCCTCCTCCCCCACTGAAGCCCTAAGCCCCAGGGCTAAAGCTCCAAGGCAGTACAATACTTTCTGGTTGATTTTATTTATTTATTTATTTGGGGGCGGGGGGGTTGTCTCCACTACTGTCTGATTGATTACTTCTGGCTCCCCAGGGTGTCTGGTTGACCGGTAAGTCCGTAACTCTGGTGTCCGTATCTTTGAGGTTCTACTGTACTTCTCTAGCTATCCGTATTGTACTGTAGCAAATCCCAACAACCTAACCCAGAGCCTAAAACCAGGGTGACACAGATGTCCAGAAAAAATAACAGTTTTAGCTCTTCAACCAATTACATACACAAGTGATTTTTCCCTTCTGTAGGAAAACCTGATTAACAAACCCCATGTCATCAAAATCCTCAACTAACTGAAACTCTGTCATGTTTCCCCACAATTTTCATATCAAATTGACCAACACATAGGATCTTCACCACATGCTGCGCTGGAGGGTTTTTAACCTGCCCTTCAGATGTTTCTGCATGGGAACTGCACTTTATTTGCAAATTAAATCCAGAGGGGGGAAAAAAAGAAAAACATGTTGCCAGCTCCACTGACAGCGTGTGCACTATGTTTCATGGTTAAAAGGCTGAACTTCACACACTGGGCAACATTTATCAATTTTGAGGAACTTCTGCCCACTCCAAAATTCACCATTTCACAAAACTGTGTTTTGCAGCAAAATGACCATTTTAAATTTTGCTTGTTTCTGCAAAAAAAAAATACGGAATATGAATAAGTATCATGTTTTGCTTTACTGGGAACCTTGACAGGGAGAGAGCTTATGCACAGAGCTCTAATGATAGGCAGAAATGTGTAATTTTTAATACCACCAACCGATTTATTGATATATTATAAAACCCCTATAATCCACAAGCAGCAATTCAATCCCAGGCTGGTTGTCTGCCACCTACAACCTCTCACTGCTTTTCCACTTGCAGGTTCTCATCCTGACTAACATCATGTTTAAACCAGTAAATTAAAACACAAAATGAAGTAAAAATAGAGTTACTGGGCCTGGCAGTCAATTTGGAGAGGTATCTGCTGGGATCTTGTCTCTTTAAAAGTTCTGCAGTTCTGTGAATGACTGACAGTTAGGGGGCGTTCGGCTAGTACTTCCCCCTGGACTGATTACAAACTAAGGAATAACTCAGAGAAAGCAGCGAGTGAGAGAAGCTCCCTGATCTGAACTAACCTCTGAACCGAGACTTCAGCAAACTAAGACACTCCTTAATCTGGAAAATGAGTTTTCTGAAGCAGAGAGAGGACATAGGCAGACATGAGGAAGAAAGCAGCCAGTTTCCCCAGTCCTGAAGATGAACATCTCCGCGTGTCTGTCTGTGAATGTATGTGATTGAAAGAGAGCGCGTGCACAGAACAATGTGTGTGTGTGTGTGTGTGTGTGTGTGACTCTCTCTCTCTCTCTCTCTCTCTCTCTTCCCCTCCCTCCCCGCCCAGGCCAGAGAGCAGAGCCCCATGCACTTTCAAAGTGTCTAGAATTGAGATTTCTTTGTCTCCATTACCACATACTAAAGAGTTTAAGTTACCTCAACCAATTAGATGCTTAAAAAGCAGAAGTGTGAAAGTTAAATTAATGCAGGAAAGGAAATAATACTGAAGTACAGGGAGGCCCCAGTCATGGCCTGAAAAAAAAACTGAATTGTGTAGAAGATGAGAATTGTAAAAGCTGGCAAGAGGGGAAAAAGGCACCTTTCATGTTTGCTAGGGAAAGTATACTGATAAACTAGACAATGGCTTTCAAATATTCAGAGGAGCCACAGTATAGTAATGAGCTGGCTAGTGTGTATGTATACTACTGCCCTCTGCTGGATGGAACCAGAACTGCTCCACCGTATGTCATAGCCCCTATCTTTTCCTTTAGTTCAAACAGTACAAACCTGTGTTCTTTGAAGTTTAAGGGTCTCAGTTATCCTCCTCACTGCCACCAAAAGTTCAGAATAGTCTTTGTTGTGCAATGTGATGACAGCTGCATAGTATCCAAGGTTTATTACAATATAACAATTGATACATTGGCCAAGAAGCACCAAGGAAGAACTTTCTTCAGGACAAAAACCAGGAGAGAAAAGGGGTGAACGGGAACAGTTCATTCATCCATCCCTGACGTTTGTACTCTCACACATGGTCTTTTTCAGCCTTCTGGTTGTTGCTATTATTAGAAGCCTGGGGGAGTTATGTTTCTACCCTGCCAGTTGCTGATCATGTTCCTGCATAGACTGCACTGGAACAGGAGCTGTTCTGCACCACACACATACACACCTTCCATACCGCAACTAGACTTTTGAAATTATTAATAGTCATTATCTAGCACTGCACAGGTCTGTATACATTAGAGTAAGACAGTGGCCCTGCCTTCAAGGGCTGACAATCTAAGTACTTCTAAAGGTTGCAATAATTTGTTTTTTTTTTAAATAACTGGTTGGTAGTAACACAGCAAAGTGACATAGTTGTAAATAAGTCTGATTACTGATGCATCTCTGCTTGGTATGCAGCAAACAAGTCAGTTTGTTAGTACACAAAGTTTATTTAAGGTGATTTGTAACTGAAGGAAGGAGGAAGAAGGGCTGTTCTCCTTTAGCTAAAGATGTATGGCAAATGAAGATAGTCTAACTACAGGTACCTGAAAACAGAAGTCTTGTGATTATTAATTTATAGGAAGGACTGAACAAAGTGACCTGTTCCACCTTTCTTTTGTTTATATAAAAGTTTAAGTCTTCCCCACAAGAAAAGAAATGGTGGCAAAGTTTTTTTTATTAGATCTGTCAATTAATCGCAGTTAACTCATGCGATTAACAAAAAAAATTAATCACAGTTTCAATTGCACTGTTAAACAACAGAATACCAACTGAAATTTATTAAATATTTTGGATGTTTTTCTACATTTTTAAATATATTTCAATTTCAATTACAACACAGAATACAAAGCATACAGTGCTCAATTTATATAATATTTTATTACAAATATTTGCTCTGTAAAAATGATAAAAGAAATAGTGTTTTTCAATTCACCTCATAGTGCAATCTCTTTATCATGAAAGTGCAACTTACAAATGTAAAATTTTTTTGTTACATAACTGCACTCTAAAATAAAACAATGTAAAACTTTAGCACCTACAAGTCCACTCAGCCCTACGTCTTGTGCAGCCAATTGCTAAGAGAAACAAGTTTGTTTACATTTACAGGAGATAATGCTTCCCACTTCTTATTTTTACAATGTCACCTGAAAGTGAGAATAGATGTTCGCATGGCTCTGTTGTAGTCGGCACTGCAAGGTATTTACATGCCAGATATGCTAAACATTCGTATGCCTCTTCATGCTTTGGCTACCATTTCAGAGGACATGCTTCCATGCGGATGACGCTCATTAAAAAAATAATGCGTTAGTTAAATTTGTGACTGAACTCCTTGGAGGAGAATTGTGTGTCCTGTTCTGTGTTTTACCCACATTCTGCCACATATTTCATGTTATAGCACTCTCTGATGATGACCCAGCATGTTGTTGGTTTTAAGAACACTTTCGCTGCAGATTTGACAAAACACAAAGAAGGTACCAAAGTGAGATTTCTAAAGATAGCTACAGTACTTGACCCAAGATTTAAGAATCTGAAGTACCTTCCAAAATCTGAGAGGGACAGGGTGTGGAGCATGCTTTCAGAAGTCTTAAAAGAACAATACTGATGTGGAAACTACAGAATCCAAACCACCAAAAATGAAAATCAACCTTCTGCTGGTGACATCTGACTCAGATGATGAAAATGAACATGCGTTGGTCTGCACTGCTTTGGACTGTTATCGAGCAGAAGCCATCATCAGCATGGAAGCATGTCTTCTGGAATAGTGGTTGAAGCATGAAGGGACATATGAATCTTTGCGCATGTGGCACGTAAATATCTTGCAATGCTGGCTACAACAGTACCATGCAAATGCCTGTTCTCACTTTCAGGTGACACTGTAAACAAGAAGCAGGCAGCACTATCTCCTACCAATGTAAACAGACTTGTTTGTCTGAGCAATTGGCTGAACAAGAAATAGGACTGAATGGACTTGTAGGCATTAAAGTTTTCTATAGTTTTATTTTTGTACATAACTTTACATTTGTAAGTTCAACTTTCATGGTAAAGAGACTGCACTACAGTACTTGTATTAAGTGAATTGAAAAATACTATTTCTTTTATTTTTACAGTGCAAACATTTATAATACAAAATAAATATGTTAGCACTGTATACTTTGTATTCTGTGTTGTAATTGAAATCAATATATTTGAAAATTTGGAAAACATCCAAAAATATTTACATAAATTGTATTCTGTTGTTTAAGAATGCGATTAATCACACGATTAATCGCAATTAATTTTTTTAATCGCTTGACAGCCTTATTTTTTATTAAATGAATTTTGGCTACAGGTCCAAAATTAGTTGACTGAGAACATTCATGCAATCACAAAATGAAGTGTGTTTCGTGGCTACAGGAAATTTGCTTATAACCTAAGAAGTCTGGAAACAGTCAGGAAACAGAAACAATGCCACATTACCTATATTAGCTAGCCAATCGCGTAGCTCAAATATTGAATTTTGACTGTTTCAGTAATGAATACTGCCATCAGTTACTACAGTGACAGGGGCCCTATAAATAGATAGGTTACACAGGTGAGATTAGCTATTTGCAAACAGTTTATAAGCAATCCAGAAGCTGAAAGTTGCATAAATTAAATCATTTTAAATAGTGAATATATTCAAAATAAATTGCAGTCCACCATTCACAAACAATTTGTGAACAGAAAAATAGCTAAATTGTTACAAAATGTTTGCCTGGCTCATCTAGCGTATACTTTAATGTCTATTGGTATGAATGAGATTTTTCCGTTATTAATTACTATGTTCTCTCACCATTAGAACAGTGCAAGAAACTTTTGTAAAAGAGGGGAAAAACTAAATAGGAGCCTGCATGAAGGAACAGGTTTCAGAGTTAACAATGCATTACAAAGAATTAGGTAGCTCATACCTCTCAAGTTATTGATTCAGGCTTTCTGTATACTCAGGCAGACTTAGCTGTATCAGTTACAGTCCGGTCACATTACAAGGGTTCTTTTCACATACATCATTGCTAGAAACACACAAACATATTCAAAGATGAGATTCTGATACCATTACATGACTTCAAGAGTTGGGGCCGTAGGTCCATTCCTGTGCCTTAATCCAGCCCTGGTTGGGCATGTCTGCGCTAGAAATGCCTGTGAACCAGTGACAGCACCAGTGGAATTTTTTTTTTAATTCCCCTATGTAGGCAAGGCCTTTGTTGAGAATAGAAAGGGAGTTGAAATTTTGCTATGCAAAATGATGAATGCTCAACTGAAGGAAGCTTTCAGCAAGCCTACAGATTTCTGAATAGGCAAACTATCAGGTTTACATAGATTGTAGATGGGCAGAAACCTACTGCAAGTAGGGCAGGGGAGGAAAAATGGGACTGATGCAAAATGGAACAAGTGATAGCGAGGTGCTACTATGACGGGTCCTCTAAAAATACTGATAGATTAAGTTATCCCCTCTCAATGAAGCTGTTGTAGGTAACCCACTATTCAGTGTGCATTACACATCCCCCTCTGTGCCAGATGAACAGAAAACATGGGTCTATTACAGCTCTCAGCTACAGTATGGCTCTTTAGCTCAAAATGTGGAGTTTTATGCTTTAAGCTCTGGAAGCCTCAGTTCTGTTCTCAGTGAGCTGACCAAGACCTCAGCCACCTTACTATATTGTTCCACTCTGGGAGGGCAGTACGTTCAGGAAGGCCTGATTCCCCCTTGGGGTGCCCCGGGTAATGTGAGTGTAAAGTGGATATAAAAAGCTACCAAGTCACAGATGACTATGCAAGGTAAGTGGCTACACATGGTGCAAGGGAGTGGAGAATAGGTAAACAGGGTGAAGTGCTGGCCCCATTGAAATCAATGGGAGTTTTGCCATTGACTACAATGGGACCATCATTTTACCCAGCGCATTTGCCCTTTTGCAGAGCCAACCTATCTACATTGGACTGAAAAAAGGCCTAATATTTAATTTATGTACAGTATGCATGCACAGCCTTTTGCTGCATTGTGACTCTCAGGGTAGCCATCAGGCCTGTTCTCCAAACTTCAGCATTTTCAGGGGTTGGCTCTCTCTCTCTCTTGTTCTAAGGAGCCTCTCTCCTACCCCCATTCCCCACCTTACCCCCCATCTCTTCCAACTACTCCAACATTCTCGCTTTCTCTTTGCACCTTCCTTCACAGCATCCTCACCTGTCTCTTCTCTCCTTCTTTCCCCTCTCTCCTCAGCATGGGAGCTCCAACCCTCCCCCAAGACAGACCTCTTTGCTTCCCCCACCACCACCTACTGAGAGCTTAACGGCACCAGGGTCAAGAAGTTGGTTTCAGGGTTGATGTCACTGGTGGTGGTGTGGCTTGATGTTACAGAACCAGCTGAGACTCCTCCACCCTTTTCTGAGTGGCTGTTCAACTTGCTTAGTTCCACTGGCTTCTCCCCCGAGGTGAAGCATGCAGAAAGTAGTGAATGCTGAGCAGTCAGGCAGGGAAGAGAGGAGGGAATTTCAGTCACTGGCCTCCTGCAACCTCACCCAGAAGCTGAGGAAGTGAACAGCCTGGAGCAGCAAACACAAAGGAAAGTTTTGCTGTTTTTAATATTGGCAGACGGGCAGAGAAGCCAGAGAGGAGGTGAAGGAAAGAGGGAATAGTTCAATAGATTGAGCTTCCAGCCAAAAGATGAAAGTCAGGTAAGCACAGAACCAAGAACCAGCGAAATCCATGTTTACTCTGGCACATCAGTTTCTCTTATGGGGAATCTGAACACGTTAAAGCAAGCACTGAAGCAAAATGCAGGTGGCATAATCACTCAACTTTAATGGGCAGCTTTCTAGAACGTGTGCCCCTTGCAATCTCTCAGGTCAGCCGCAAAGTTCTTGATTTTACCTCAGTCCCACGCAGGAATTAACAAAATCTGCTTCACTCCATACACTTATGCCAAAGATATAACCTAACTCGCAAGCACAGTTTAAGCAATCCTTTCACCTACCCATCCTTCCCAAATATAGGAAGGCACAGCCTGATTACAACAAACGTAATGGGAATGCAGGGGGAAGGGAGTTGAAGTATGAGATAAGAAGAAGCTCACTATGGCTAGGGATCCATATGTGAAAACTTTGGCCTAATTTTCACCTATGAAAGTTCAGTATTCCTTCTTGTAGCCTTTTATTTTATTTAAAGTGAATTTTGTAATGTGGTATTACACTACTGTGGTTTCAGCTCTGCTGTCTACAGTTTCAAGCTTAACAGAGTGAAAGTCACCTCTGCTAGTTGATTCAGAATTAGAGTCTCTAGAAACACAAAGACCAAAGGTAGCGACCACATAGACATTCACAAGTACAAGGTCTGCTCTACACTGTTTTATTGAAGTTACGATTAAAGTTATGATTACCCAAGCATATAGAAATTCTACACGGACCTGTGCACAAGTTACAAATATAGTTATACTCATATCCTTAACAACAGTGTTAGGATCTGATGGTCTCTTATGGTTTGATCATCAGGGATCAAAGAGGGATCAAAGAGGGATGGTTCATGCTGGAGTCTCCCATAAGGAGCTCCATTTTCCCATTCTGGGCATCCCCTTTTTATAATATGATTCTGTCTGTACCTACATTCTGCACATAAAAGTGTCAACCCTCTTTTCTCTTACTGGTCTTTGTCCCCTGGCTACTTAAGGGACCCCAATTTTCTATAGACTGTATAAGTTCTCTTTATTCTCATTAGCATTGACGCACAACCTGTATCCTGTGGTTAAGATACACATTGGAGAAAGATGCGCCTTTACAGTATTTTTATTATCTAATATTAATCTTCTGGGTAATTTTTCACAATCTTACCAGTTGGAAACTCTATTCCCATAATCTTAGGGCATCGGGTTATTTTCCAGTCACTTATATCATCATTTCTTGTCTCCAAGGCCTAAGATAGCTAAGCTAAAGTCATGCAGGCCTCAGCCTATAGGTTCTTGCATTTCAGCTTGTCTTACTCATGTCTAATACTTAGTTCCTCTAAATACTGATCAATTGTATACTTTTATAATCCTACAAATTAACTCTAATTAACATACAATGAATATGTATGATATAACATATTGATTAATCATAACATCACACAATAAATGAAGAATTACTCAAATTGTTGTCTACATTCTACCACCATGCCACCCCAGTGCCGATTTACCTGTTAAAGACCTCGTCCAGTGCTCAACTTTCAGCATATATCAGTAGGTGAAAGCTTACTGTATGAGCTAGATTGCATTGGTGCTGGCAAGATCTTGTACAGCTGCCGAGATAGGACTGAGATAACCAGGCTTTTCACTTTTGGAGTCAGATTATGTTGCAGGCGTGATATATTCCATCTCATAAGGGCAGAAGGCTGCCTATGGATCTCTTCTTTTCTTGGATGATGTTTTACACAGCAAAAGAGACTCAAAGCAAAAGAGCTAAAAAAGCCTTATTTTCTCTAGGCTGCATATTATATTCGGTATATATTTTGTTTACACTAGGAAATGACACTCCAATTACATCTATCCAAACAACGCAGTGTCTCTATTTCATCCTCTCCAAAGTGATAGCATGCCCAGATAACTGGCACAGACTAGTGCCTTATTCATGTCTTTTTAGAGCAAGGGTCCTGAATAGCATCGCCCAGATTTCAGTAGTGGATCATACTAAACCAGACCGGAGATGTGACTCCTATAAAAAGTGAACGGCAGAGGGGGACAACAACAACAACAAAAAGGCATTACATTAACAGTAAGGTCTTTGTTTTAATTTACAAAAGCAAAAGTACTCGTCAAAGCTGCCGCAGGACCCATAGCTCACCAGAAACTACAGCACAACACTTCCCACTGTTCTGAGACCACCTGATACAGGAACATATGCGATGCAACACTTTAATTCTAGGGCTGAGTTACAGTTCTGCAGTTTTAATCCAGAATGTGATTGATTCTGTAGTTTTAAATTTAAACCTTGAATGGTTTGGGGAATAGGGAAAAGTTCTGGGGGAGAAACAAGGGACAGATCTTAAACCAGTTACAAAGTTTATTACTAAAAAAAAACCAGAATGCAATTTTACATTAACAGGATAAGCAACAAATATTTTCTTCACTCTTCAGTACAACCTTCACTTTTTCCCTATAGTTTATAGTGTTTTTCTTTTATATAGATATATATTTAGACATTATATAAATATATACTATACAGGGGCTAGAACAGAGGAGGTAATGATATGTCCACAGTTAAAGTTGTATTGAGACTTGCCCTTACAGCAGGACCAAAATTCTCCCATTTCACACTTCGATTAAGTGAATTTAGGCTAGGATTTCTAAGTGCATAAGTGACTCAGGAACACAAATCCCACTGAAAATCAAAGTGTTTTTGTTTGAGCTTTTTAATCTCCCATTTAGTCTCCATATTCACTAACTTTTGCAGAGGAAAGATTTTTTTAATGTTCCCTTGTAAAAATCTTGCCTGGATCAATCTTTCATTTTTAATTTTATTTATTGGCTGCTCCCTCCAGCTAAACAACCCTGGTCCCCAGAGACTCCAAACCTCCTACACACCCTGACAAAATCTCAAACAGTGGCTACTTTTGAAATATTAAAATTAAAGCTCACAGTGATTCCCTTATTCAGACGAATGGAGACAGCAGGAAAACTTATGGAACTGCTTTTCCAAGGCTACAGCAGACAGCTTGTATAGGTGTTTGTATCTCCCATAACTCTCCCTGCTCCTATGACCCTTACTAGCCCCTATTAATGAAAAGTGTTCAAAGGGCAGGAAGGCAGGGAAGCCCAAGTTGTCAGGCACCCATAACTTAAAGCTCATACTTCTGCTCCTGAGGTATTTTCAGCTGGAAATCGCTCCATCTCCCTCTCCTCCACTCCTCTCCCCCTCCCCATGTTCCAGCCTCTATCACTAACAAGAGGCAAGAAGAACGGAGGGGAGTTGCCAGCTGTTGCAATTTTATCATGAGTCTTGCACTATTTGATGTTTTTCCTCAAAGCCCCAGCTCACAGAGTCATGTGATATTAGACTCTCAGCTTTCATTTTAAATAACATTTTCAACCCACATAGAAAAGCTTGAAAAAGTGACCTAAGTGCACCCTAAAGGCTCAAAAGTCAGAAGGAAAAAATATAAAGAATCCACTTTCTTTTAAAATCTCATGATTTTGGGGGGCCTGACTCACCATCTTCAAATGTTTGTGGCTGGCAATACTGTTTGCAGTCCTCAGAGGCAGAGCTAAGAGCGCTGCAATAAAGCCAGGTTCCCTCTAGTGAATTTCCTGTGGTACCCTAGAGCAGTGGTTCTCAACCCAGGGTATGCATACCCCTGGGGGTACGCAGAGGTCTTCCAGGGGTTACATCAACTCATCTAGAGATTTGCCTAGTTTTACAACAGGCTACATAAAAAGCACTAGCCAAGTCAGTATAAATTAAAATTTCATACCAACAATGATTTGTTTATACTGCTCTATATACTATACACTGAAATGTAAGTACAATATTTATATTCCAGTTGATTTATTTTATAATTATATGGTAAAAATAAGAAAGTAAGCAATTTTTCAGTAATCGTGTGCTGTGACATTTTGTATTTTTATGTCTGATTTTGGAAGAAAGTAGTTTTTAAGTGAGGTGAAACTTAGGGGTACACAAGACAAATCAGACTCCTGAATGGGGTACAGTCATCTGGAAAGGTTGAGAGCCACTGGGCTAAAGGTAAAGCCATGAGCAGGTCCATCAGACCGGAACTTCTGCTGCAGAAGGCAAGGACCTCCCACTTAGCCTTGGACAGCTTGGAGGTGGATAACGAACACTTACTTTCTCCTCCCCCAACACTTCCATTTGCGTTCTCTGTCCTTCAGTTCCATCCCTCCTCCACAGCTATTCTTCCCATGAACATGTTCATTGAGATATCACTTGCAGGTGATCAAAGGGAGGTTGATTGAGCCTGTGGAGGGGACTAATGTATAGAACATAGAGAGGGTGCCGAGTGACTTATCTAGCTGGTTTTTAGCTTTTTACAGTATGCAGTCTAGCAACCTTAAATCTAAATTAATGAATTGCTTATGTGTGGGATTGGGAATGTATGTCATACATATAATGTAACATGACCCACTGTCAACATCACAGAGAAACAGGCATAGAAATACTGTACTGAAATAATTTTCTCTTTTCATATCATAACATCATAGAAGCATAGTAATGGGCTCACAGAGACTTGTGGTACATTGCTTTCACATCATAATCTCACATAGTACTGGCATTGTAATTAGGGGTGGACTGTTCCCAAAAGGTTTGAGGTACAGTCCAGTTCAGTTAAACCTCTACAAGCAAAGATGCTTATCTCACTTTATCCTATGTGAAGTCTCTTCCTCACCGTCAACCCTCTCTACAGCCTCTCTTTCTCCCACTCCAACTGTAGCCTTCTCCTCACCCTCTGCTCTGTCCATCCCTCACCTTTCTTCCCCTCTCTCCTGCTATAATTTGTTCCTTACCTGATACATCCCATCCTGAATCAGATCAATTGCATTCTTACCTCTTTCTGTTTTAGGTATTTCCCAATGCAATTACTAATCCCTCCCCTGCCACCCTGTGTATTTTCCCCCATATACAACACTTTGTTTTTCCCCCCACCCAAGGTCTGTTCTGCTTCCAGCACTCTCCTCCAACCGCCCACAAACCTTTGCTTATCTCTCCCCACCCCGAGCCCATGAGGGGGTCTCACAGCAGGTCTGGCAAAATGCTGGGTAAGCTGCAGTGCTCAAGCCTTGTTTGGTCATAACACTTCAATGACGCATTGTGCATCTGCAACCCCATGGAAACCCTGAAGTATATAAAATATGGCAATGGCAACCAGCCCAGAGGAAATGATCAGAGCTGCCGATGCTCTGCCAAGGCTTTTGTGAGAGATCAGCAAAGGTAAGAGGGAGCCTGCTGGAAACCATCAGGCTGGGAAAGACATGAGATCAGTGATGGGGGTATTATATTTAAATTAATCCAGACAGTCAAAAAGGTTTTATGCTTTTGGGACAGGGGGGAGAGATTTATTTATTTTGGCAGAGGGAAAAGGGAAAAAAGAATTTTAGGACATATTATTGCTATTTTATATTAAAGCATCACTATACAAACACTTTTGGACCAAATTTTGATGTCAGATACACATCTTTAAATCTGGAATAAGATTGTTGAAGTCAGAGAATTCCTAGAGAAACTGGGATCAAAATCTGACCATCTAGATTTAAGTAATTTTTTATTCAAATACATATTTACTCTAGCAATTTTAACACGACATTTCAGTCAAATAGGATATGAAACTCCACTGCTGCTGAATAATAGAGCTGGATGAACTGATTGAGGTAACATTAGAGCCATCCCATCCTTGTACCTTTCCCCATTTTTGGAATAGACCTTGAATCAAGCTCCATCCATGCCCAGGTTTTGAAATGTTGAAACTCAAATTTTAAACTTTAGTTCTAACCTCTGTCTTAGACCAGAATTGGAAGCTGTAGAAGTCACACTCAAAAAAACCTGTTTTCAAGAAATTCCCAGTACTAATATGCAGAGTCAGATTCCAAACGTTCTAATGAGCTTCAAACAAGCAGCCAAAGTTTTGAATGGTTACCAGAATCCACAGTCCAGCCTTTTCAGGTTTTCTTCCTTGCTGAAAACGGGTTTACAATGAACACCAAACTCAAATGGTAATTTGAGCATCAAATCAATAAAAGCACATTATATTGGATAACTTTAAAAAGCTATAACAACTCAGGGGCCTAAAGCACTTTTCCGCTGACTGTTGCGAATCAACCCCAGTTTACATGCCAGTAGCTAGGGTCACAATGCCATTACATTTGTAAGCTAAGCAATCTGGGGATATGGACACAAATTTAGCTCCCAATATCAATTTCTTCTGATTCCATATCCCTGTGTATCACCTGTCTCCAATCCACTGCAGGGCAAATGTCTGCAGAGGGTGGCTTCTATGGTCATGCTGAAGGGTTTGGATTTACTTAGGTTGCAGAGGTCAATATGTCATATGAAACCAAAAAGGAAAAATCATACAGTGCAGTTTTTGTTTGCTCGGAGCTTCTCTAGCTAATAACTAGAACAGCTCTCCTGCTGTGTGATGCAGACATACTGTATATACTGTTGCCATTTTACGTGCATAGTATCTAAAATTCACACATTTTATTCATTTTTACAATTTTGAAACTAAGTTAGTACTTTTATTTTCCCAGCTTCTCCAGCAAATCAGACAGGGGTCCTACAGACAACAGCTTATATTTAACAGCCCTTTTTTTATTCAGCTCTGAGTGCTAAGCACCTTTCAAAATCAAGCCTCTGATACATGTCTAAATATAGATTTAGGAGCTTAACTTTAAGCACTCATTTTTAAAAAATGTTGGTCCTATTACATTGTTGCTCCTTTTCAACCTGAGTGGCTAGTCAAAGTTCGGGGCCCTGGGATGTTCCAGTTGGAAGTAGAAATTGATGGCATTTTGTGTGATGCAATCTTGTTTATGTACAATGAATGTACAAATTCTTGTCTCTCTGAATGCAGAAGGAATTGGGAACAAAAGGAGCATTTTCTTAGCTTACAGCCTCCAAACCTCTTTATCCAACCCCAGACCCAAAAGCGCTCTCTCTCGAGCTTTTTCCAGGGTCATGCTGTGCTTACAGGCTTCTGGTTGGCTATCTTGCCTCTCCCTCTCTCTCGCTGTTCTTTTCTATCTTCAGTTTCAGAAGGTATTGGCGTAGGCCTTTAACATCTAATTATAACCTATATTACATATAAAACCCCTACATTCAAAAAAATCAAAGTAAAAAAGTTAGGCAATTAAAGTTATTTATGCAATTTGCTGTGAACACTTCAGAATTGCATATTTTCATTCTGTTTTTATTTGTGTGGATACAGTGCAATGAAATATACTGAAACATGCTGACAGTACTGAAATGTAACAATCAAAATCAAACTGTGGTATACAACAGACCTCCCCAAAATATAGCTGTTAATGGTTTTCAGCTCTCTGATGGAATTAATGAATAGGAACAACAACAATATGGTTTTGAAAATACCATTTCTTTAAAGCAGAATTTAGAACTTCTGGATCAAACAGGACACTAAGTAGAAAATTTGTGACCAGGATAATTTTTGCTGACCCAGGTCAGATTTTCACACAGTAGTTCAGAGGGTTGGACTCTGACAGAATGATAGTTAATATGATTTGTGGAAATTAGGTACGTTAAAGAAATCTACTTTAACTGGATATTTCTTGGCTTTTAAGAGATTGTATAAGGAGGCTTTTCACCGAAGCAACCTTAATGGTTACCAAAGATTTGTTTGTTGGAATATATACACAATCAATACAACCAATATTTGATATTATATGTATATAATTACATACAACAACTACATTAAAAGATCGTTATTAGGGTCCTTCAGTTTTCCCTCTGCCCTCCACATAACATGCTCCCTGATCATAAAGACTCCACCTAGAGCAGTGGTTCTCAAACTTTTGTACTGGTGACCCCTTTTACATAGCAAGCCTCTGAGTGTGACCCCCTTTATAAATTAAAAACAGTTTTTATATTTAACATTATTATAAATGCTGGGGGTGAAGTGGGGTTTGGGGGTGGAGTCTGACTGCTCAGGACCCGCCCCCCATGCAATAACCTTGCAACCCCCAGAAGGGTCACAACTCCCAGTTTGAGAACCCCTGACCTAGAGCATGGTCCCCAACCAGACCATGGACATAGAGATTTCATTTAAGTGATTGTATATATAGCACTGTTCTAGCCATAGCTTTGTGGCTGTGGAGAGGGTGAGAGGTATATGCCCTAGGGCAGGACTTATATGGTTTGAGTTTTGAAAGACTCCTTGTGTCTCTGTGGTTTAGAATTTTAAAGCAATATCCAACAGTCTCACTATGTATATGTGGCTAAGAGTGCCTCCCCCCACCCTCCCACTGATGACAGGAAGTAGAAGCAGGAGGGGACATGCATAATTGGGAATCTCTCGACCAATTTTTGAGACATACTAGCCCTGTTATGCCTTATTCATTGAACATCAACCAAACCCCACACTGGATACAGAATTACCAATTTCCTCATAGGGTTGTTCAACAACATAGCATCTAGACCCCACAAATAAACCCTTACAAGTCCCTGCTGAGTTACCAAAGTATAATTATCCCCATTTTACAGATAGGGAACTGAGGCTCAGGGAGATTAAGGCTAAAATTTGCAAGTTTTCACCAATTTGAGATACTTAGGGCCTGATTTTTCAGAGATGTTGAGCATCTGCAGCCCCCCGGGATTTCAGCTGCAGTGAGAATGTTCAACACTTCTAAAAATCGGGCCCTAGGTGTCTGAAGTGGGGCACCCAGAAAATGAGAACATGATTAATAATCATCATCTTTTTGGGAAACATCACGTAGGACATGTGCAGCAGAGAGAGAGAGAACCAAGTTCCAGGTCTCCTACGTCTCAATACACTACCTTCACCACAATACCATCTTCTTTTCTCCTCCAGCCATCTCCCTCATTCATGCACATCTTCCCACTTCTGCAACAAAAAATTTGGGGCCATCACAGAAAGCAGCTTCAAGCACTTAAAAAAAGTGATTCTTTCTTTGAGCACCCTTCATTCAAGACACTGAATAAGGCAGGGATCCTGTGGAAAAAATAGTTGGGGAGTCCTGGAAGGAAGGAACCTGACTCCCAGCCTAAAATGAGGTGGAATTAGGAGTGGGTAACCTGCTTGGGCACTTGGTCAGGGGGAAATAAGTTGTGAGTCCTCTTCCCCAGAGAGTTGTGTAAAGGGACTGGTGTGGACCCCCAAACACAACTGAATGGCCTGAGGGCTGCCAGGCTGGATTACATTGTCTGTTCTAGAAACAAATTGAATATAGTTTTAGAAACAAAATGATAAAACACCAGTATGGTGTTATTCCCACGTTCCCTGAGTAGTGCAGTAAAATCTACTGATTTCAGAGCTGATGAACAGATGTATCAAAATCTAAGAAAATTACACATTTTTATGATGAGGGACTCCTATGAACACAGATTTCAATGTGGCACAAACAGATAATTGACCAGTTCCAGCTTTTGACACAAAAATACGATGAGGATTTTCCCCTCTGGATTTTAACTGCAGAAGAAAAGAGGCTGTCACCTAAACTTTATCCTCTGTGACAAAGTTCCTGCGCTACCTTGGCGGGTCCTGCGCTCATTGGTGGATTTGCTCGCCTTGGAGCTTCACGGCAGCCCTCAGCTTGGCCGTTTTCCTGAACCCACAGTCCAGGTCGACTCCTCCTGTGTCTGGCCAGGAGTTGGGAGGATTTGGGGGGAACCTGGGCCCGCCCTCTACTCCGGGTTCCAGCCCAGGGCCCTGTGGACTGCAGCTGTCTAGAGTGCCTCCTGGAACAGCTGTGTGACTGCTACAACTCCCTGGGCTACTTCCCCATGGCCTCCTCCCAACACCTTCTTTATCCTCACCATAGGACCTTCCTCCTGGTGTCTGATAATGCTTGTACTCCTCAGTCCTCCAGTATCTGCATTCTATTATTCTCCTATAGCCATCTGGCCTGACCCTGTCACACCTCCTTTCCCCTCCCACCATCCCTCCCAAATTCCACATGAACACACATAGATCATGTCTGGCTCTAAATGTAAATATACAGCCGTAAAACAGAGCTAAAATTAAAAGACGAGTCCAAGGAACAAAAACAGCCAACAAATGTATCTTGTTAGACTGCTCTCAGAATAAGATTTTTATCAGGAATGTTGTTGTCAGAGGACACCAGAATAATTTTCTCCTAATAAATTTCTATCTTATGCAGAGAAGCTACAATTCAGCCAGTAAGAGGCAAACTCTTGGGGTATGACTCAGTCAGTTCTACTACCACTGGATTAGATGTGTGTCCACGTTTCAAAATACAGTGAGCTAACAGATCTCATAAATGGGCTTTGAGGTATTTTTAAAAACATAAAAAGAAAAGGAGTACTTGTGGCACCTTAGAGACTAACCAATTTATTTGAGCATAAGCTTTCGTGAGCTACAGCTCACTTCATCGGATGCATACTGTGGAAACTGCAGAAGACATTATATACACAGAGACCATGAAACAATACCTCCTCCCACCCCACTCTCCTGCTGGTAATAGCTTATCTAAAGTGATCACTCTCCTTACAATGTGTATGAAAATCAAGGTGTGCCATTTCCAGCACAAATCCAGGTTTTCTCACCCCCCCTCCCCAAACACACACACACAAACTCACTCTCCTGCTGGTAATAGCTTATCCAAAGTGACCACTCTCCCTATAATGTGCATGATAATCAAGGTAGGCGATTTCCAGCACAAATCCAGGTTTTCTCTCCCCCCCCCCCCAGACTCACTCTCCTGCTGGTAATGGCTCATCCAAACTGGCCACTCTCCTTACAATGTGTATGATAATCAAGTCTTTATGCAAGGTAGCCTATTTCCCCTTGTTTTTTCCTACCCCCCCCCCCCAGATGTTCTGGTTAAACTTGGATTTATGCTGGAAATGGCCCACCTTGATTATCATGCACATTGTAGGGAGAGTGGTCACTTTGGATGAACTATTACCAGCAGGAGAGTGAGTGTGTGTGTGTGTTTGGGGTGGGGGGGTGAGAAAACCTGGATTTGTGCTGGAAATGGCCCACCTTGATTTTCATACACATTGTAGGGAGAGTGGTCACTTTGGATAAGCTATTACCAGCAGGAGAGTGAGTTTGTGTGTGGGGGGGGGGGGGCGGAGGGTGAGAAAACCTGGATTTGTGCTGGAAATGGCCCAACTTGATTATCATACACATTGTAAGGAGAGTGATCACTTTAGATAAGCTATTACCAGCAGGAAAGTGGGGTGGGAGGAGGTATTGTTTCATGGTCTCTGTGTATATAATGTCTTCTGCAGTTTCCACAGTATGCATCCGATGAAGTGAGCTGTAGCTCACGAAAGCTTATGCTCAAATAAATTGGTTAGTCTCTAAGGTGCCACAAGTACTCCTTTTCTTATTGCGAATACTAACTAACACGGCTGTTACTCTGAAACCTTTAAAACATAGTAGTGCTAAAAGCTTACCATTTACTTAAAAAAGATTTGGTTCTTTTGGTTATTGCTGACTTTTCCTTTTAATTCAGAGGAAGGGAGTATGCATAATTTCACATTCCTTGCAAAGCTGAAAGAAAAATATTGGTCTAAATAGGGCTTTATCTTCTTGTGTTGCTGCTTTGATTCACAGAAATTAAAATACATTATGTCTTTATATTGCATTACTTGCAATTCCTCTGAAATATTTATCCTCTCCCTTTAAAAATGTCTGCGAAAATAAGTGTGTGTTAGGATATTAGAGGATTAGTTCAGTCAAACAGTGCTAATTATAGGTTTAATTGCTTATATGTGAAAGTCATTTATTTAAATTAGCTGCATCAAACATACAGTGTGCCCAAAAACTGAAACACTGTGTTACTGGAAACTAGGTTTGTTTGTCCCCACCCCCTAAAAAAAACAGGACATGCAAAAAAAAAAAAAAAAAGAAGAAGAAGAAGAAGAACAATGTCCCTCTATGTACTGATCAGCAAATGTGTTTAAACCCTAAGCTCCCTCCTCCTCTCCCCCTGGGGTCAGAGAGCAGCCTCATTTGAACAATGACTAATGGAATGCATTGAAATGTGTGGGGGGTTGCAAGGAGAAATACTATTCAAGCCAACAAACTTATTTCATTTGTGATTTAGAGGAGCACTACACCTTTTCCCTGAACTTCTCCAGGGAAACAATGAATGGCCATCTCAAGGTTATGTAAGAGTTGATATTTGGGATGGAAGACATTGTACCACATTAGGTTTTAAATAACTAGGGTTTTTGTCATGTCACAGGAATTCTGCAAAGCAAAAATGTTGCTTAAACAGCAAAAAATCCAGTCAGAGACATTCAGGAGTAAGGTGAGTACAGCAGTGATTAAATGAATACGTTTATGAATGAACAAATACATTGTATTAATACACAGACTGATAATATTACTACAGTAGGTGGGATGGACTTGTATTCTGATCTGAGAAGGAAAAAAAAAAAAAGAGCGAAAAGCCAAGGAAGCCTGCTGATTTTCACCATCAGGAAAGCCTAGGTAATTAACATACAGAGGAGTGCCTGGCTGCCCATCCCTCTGTCTTCTTGTGGTGACAAAATAATGCATATAAGATATTTTTTGTAAAAGAAACAAAGAGAAGCAGAAGACCTGGTACTTCCTCAGGTGAGACATATCAAGTTTTCATGTTCCATATCTCTGCTCCTTCAGTACTCAAGTTGTATCTGAATGTTATTGCATTTTTCTAAACCTTCATGTTGATATTAAGCTCCAGTATTCTCAACCACGTTATGGAAGTACAAACACAGCAGCAAAGCGTGGTGACTGCAGAAAGCTCCTCTTAATTTAATAAGGGTTTTTAAACAGACTGCTATGCCCCATTGACTGTGCAGGAAAGCTATTTTTGCAGAAGTTCCCAGCTCATGAATATCCTTGTACACGTCTCTATGCATTCCCTTCCTCCGCGCCCCCTTCCCCTTTTCCTGCTGAGAGGGTCACATAGCCATAGGAGAGCCTGCCCCCCTATTTACATATCAGTGTGCAGATTATACACTGAAGAATAGTACTGCAGTTTACTGCTTCCAATTTTTTTTTAACTTTAAAAATCTCGTTTGTATGAATCTATTTTTATTTTGTTTTTAGTTTGGCATAAGAATTCATTCTGAGTTAGGATGTGCCTATATAAACAATTGTAGTATTTCAGTTTTGTGCTGTATAGTGCCTTGCCCTTGAGATCTCACAATGTGAAAATGTTTACAAACTTTACCAGTTTCAGAGTAGCAGCCGTGTTAATCTGTATCCGCAAAAAGAACAGGAGGACTTGTGGCACCTTAGAGACTAACAAATTTGAGCATAAGCTTTTGTGATGAAGTAAGCTGTAGCTCACAAAAGCTTATGCTCAAATAAATTTGTTAGTCTCTAAGGTGCCACGAGTCCTCCTTTTCTTTTTACCAGTTTTGTAGATGAGTAAACAGGCAGAAAGAGGTTACGATTTGCCTGTGGTCACACAATGAATCAGTGACAGACAGCTGGGAATATGCTCTACTCTGGAATCCCAGCTAACTCTTCCCTGGTCTGATTACTAGACGCGCCTGACTCCTGTCTCCCCTTAAATACTCTAGCGCACATATAAAAACAGACTCTGTGGTGTCTCAGCAGAAATACTATCAGAAAACCGTAGTGTATGTAAAAAGGGGCCATAAGGAGATGATGTTTCAAATTTAGAAAGAGTATTGGTGAGACTTCCCTGAGATTCAATCTCAATTGAGTGGATTTCCATTGTGATCAGGGAACAGCATAGTAAGAGTGAGACTTGGAGATGCAGCCTCAGGGGATTTATGTGGTTATAGCTCTAGATGATCCTGTAACACGTTGGAAATGAGATACAAAGGGCTCTATTCTGCCCTCATTTACATAGCACTTAACTTCAGATTTTCATGCCACTTAAACAAGAATGTCACATAAAGCATCTCACTCATTTAAAATGATATAAACTATTCTCCCATCAAGATTATCCCATGCAGCTCAGATCATGTTACATTTACATGAGCAGAGATGGACTTTGGAAAACTGGGACAGAGATTAAAATAGAGGCTGTGAGAAAATTAAGCTGAATTCTCCTTCATGCTCAGAAGTATGCAGCCAAATTAGGCATAGCCATTAGAACTTCTCTAGTAGTCTGTTTACATGTGTATTTATTAGTACAAATAGGTGTGTTGTACTGTAGTTTATATAAATGTACATGCACTTTTTCACTAGGAATCTACTGGAACTTTCAAAATGTCATGCTCTAAAAAAACTGTCATCTAATCTGCTGTTGTCTATGTACATATAATATTGAGAATAAAGGGGATGGTTACATTGCAAATGCCACATGTCATATTCATTATGTTATCAGAAATAAATGTTTCCTATACTTACATATACATTACTGCCATTAAAAAAAATATTTGACAGTTACCAAGCAGAGGTATGACTGATCCCTATTTTCCCCCTATATTACATGTAGAGAAATACCATGTCATCTTCATCTCCATTTCTACTGTATGTGGTAATGTGGCAAATGTTGACTTTGAAGGGAAGCTATTATACAGTGTGTGTAACACACCACTTTTTATGCTAAATCCCACTTGAATATATTAGTGTGTCTAATACACTAGTCTGCTGTACTACCCACCAAGGACTTTTACCTTCTAACGGTAAAACAAACGCACTCCAGCCAACCAAAAGAGAAGGATTATCTGGGTATGATATTTTTATGCATACCAATTAGTCCAGATACAATGGTTAAATTTCAGATGCTAACTATTCTGGCTACAATGCCTAATAGGATACCAGCTACAGGTGTGATTTTATTCTCCAGTAGGATCGAGGATAATTTTACTCTTATGTAGGCACAAACTGTACAACTCTCATCAAAGTCAACAGTAGTTTCAAGTACAATAGCCAAAGGGCAGAATTTGGGCTTCTCTGTGATCTTTTATTGCTGTGCTCTTCACGATCAATCAAGAATTTATCTGGTATTTACCTTGATTCTTTTTGATTTACACCTATTTTGTAATATTGCTGTTATATCTGTTGGATAGTTTTAGGACATACCTACTTCAGAATGTTCCATTTGGGAAATATATAGGTTATCAAAGCATGAATATAGAGGTATTTTGCATTGACATGGTTGTGAAGTGTAAAGTGTACTTAATTTGTCTGTGAAAATCTCAGAAGGTTCTGTTTGGGATCAGTTTCTTTGGATGTTTATCCAAACTAGAGCTAAGCAAATACTTGGGGGAGGGGGTGGGGATGTTTGTGAATATTCACTCAAACATTTTGAATTTTACTCAGCTGTATTGATGCTCCATCGTTTTCACTGTCCAAAATGTTATAGCAACATATGCACTAGCAGAAGTATTCAAAGCTACAGCAAATTGCAAGATAATACTGGGTAATATTCAGTGAAAGCAAATTTCAAATTTGAGTAAACCGATTCTAAGAGTTACAGTCCTGCAATCAGAAAATAGGAACAATACTCTCTCTGTCAGAGGGTGGAGATGGATGGCAGGAGAGAGATCACTAGATCATCTGTTTCTGGTCAAAACAAAAATCTCTTAAATTTCTAATACCCAGTGTTTGCGTAGGACCAGCTTGAGCTCTATGGACCAAAATATTATTCACCAGATAATTTTGAACAATGAATTAATTTGTGAAGTTTGCAAGCTGCTTGAAGATAATTCATGAACAGGAACAAATATATGTATAAAATTACCAATTAGCTCTTTCAGCTCTAATCCATGGGCTGGAAATCAGGACAGAACAACTATTCCTTTATCACAAGATTACTCCTAGTTCACTTCTGGTCCCAGACGAAACTAAGAAGCACAGGGACATGTCAAAGTTCAAAATAATGCCAAGGGATAAAGGATAGAGAGTTACCTACATTTTTTCCAATCTCAAATAATTTTCAGTTTGGGTTTGATCTGAGTTCTGGTTGAAAGATGAGGGGGCTTCCTATTTTATCCAAACCAGTTCACTTGTCCCCATCATGCATCTATTTACCACCTGTTAGATAACCAAAGGGTGTAGTGAACTGAACAGCTACGGCAGGGTTGGTCGAACTGTAGCTCATGATCTGCATGTGGCTCTTTTACAGCTAAAGTGTGGCGCGTGGAGCCTCCCACGCCCCCACCCCACATTCTCCATCTAACAGACTGGGGAGGGAGCTTGGGGCTTCTGCCCTGCAGTGGGGTGGTGGGGTTAGGGACTTCTGCCAGAGACAACAGATGCCTGCTGAGAGTTGGGGGGGAACAATTTAAAAGTTCACCCCCCCACCCCCAATTTGAGGCATGCCCCCGCTCTTACCCTCAGCGGCCCCACCCTAAAGTTCCCAGATGTTAGCTCTGCGAGGAGAGGCAACTGCAAAAGCAGGGTTCTCCCTGCAGCTCCCAGCTGTTTGCTGCAGCCCCTCCAAAGCTGCATCTCTCAGCTTGCCAGCTCCAGCAGCTACTGTACAGGGCGGGAGCCTTGCAACATTATGTGACTGAGTGGGGCCAGCAAACCCTGGCAAAAATCTGGGGGGGATGTCACCGCACATGGACCCCCACGTGTCTCCTCTGGCTTCTGCCCACTGGCAAGGGGGGCTTTAGGGCTTCACCCCAACAAGGCTGGGGCTAAGAGCTTCAACAGGATTGGGGCTGAAGCCCCAGACCCCCCGACCCACAGGGCTGAAGCCGCAAGCCCCTGCAGTTGTGCCTCATGGGGCTGAAGCCCCAGCAGGCTCACCCTGGCTCTCAAACTTCTGAAGATTGTCATATGGAGGACCTATACGTTTGGCCACCCCCGAGCTATGGAATGGGTGAAGACTTCTTCAGTCACATGTGCAGTCTAGGAACTTGTGCATACAAAGAGCATATGTTTGGCTATTTTTTCAAGCTGTTTTCTTCCACAGACCTCACAAGACTGCTTATCTGGCACTACTTGCTCAGCCAAGGAACAGTGATCATTGACTTTATTTTTATAACTCTAAAACATGATTAGCGCGCTAACCATCAAAGAAGTTGCATACCCTTCACACAACATAACAAAAGAAGGCATCTAGTTGCATTGGCCTCATATGTCATTGTACTACCACATCACAAGTTGCTGCACTGATAGAAGAAGTCACATATCCTCTAAAACAACAAGGAAGAAAAAATGCATCTATAACAGTCTTTGAAAGGTCTGTAAATGCATGTTAGGCACCAACTAAATTTCACCAAAACAATACAAGCTGCACTGACAGCAAAGTCATAAAGTCACATAGAATTTCAAGTTGCCATTGGGGAACACGACTGTATAAAGCGTATGCATGTGATATTTCTAAATGAGTCCGTCTTTGATCTTCACAAGGATGACTATATAACCAGAACATAAAATGAGCTCTTTAGGCAAATTGAATACAGGTACAATAGTCATTCTTAAAACTTCCACTTGTCTCATGAGTATCTTAAACAACTAAATTTTACCTCAAGTTGCTGGTTCTTCTTGTGGAAAGGGCCAACATTTATATGAACTGCTGGCACTTAAAACAATGCCACCACAATCTCATGCAGCAAAATGTAACAATAGAGAGGGTAAATAAAGATAATTTAAGTTTTGGGCATCACTTTGGCCAGCATTCTGAAGTCAACTAGAATCCAAAGAAACACCACGGACCACTCCTACCTTCCCATCTCCCTGGCTGTCTAATGGAGTTCTTCAAGGGGACAGAAGCAGGTTTCAGACAGTATGAGGTTCCCCTACTTAATTTTTTTAGCTACCTACTTGAGACCCAGGCTGCACGTGGCATTTCCCACTGGGAGAGAGAGGAAATTCATGGAGGGAAATAGGCCATTTTTTGCCTTCCAAAACTGCCTTTTACTCAGATATTTTTGTGGGGAAGAGAGGATTGAAAATATATTTTTATTTGTGTGTCATATTTGTGACAAACATGGGACCATAGGAAGCCACGTATTTTTGAGCAGAATTCCCAGTGACTTCCATTCAGATCGTAAGCTCTCGTCTCGTGTGTAAATCCACGAAAGCCAGGCCCACTGAGCATGGCACTCTGTCCCTCTCTAGTGGTGGGTAGGCAACTAAACATTGATGAGCCTGTTACAGCCTGGGCTAAGAGAACTGGCTCTTTTAGCTCAGGCAGTAGAGGCTTATGTATTAAGATGCAAAGGTCCTAGATTTTCTCCCTGATGCAGACAACCCAACCAGGGTGGCAGCGTTACATACAGTTCTTAACACAACATAGCCTAAGCTCTGTTAGAGCCTCTAAATACTCCTGAAATACAAATAAAATGGATACCAATATAAGGCGCACACATAGAGAGAGAGGCAGTTCCAGGAACTGTATGAATTATATTGCCAGGCCCTTCCGCTATCAAATACAAACAACATGTAGGGGTGTACATTTTCAGAGAAATGGGTGCACTGTTACTCATCTAATCTGACCATCACGTGTGCTTTATTGAAGTGAGATGAGACAAGCTGAGCTGTTAAAAAGAATTTCCCTTTTACTACTTTAATTTTCCTTCTTATGCATGCTCCTTCATGCTGTAGCGTGGGCACTGAAGGCTGAATGAAAACACCTTAGTGCACCTCTCAAGGGTAGTCATAATTTTTCAGCTTTTTGGGAGGAGAGGGGTTTAAGAGAGAGATTTTCCTAAATTCAAAGTACAAAACCTACAGGTAATTTGATTGGTACCTGGGAAACAGGAGGGGGAGGGAGGCGTGGGGAAGGAAACAGGGAGAGTGAAGATGTGGCAGAGCTTGTATTTCAAGACACAAATAAATGTCTTTACTGTCAAACTCGTATCACCAAGACATTAGTTCATCTTTGTCTGTAACAGATAAAATATTGCTGATAGGAAGTTTTGCTGTAATTCATTAATTACTAACCATATTTAAACAAACCAAACATAGTCAGGCTTTCTGGAATGTAACGTGTATGAAGGATACTGTACTAAATAAAGTTGCATAACTTTCCACACCTACTTTGTGTACAGTAAACCAAAAGTAATTCTGCAATTTGACAAAATTTCTGCAACATGGACAGAGACAGTATAAACAGTCCAGTACAATATGGGGAGAACAGCTCACTGCTGTTAGCAGGAGCCCTCTTTCTCTGACAACTTCAGAAATGCATTTTAATAGAATAGCAGCCACTACAAAATGATGGTGTTGGCTGGCCCATATACTATATCACTAATTAGAGAGAAGGTATTTACCAACAAAGTTTCAAATAAGGTATAGCAAATGGTTGAATATATTAAACGTTAGTATTTTTGATATGATACCAAAGAGGTTTACAGAACTATGACAGCTGGGAAGAGGCAGAGGGCTTTTTCTAATTTGACTTTTTCCACAAGTATCAGTTAAATACATACATGTGAGGCACTTTTGCAAAGAATCAGAAGATTCTTCCACACTAGAAGATAGAGACATAAAAAAGCAATGTTATTTTAGGAGAGGCTGCAGGAAAGTTTGTCCTAATTTCGAGAACTTTGCTTCTCATAGACACATGAATTGCTATGGAGATAAGAAAGGGGAAAGTTAATTTTACATACACATGCGCATATACCAGCTGCTGAGCAAAGCATATTATACAGAAGCCTCAACTGACATTAGAGCTCCATTGTGCTAGGCACAATACAAACACACAGTGAAAGTGTGTCCCGGCACAGAAGAGCTTACAATCTAAACAGACAAGACCCAAAGGGTGGGAGATGAGGACTATAAGTATCCTATTTTAGGTTTCAGAGTAGCAGCCAAGTTAGTCTGTATTCGCAAAAAGAAAAGGAGGACTTGTGGCACCTTAGAGACTAACCAATTTATTTGAGCATAAGCTTTCGTGAGCTACAGCTCACTTCATCGATGGAGGCTCACTTCATCGATGAAGTGCATCCGATGAAGTGAGCTGTAGCTCACGAAAGTACTCCTTTTCTTTATCTTATTTTAGAGGATGGGGAACTGAGGCAGAGAGAGAGTAAGATTCTAGCATCACACAGCAAGTCTAAGGTGGAGCTCACAGTTGAATTCAGATCTCATGTGTCTCAGTCCATTGTCTTCCTCTTTGGTAGAGGATACATGAATAAACTATAGTTGTGACCCCATGGAAAATGTAATAGAAGCAAGTTGTCTGAGCAGCAGCACAACAACTGAAGTCAATGAGCAACAACTGAAGTTCTACACAGGAAGAACTGGTTCCAGGATTGGTTCATAAGAATCTCTTTATTTTGGCCATTATTGATACATTCCTGTGAGCAATGGATTTAAGAAAAGGTCATTTGAAATGAAAAATGCCTAGTGCTAACATTCATTATCTGTATTTCATAGTATGCATCTGTGATGGAGGGACTGGGACCTGCTCATTATGTACACTGACGAAACAAACATTGTTCGGAGGGTTTTAACAAGAGGTCTTACCTAAAATGGATATAGATAGCCAAAGCAGTCTCTGAAAGAGGATATGTGAGCTAGAGCCTTTGAGGGATTGCTCTTAATCATCACTAATGGATCTGGATATCCTCAATGGTCCATGTCCTAAAGAAAACAGTGAGTCCAAACCGTATTATGTGTGTAGATAACTGGAGGGAAGCGGGGAGCGGGGATGGGGAAAGTGTTTTGGAAAGTAAGGGGTAGTATGCCCTAAATCAGGGCAGACTTGATAAGAGAGCTTTCCTAATTAATAAAAAAGGAGTTGTTGGTCTCTGGACAGGAAAGGATGCTGACAGCTGGACCAAAGTACTCAGAGAGAAGGAATTGGTTCACGA
This sequence comes from Eretmochelys imbricata, assembly GCF_965152235.1. Lineage (NCBI taxonomy): Eukaryota > Metazoa > Chordata > Testudines > Cheloniidae > Eretmochelys > Eretmochelys imbricata. The sequence goes on along the minus strand of NC_135575.1, from coordinate 114,700,707 downwards.
GGGATGTAAGTGATTCACTTTTCTTCCCCCCCCACCATAACTAAATTGAAAATGCCTCATCTGGTTTAACTGATGAGAAGTGTTAGTCAACTGTTTCTTTTGTTTTAATTCCATTTTCTCTCTGGTTTTAATAAATCTTGTTTTGATTAAGATTACAATTGTCTGTGGAATCTAAAATCCTCTATCAGTCTCATTTGGGTTACCATCAGGCCATGGCAGGCACATACCAGGGAAGAAGCCAAAACACCAAGAAGGAAGGGAGTACAGGTGATGGTGTTGATCACAGCATCTTTCCAAGGAAAGTTACTCATCCTTCCTCCTTGGCCTCAGCAAGTAGCCACAAATGAGCACCATTCCTGGAATATCAAAGAGAAGGTTGACATGCTGGCAGAGTCAAAACAGTAAAATGCAGTATATCTGTTAAATATCAAAGACATTTCAGGACAATGAATGGTTTAATGCCCACCAACACTTACAATTTTCAGAAACAAGAGGAAGCCTTCATGCCTAATTGGTCCTGTTGACACCTGGTATTATATAGATGTGTATATAGATTTATCGGTTTTCACTGATGCCGGTAAAATCCACGCTAAAAAGGTCTGCTAAGAATAAAAAGCATTGACTTTAAGTTTGAATTTTCTTGCTATAGTTCACTTAAGTTAGACCAGTGGTTCTCAAACTTTGGTGCATGGAACACTGGTGGTCAGAGGAGCTGCTTCTGTAACAGTGTTGAAGTTAGAGAGACAAGGTAGGTAAAGGTAACATCTTTTACTGAACCAACCTAAGTGAAAGAAAGAAGCTTCTGAGCTACAAAGAGCTCTTCAGGACTTCTTCAGTGTTGAAGTGTCTGTCACCTTCAAGCACTTACACAGGTCAGGATCCTTTTACTGTTTCCAAAAGTTTGGTGTGTGGGTGTGTGTGCGGGGAGAAAGCAAGCATCATTCTGCATGCTTCAAGGACTTTCTTCACTGGGCATTTGCTATACAGTTAACCACATTTCAAATTTGTGGATGACTCAATAATTGTACACAGACACAATGTAGGACAGATCTAAAACTATAAAAACGAGAGGAGATTCAGCAGGAAAAAGTGTGATGGGAAGAAAAATAAGCAGCAAAGACAGAAAATGAGAGGATGCAAATAAACAGCTGCACCCCTAGGATTAAAATGAGTTTATTTTCATTGAGTCTCTGTAACACTGTCTTAATATGAGCTAAACCTTAGGTGCTAAAGGATGAGGGGTGGGAAGGCGTGCGTGTCCAAAACAGATTTTTATCCTAAGAAATGGTCCATTATCTGAAAAGCTTTAAGAGCCACAGAGTTAACCCCTACATTTTGAACTGATATAGCTGTCCTTTATACTGTATTTTAAAGTGGTTTTATTTAGTAACTAAGGTAGTTGTACATAGTTTTGATCTCAGAGGAAATCTACTGTATAAGAAACCCCCGTATACTATGGCTGAAGCCAATGGAATTTCATTAAGTACTCTCAATAACTTAATGTATAATTGTTAGAATTCCCTGTTGCCAGAAGCTGGGAATGAGCGACATCAGATTGGTCACTTGATGCAGGTAAAAATTAGTGCTTTCAGCTTCCCCTGCCAATACATTGGTGGAAAGGAAGCACTTGGCAGAGATGCAGAATTTGCCCCTCTCCCAAAAACCATGTTTACTGGAAGAAGGTTGTGGGGGAGCCAGGCATGAACCATTCCTCCACCTTAAGAACAGTGCTGGGGGAGGACTATGAACAGCATACAACCTTGTCCAAAAAACAAAGCTTCCAGGAAATGAGCGGGGAGGCAATGGGATGACCATGGACACGTCACACCCTAAGAAAAATGTTGTTGAAGTGGAAGGTTCAGAACTTCCTCCTGAAAGAGTCCTGGAGTGGAGGATGGTAGCAAGGTCATGAAGACTTCTCCATAGTAAGCTGTGTGGAGCTTCCCCTGTGGAGAAGGTTGCTGCCAAGAGGAAGTTGGGCTGCAGAGCCTCCCTAATAATAATTCCTGCAGATGGGGGCAGAGGGCTGCACAAACCTGGCACCAGAGCACAAGGAGAAGCTCTCAACAACAAAGGTGGAAGAAGCTCATTTTTCTCACAAGCATCCAGACCAGTCTATAGCTATCCAAGCTGACTCTGAGGTTCACCCATCAGCTATACAGTGTTTGTTTCCTTGATGAGGATTTTTTTCCCCCAGGCAGAGCACAACGAGGCAAGGAAAGCCTCTGACCGCCACCCAATAAAATAACAACACATGAAATGAGGCAGAAGGCTCTCTCCTCTTCCCCATCATTTCCCCAGAAAAAGATCTGACGGTGGGAAAGGGCTATAGAGAGAAATACCAGTCTAATCCAAGTTCATTGTTTAGCAGCCAGTTCTAAGTCGTGTATTTAAGAGAGAAAGGGAGATTGAATCCTCACCACTGCTCCCTCCACCCAAACTCAGTTCCTTCCAAGACAGTTGCACACAATTCCTTCTTCTAATAGACATTTTTTTAAAAAAAATTCCTTATTGCTGTCAGCTTCTTTTTATTTAAAAATTGAGGCTGTGACAGCATGTGGGTGTGTGAGCCATGTGCGAGCAAGGTTGTTCAGGCACAATGATTAGTAGAGACATGCCAGAGTACCTACAGGAGATACTAGGACAGCATTTACAGAATGCTGGTCACCCAATGACCTGCACATAGCAAGGAATTAATCCACCTGCCCTGCTACTGCTTACCAGCAAACACAGTTGAGTGATTCAGACCAATCACTGAATCTTTTCTCAAATATTGGCAAAGTATGAGCAATAAATATTTTAATGCAATGTTAGCAGATTTTTTTTAAACTATGAGATTTCTTTTAAAAATAGATTACTACATAGATCAATATAACCTGCAGAATAAATCTTTCCAATAATGATATACAAGAGATTGTGACTCTATCTGTTGGTCTGAAAAACCAAAAAGCTGAGCATTTTACCAAACTAGACGTGATTTTACCTTAAGGGAAAAGCCAGAATGAAGCAACACAATGCTATTTAGAAGAGGAAGCATGTGAGGACAGGATTTTCTTTTTTCAGTTCTGCAACTGGAAATTCATGTATCTCAAAGTTTTCAATGCATTTTAGTCTACTGAAAAAACACCATGGTTTACCTGAAGCTGTCCCTCTGGGTTCTTTAGGAATCCGTAATGGCAGATAGCTCTGCAGACTTGGAGGAAATGCAAGTGCATTCTAGTATATCAACGAATATAAAAAGAAATTCCACTATTTTGAGGATGATGCTGTAAAGATAAAGTGGGGAAGAAAGTGGGGACATTAGATAATCCCCATAGAAGACTAACTCTTTGATCTCCAGCATTTACATGCATTCCTTTACACTTTGTACATTGCTGGTGTTTGATTTCTTACCAACAAAATACCACTACAACCCACATTTGAGCATTCCAGAAATAAAAATTCTACTTGATCCAGTTACATGCCTTCTAAATGCTGAGGGGAAAAAAGTGAGGTCTTCAAATGACCACAATTAATAAGTTATCAGCCAAACGCCAACCATTAATAATGTCTATTTAGTTTAGCTGCCTCTAAATATTAAGTCAAGCATGGCTTCTGCCTCCTCCACTAGAGTTGAGGGGTTACCATGATTTCAATGTTCCGTCTCTGATCAAATAGGCAAGTCATGCTCAAGGGATTGTGTAGGTGGAAATGCATTAATGCAGACATTTTCTTCACCACATTTCTGTTTGCATTCTGAACCAAGCCTAGTTTATAAGAGTTTTGCATCAAATTGCATGATTAAAACTCACTTTCACCTGTGTGCTTGCCTGCAGCTGCCATGGCCAACTGACCCCACCATGGGCTAGTTTTTTCTTTTGATTCAGCTCCATCTTTGAAATATTCACATATTTGAGCAAAGGGAAATAATGAGGTATGATTTCTCGCGATATTGCCTGTCTGCTTAAATAAGTGGATATGTACCAAAGGAATCATATCAGTGACAGAGTAAGGGAAATGACTCACTAGACTAGCTTAGTAGCTACCTGTAACTACGGAGACTGTTAACAAAATCTTACATAAATACAAATAAATAATATAAAATAAATCATGATATAGTGTTACTACTAAAATCCAATTAATTTATTATTAAAATTAAATGGAAGCAAATAGCCTGCAAGTATCTGAGCAACAATTCCGTTTAAAAAAAAAAAAGTGGAGGGGGGAGGGTAGTATTTTTGATAAGGGTGAAGAAGGGAGAGAAGAGAGAAAGCCAAGGGAAGACATTTTCTTAGATAATAACATCAGAGTACAGTTGGCTGTTTAACTGGATACGCTCACTACAGTGGAGAGATTTAAATTGCAGAGAACTCAAGAGTCAGACAAAGCTGGGAATGGATGCTTGCTTAATACTTGCAACACCTCTCGGTTTTAAATATGCGTTATTCATACCTCAGAGTAGTAGCAATAAAGCAAAGTAGTCGGAATCAGGGCAGCATAATGCGTGTTGCACATTTCCTTAACTTGACTGTGAATGGCATACTTGAAAATGAATGTCAACTAATTAGCTTGTTAAATACAGTACACAAGGCATGAGCCTGTTTTAGTTACTCCTCAAAAGCTTTCAGGAGTCTTCTTGCTTCTAGTAAAAAGCCTTGCGCACCATTCAGACCAGTTGGGATTCTGATTATGACATAGGAGGACTTGTGGCACCTTAGAGACTAACAAATTTATTTGAGCATAAGCTTTTGTGAGCTACAGACTAACACGGCTGCTACTCTGAAACCTGTGATTATGACATGACACCGCATTCAAGAGCAGAAAGTGGAAACCCTGGAAATCCTCATATATTAAAACTTTAGGGAGAGTATTTTGTTTCCTTTCTGCTTAATTAACCTCTATCAAGTAAGCTTCCTTACTGTAATTTCTGATTCTTGCCAACTGTGTCTATGCAGAAACAGTGTTACTGGGACAAATTCATTTCAACCACATTTGATGTCCAGTTATTCCTTTATTCCTTCTGATGGAATGAAATTTGGAGGTAAATTCAGAGATAACACAGTAAGCTCTTTGGGGCAGGACAGTCTTTTACTATTGCAATACGATATAGCACCTAACCCAGTGGATACCTGACCTAGCTGGGGCTGCTAGGTATTACTATACTACAAATAATAATTAATAGTAAAATAATAAAGCCTAGACCATCCTCCACTCTTCTCATTCATTACTTGCTTTCATAGCTCTTTCTTGATTACAGCCAACCACAGAAAACTATGAACACTAGAAAGTGTAGAAGTTGTAGAAGATCACTTCCAAGATATAGCCTGATAAAAGTTAGAGGTACAGATTTGCAATACAAATTCCAGTTGATGAAGCAGAAGTAATCCAAGCCTGGAAAGAGGTCATTTTCTATTTGTTTTCCTATTGCAACCGTAGAGACAAAATCAGAAGCAATTCATATCTGATGGACATAAATCGACTATCTAGCCTGCCAAGCACAGCAGAAATGGTAATCGTTCCATAAGTGTTATCGATCCTGAAGAAATCGACTGGTGACACTTAACTAATACTGAGATCCAAAAGGTAAATTCCTGCTTCAAATTCTAAGATGAGAGATATGTATCAACCAGAAACCAACTTTACCATTAAGGTGGACTTCTTTCTCACTTTTGCGTAATAAGCATTTGTAGGGTTGCCAACTTTCTAATTGCACAAAACCGAACACCCTAGTCCCATCCCTTCTCCGAGGTCTCACACCCTGCTCACTCCATCCCCCTTCCGTCACTCACTCTCCCCCACCCTCACTCACTTTCACCAGGCTGGGGCAAGGGGTTGGGGTGCAGGAGGGGGTGAGGGCTCCATCTGGGGCTGCAGGCTCCAGGGTGGGGCCAGAAATGAGGGGCTCCGGGTGTAGGAAGGAGCTCTGGGCTGGAGCAGGGGTGCAGGCTCCAGGAGGAAGTTTGGGTGCAGGAGGGGGCTCAGGGCTGGGGCAGGGGTGCAGAAGGGGGTGTGGAGTGCAGGCTCTGGGAGGGAGTTTGGGTGTGAGAGGGGGCTCAGGGCTGGAGCAGAGGGTTGGGGTGCAGGAGAATAGGGGGTGAGAGGTGCAGGCTCCAGGCGGTGCTTACCGCAGGGGGCTCCCCGGAAGCGGTGATATGTCCCTTGGCTCCTAGGCAGTGGTGCAGCCAGGAAGCTCTGCATGCTGCCTCCACCTGCAGACTCTGCCCCCGCAGCTCCCATTGGCTGTTGTTCCTGGCCAGTGGCAGCTGCGGAGCCAGCACTCAGGCAGGGGTAACATGCGGAACCCTCTGGCCGTCACTCCGCCTGGGAGCTGAGGGACATTGCCACTTCTGGGGAGCTGCGCGGAGCTGGGTAGGGAGCCTGCCAGTGCTGCCAACCAGACTTTTAACGGCCTGGTCAGCAGTGCTGACCAGAGCTGCCAGGGTCCCTTTTCAACCGTGTGTTCTGGTCAAAAAATGGACACCTGGGAACCCTAAGCATTTGATCATATGTTGATGACATGAACACTACAGTAATTGTCTCAGAAACCCCAGCAACCTGTTCAAATTATCACAATAGTGCAACAACTGAAAGAGTTAATTGTAAATATAATTAAAACCAGAAAATGTGTAAAAGTTGATCATCCTCAAAGGAAAACACCACTACACAGTGATAAAGTCTGATACTGTTTGAAAGAAAAGGAACAAAATGAACACTCGTCTGCATTACAGATTATGATGTAGGAAGGGGCTGGTGGAAATCCCATGCTTTAGTGTAACAGCAATGGCTGAGGGCATCCATGCAAATGCATAGGTAGGTAGGGTCTAATATATAGGTAGTTCACTCTTTACTCAAATGGCTGAATTCCAAACATACTTGAGTAAACTTATGAAACTAATTATCTCTTGTCCCCAAAAGTGGTCCTCATTCGAATCAATGATCAATGTGCTGCATTCTCTCAAATACAAGTGGCACAGTGCACAAAGCATGACCCCCCTCTCAGTTTCTCTACTCTATTTTGCAATACAGATACCGAGGAAAGAAACCAAACTAACTCTTCCTAGAAATAATGGCCGTAAGGGACCGGGGCATAGGCGAGCTGGCCTAGCAGTCACAGCTGGGCTGGTGTCCACAGGTCAAGAATGGCCACAAGGCAGTATAGTAGTAGTCAGTGAGCAGGGATGGGCATAATCACTAGAGCTAGAATTGATAAGCAAGAGTCAGGGTCAGCGTCAGGCCAGGGTCGGAGATCAGAGGTAATATGAGAATGGAATCAGGAGGGTCAGGTCAGAGACCAGAAAGTAATGTGAAATCCGGAGTCCCAGCAGGCCAGATTCTGCATGGTTGCTCAGACAACTTCTTGGGATACCATTCCAGGTTAAATAGTGAGCATGGGCCAATCAAAGGCTGCAAGGTGCTTTCACTCTGGACCCTTTGGGCAGCACTTCCTGCGGTGTCTAATCTCCATAGTGCTGCTTGGATGCAAGTCTTCATGGCCTCGTGACAATGTGGGAACATCAGCTGTTCCAGGCTCCACAGAGCTGGGTTCTAGTCAGACAGATCTTTAAAATGGCATGGCATCACAGCTACTTAATCATTTCTATTCCAGAATGTGCTTTAGTCTTATCCTGCAGAATTTTCAAAGTATTTTTCTTTTTAAAAAAAGTTTCATGTCTCTGCATCTCCAAAAACCAAGGAACAAACTGCATGTTTTGCAGCAAACCAAATGATACCTTCTGTTTCTTGAGTTCCTCTCTTGATTTCAGCTTCCTAAGAATACACACATTAAGCCTCCTAGAGTGAATCTCCTTAGCAATGAGATTCTTCATTACAGAACTAGCATGTTTTTTTCATACAATAGATTGGCTATTTCTTACTGTTTACCTCTTGATCCTCCAAATTGTCTGTTAGTGGTTTCTCGGAAGGAATATTTTTATTGATTGCTCCTACCACTATGTCGCTCATTTCACATATTAACAAAAATGTTTGCATTTTGGCTTTTTAAGTTAAAAGCCTGAATTCCACTAGCATAGCTACCCCCCGCATCCCCCAACTAACACCAAAGGGGCGTGGGGGGAAGGTGTGGGTTGAGATTTTTTTTTTAAGCCAGTGATGTGGTTTTGCACATAATAAAAACAAATTTGTATTGCATAAGAAGATGGGAAGGAATTGAAAGTCAAAGGGTAAGTTCCATTTACATTTTCACTGCAATATTCAGACACAGCAATGAAGAGCTTGGAAAGAAAGAACTGAGGTGCGTGACTCAAGAAAATAAGTTTCACTGCCAAAAGCTGTGATTTAGCTGCTATGGCAATGGGCATTCTGTACATTTAGAAATAGCAATGGAGATCTTTTGGTGTTTGGTCTGGAACCAAAAAGAAAAAAATATTTTGTACCTTTTTCTGTATTGTTTGTTTGGGGTAGGAAATCAGGGAAGGTCTTGAGAAGTAGTTTTCCCATAGGGTGAAGTCTCAGGGACCGTGGAGTTTTCTGCTTGCTTCTGAAGACCCGATCATTGAAGGTTAATCCATTCTTCATTCACTGAAGTAAGTTAATGGGAATTTTGCCTGAGTAAGGGCTGTAGGATTGGATTCATGATGTATTTTTAAAAATCCTATTACAGGGAAGAGGTGTGCATTGGTCAGTCTTAATCTTTCTGTCTTCTATGTCCATGTAGCGTAAGATAGCCTTTCAGTGGGACTACTCGTGTGTGTAATGTTAAGCACATGTATAATAGCTGCAGAATTGGGGCCTATACTCTCAGCCACCCAGGAGAAGACAGAGAAAGGAGAGGAAGGGCAAAAGAGAAGAGCAGTATCCTTGCAATGTGTTCAGTGCCAGCAACAAGGAAACTTAAACCATCATTGATTTTCAGAGCAAGCACAAAAGCTAATCAGTTTCTGTTGTTGTTACAAGCTTGGCAAGAGAAGGCATACGTGGGGCCTGGTGGAACTGATAGCAACATTAGTGGTAGTAGTAGGCACCACCTCTCACATTCTGTCACTAACCTCAGTCAGAAGAGGTAGATGCTACTCTCTTCTCTCTTCTCAATAAAAAGAATCTCTCTCCTATGAATAACTGGCAAGTTTACTCTTTTCTCTTTAGTTTTCAGCATATACAACTGCATTGCATAGAGCATAGAAATCAACCTTTCTGGTCAACAGTATTAAAGACTTCTGTCATTTCCATAGCTGTACTAACAATCCACTCAGAGGTGTGGAGTCGTCTCCAGTCCTGTAAGATTAACAGGATTGGGTATCACTGGTGGTGGAGAGTGGTTCTGGTTAGTATAAACCCTAGTCAATGAGGGGCAGTCAATTTTCACATGGGATGGAGCTGCCTTTGGGTCCCCTGCAGGAGCCCCCCAATCCTAGGCAATCTCACCGTTCCAGGCAGGAGTCCAGTTCACTCCCAGAATCCTTTTTGATCCAATTACCTCTAGACCCTGGATGTATTCCCATCACAGGTTATTGGCTGGGAGCAGCCTTCCAGGGTCCTTTACCCATATCAAGTTTGCAGTGTCAGTGTGCAGCCAAACAAGGAGCTAGGAGAGAAGAAAAGTCAGCTACTACCCAAGGCTGGGCTCCTCTTGCTAATGGAGCTCAATTACAGCCTCTGTTCCTGGACAAACTCCCCAACCCTTTAGCAAGCTTCAGCCTTTTAAAGCTCCCCATCCGCTGGTGGACCATGTTGTGTAGGTGGGCCTAATTGGCACTGCCGGTGCACAGGAATGCTCATTAACCAATGACAAGCATGAATTATACATACCTAAATCCATTAGATGTCATAATGTGTGCGCTACATTTTCAGGAGATATAGGGGCAGATGGTTCCATGGGAAATGGTTTGGCTTGGGAAGTTTTTTGTTTTGGTTTAAGTATTTGTGGCTGATTGAGCATGAGCCCAGGCACAAAATATTTCTACTAAGATGATGAAGAGATCAGCAGTGTTCTGTACTAGGGAAGGAGGGAATGGAAGATTGGGGAAGGAGAGAAGTGTGCTTGTGGCATATCTTCCTGACCTACTTGAGCTCAGAAAGAATAAGAAACACAAGAAGATAGAGACAGGGAGAGGATTTTGCTTCGTGACCAGCTTTGAAACCTGTTTTTGTCACCACTGAAGGCACATCCATAGCATGCAGCCCTCCTACCCCTTACTCCCCTGGAGAAGGGTTATGTTTACCCCCTTCCCATTAATGATTGTCTTTATAACAATTTCAAAAGGGTGGAAACTTCTTTTATGGGAGAATGAAGGCTGCCTAGTGAGGGCTTTAAGGGCATGAAGACATTAGTAAAATCATTTCCAGCCACTTCATTGATTATTAAAAGAAACCTAAACAATGCAATTATGTCAGCTAATTAAACTGGTTCTTTCCTGTTGCATTGAATTCCTTTTTGAGCATCATTACTTTCCTTGCAGCAAATTTCAGTACTTTGGATTAACGTTTCAAGTTAAGGAAAAAGAGGTTGAGTAGAAACTTAAAGCTGTGAGGATATCTTTGTGTGGTATGAGTATGTATATTTTATGTGGACAGTGAGAAGATGAGGAGTTGCATGAGCAAGGGCTTGAATGATTTCTAATGAATAGGGTAGTTTTTGGATAGGGTGATAGGAACATTAAATACAGAAAGATATTAGGTTTTTTTGCTTGTGTTAGATACCACTGATATATAGTCAGATTAAAAACAAAGGGAAAAGTTGACAGGTCCAGTTAACACACCAGTGAAAGCAGCGTATAACCGTGTCATTACATCTAATTTGTTATTATGAATATTGTTTCTTGCTGATAGCCTTAGGGCACAAAATGAGGGGAAAGACCTGGCAAAGGTCACTGTCCTAGCAGATGACCCCTAATAAACAAAATAAACTTATCGTTACTGGAACAGACTCTCAGAGAGAAAGTGAATAGGATGCTAGCATAGGACTTGGAAGCTCTGGGTTCCAGCCCCTGCTCTGCCGTACACTTCCTGTGTGACCATGAGCAAGTCACTTAGGGCCACATTTACAGAGGTATTTAGGTGCCTGTAGATGCAGATAAGCATGCCTACCTCCCATTGAAATCAATCCATTTAAATGGGAGTTGGGTGCCTGAACACATCGCAAAATCCCACTAAGTGCCTATTTGCTTCTTTAGGCATCTAATACCTTTAAAAATTTGGCCTTTAGTATTTCTGCACCTTGGTTCTCCATCTGTAGAATGGGAATAATAGAACTTCCTCCCTCTTGTGAGGATAAATACACTAAAGAATGATATGCTCACATAATAGGGGCCAAGTCAGTATCTAAAGATGGATGACCTAACTTGAAGAGTGCATACCACAAACCTATTAAACCTAATACAGAGTGACACCCATATCATAAAGGCTATTACTATTACAATATTTTTAAAGATAAGAAGGAAACAGTCTTGAATGAGGGTGCTGGAAATAATATTTTCTGTTACCAGGATTAGAAATCTAGATGTGGATGCCTATGGATTTTTAAGTAATGAATGATTAATAATCACTATTTTTCCAGCTTTCATAATGGCAATGTCTCTGTGTGTGTGTGTGTGTGTGTAACAAGGCCAGGTTAAGAGGACACAAAGGGAATGTTTTAGATTAAATCAGATGTGACCTGTTTGAAATCAGAAGCATCTGAGTGGCTTTAATTATGAGCCTAGGAGCAAAAGTTAAGCAAGCTTGAAGATACCAGCTCTTTCATTGAGGTTGGTGAACGGGTAGAGAACTTTTAGAAGTCTGCCAGCTTTACAGCACATAGGTTTTAAAGCCTCTCATTCCATTGAAAGAAAGAAAGAAAGAAAGAAAGAAAGAAAGAAAGAAAGAAAGAAAGAAAGAAAGAAAGAAAGAAAGAAACTACATTTTTATAAGTAATGAAAATCCAACCTGTCTACCTCTAAAGCATTTAAAGCTGAAACATATTCAGCCTTCCAATCCATGAATGGAAGTAAATTAAAATGAATTAAAACACTATTGCTTTGCTGTAATCTGTGTTGTAGCATATGGTACATGTCTGAAGCTCAAAAATTCATCCCATGCTTTCCTGATGAAGAACTTTGACATAACCAAATAGATACTTCATCACAACAGCAAACTATGTAAAATCCCAATGGGCTAATCCAGGACAGTCACACCAACTAGTCAGTTGTGCCAAAGAAGCATGCATACCATAAATGGGCGGCCTTCAGATCTTCTGAAATCATTACAAACATTTTAGGTAAACTGCAACACAAAAAGTGGAGATGAAGTATAGCGGACGTGCACATGGAAAAAGTTATAGGGCTTCTGTCAAGGTTCCTCCCCCACTCTGAACTCTAGGGTACAGATGTGGGGACCTGCATGAAAAACCTCCTAAGCTTATCTTTACCAGCTTAGGTCAAAACTTCCCCAAGGTACAAAATATTCCACCCGTTGTCCTTGGACTGGCCGCTACCACCACCAAACTAATACTGGTTACTGGGGAAGAGCTGTTTGGACGCGTCTTTCCCCCCAAAATACTTCCCAAAACCTTGCACCCCACTTCCTGGACAAGGTTTGGTAAAAAGCCTCACCAATTTGCCTAGGTGACTACAGACCCAGACCCTTGGATCTTAAGAACAATGAACAATCCTCCCAACACTTGCACCCCCCCTTTCCTGGGAAATGTTGGATAAAAAGCCTCACCAATTTGCATAGGTGACCACAGACCCAAACCCTTGGATCTGAGAACAATGAAAAAGCATTCAGTTTTCTTACAAGAAGACTTTTAATAAAAATAGGAGTAAATAGAAATAAAGAAATCCCCCCTGTAAAATCAGGATGGTAGATATCTTACAGGGTAATTAGATTCAAAAACATAGAGAACCCCTCTAGGCAAAACCTTAAGTTACAAAAAAGATACACAGACAGAAATAGTTATTCTATTCAGCACAATTCTTTTCTCAGCCATTTAAAGAAATCATAATCTAACACATACCTAGCTAGATTACTTACTAAAAGTTCTAAGACTCCATTCCTGGTCTATCCCCGGTAAAGACCAGCATATAGACAGACAGACAGACCCTTTGTTTCTCTCCCTCCTCCCAGCTTTTGAAAGTATCTTGTCTCCTCATTGGTCATTTTGGTCAGGTGCCAGCGAGGTTACCTTTAGCTTCTTAACCCTTTACATGTGAGAGGAGCTTTCCCCTGGCCAGGAAGGATTTCAAAGGGGTTTACCCTTCCTTTTATATTTATGACAGCTTCCCTAACTGCAAAGTTCAGATCTAGATTAAAACTTTATGAAAGTTCAGGGGATCTTAATATCCTGTGTTTTGGCCTGATCTTTCTCAAGGGAAAAAAAGCCACTCTTCCCTATCCCCAAATCAACATCTATTTCCAGAACAGAACTCAATCTTTATACGGTTCTGCAATGTTCAGGATCCTCTCCTCCACCATTTGTGTAGGCCCACCTGGAAATGTCACAAGAAAGCTTTTTCTTACTGGCTTTTCAGCCTAAGTTTGCAGATGCAAGAGCTCAGCATGGTCATGAGAATATTTATCGAAATCAAACCCTAGCTCTGCACTTTGGGGTTCTTCCTTTGCCAGCAGAGAACAAGTTGCTGTCTTCTCGCACAATCTCAAAGTGTACCACAACAGTGTTCCTACAAGGCACCTAAGAATTAGTACAAGACTCAGATGATCACAAAAGTGGTTAAATGATAGGAGGTTTTGATAAGCATTTACTAAGTGCTGAAGATTTTCCAGTGGAATACTTTTCTGTCAGGAAATGCTGATTTGACAGAATTAAAACACTCTATGGGAATGTGTCAATTTTGTCAAAGCTTTTGACAGAAACCAGTGAGGCAGGTTGGCCAGCCTGGGCTTGCCCAGCTCCCTAACTCTTTGGGAAGCTGATATCCTAGGCTGCCCAGCTCCTTGTGCAGCTACCTGTTCCCCATGGATTCAAGGCAACAAGGGGAGGCAGCTGTTTGGTGAGCTGGTTCCCTGACTCCCCAGGCAGATGCCTCCTGGGGCTTCTTGCCTCCCCAGGTAGCCAGGTCCCTGTGAAGTCAGGTAGCCTCTGGGAGGCAGCTGTCCAGGTAGTTGGGCACCCAGGAGAACACCCAAAAATTCAGTTTCTATTCTCCCAAAATGGAATTTTTTCTCCTGTGAAAAAATCTGGGTTTTTTTCCTACATTTTATCCCAATTCAGAAAGATTGTGTTTATTTTTGCCAAAAAAATCAAAATTTTCCATGGACGAGAAATTCAGTTTTCCAGTCAGCTCTAATGAACTCGGAGAACAACAACATGTAACCCATGGATTGCATGCAGCCTGATCGGGTCATGAAATACAGACTTCCTCGCCACTTTTTTAATGAAACTACATGGCGAATACAAAACTAATCTAAAATAAGTCTGATTGCTGGCATACTCAAAACACACCAATTCTATGTTCCTATACATCTTCCAAGGAAGTTCCTATGTAAACAAATATTATGGGTGTGTGCATTTTTAAATGTTGTACACAGTATGTGCATATATACATGAATTAGTTACTGGCTTTGAGCTCCTGTTAAGTGGCCACTCCTGAGCAGCCCACCTTAGAAGGACCCCCACCAACTCAAAACAAATTTAACTCCTGACTAGACTAGAGCTGTGGGATCAAATCGCACCTGGAGCTGCAGCTAGCGAGAGATGTCAAGAGTAACAAGAAGGGTTTCTTCAGGTATGTTGGCAACAAGAAGAAAGCCAAGGAAAGTGTGGGACCCTTACTGAATGAGGGAGGCAACCTAGTGACAGAGGATGTGGAAAAAGCTAATGTACTCAATGCTTTTTTTGCCTCTGTTTTCACTAACAAGGTCAGCTCCCAGACTGCTACGCTGGGCATCACAAAATGGGGAAGAGATGGCCAGCCCTCTGTGGAGATAGAGGTGGTTAGGGACTATTTAGAAAAGCTGGACGTGCACAAGTCCATGGGGCCAGACGAGTTGCATCCGAGAGTGCTGAAGGAATTGGCGGCTGTGATTGCAGAGCCATTGGCCATTATCTTTGAAAACTCGTGGCGAACCGGGGAAGTCCCGGATGACTGGAAAAAGGCTAATGTAGTGCCAATCTTTAAAAAAGGGAAGAAGGAGGATCCTGGGAACTACAGGCCAGTCAGCCTCACCTCAGTCCCTGGAAAAATCATGGAGCAGGTCCTCAAAGAATCAATCTTGAAGTACTTGCATGAGAGGAAAGTGATCAGGAAGAGCCAGCATGGATTCACCAAGGGAAGGTCATGCCTGACTAATCTAATCGCCTTTTATCATGAGATTACTGGTTCTGTGGATGAAGGGAAAGCAGTGGATGTATTGTTTCTTGACTTTAGCAAAGCTTTTGACACGGTCTCCCACAGTATTCTTGTCAGCAAGTTAAGGAAGTATGGGCTGGATGAATGCACTATAGGGTGGGTAGAAAGCTGGCTAGATTGTCGGGCTCAACGGGTAGTGATCAATGGCTCCATGTCTAGTTGGCAGCCGGTGTCAAGTGGAGTGCCCCAGGGGTCGGTCCTGGGGCCGGTTTTGTTCAATATCTTCATAAATGATCTGGAGGATGGTGTGGATTGCACTCTCAACAAATTTGCGGACGATACTAAACTGGGAGGAGTGGTAGATACGCTGGAGGGGAGGGATAGGATACAGAAGGACCTAGACAAATTGGAGGATTGGGCCAAAAGAAATCTGATGAGGTTCAATAAGGATAAGTGCAGGGTCCTGCACTTAGGACGGAAGAATCCAATGCACCGCTACAGACTAGGGACCGAATGGCTAGGCAGCAGTTCTGCGGAAAAGGACCTAGGGGTGACAGTGGACGAGAAGCTGGATATGAGTCAGCAGTGTGCCCTTGTTGCCAAGAAGGCCAATGGCATTTTGGGATGTATAAGTAGGGGCATAGCGAGCAGATCGAGGGACGTGATCGTCCCCCTCTATTCGACATTGGTGAGGCCTCATCTGGAGTACTGTGTCCAGTTTTGGGCCCCACACTACAAGAAGGATGTGGATAAATTGGAGAGAGTCCAGCGAAGGGCAACAAAAATGATTAGGGGTCTAGAACACATGACTTATGAGGAGAGGCTGAGGGAGCTGGGATTGTTTAGCCTGCAGAAGAGAAGAATGAGGGGGGATTTGATAGCTGCTTTCAACTACCTGAAAGGGGGTTCCAAAGAGGATGGCTCTAGACTGTTCTCAATGGTAGCAGATGACAGAACGAGGAGTAATGGCCTCAAGTTGCAGTGGGGGAGGTTTAGATTGGATATTAGGAAAAACTTTTTCACTAAGAGGGTGGTGAAACACTGGAATGCGTTGCCTAGGGAGGTGGTGGAATCTCCTTCCTTGGAAGTTTTTAAGGTCAGGCTTGACAAAGCCCTGGCTGGGATGATTTAACTGGGAATTGGTCCTGCTTCGAGCAGGGGGTTGGACTAGATGACCTTCAGGGGTCCCTTCCAACCCTGATATTCTATGATTCTATGATTCTATGATTCCGTGGTAGTATCTAGTGCATTCTGCATACTTAGTGGCACTTGAGTTCCTAAGCCCCAAAGTCACTTTTGAAAATGGGACTTAGGCTCCTAGGTCATGCAGATGCTTTTGAAAATGTTGCCTCATGTCTCTTGTCACTAAATTTAGGTTGCAGAAACTTTTCATTGTAAGTCTGCTGCTCACTATAGTTGCAGAGATTAAGCAATATTGTACAATATTAAACTGATATTCAAGCACTCACCCAAACTGCCATGGGGGTAACTGTGGCAGAATCTTCAGTGGTTCCCCCCTCCGAAGGTGGGAGAACATGACCACGCCCAGTTGTCTCCATTGGGTGGTTCCAACACAGGCCCCACTTCCTTACTATTTGCCAGGGGATTGCTCTGCCATTTGTGGGCCTTCTTAAGTCTCTCTAGAGGGGGGATCAAAATGAACGCCAATGCATTCACCAATTTTTCACCAATTCGAGCCCATTACAAAACAATTCTTTAACCATTCCTAGCACATTATGAATAAATTCTTTAACCAATTATACCTCATCACCTTAGTTGATTTAAATCTTGCAAAATTAATTATACAACAGACAGAAATAATTAAAGAACCACAGAGAGACCATACAGATAAACAGTAGAGAAGTAGGGACCATAAAGGCAAAACTATGGAAGTATAGATTTCACAGTCACAACTGTTAAGCTGTTTCTTGTCAGACAGAATGCTATCAAACAAAGTTTTCTTTAAACATCTTAAGATCTGTTTCTTTATCTGGTGTTGGTAGCTACCATTAGGACAGGAGTGCCTTCTTAACAGCCCAATATTACATTGTTTTGATGCAATTTATATGGAATGTGAGGATGTGACTCTCTGCAGCTTAGCTCATGGCTGCTGTTTTTACTGCAGAAGACGACCTCAGACCTTACACACCTGCTCATTTTCCCACTGTACTCTCCTCAGGGTAACGGTGAAGCTGTCCTGGCTCCTCATTCTGCTTTTTAGGGCACTCCTGCTCCTCCCCCACCCCCTGCAGTTTCCTCCCTTTTATAGGCCCCCTCCTCATCATGCATGATTGACAGGGCTGGAGTCGTGGAGCTAGTCCTGCCACCAGGGCCTCTCTGACACCTTTCTCGTCCATGTAGAGTCTATGCACCCCACCACAGTAACTATGATACTGTTTTCTATGTTCTGCACCTTAAATTTAAAGTCTGCCTACACATGTGTTGGGGTGGGAAAGGACAGAGCTATGAGGCAGTGTAAGAGCTTAAAGTGACATACTCTACTTTCTCACTCAGATATTTTATACTTGCTCTCTCTTTGTTACTTTTCTTAATCTAAAGTAAGTCGCCTAGACTGACAGTACATGATTTGCAGTGTGCATATGGGAACACACAAAAAGATGGTATTAAATTATGTCTGCTATGTGCATATTTTTCCCTTGCCCATTTTCAAAATACCATTTAACAGGTACGGAGTGAAAAAACAGTTCAGACCAACAAAGAACCACCTCCCCATCACACAAAACCTTTGCCCCAAACTAAATGCAGACACTTAAAAAAAAAATGTGGGTAAATTCCTCTCTTCCAATTCCCCCCTTATTTTACTTTTTTGCCCAATTCTGGGGTCTGGTCAGCACTGGAAGTGCTGATGTGTCACAAGAAAAACTTTTGCTGACCAACCAGAATTGGGAGGAACTTGAAATTTTACAAGGAAGTCTATTCTCCCAAGACTTCTATTCCATTGATGCAAGTCCTAGAGCTTGGTTCTAACTTTCATAGACTGCAAAATTTTCGAGACATAGCCTCTGTGTGTGCACCTGTGTGTGCACAGGGCCTCCCACAAGGAGGCCAGGATCCTGACTGGTGACTCTGAACATCTGCAATATAGATATTAAATAATAATAATAAATAAGGGCCTGATTTACATATGTATTTAGCCATCTAAAAATGCAGAGAGGTGCCTAGTAGAATTTACACTAAGCAGGTTAGGGACCTAACTCCGTTGAAGTTAATGAGAATTAGATGCCTACCCCGATTAGGTACTTTTGAAGATCCCCTGAGGTGCTATCTTCCTAGTTTTTTACATAGTGCTCATCACTAGAGTATCTGAGAGCACCATGCAAATTAAACAAACAAACAAATAAAAACCTCTTAGGGTGTCAGTTTCAGATTCTGGGGTGCTTATCTCTTTTGAGGATCACCAGTCTCTACTAATTGGCAGAAGTCATTATTTTCAATACTGAAATCCCGAAACATCTACATTCTGCATTTCCTGAAAAGGTGCAACAAGGGGATAGAACCGGATGCCCGAGTTCTCATATTTAAACTCTTTTACCCAAATTAGATATTTGCCTAACTTTCAGCAAATAATTTGTATCTGAAGAATACGTCAGAGTTATTTTGCAGAAGATGGGAAGCTGAACTGAAATCTCCTTACAGAAAGATAGCTCCAGTTTTTAGCATAGACATTTCTCTTTATAAGGTTTTCAAATGCTAATGTTCTCCTTGAAGAATGTTAAATATCTAAATTGTAAATTTCAAATTGCCACTGCATGATGAATTCCAAAATGAGAAAAGGAAGGAAAGTAGTAATTGTTTTTGAATTCCAGCTGTTGTAAGCTACTGCAAGGCCAATGGCATTTTGGGATGTATAAGTAGGGGCACAGCGAGCAGATCGAGGGATGTGATCATTCCCCTCTATTCGACATTGGTGAGGCCTCATCTGGAGTACTGTGCCCAGTTTTGGGCCCCACACTACAAGAAGGATGTGGATAAACTGGAGAGAGTCCAGCGAAGGGTAACAAAAATGATTAGGGGTCTGGAACACATGACTTATGAGGAGAGGCTGAGGGAACTGGGATTGTTTAGTCTGCAGAAGAGAAGAATGAGGGGGGATTTGATAGCTGCTTTCAACTACCTGAGAGGTGGTTCCAGAGAGGATGGTTCTAGACTATCCTCAGTGGTAGAAGAGGACAGGACAAGGAGTAATGGTCTCAAGTTGCAGTGAGGGAGGTTTAGGATGGATATTAGGAAAAACTTTTTCACTAGGAGGGTGGTGAAACACTGGAGTGCGTTACCTAGGGAGGTGGTAGAATCTTCTTCCTTAGAAGTTTTTAAGGTCAGGCTTGCCAAAGCCCTGGCTGGGATGATTTAATTGGGGATTGGTCCTGCTTTGAGCAGGGGGTTGGACTAGATGACCTCCTGAGGTCCCTTCCAAACCTGATATTCTATGATTCTATTCAAATTCATATTTCATTTGTTGGTTTTGCTTAACTTTAACAAAAGCTGGAGATGCTACTGTAGAAGTGATTAATGGGAGCAACACTAGATAGATTTCTGAGTTATGCCACTGGAGAAGACATCTGATAGGTAACAATAAGAGCTGGTCAGAACTGAGAATTTTTGTTCTACACGAAATTCTGAGGTTTCAAAATTTATTTTCTTTCCAAATCAAAATGAAAACAATTTTTTTGACATTTTCCATAAAATTAAATTTTGCGTCATTCTGATAGAAATCAGAATTACCTTTGTAACTTTTTATATTATAATACATAATAAGTTTCCAAACAAAAAGTCATTTCAATAGGAAAAACTGAATTGTTCCATTTGGATAAGGCCAAAACTGATCTTGTTGCAATGCTTCATTTAAAATGTTTTTAAACAAAAATTTATCAAATCAACACATTACAGTGTAGAGTTTTGATTTAGACAAAACAGCATTTTCTTATGGATAAACATTCCATCAGAAAATGTTTGACATGTTCTAGTAAGAGTGTCATGCCACCACGCTAATCAAGCATGGTGAGGTTCTAGCCAAAAGCCAAGTTCTCTCCTCAGATAAGAATATGCAACCCCCACTGCCATCAATAGGCTGAAGTTTTGTGCAGAGCAGACATCACTTCAAATCCTAGAACATAATGCGAGTTGTACTGAGGCAGCCTTGGCAATGAACTAAGAACATCCAAAAAAGATATGGATGAGAGTTTCCATAAAGGTCACAGGGACACATTTTGTAAAAGATGCTTATGCGTCAAAACATGGACAACAATACCATGCCAGAATCAGTTTAACACGTCAAACAGCAGTGAGCCTATAAAGTGCTCTGTCAACCACTCATTGTGTGACCTTTGGCAGGCACAACCTCTCTGTACCTCAGATTACCCACTTCCATCCCTACCAGGGTTGTTGTAAGGCTCCTTTAAACTTTTGTCAAGGGCTCTGAGTCTCCAGAAAAGAGATGCAAAATATTTATTACATGCTATCCAAATCGATCCTGGCTTAAGAGCTGGGCATGTTATCGTGAGAGCCCCATTCTCTAGAAGAAAAGGAGTACCTGTGGCACCTTAGAGACTAACCAATTTATTTGAGCATAAGCTTTCATGAGCTACAGTTCACTTCATCGGATAGTCTCTAAGGTGCCACAGGTACTCCTTTTCTTCTAGAGAATACAGACTAACATGGCTGTTACTCTGAAACCATTCTCTAGAAGAGATTCAGACAAAGGTACTAAAAATAGTATGGGGAGAAAAGCTACTTTATTCTCCAGATTGTCTTGATGAGAGGATTTGTAATTACTCCGCCAAGAGCAGGGACAGATCGGACAGAGGAAAAATGGTTCCCATCAAAAAGTGGAATAAGATCCCAATTTACCACCCCTAGAGGATTGCAATGCATAAGGCACTAATGGATCAACCAACACCTCCCTCGTCTTCCCCTACTGATACAAAAACATACACTGATGTGGACTTTTAAAAATAATTTTGTTATGAATCTTTTCTGTATAGACATGTTGTATCCTCTCATCCAGAGAGAACTAATGAGAACAGGGGAAGAAAAATAAAATCCCTCAGACAATTACATACCTTTTTGTGACTAGGATTCAGGCAAGCACAATGTATAGTTTTATGTAAAATAGGCATGGAACTACAGAATTATTTTGCCTATAGATGCCCTGCCTGTATGTTCACATGTGGAATTTATTCAAGCGCTCCATTAAAAAAAAAACACAATAGCTTAATAGCCACCATTTGCTGCACTCTCATGGCAGCACCACAATGTCTCAGAAGAGAACACATTTCAGCTGCCTCTTGCACTCATCCTTTGCTTGAGATGCAAGTGTAACAAAGCACAGAGAACAAAACAACCCTGATAACAAAGGGAGAATTAAATACTGGCAAGGAAATAAGAAACAAGGTCTTCCCTTCAAACATGGGGAAGGCACACAAGTTCACATTCTGTTCCAGTATGTTTTCTTAGTAAGGTTCCGAGTATCTCAGAGATTTAAAATGTAACACATACTTGCTTCGGTTGCTATGGTAAATCTACTTTTTTTATATGATTTAACTGAAGAGCACTGTAAATAGTTATATAACTGTCCAAAACACAGCTTTGCCCCATGCAGCTTTTATTTACACCCCCTTCTTTTTTTAGCAAAACTTTGTTATTGTTGTTTCTAATGAATATGCACACACTATGCACCGAAACAAAATGGTAGTGAAGAGGCACAGGAAATTGAATTCCAGGTAATGAACAGCATGATATTTGAAACTGTTTCGGAACCCAAATGTCACAGATCTTAGGATGCAAATACTTACCTGATGAATTCAGAAATGGATGGTGTGACAGTTCTCGGGGTACCCAGGACTCTGGGTCACCTTGTTATCGCCTGCCTCTAGCAAGAGGGAGTCTTTCTTGCGGTAATTGAGTGTCATCTCCCTGCCACTCTCAGCCTTTCAGCCACTCAAGCACTCTCCTGAGGGCTTATGCCAGCCCTTCCTTCCTGCTTCAGGTTAGTAATAGATGCAACGCAGTCCCCGAGTCTCCTGGAATCGTACCCCTATGATAGCCAACCCGACACTGGATACTTACAGCAATTCCATATCCTCTGCACCCGTGTACCCCATTTTACCAGTTTTACCTTTAACCATCAGCCCTGTAAACCACACAGTACTTGTGAGCACTTACAATTATATGGAAGTAGAATAAGAGAGAATAAAGATTTAACTAGAAAGAGGAGAGAGTGATGGAAATAAATGGTTACAATACAAACCAAAATCATAAACCTTGACTCTGGGTCTACACTTATCAATAGTTACTTTGACAGCCTGGAACCCCAATATTCACCACTATCATGTAATTAGGATATGTTTTGTACAAAGTATGCCTTATGAGGTATCATTCTAAAAGTCGTGATCTGCTAGACATTAATATCTCATTGGATTGTACGTGCTACCATCGTATGTGAAGTTATGGAGTTTGGCTATGTGTGTGTTGCTGAAACATGTTGTGAGGTTGAAAACACCCACAAGCAGCCTTTCAGGTACAACCGTTCAAAAGGCCAAACAATGTTAATGGCTTATTGAGGAAATGCACCCAAGCACAAGAATTACCCCAGAAACTATGTACAACAGAAACCTCTCAGAGATAGCACTACACAATGGGAACTGTTTGACCCAGGTCACAGCAAAAGAGCTTTCCAGCAACTGGGAAGAAAATATATAAGTGGGACAATGACATCATGAGGGGACCTCAGTCTCCCCACAACACACCTGGAAATTCCTGAAGGGCTCAGTGGTACCCCAGTTCCAAGTGTCACCCCGGGAGGAATCTGTCAGTTACCTTTTCTGTCTAATCAAGTAGATTTCTCCCCCCGACCCTCCAAAGTTTTGTTTATTGGGTGTTGGATGGTTTCTCAAGAACCAGGATCCAAACCTTCATCAAAGCATCCCTCTCGACCCTTCCACCAGCAGTTTTCACCAGTGAATGGATCTAGAGTACCTTTCCCTACACTCTGTCCTATTATTTAATCTATTTATTTAGCGTTTGCATATTCACAGAGCTAAGCAATAGCGTTCTTAGTGGCCAAATGGAGCTCTCAGAGCCCACTCTGATTAGAGGCCACTCCTCAACAATGTGCATCATTGTTTGATTTGTGCCATAGCTGCAGTTTGGATTATCTCAAAGACCCCAACGGTGCTGGCTGACTGCACAAGTCCTTGCCCAGTCTGGAATTGGTTAAGGAGGGCCCACTGATGACATGGCAGGTCAAAGCTGGGTGGGCAAGCTGTAGGATCTGTGACGAGGAACTAATCGGTTGTTGAAGCACCAGTCTTCCCACCACAGGGACTTTGCTGTCACATCCTGGTGTGGCAGCCTTGACCATAGTGGGTGACATGATGAAAGATGTGTAGCTGGTGGACTAAACAGGTAGATGAACAAGGGCAACCTTGAGCTGGCACATGCCTTCTCAAGCAACTTGCCACCTGCAATCTCCCTCCTGATGAAAGGCAGAGAAGTGTGACTCAGAACCATATGTTCCGACTACCACTGCAGGCACAGTCCATCTGTCATCCACTGAATACAGCGATGTCATCTGCTATATTGAAAACAGTCCTTTGTTTCTATTCACAGGCAGGGTGAACCCCAGCCTTGTTGTAGAGTTTCTTCTCTACCTTTAATTGATTGTTGTGGTCTCTGATGGTTTTCCATTGATTGTTCTGGAATGTTGTGCAAGGGTAGACACTAGAACCGTGCATTATTTTGTCAGTTGACTAGGGAGGGGTAACAGCTCCCTGTTGCTGAAATGGGTCATCACCAAGATGCCTCACCTCCTGGTGACCAATTTCTGTTCCAAGTCCATAAAGCATACTTTCAATATAAATACATTATTCCTTAAATATTACCCGTACATGTTATCCTTAAGTATACGCAGCAGTTTGTTTTTGAAAATAAACTTACTGTGCCACTGATCATACATTTCAGACGTCAATCTTTGTGGCTAAAAATGATACTCCAAGAAAGAAACACGTTCACAAGCAGCATTTCCAAATACATAATTGAGGCCAAATTTTTGTAAGTTTTGGAACATGCAGATGTGCATGCCCAGTTTTAATTATGTTTTTATTATTTGTTAAGTATTTACAGTGAGCTCAGCTCAGTAAAAAAGAAACAAATGGACATATGTCCCATGTAGGAAAGTCTGAAAGCTAAAGACTAGACAGAAACATATTGGGAGACCAAAACAAAGGTGCTTACTTAATGTCTTTACAAAAAGTTATACAAACGTGGTGTGTGTGCACATGCACGTGGATGTATAAGAGGGATGGTCAGGACATTTTGTTGATGTTTACTGCTCTGTATCTCACAGAAGTAGTGGATTCCAGGAGGGATTTGAATCTGTGTTGCTAGCAAGTATCCCACCAATTACTAATGCCATTGGTAATGCCAGGTTAACTCAACAGCAGCAATTATTTCTATGATCTTTCAAAAGGTATACGGGAGATTGAGAATGGAATTTATTTTACTTCCTTTTTGATCTTTCCTACTCAATACTCGCCAAATGCACAACTACACCCACCCACCCGAGTCTCATCAGTCATTGATTTAAACAATGAAATGTGATGCTCCCAACACTCCAGTATTAGCTTTACAATTTATTGTATATATCTATATATTTTATGAGGTATTGGGAAGTTGTATTTTTTTCTGCAACTCATGGACAATATTTAACATAGGGGAGTCCAAATGCATTTTATGAAATTTAGAAATTTATTGGCTGAAGCCTCACAATGCACTATTAGCCTTTTCCTAATTCTCTTGAATTTTAGGCTATTTTTAAAATCACTCTATTCCCATATCCAAATATCACTTTCAAATTCAAACATAAAGGTCCTGATCACATCTTTTGCAAACCTCTTTGATTTGATTTCCTTTAAAAACATTTCATGCTCAGTCAGTCTGAAAGAAAACAGGAGAAATGGCCATATGTGTACATAAGGTAGAAAGTATTTTAACAATCAATTAGTCTATCTATGATATTTACATAGGGTCAATCATATTAACTAGGTGCTGACAATGCACATAATTCACAGGACAAAAATAATGTTTGTATATATTGCATGCAGCACATTAATTCTGACCCCCTAAGATTAATGGTCTCATGACATTCATTTATTTTACATGCCATAAGGGTGTACGTATTGTACATTATCTGTATCTAGATATATACTGTCTATAAATATATCCACCAAGAAAAAGCGTTTTTATTTAAGAACAAACAGGCATGCTGTGAATCAACATTAGTCATTAAAATGATAACTTTTCCAGTACAATACCCATAGTTAATGTCTTATGCTTTCATGTTTCTTTTACATCTATGCTGTTCAAATGTCAGTGATTTTAGCACTGAGTTTAACCTTTACACATTTTTTCCTCTTGTTTCTGAGACATTTCTAGTCTCTTTCCTCTGTTGTGTTTAGATAGTAGTGGGCTAGGTTGCATCATACACTGGTATTTGAATCCCTCCAAGGCATTTCATGGCAAGTCTACTGATGATTGACACAGTTCTTTCAATGCATACATACAGATCAACTCTAAAAGCTTGTTAGATCAGTCAGAAGAATGGCACAAACAAGACAAAAGTCTATCTCCCAGTGCTTTATGTGCTAATCCTTGGAGGCCTTCAGTGTCTTACTACCATACACTGGTCTCTGAAAGTGAAATGGAGAATTTATAGAACTTTTCATACAGAAGTTTGATGTTCCACACAGTTAACAAAACTTGCTAAAATTGTGGAAGTGTAGTCAGGAGAATCCTTGATGGAAATCTCATTCCAACCACACATTCACTAAGTAACCTCAAGCAAATCTATTAGCACTGCTTTAAAACTGGATATAAATCAGGCCCTCATTTAAAAAAGAAAAAGTCAATTAAGTCCAGTTTCCCGAGTAAAAAGCCTTTCTACATACAAGTTCTGGTTTGAAATGATCACCATATCTCTAATAAGACAGTCCCTCGTTTCAGGTAATCCAACTATGGACCAAAACATTCTGAAAAAGTAAGGAATTTTACAACTTCAATAAAGGTCAAGTAGAAATAAGGTGAGTCCATTCGGCAAGCATTTCAAGGAGAAATTGTTAACTCTAGGACATGAACAACAATAATTCTCTCATAAAGCTATTTCCATCCATAGATCTTAAAGCCTTTCACAAATGAATGTTAGTGCCACTATCCCCTTATGGGGATATTAAAAATTGAGGCACAAAGAGGTAAAGTGACTTATCCAATGTAACAATGTCCTTGCCACTAGACCATGCTGACTCCCTTCAGGAACTAAAATGTTAAATACTAACCACATATGACAGAATATGTGAATTGTTCGTGTTCTCTAAGACTATTGCTGTTTTTGCTTCTCTTGACTGCTTATGAGCGTGTTGTCAACTTTGCTGCCTCCCTGTAACACAGAGCACACAGCTTGTTCCAGAACTACAGTAAGCAGTCTGAATATCAGTTCATCAGCTAATGCTTACAACCAGCATTCAAATAGTGGTTGGCAAACTTTCTAATGTTTGGTGGTACAGCAAAGTTCAGGACAGAAGTTTATTTAAAAACTTATCCAAAACTCTTTGGTCTGGAAACTGCAAATCTCTAAGATCAAACTTACAGAGATGATCTGTGCTAGAAGGATGATCAAAAAAGTTCAAAATGATACACAAGAATAGACTCTGCTTTGCCTAAAAGGTAAGAATAAAGTATCATCTCATGAGAAACCTAATTTTGAAGTATTTTAGGAAAAGCTGTTCCTACTATAATTTGGCTTGTGATTTTGGCTATGCCAAAAACAACCTGAAAACAGCCCTTTCTGTATATTTTGATATTTCTGATCTGGTCTCCCTGTATGCACCCTGTTATAAATATAAAGAGAAGGGTAACCACCTTTCTGTATACAGAACTATAAAATCCCTCCTGGCCAGAGGCAAAACCCTTTCACCTGTAAAGGGTTAAGAAGCTAAAATAACCTCGCTGGCACCTGACCAAAATGAGCAATCAGGAGACAAGATACTTTCAAAGCTGGAGGGGGGGAGAAACAAAGGGTCTGTCTGTCTGTGTGATGCTTTTGCCAAGAACAGATCAGGAATGCTCTTCATAACTCCTTAAGTTAGTAAGTAATCTAGCTAGAAATACATTAGATTTCCTTTTGTTTAATGGCTGGTAAAATAGCTGTGCTGAATGGAATGTATATTCCTGTTTTTGTGTCTTTTTGTAACTTAAGGTTTTGCCTAGACGGATTCTCTATATTTTGAATCTGATTACCCTGTAAGGTATTTACCATCCTGATTTTACAGAGGTGATTCTTTTACTTTTCTTTAATTAAAATTCTTCTTTTAAGAACCTGATTGCTTTTTCATTGTTCTTAAGATCCAAGGGTTTGGGTCTGTGTTCACCTATGCAAACTGGTGAGGATTTTTATCAAGCCTTCCCCAGGGAAAGGGGTGTAGGGCTTGGGGGGATATTTTGGGGGGAAGACGTCTCCCAGTGGGCTCTTTCCCCGTTCTTTGTTTAACACGCTTGGTGGTGGCAGCACAGGGTTCAAGGACAAGGCAAAGTTTGTATCTTGAGGAAGTTTTTAACCTAAACTGGTAAGAATAAGCTTAGGAAGTCTTTCATGCAGGTCCCCACATCTGTACCCTAGAGTTCAGAGTGGGGAAGGAACCTTGACACACCCGAACATACAATACAAAGCCCACAAAGCTAAAAAGAATACGGTTATCTTCCCAGACTTCAAATGACCAAAAGGAGTCTGACTGGAGGTAAAGCATCTGCTTTTCCCAAAACAGCAGCACAGCATCATATTCACTCATTATTTGTACCTTTCAGACTATTATGTACCTCATTCTATCAGGATTATTGACCAACTGGCCTAAAAGAGTGGTGTTCACCTCACAGACTATACATCACGGGAAAGTATTTACCACATTCACTTTGGAGTAACTGCTCAGATTGCTGACCTGATAGAAAGGCTTGA
Organism: Eretmochelys imbricata; assembly: GCF_965152235.1. Lineage (NCBI taxonomy): Eukaryota > Metazoa > Chordata > Testudines > Cheloniidae > Eretmochelys > Eretmochelys imbricata. Next base: position 114,672,465 of record NC_135575.1, on the reverse strand, counting down.
GTCTATCTGATCTGTGCGCTTTAGTTCTTGGCAAAGTTAAAGATGCTGATCATTGCTGTAATCAATATATAGGCAGCAGCCACCTTCTCCATTTTATTGCTAGTATTATCTTGTAAATATTCTACAAATCTTTCTAAATTAGTTTACTGATCACTTTGTTCTTCTCTAATTCTGTCTTACCAGTTCAAGAGCAACTCTTAAGCGATAAAGTTTAACAGACAGGACAGTATCACCCATCCCATACATGTGCACTTAAAGCTCAACCCAGCTGCCACTGAAGTCAATCAAAAGACTCCCACAGATCAGGCCTCTGGTTGCACAATTTCCCCATCTTTTGCTGCACTTTTCTTGCCTTCTCCTCTTGTAGGACATGTTCCAAAGCTCACTGAAGACAATAGGAGTCTTACTATTGACATCAATAGTCTATGGATCAGGCTTCTACTGGATCATCTACCAATAGATAAATATAACAGTTGGCAAGATCCATACAAAGATCAATTTTACATGGTGGAGCTCTCTACTCCTTTTGTATTCATTCATTAATTACTGTAATGGCTTCATTTCATTTTTAACAAATCACAGGCCACTAATGTTGCAAACATTTTAGCTTTACTTATCAGGATATTAAATACAAAATTAAGGATCCAATATATAATCATATAACTATTGCATGTTACATTATGAACACTGCACTGATCGACACGCTGAGTGCTCCGTGAAATAAAATGTTAAATAATAAAATAGAGTCATAGAAATGTGAGGCTGAGAGTGACCTTAAGATGGTATCTAGACCATTCCCCTAAACTGAGACAGGAATAAGTATTCCTAGACCACAATCTCCCTCATATCTCACCAGGTTTATTACAAAAGCATAGCTTTAAAATAAAGCCCTGAATAAAAGACCAAATCATGGAGGAAAACATTTAAAAGAATGTAAACTGCAGAATTTCGGGCTGAACTTTGTGCCCTTCTGTGCTTTTTCAGATTGCAAAGATGATCCTTTTCAGCAAGTACCTGTGATAAATTAACTAATCAAAAATCTAATCATTTCCAAAACACTTTAAGATAATAGCTGGCCAGATTTGAAAAGATTGTTGTGTATTTATCCATTTTTCAGTTTCACATTAGTGGTCTCTATTCCAATGACAAGTATTTAAAATTTAGATCTTTGTGTCTGTGATGCTAAAGTTGAAGGATATTTTTTTGCTTGTTACTTAGTTCAAACATATTATGCAACTATCCTGAAACAACAACACATGCCAGGGCCCACTCTTTTACTACAAACTCCACTTTCAATTTAATTATTCATAAGATCTGCTCTGATTATGTGAAATATATTCCAAAAAACACATTTTAAATACCGCAATCTGCAAGTAAATTGGTAGCCCACAGTAACAACATATGCTTATAATTATGATAACCATCAGGGAATTCAACCTTACTGAGGGATAGAAAGGAGGCCCAAGCAGGGAAACCGCAAAAATGTAAGGAAGGAGAAAGCTGAAATGGGAAAACCATGCCTGGATAATGGAAAAAAACTTGGTAGTAAAAATAAGCACTGATTTCAGTCCAGGCTGCTGCACAAATTTCAACATTTTTGGTGAACAGAAAATATTGAGAAATTAATTCCTCCTTTCACTGCTGAACTGATTCTGAGCAATGTTTGCAACCTAACCCTTGAGTCTAAATTCTTCTAAAGTACAAATCCTAATTGAAGACCATGCACTAATAGCTCAGCTACTTGACAAAAAGATTAAAGTGGAGCAAACTATTGTTTTATGATACTAATATAATATGCATAGATTAGAGCTGCTATAGTTAATGCTGAATTGAGGTTTCCATTAGAAACCTCATTTTTGAGAGTTCAATAACTCAGCCATCTGAAATCACAGTGAGCTGAAAGTTGGCAAGTTTCATCTGTGTGCATGGTATTCAGTGTATAATAGTATATAAGTGCGTACACAAAGTTTGTAAATTACTAGCTTATGGGTGAATCTCAAAAGATTCACAGCGTTTGGTTTGGCTAAGGATGCTGATCCAAAGTACCTGAGGCTTTTGTGTACCATGAAATGGACTGGAAATCTTTATAAACTGTAATTGTTTTTGGTATGTTGGCACCTCTGGTTTGACCCAAAAAGTCCCAGAAATGCAAAGGCCTACAAAATGGGGGACCACATTTAACCAAATATTTCAAACCTTAGAAAACGTATGTTCAGATTTAAAAAGTGAGTGAAAGCTATTTATATTTAACTAAACTGATTCACCTATATACACACTGAGTTCACTGATAGCAGACAAATATTTAAGATTGAGTTACAGTTCTTTCAGAAAAAGTCTATAGGGGCTGAGATTTTTTTTCTTTTCTTGCTTTTATTTTGCCCTGGGAAAAGATTCAACTAAGTGAGTTCTGCAATTCTTAACTTATATAGGATTAAAAAAAAATACATTTCTTATGTCCCAAATGAACTTTTTGTAGTTGATTAGCTCCAAAATGGCTTAAGCTAGACACACTTCATACTGGCTTATTTTGTATACTCAATTGAAGGAAAAAATTAAAATTTGAAGACAATCTCTTTAGTAGTTTTAAAGTGATTAAAGTTAGAATATTTCTTCTTGAGCACATTTGTTTGTTTTTTATATTTATTTAGTTCCATACCAAAGTTAAAGGATTAGGATTAGGATTAGAATACGAAGCATCTGCTGAATTGTTTTACCTGGGTCATCCTTAACTGGAAAAGGATTTACCCTAATGGTAGTTCAGCCTTTAAGACTGCCTTCACCTCTAGGAGTCTGATCAAAAGCCCACTGAAGTTAATTTAAAGATTCCTAGTGACTTTAACTGGAATGGGCCATAAACAATCTTAAACAGTTTGCCTATGTCATTAAGAGCCTGATTTGTAGAGCTGCTGAGCACTTGCAGTTTCCATTCCCTTCAGCTGGAGTTAAGTGCAAAAAAATAGTTTTAATGCAACATTAAAGTTGAGAAATAAAGCATAAAAATAAATCAGAAAATTAAAAATGGAAATATTTGTAATGTGACATCAGCATGCTCACATGCACACAATAGTGGTCTCCTACATTGAACTGATCTGTGGGGGAATAGCAAATGTAAATTTTGAATATATTGCTCTTGACAAACTTGATTTTGTACTGGGAACTACTCAGATAGACTCCCTGTATCCACAGAATCCATGGACTTTAGCTGGACTCTGAGCAGGTTCAGGAGTCTGCCCACGGAAAACGAGTCGCAAGAGCTGAGCCCAAGTTAATACACTATACAGTGTGCCAACTCTCATGATTTTATTATGAGTCTTGTGATATTTGGTGCCCTACTTCAAGCCCCAGCTTCTGATTCATGTGATTATAGAAGAAGCTCAGTTTTCATTTTAATAAAAAGTAAGTTTCTATAGCCTCATGACTTCAGAAAAAAGCTTGAAAACATGAAATGACTGCACCATAAAGACTCAGAAACCAGAAGGTAAATAAAACCCACCACATATTTATTATTGTTTAAAAAGTCTCCAGGATTTTTTGGGTCTGACCAATTATTTTTGAACGCTTGGGGTTGGCAATACTACAGGATAATACAGGATGGGCTATATAACTGTGCATTAGAAATCCACAGGTTTTAACATTTCTAACTTCTTCGTGCTTATTCGTATAATAATATTTATACTACAATAATATTTATACTATTTCCATACATATACACACAGTCCACACACAGCCATCTAAATAGTTATCTTGAGATGAGAGTTTGCTATGACTGGTTAAGCAACAAATCATGCAAAAGCAGATGGACACTAAGAATTAATGGTCCAGAAACTGGAAAGAATTCAAAAGAGGCAGGTTTTTCAATACCTAACATATCCTACATGTCTTCAGGAGATTTAAGTAAAAGAAGCTTTGAATTAAATTTAACTTCTGGCTGAATTAGCTAGACCATCTAATGTTGAATTAGAATATGCTAAAATAGTTCTGTTTCTTGTAATAAAAATCTTTGAAACACATAGTAATGAAGAATATTTTTTACTCATCTAAAACCATTATGGCTCAAGCCAGCAGAAAATATTAATTGCCTTTTGGGTCATCCAAGGTCCTGGAAGGCCTTGAAAACTGGCTTCATAACAGGCAAAGTTATTCAGCAGAAAGGTCCATACAGAAAAGAATCACCTTGATCCCAAGTCTGTTCTTCAGATTGTAGTATAAGACTCATCTTTTTTGACAGAGCCAGGAACAGCACCTATAAATAATTTTCTTAAAATAATAATAATAATTAATAAAATCTTTGACCATATAAATTTAAGCACCCTGGAATAGAGGGAACAGGAAAAGAAAAGACTCCTTTGAATTCATGCTTATAATTTTGTTTGGGGCTTAAATACCATGATGATGAGTTTGACGGGGTATTTTTTGGTGAGGACGAGGTTTGCTTTAGTTCTTACCGTCAAGTTTCCAGCTTAATGTCAAATCTCAAATTAAATTTAATATCCCCCAATATACAATAATTAATACCTGAAATCTCATTCCCTACAATGTTGTCCTAACTGTTGTACTTCGTAGAGTCCCCACATGTGACTGAACTGGCTCTACCTTAGCATTCATTCTGGACAAAGCTTGTAAAGATCTTGCAAAGCCCGTGACAGCTGCATTTTAGATCTAAACTAGCGTTACTTGGCTACTACCAAGATGAAAGCAGTAATCCCTCAAAAAGGAAAAAGCCTCTAAGGTGGCCAAGAGGCAATGCTGCTCCAGTGGGTCAGCTATCCAGGTAGCTGCTTTCTTTGAGATGGGAATGTTTTCTACACATCTACTAGGTAGCATTAACTGTGTGGATTGATTTTGAGAGGTGCTGAGCACCCACAATGCCAGCGGACTTCAGTGGGATTGGCAAGTGCTCCATGCCTCTGAAAGGCAGGTCCTTTAAAGCTGATCTACAGAGATGAAGATACATTTTTAGACTAAAATGTATAACTCCTTCCTGTAAACCTTAACCACAAAGTTGTGATTTTTAAAATTATTATTTTAATGATCATATTTAGTTAAAACTTATTCTTAGGTCAGAAAACTGATTTGTATGTATTTCAGGACTTTATAAATCCTGCCCTGGATTTGTATCATACTCTGAGAACTGACTGGCCTGTGTCCAAAATATTTGATTGATCAGTCAATCAGAAAATAAATCTGAAAGATCATTTGAAAAGAAAATTATAAGCTCTACAACAGAGTTTGACAAATCATGCCAATAAATCCCAAAAAATATATTTACATTAATAAATCCTTATATTTTCAGATTAGTCATTTCATTTCTATAAGCATTTTGATGACTTGAAATCATAACCAGGGTCATAAATCCTGTTCTAGCATTATAATCATTTTGATATTTAAAAATAACATTTTGCCAGTTCTCTTACATTGCTACATCATCTAGGAGAAGAGCCATCTTGGGAAAGGAATATCACCATCTAACAAGTAGAGACTGTAGAAGAAAAATATGGCAGATGTGAGCAGAAACCATTTTGCAGATGGTAAGGGAAGTGTTCTAAATTTCTCGTGACATCATGAATAGTTTTGGCAATCTCAGAACTGACTATCAAGACTCTTTCCAAATCAAAAATGCTAATGCATGAAGCCCTAAGTTTATGTTTTTTTTTAATGACATCTTGAAAGAATCAGAAAAGGACTATATATATTGAACAAAAAAAAATTCTGAATACAGATACCTTCACTTCCTGGACAACAATTAATCTGAGTACCTGCTTCTTCCTCTTTCATGTCTGTAGTTCATGCAGCAAACATTTGTGTACTCCTAATTTATCTTTTATTTAATTGATGTGTATGTATAAACATTTAGCCAAAAAGGATATGCAAAGCATGGAGCTCCCACTCCACATGCCCACAGTATGAAAGGGTCAGCGCTACCAATCATGAGCTCTGACTGATTAGGGAGCAGGCAGAAGGAGGAACTAGAAGTCTGGAAGAAAACTCCACCCCAAATTCCTGCTGCCAGCCTGCACCCAGTTAGAGGATGGAGATGCTGCCCCGCAACAGGACCTCAGCCCCAGGGCTGAGGGATATGTTTGCAACTGGCTTGATCAGCAGGCACAGGGACAATGCTATGAAAAAGCTGCATGGCTTGAGCAGAGAAGATGATGATGATGGAGAGAAAATTAAACCTAAATCCAGGGCTAGGAGACCAGCCCGATGAGCAGCCTAGGTGCACAGCCACAATTAGGCTGGAAGATTGACCCAGACCCAGCAGAGGAAATCCTGACCAGCATTGTGACAAAGACAATCTGGCATTATAGAGTTGCCAGGCATCCGGTTTTTGACTGGAATGCCCAGTCGAAAACGGACCCTGGCGGCTCCGGGCAGCACCACTGACTGGGCCATTAAAAGTCCGGTCAGCAGCACAGTAGGGCTAAGGCAAGACCCTGCCTGCCCTGGGTCTGTGCAACTACCTGGAAGTGGCTGACATGTCTGGCCCCTTGATGCAAGGGTGATCAGGGAAGCTCCATGTGCTGCCCCCGCAGCTCCCATTGGCTAGGAGCTGCAGGGTGGAACCTGAAGGGGCAGGCAGTGTGCACTGTGCAGAGCTGCCTGACCACGCCTCCGCCTAGGGGTGGGACATGCCGGCCACTTCCGGGAGCAGCACAGAGCCCCCACCCAGGATCAGCTCTAGGCACCAGCAAAGCAAGCACATGCGTTTTTTGCTTGGGCAGTTGTGCTCTCGGAGCTCGGGGCAGCAAATTTTTTGTTTGTGGTGGCCAGCCCTGTCCCCACCTGAACCCCTGCTCCCAGTTGGAACCCACTCCTGCACCTAAACTCTCTTGCAGACCCCACACCACCTCCTGCACCCCAACTTCCTGCCGCAGGTAAGAATCCCCTCCCACCCCGTAACTCCCTCCCGGACCTCAAACCACCTCCCGCACCCCAACTCCCTGCCCCAGCCCAATGAAAGTGAGTGAGGGTGAGGAAGAGCAAGCGACGGAGGGAGGGGAGCTGGAGTGAGTTGCGGGTGGGGCCTCAGAGAAGGGGCAGGACAAGGGTGGGGCCTAGGGGCAGGTGCAGGGCAAGGCAAGGGTGTTCAGTTTTGTGCAATTAGAAAGTTGGCAACCCTATTTGGCAATTCAGCACAGACTAGGACTCACTACTCTGAGATTCCATGGTACTCAAGCATCAACAGTCACCAGAAGGGGCAAGAAATACCCCATTGTGGGAGTCAGGCCCTGAGCATGGGGGCAGCGTGGACTACTTGTCAGGTAAAATAGGATCACTTTGTTACAGAATAGGATAGAGAGGGTTGAAAGATTTTTCAAAACTGACAAAATAATAAAATAATAATTATTATTAATAATAATTCGGTTGAAAAATGTCATTTTTGTCAATTCTAAAATGTTCAAGGGAATCTTATTGGTTTTGAAGAAAATTTAGTCAGGAAGCTTTCACAGATCCAGGATGGAATTTCTGGTCAAAAAGAGAGAGAGAGAGAGAGAGAGACAAAGCACTCCCCACACCCCATAACCTGGGTCTCCCACATTTCAGGTGAGTGCCCTAACCACTGAACTACACAGTCAGTTTCTCTCAATCTCCTGTTGGAGCTGTTCCACTTCACATAAACAAACAAACATTCAATGGGCCAGAAAGAGAGACTGATTCTATAGCCTAGTGTTAGGGCATTCACCTAGGCTGTGAGAGGTTCAAGTCCTTGGTCCAAATTACGTAGAGCAGGGACTTGAAGCCATGACTCTCACAATCCAGATGAGTGTCCCAAGCACCAGGCTATTGGCTAATGTGGTGGCTCTCTTTTACATTAAAAAAAAAGTGTTGCAAGTTTCATTTTCATTCTGCATCACAACAAAAATAAATGTCAAAACCTGAAAATGTGGGAGGAAATGGAATTGTTTTCTGGCTACCCTAGTTAAGAACTCAGTGTATTGTATTACTGCAGGGATTATATGTGTTGGGGCCCCTTAATGGTCCCTGTTACAACCCTTGATGAGCTCCCCTTCCTGGACACTCACTCACTGTACTGGATCCAAACCTTGGGTTCTACATGCTCTTGTCTTGCTGGGGCTAGGCAGTTTAGGCACTGTCTTTCTGGTTCTGGATCTTTAGGCACACAGTCTAGATGCAGTGCCTGTGTCTGACACCCTTTTAGCATGGGTACCCCATCGTCCAATCGCTAGGCCCTGATACAAGTACCACCTCTCCCAAGCCTCCGCAGTAGCTGTTGCATACTCTCAGAGTTACACCAAAACTGTGAACTCTCTGGTTTGCTATTTTCCTTTTCTGGAACTATGATATGCAGAAAGCAAAGGAATTTCTAAACACATACACACATTTACTTTACTCTTAAACAACACAAAAGATATAAAGATCCATGGAAAAACAACCTAACATGCACATAAACTTCTGCCAGTTTCTTCACCACCCTCAGTCTGTTCTCCTGTCTCTAACATAGCCAGTGAGAAAGTCTTCCTTTTATAAGGTTCTCTAGTCTCCCCCTGTCAGGTGACTCTCCTCAGTGACTTCAGGTGATCTGTTGCTTGGTTACAAGCTCACTGAGTTTTATGGTTGGGGCAGAAACTAGCTTATTATCTTAGGGTGCTTGCTTTTGAATGAGAAATGCTACAGGTAAAGGAGCCTGGATTTCACTGTATTGTTAGCCTTCTCTCAGATACAAGATTTTCTCCGGACCACCTCCCTGGAGGTTTCAGCACAAGATAAAGGATAAAAGGCAAAAGTATAGGTGCATTACTCTTACTATCAAAATGGCACTCAAAACAAAAGTTTGAGATAGATACATACTGACTTACACTAATCTGTCACAGTCCTTTTTACTACTGTGGATTGTCCTTGCTCAGATAAAGTCACTGGTATTATATTGGAGAGTAGCATTTATTTCTTGGTCATTCAAGGCTCCTGAAAGTTGTGAAAGGGAACAAAAGGTTTTGGCCACATGGAAGGCAAGTGGGGTTGCAATTTGAGAACAGCTTAGCAAGCAGGGGTGCTCCCACCACAAAGTGTCCTCTTTGCAATAAACCAACATTTTCCCCTGAAACCTACCCACCATTTGCTTTAAACATGCCAGTTTCTCTCTTTGATGTATTATTCTTAAGCATTTTGCATTAGTGCCCAGAGACGACAAATCAGAATCAAACTCCCTCGTACTAAGTTTTGTACAAACATATTGTAAGACAAAGTCCCTGCCCCTAGAAGCATACAGTCTAAGACTTACTAGTATCTACTATACAGAGAAGACAGTTTTAAATTAGAAGTAGAACAGATCTTTCTCTACCAGTTGGAAAGGAATTGGGATGATAGTTGAAATATGGTCAAATACATCAAATGCAAGAAAATTGCAATCAACAGTGTTGTATCCTGCAAACCTTTCATCTAACACAGAGTTCCTAAACATTTTCATAGTTTAGTTTTCTCATAGAAATATATGGTTTGTGGATATAGAATCTGTGAAGGAATTTTCTTCTTTTTAAAAAACAGCATGTATTCTCTCCACCCTCCTCCATCTAAAGATAAAGCACTTTGATACAAAAAGAGTATTTTATGATACAATACATGCCGAGCTAGAAATTAAAATGCTCAGTTTTGAAGCTTTTTTACAAATTAGGAATGGTGATTTTTTGACATATTTCAAAAAGAAACTTAAATTACCACATTGAGCCTGATCCAAAGTACACTGAAGTGATGGAGAAAATTCCACTAACATCTACTCACTGTTGACCACACTTATATGCACTTCACAATTAAAAGTAAAGTATATAGGAATATATTATCCACTAGTTCCCCATACATGTACCTCATGTATGAGCAGATCTCCAGTTGATATAAATGGGTGTTTGTTTGTGGAATGAAGACTATCACCTGACTTGTATATATAAACATTTTTGACGCAAAGTACTTGCACAATTGTGATGACAGTTAACACAAGAGCTCATGAGAGTTAATGTGATCTCTCAACACCGTTTTGCTTTATCAAAAAAAATTTCCTGCTACCTCACAATAAATGTTTTATTAGAGCTCAGCTGGTAACCACCATTATTTTATTGTCACCCTTGTGTACATATACAGACAGATGCCAGAAAAATACAAGTTCTTCAGCGCACCAAATCCCATTCTCTTTCAACATAATATACAAACTTTGAGTCTGATTCCTAGGGGGCTGAACTCAGTGAGAATTATGGGAGATCAGAACATTGCAAGATCAGCCCATAGATGTACTATATATTGAATATCTTGTGCTTAAAGGGAGTTACCTGGTGAAGTAATGTCAATGTTAAGAATTCCTTGCCTTTATAGTTGTGTAATTCTCATTTCTTTTGAATATTTTGACTTATCTCAAGCCTTCTTCTGATTTTTTTTCTTTTCTTTTTCCCTGCTGAATTATCTAGCTTGTTCAGGCTGAAGGACCCTCTATTTATAATTCTCACACTTAAGGTTTTAGTTCCAGAGGGATTTTTCAGTGGAAAAATCATAAATAGAGGGTCCTTCAGTTTGAACAAATGGATTGATAATTCAGTAAACAAGCTGAACAAAACGAGAGAGAGAGACAGAGAGAGATTCAAAACATCCAGCAGAAACAACAGCTTAGCAATGAATGCGATAAGAATCATTCAGCAATATATGTAGTCACGATCTGAGTGGTTAGTGCACTTAGATCTTGGTAATTTCTTTTAGGAGAGAAAATGAGTAGACAGCAGACAGCGAATTATTAAATTATCCTATTACACTTTTATTTAGAAATGTACAATTCCTGCAGACAGACTTTGAACAAAATGGCTTTTAACAGCAAAAGCAGCACAACTCAAACTCATATATTGGCGACCAGCAAAGATTTTTTTCCACCATCCGCTCTTGGAAAATCCTGTCTCTCTTCCCCAGCCCAGCCCCCACACCTTTTCTGTTACAGCATTCAGTGTCCAGCCCAAAAGATTTCCATACAGGCAGTAATTCTGTCTCCAAAACCCTCTGGGTGAAGTCTTGTCCCCAGTTAAATCAATGGGTAAACTCCATGGACTTTAATGGACCCAGGATATCACCCTCCTTTTAATTTCTTTTTGTCTAAAGTTGGCCACCTGGCTCCAGATGGTCTGAAATGAGTCTTTCAGGATGGATTCTCCTGAGCTATTCAGCAGAGCAGGCCCCCATTCCTGCTGGGACTGGAGTCATCAAGTCTACGGTCACTTTGCCAACACAAAAGGGAAGCTACTTACCAACTAATGGCCCATCTGGTATTCACTCATTGCCTTCAAATTCCCTATTGCTGGCTTGTTGACACTTACAGTACTAAAAAATTACACACACCCTCTTTAAAAAAATTGGCACTTCTAATTCTTACGAACTAGTATTGCTTTATTGCAAGAGCGCCTTTGTTCTCCTGTGAGGAATAGTTTTAGTCTTCTTAAAAAAAAATTGGGATTTCTTTACATCATTGCTATTTCTGTACATAAACACTTGCATCACTTCCATCCATATACAATACCAGGTGGGCTGCCAGCTGTTTGTGGTGTTAGCAAAGTGATCTTAGGTGTGATGGCTTCAAAGCAGGCTGGGATGGGGGTCTTCTGCTCAGAAGAATCAATCCTAATACACAAGTTTCAGGGCTTGTCTACAGATGATAGTTAATCTGGAATAAAGTGGCACCCTGTGGAAAAAAATCACAATTTCATGGACTGTGTGGAAATCATGAAATTAGCCCAATACCATGAATTTTCCAACAGCAGGGAGGCAGAAATGGTCATCTGGGTGCAGCAGTCTCATGCTCTGTGTGGACCACAGTGCACAGCAGTGTCGTGTCGGAGCAGCAGTTCGGGGGCGGGGAAGCTGGTTTTATGTGAGACACGGTAACTAGCGCCGCTGCCACTTGGAACACGAGCAGCTGTGGCCTCGGGCAGAAGCTGGCTCCCACGCGCGCTGGTCTTGTGCAGCTCGCAGCGTGCGTTCCAAGCAGGGGCACTGCTGGCTACGGCACCTTGCATAATAGCGGCTGCTGAGTCCCCCTCAGACTGCTGCTCCAACATGACGTTGCCGTGTGCTATGAGCCGCACTGAGCATGAGATTCCTGTTTCTGCCTCTCCACCGAGCCCGCTGCTGCTTGTGCTCCAAGCAGGGGCGACGCTGGCTAGTATGCCTCACATAAATTTGGCTGCCAAGCATCCCCCGAAACCGAAGGCCCTACGTGATGCTGCCACCGCCACACATTACAAGCCACACCTAGCACAAGGCCAGGATGCACAACACCCACTTCCACCTCCCCACTGCTGAAAACAATTGCAGCAGGTCAGAGTAGACTTGGCAGTCGTGCATATTCCATGAAATTTGATCCTTAATGGTATTGCCGTGAAGTCTCAAAACAACAACAACAAAAAACACCTGCAATTTTCACTAGGCTTTGAAGTCATCCTCCCTTATTCCTAAAGTGGATTAACTAGTCCTGATGAACTCCATACATAGATACTCTTATTTCAGAAGAAGAGAATAAGAATGGAGCAAATTGATACGTTAAACAGTAATAAGTCCCCAGGAACTGATAGTATTCCTGCAACAATTCTGAAGGAACTCAAATATGAAATTGTAGAAATTGTGGTATGTAACCTATTGCTTATATCAGCATCTGTACCAGATGACTGGAGGATAGCTAAAGTAATGCTGATTTTTAAAAAGGGCTCCAGAGGCATTCCTGGCAATTACAGGCTAGTAAGCCTGACTTCAGTACCAGGCAAATTGGATGAAACTATAATAAAGAACAGAACGATTAGACACACAGATGAATACAATTTGTTGGGGGAAGAGTCAACATGGCTTTATGTAAAGGGAAATCATGCCTCACCAATCTATTAGAATTATTTGAAAGGGTTAACAAACATGTGGATAAGGGTGACCCAGTGGATATTGTGTATTTCCAGAAAGCCTTTGACAAGGTCCCTCACCAAAGGCTCTTAAGCAAAGTAAGCAGTCATGGGATAAAAGGGAAGGTTCTCTCATGGATCAGTAACTAGTTAAAAGACAGGATACAAAGGGTCGGAATAAATAGCCAATTTTCATAACAGAGAGAGGTAAATAGTGATGTCTCCCAGGGGTCTGTACTGGGACCAGTGCTGTTCAACTTGTTCATAAGTGATCTGGAAAAAGGGGTGAACCGTGAGATGGCAAAGTTGGCAGACAACACTCAATTACTCAAGATAGTTAAGTCCAGAGCAGACTGTGAAGAGTTACAAAGGGATCTCATAAAATTGGGTGACTGGGCAACAAAATGGCAGATGAAATTCAATGTGGATAAATGCACAGGAAAAAAATCATCCCAACGATCCATACAAAATGATGGGTTTCCCAGAGTGGAATCTGTAAAACTATTATAGACTAAAACAATAATATAACTTGAATATTTACAGGAGAAGAGAAGGATCAGCCTGGACACTGGAGGATTCTGACTCAGGCCATGCAGCAATAAGAAGGAACTGGAGAAGCAGTCAGTCCACCCTGCCACTTACACTGTCCGTGCAGCACAGGAGGAGAGCAGGGGTGCAGACGCAGACAAATGGACCCCACTTGCAAGAATTCTCCAGTCTCAGGTGCATGGAGTGCATGGTTACCCACAGGGGAATACACACAGAGACCCACACCCAAAGAAGAAATAAAATGTTTCTATAGATCTGTACTGTGAATTGAAGCTCTCATTGTTATTGACATACAAGATTCTGAGGCACATCAGCAACAGGAAATAGAGCAGCTCTGTAATGCAGATCAGATACGGAAGGCAATTTTGAGAATCAGGAATGGGAGCAAAAGCTCAAATGAGTTCTTAGAAAATAAGGGGATGAAAAGGTTGTAGGTGGCTGTATTTCAGCTGTTTTCATGGAACATAAACCTAGAAAGGTACTTTTTGGTTACTAAATTTTAACCCAATCTTGATTCACATGGATTTAGAAGTTCAGCAAAAATTTTCTTCCCCATTTTGACATCTTAATTTAGATGCAGAGAGATAAGACATAGAGATGCTGATAAGATCAAAAAGGGAAATCACTTGCCAATTGTTCCTGACATAAGCAGTCAAATCTATGTTTGTACAGAGGACCTCTAACACAGCAAAACATGTTTGTAGTTCAGAAGTTTAGAACCTAAGCTCTGGTTTTAAGTCTGAGAGTGGTACAATTAGATATGACTTTTTTTAAGCAAAGTAGAAAAGTGTTGCTGGTCTGCTCTCCTTTTATACTGGGGCTTTCAGCATGCTCATCTTTAGAGGTACCAGTATCTATTCTAACTATTGACAAAGAAACACCTACATACAACATAAAATGAACTAGATTTTAAAAATATCTATTTTTACATTTTATATCGGATCTGGGATCAAAAACCATAAGGGCCAATTTAAATCTGAGGATCTGAATCTAATGAATACACCAATCCTGAAACTGGGGAGGGAATGGATTAGTGGTCCTAGTATGAGTCTACCTTTAGTTAGAACATGTGGTCCATATTCTTAGTTCCCTGAGGTTTGTGTATTTCATATATTTTACTGTATGCTGCATTGATGACCCTCTTAAAGCCATTGCTATTTTGGTTTCTGAAGATGTTTAAAATAGTTTCACTGTTCCTTAAGAGTAAGGTAGTCAGATATATACTGTGATGCTGGCAGACCAGGCTATGGGCCTGAGCCAAGCACTTACAAATTCATTGCTGGAAACCAGTTTCTTTTGCTTATGTGTCAGTATGCGTAAAATGGGTACTGGATTTATAACAATGTGTTTAGACTTTATGAAATGGTTGTAAATTGCTGCATGAATTAATCTCAAATTATATTTTTATCACATGCTGTAAGGTAATATTTAAGTTTTTGCTTTCTACCTGTAAAAAAAAAAAAAGTGTTCTCTGAAACTGTGAACCCAGTCAGGAGGGATTCTCCTGCCCATCAAAAAGGCCTATCAAAACTAAATGGGCCATTGTGGGACATTACAATACAAAGGCTTTGTTAATTGCCCCTTACACCCATGAAGAGGCTATATGCAAAAGGATTAATTGTGGAAGAAAGAAATAAAGATAGCTGGCAATCTTTTGTTGTTTGGACTCTCACAGGGCCGGAGCTATGAAACAGAA
Organism: Eretmochelys imbricata; assembly: GCF_965152235.1. Taxonomy (NCBI): domain Eukaryota; kingdom Metazoa; phylum Chordata; order Testudines; family Cheloniidae; genus Eretmochelys; species Eretmochelys imbricata. The sequence continues at coordinate 114,657,351 of NC_135575.1, read as the reverse complement.
CCAGAGATCCCCAGGATCAGCCTTGGTTAGCCCTAAAAGACATTCAGAACTGACAAATTACTACAACTCTGTCACCTTTTGGAACCATAGACTAACTCATTTGTGTATAAAGAAAAGGAGTACTTGTGGCACCTTAGAGACTAACAAATTTATTTGAGCATAAGCTTTCGTGAGCTACAGCTCACTTCATCGGATGCTTATGCGCAAATAAATTTGTTAGTCTCTAAGGTGCCACAAGTACTCCTTTTCTTTTTGCGGATACAGACTAACACAGCTGCTACTCTGAAACCTGTCATTTGTGTATATATGCTTGCTTGCTTTAACCTTGTAATAACTCTCATTTCTTTTCTTAGTTAATAAATCTTAGATAGTTTCCTGTAGGATTGGCTACAAAAGTGTTGTCTTTGGTATGAGAACTAAAATTTTTCAGTCCCTGGAAAAATCATGGAGCAGGTCCTCAAAGAATCAATCTTGAAGTACTTGCATGAGAGGAAAGTGATCAGGAAGAGCCAGCATGGATTCACCAAGGGAAGGTCATGCCTGACTAATCTAATCGCCTTTTATCATGAGATTACTGGTTCTGTGGATGAAGGGAAAGCAGTGGATGTATTGTTTCTTGACTTTAGCAAAGCTTTTGACACGGTCTCCCACAGTATTCTTGTCAGCAAGTTAAGGAAGTATGGGCTGGATGAATGCACTATAAGGTGGGTAGAAAGCTGGCTAGATTGTCGGGCTCAACGGGTAGTGATCAATGGCTCCATGTCTAGTTGGCAGCCGGTGTCAAGTGGAGTGCCCCAGGGGTCGGTCCTGGGGCCGGTTTTGTTCAATATCTTCATAAATGATCTGGAGGATGGTGTGGATTGCACTCTCAGCAAATTTGCGGACGATACTAAACTGGGAGGAGTGGTAGATATGCTGGAGGGGAGGGATAGGATACAGAAGGACCTAGACAAATTGGAGGATTGGGCCAAAAGAAATCTGATGAGGTTCAATAAGGATAAGTGCAGGGTCCTGCACTTAGGACGGAAGAATCCAATGCACCGCTACAGACTAGGGACCGAATGGCTAGGCAGCAGTTCTGCGGAAAAGGACCTAGGGGTGACAGTGGACGAGAAGCTGGATATGAGTCAGCAGTGTGCCCTTGTTGCCAAGAAGGCCAATGGCATTTTGGGATGTATACGTAGGGGCATAGCGAGCAGATCAAGGGACGTGATCGTCCCCCTCTATTCGACATTGGTGAGGCCTCATCTGGAGTACTGTGTCCAGTTTTGGGCCCCACACTACAAGAAGGATGTGGATAAATTGGAGAGAGTCCAGCGAAGGGCAACAAAAATGATTAGGGGTCTGGAACACATGACTTATGAGGAGAGGCTGAGGGAGCTGGGATTGTTTAGCCTGCAGAAGAGAAGAATGAGGGGGGATTTGATAGCTGCTTTCAACTACCTGAAAGGGGGTTCCAAAGAGGATGGCTCTAGACTGTTCTCAATGGTAGCAGATGACAGAACGAGGAGTAATGGCCTCAAGTTGCAGTGGGGGAGGTTTAGATTAGATATTAGGAAAAACTTTTTCACTAAGAGGGTGGTGAAACACTGGAATGCGTTGCCTAGGGAGGTGGTGGAATCTCCTTCCTTGGAAGTTTTTAAGGTCAGGCTTGACAAAGCCCTGGCTGGGATGATTTAACTGGGAATTGGTCCTGCTTCGAGCAGGGGGTTGGACTAGATGACCTTCAGGGGTCCCTTCCAACCCTGATATTCTATGATTCTATGATTCTATGAACTAAGGTACAAATTGACCTGGGTAAGTGACTGGTCTCTTGGGACTGGGAGCAACCTGAATATTTTGTCATCTTTGGTGTATAGCAACCATCAATCACTAAATCCAGCTTGCCTGGGTGGCAGTATAGACTGGAATGTCCAAGGGGACTGTCCGTGACTCCATGGTTAGACTGTTATAGTGCTTTAGGAGTTCACACTTGTTACTGGGTTGGTGAAATCTAATTATAGAACATACAACCAGTTTGGGATCTCTGCCCTGCTTTTTGGCAGTCTGCCCTGAGGTTGGCACTCAGGACTGTGAGCAACTCCAGACAGCATGACACATTCAATCACTTATGAACATTTTTCCACCTGGTGGCAACATTCTGCTTATGTGTACTTCTCAAAACTCACAAGGAGGCTATTAAAGCAAACGTTTGTGTGACTCAGACCTGTTTATTCTTTCAATGTGTTTAATGGTTCAAAAGTTGACAGCATGAGACATTTAACTTCTCTTTCTGATGACACAGAAAAGCAGCAATGCAAATTACCCCAAAGTACCTCACTGAAATGTCTCAACCCTGACTTGCAGGGACCACCTGTAAGCATGTCCATGCCGAGGCCTGTCTACCAAATCTGAAAAAGGGTACCAGTTAGGTAATATAATGTGGATGCATCCACAGTGAACTGGACTGAGAGTGGCAATTGTTTGAAGATGAGTTGCTGACAATGTCTGTAGCTCGCTAGTGAGCTGGGCTGGCCAGCCTCAAAGCAGCAGCCTAAAGACACTATCTCCCATTATTAACCCTCTGAACAAGTCTCCCAAGAATTTTCATTTGCTGTTGTTAGTGACGGTGCCATTGACAAGTATAAATATAATACATATTTGGAAAAGACCGTTTTACATAAATATCAATATTGTTCCTTTCCCCCGCCACTTTTGGTATGGTTAATTCTAGGAATGAAGGTGTAGGGGTGTGAGGGGGTGGAAAATAGATATAAAGCACCTGATCACATAAGAAAAATTGCATGATGCTGCCTGTTCTTGGTTAGACCCTTTCTGGCATGGTACTATGAATCAACCGATCCTTTTACTTCCACACTTACATAGATCCACTATGAAAGAAATCCCAGGGCTGTTTCATCTCACTTGCCTTATAATATTTATATGCTGCCATTTGGACAGAGAACAGATGTGATGGATTAATTACTAATAAATCAGATGGCAGAGAACACAAAATACCATCAGTTTAAAGAGGCAGCATTAAGAATTCTGATACATGTAACAACCTTTTCCTGTTTTTCAATAAAAGTGTTTCTCTTTCCCAATGGTGACTATCTTTCCTCTGTGCCCTGCACCTCAAGGACACCTGGATGGCAATGACTTAAGTGACAATATATGGATAAATGCATTTATGGTTTGCTTAGGTTTGCTAGAAACAAAGATGAGTAATATTCTTCAATTTGGAGAGATGGCACTAGGTTCCACCAGTATCTTTTTACTAAGACTGTTGAAGTGGGAGTTCTTGTAGTCCTTAGTCTCTTGCTACTAGCCTAGAAATCCCACAAATAAAACAGCAACAAAAATTTAGCACTGTTGGTCCAGTCACATCCTTCTTTGACAGCATTCCCACTTCCCTGACATCTATTTTCTGATGGCAGGATGCAGACTCCTACAACTTCCACAAGGAATCTAGGCGTCAGTAACTCCCTCATTATTATTTGCGAAACTTCTGGCCACTGTTACTGAATTCATATACCATAATAATTATAACAATTTTTAGAATGTAAATATAAAACCGTGTTCTGATGAACCCCCCAAAATTAAGGAAGTTAAAAAATAAATAGGAAATATGGGCACTGATTCAATTCCTGATTCCAAAAAAGGATGAGACCATCACTATGCATTCACGCCTTGTTGAGTAACCTTGTGATCTTATTGTCGCCCTTGTCCTTAGTCCCAACTTCTTGTCAGTTTATGACTCACTTGCTTTGTCATGTAGAATTTAGACTTTGGGTCAAGGTCTATGTTTTTACTTGATTTTGTTAGATAGTTAGCACACAGCTGGACCCCGGAAAGATAGTAACTACTGTAATAATCTCATGCCAATTTTACTCCAGTCTAAGTATTACCTTCAGTGAATAAACTCATGATTTGCATCAGATTAATACCCTGTTTTTCACTTGTCTCACTAGGGCCCCAGGTGTTGCACAGGCTTTAATCATAAAAGTTCATTTCCAGAGCATAGTAATTAGATCAGTCCACAACATCGTTGTACCATACACACTGTAATGCTACTCTGGCAGAAACGAATAAGTTAAGGATAAAGTGACAACATAGTCTAGTCTTCAGTGCCACGTAAGGGATTTTTGCTTTGTGTTGGGGGCGCTGTGTTTTGTTTTTGATGGCTTAATTTCCATTGGGAAACTATGTAGTCATCTTCTTAAAGTGGGAAAAATTAGACATGTTGTATTGTATTAATAACCTTATTTAATTTCAAAGATTAATAATACAATTCAAACACCAACCACCATATACAGAATCAAAACTGTACAGCCATTCATTGCTTAACTCAGTAGTGTCATCTTCAAAAAAATCAGAAGAATCACTGAGTTTCAAAGATGCAAAACCCCTTGTTATTACAGAACTCTTAGAAAAACCAGCTATTTGCTTATACACATTGATTTTTAAATGAAATACACTGGTTGTATTAAAAGAATTTTAATGCAAGTGTGTAGCGTTCATGCACTTGGCAACATTCAGAGCACACCTGAAGTGTTGTGTAGGAGCAGTGCACACATGGCTCCTCTCAAGGGCATGAACCTTGGAATCTCGCCCAGATGACATGAACCGTGGGAAGCCTCCCAGGACTGGGCTCAAGGCCCGAGAGCAAGGAATGCGGTAGATAGATATTGGTAAATAAGAATATTAAACAAAGCCAGTGTATTCCTTTTATCTGTTGGAGTATGTAATGTGCGGGGGGAGAGAAAGAATAAAAGAGAGGGTGGAAAGCTGACAGGAGACCAGCCATCAGCAGACCAGTCTGCTTGCTTGCTTAAAGCCTTGTTCTGTCTTGTATTTGAACCACAACAACTGGCGCCCAAACGTGGGGCCCTCAGCACTCACCTCGCCCGGCAAGGGTTTCAGACGCGTCACTCATCCGCTTCACGGATCCCGGTGAGTATTTTTCATTGTGGTAAGTATGGGAAGCTCCCTTTCTGCTTTGCAAGTTCAACACCGCAATGAGCTACAATATTTGCTGCATAAAGCTCAGTATGATTGCCCCACTCGAGAACTCACTCTCCTGCTACAGGAGGTGAGTGCCCAATGCCCGTGGTACCCTGAAGCCGGAACCCTTAAGCTAGCGGACTGGGAGCGGTCGGGCCAGACATTGCACAAAGAGCCTCGGGCACCCGTGCAGGCTTTACATGCCTGGCACCTCTGCTGCGACGCGATACAGCGTGTCGCCTCGGAAAGGCCCTCCCTCACGCCAATAGAGAGGCTGGTGATCTTGCCACTCCCGTCCACTCCTGCAGCCATCCCTCCCCCTGCTTTGCCCAGTGCCTCAATTACTGCCACCTCCTTTGTCTTCCCCTCTGGAACTGGTGAGTGGTCACCATCCCCCCCGTGGGGCCCCATGCTCCGGGGCCCCCCGGGGGGTCATCCGCGTCTGCTCAGGGGCTTTCGCTGGTGCAACAAATGCTTCACGCAGCGAAGACTCGCCCAGATCTTACAGCAGAAGAATTAGCTGATCTGGTCTCAGTTTGCCCGGTGACCTGGCAGGATGATGGCCAGGGCAACCAGCTTGCAAACTGGGTCAGTTTGCTTTACTCGGTGATCAGAGACATAAAGAAAGCGATTCGCGAGTTCGGCCTCACTAGCATGTATGTACGTGGTCTCCTTGAAGGGCTAGGTACTGGGTACACCCTGATCCCTGAAGATTGGAAGGCGCTGTTGCGCATGATGCTGACACCCAGTCAGTATGTTATTTGGCTTAGTGAGTATCGGCAGATGGTGGAACGCCAAGCCCAGGTATATATAGCGCAAGGTGTCACTTATGGGCAGTTAGCAGGGGAGGGCCCGTTTGCTACCGTTCAGATGCAGTCTCAACTCCAGCAGGCTGTCTTCCCCATTATTTCTGCCTGCGCCCAGTATGCTTTCCGGAAGGTCCCGGATTCAGGCAAGCCTACCAAAAGCTTTCCCAGTATCCGTCAGGGTGCATCAGAGTCCTTTATGGATTTTACCAACAGATTGCAGGAGGCTATCCTCCAACAGGTGGATAACCCTGCGGCAGCTCAGGAGATTCTGTTAAAAATGGCGGTTGAAAATGCGAACGAGGATTGCCGCCGTGCTCTCCAGGCGGCACAAGCCGCTGGCATTCTAGAGCTGTCGGACATGCTGCGGGCGTGCCAAAACATCGGCACACAAGCACATAAAGCTGGGGTTCTGGCCTCCGCCCTGCGAAAAAGCAGGAAGGAGGGGAAGCGTTGTTATCGCTGTGGTAAGGAGGGTCACTTTCAGCGGGAGTGCCGCTCATCGACGGCGCCCGCCCGCCCCTCAAAGAAGTGCCCCAAGTGTCGGAAGGGCTATCACTGGGCTCATCAGTGTCGTAGCGGGTCGGGAAACCGCACGATGGGTCCCCCCTGAACCCAGGACCAAACGGGGGTGTTTCCCACTCAGACAACTGTTCCTCTGCCTTACAATCCATAGACTCCATGAGGGTGGCGACTGCCGGAAGTGCAGGGCTTGATTTGATTATGCAGGAGGATGCTGATTTTCAGTTGCCCGGGGAGGTTTGCGCCATACCTACACAGGTGACAGGACCTCTCCCCGCCGGATTTGTGGGTCTGGTTCTCCCTCACTCACATGCTGGGAAACAGGGTTTTTTTTGTCATCCCAGGGGTTATTGACGCCGATTACACCGGCGTTATTAAGGTTCAGGTGTGGACCCATCTTCCGCAGTCGCTCCCGCGTGGACAGTCAATTGCACAATTGATTTTAGTCCTCTATCAGGTGCCAGCCGCAGAGGATTGAGCCCGGGGCAGAGGTGGCTTTGGATCGACGTTGTCTCCGTCGCCGTCTCACGACACGTCCTCTCAATTTGTTGCTCTAACAATGTCGCTCCGCCCCTTGAAACTTCAGTTAACACTTCTCTTAAATAATGTTCCTTTTACAGGGCTTATGGACACTGGAGCTGACGTTACGGTGATTCATGATCAGGACTGGCTGGTCAGTTGGCCAACAGTTCCTTCTAAAGAGTTGTGGGGGATCGGGGGTAGCATACCCGGGCGCCAAAGTTTGTCTTGGGTCACGGTCTCTAAACCAGGAGGCCGTGCCCTTGCTACAATCCGCCCTTTTGTGCTCCCGTCCACCTCAATATTTGGGGCCGTGACTTACTTGTAAAGCTGGACACCACCCTCAATATTAATATATAATGGCCCCAAACCCTCCCCCACCCACCTTGCCCTCCGCATTACCATTGGTTTGGCAATCCTTACAGCCCGTATGAATTGACCAGTGGCCCCTCCCCCTAGAAAAGCTGAAAGCGCTTCATTCGCTTGTGCAACAACATTTGCATGCACAGTGCTTGGAGAGCTTCACTAGTCCTTGGAACACCCCGGTGTTCGTTATTAAGAAAAAATCTGGTGCATGGAGGCTATTACATGATTTAAGGGAAATAAATAAATGCATCCAACCCATGGGCCCCTTGCAGTTTGGGTTGCCAAACCCGAATTTAATTCCTCAAACCAATCAGCTTTGTGTGTTAGATTTAAAAGATTGTTTTTTTACAATCCCCCTTTGCTCACAAGATCGCGAAAAATTCGCGTTTACGGTGCCAGAATATAGTAATCAGCGACCCTCTCAAAGGAATCAGTGGAAGGCCTTGCCCCAGGGAATGCAAAATAGTCCAACCTTGTGTCAATTTTTTGTGGATCGGGCCCTTGCCCCTTTTCGTGCCCGATACCCCACACTAAAGGTCTACCATTATATGGATGACATTTTGCTTAGTGGTCCCCAGGTCACGGCACAACAGCTTGAATATTTGTCTCAGATTCTTGGCCAAAATGGCCTGTTAGTGGCACCAGAAAAAATCCAACGCTCTTATCCCTACCAATATCTCAGGCATAAGGTTCTACAAACCTATGATGCCCCTGTTCGCCCGGAAGTGGTCCTACCCCAACCCCTAACCCTCATTAAATTACAACAAATTTTGGGTCATTTAAATTGGATTCGACCCTAATTCCGTTTCCCCACATCGATGCTGCAGCCGTTGTTCGAGCTCCTACGTGGAGCTCGGGCACCGGGCGCAGTTATTGCCATCACTGAGGAGCACATTGCCTGCATTCGACAGATCAATGCAGTATTGAGTCAGCAGTTTGTGGATAGACTCACTGAGGTTTGTCCCCTGCGGTTGGTTCTCCTTGCCACCCCTCATACGCCTACTGCGGCTCTGTTTGTACCTCATACAGACACAGCCGTCTCTATCATAGAGTGGATATATTTGTCTTCCACTCCTCCTCGGAACATTTATCCTTATTTAGACGCCCTCTCCGACCTTGTTCGTAAAGCCCGCCACCGTGCAGTGCAACTCATGGGCACTGATTTAGTTGCCATTGTTTTCCCCTTATCACGTAGTGAATTTGATTCCTTGTACCACACCGCCTTGGCCTGGCAGGTTGCTCTTTGTGATTATGTGGGAGAGATTTCTTATAATCCCCCAAAAAATCCTCGGTTGATGATCACACAAAAGGTGCCACTAATCGTACATCGTCTTAGCCGCTCTCGACCTATTGTTTCAGCTATCACTCTTTTTACTGATGGCTCACCACATCGCGGTGTTGTCACCTATCAATTAGGTGACTCCCCTCTTTGGCATTCTCATTTTACGCTGCCTCAGCGTTCCGCACAGCGCTCAGAACTGGCTGCTGTTATTTTGGCCTTTCAATTTTTTGCTGATTGTCCCTTTAATTTAATTGTGGACACCCATTATGTTTATCAGGTAATTGATCATTTACCCCTTGCCCTCATTACCCCTCAGGTCGATGCGGACCTTCTTCACCTGTTTTTGTCCTTACAGTATCTCATCACCATTCGTAATTTCCCTTATTTTGTTGCTCATATTCGCAGTCATACCCCTCTGCCTGGGCTACTTACTGAAGGCAATGCGCACGCTGATCGCGCGTTACATGGTCAGGTAAATTCCCTTTTTTCTGACCCCATCGAAAGACATTTCTTTTTTCATCAGTCTGCCTCTGTTTTGGCCCGACAGTTTCACATTCCTGCTGATCATGCATGTTTTATTGTTCGTTCCTGCCCCCACTGTGCCGCTGCTGCCCCTACCTTTTCTTATTAACCCCAGAGGTACTGCAGTGAATCAGCTGTGGCAAATGGATGTCACTCACGTGCCACAATTCCGCCCCTATTCGTTTTTACATGTTTCCATTGATACCTATTCGGGATTCCTCTGGGAGACCCCACAGCGTGGGGAAGCCACTCCCAAAGTTATTCACCACTTGCTAGCCTGTTTTGCTGTTATGGGTCGCCCGAGCCAGATAAAAATGGATAATGCCCCAGCCAATTGCTCCACAGCCCTCTCCACCTTTTGTGCCCAATGGGACGTCCGTCTCAAACACGGGATCCCTTATAATTCCACAGGCCAAGCCATTGTTGAACGTGCAAATCGCACGCTAAAAACCTTGCTTGACAAACAATTAAAGCAAGGGGAGCTGCACCTCCGAACCTTAGGAGACATTCAGCAACAATTGCATGTCCTTTTGTTTACTTTAAATAATTTAACACTGAATACAGATCAGCAGACCCCCGCGGATTGGCATTTTCATAAGTCCGAGGTACGGGAAAGACCGCGTGTCTATTACTGTCAGCTGCCAAATCCGCAATGGTTGGGCCCAGTACCTTTAATTACTTGGGGTCGGGGATATGCCACTGTATCTCTCCCTGCAGGACCGTTGTGGGTTCCGGCCTGGTGTGTGCGACCGGCACTGAAACAGCATGGCGTGGCACCAGAAGCTGTTGAACCCCATACCGGAGTTTCAGCTGACTTTGGAGGAGAACGCGGTGCCTCCCGGGTCGACAATGACGGGATGGAGATAGAGGAGACGTAGCATCCCAAGCCAGCCCGTGACATGGGGAGCAGTGAAAGCATTGGTCGCCACGGCTCAACAAAGACTGGCAGCAAACCAACAGCCAGAGACTCCTGAGACTCTGTTTGTGGCCATTCTCGCCCAAATCACTGCTAATTCTGTATTGATTGTGTGCCTTATGTGCCTGCTATTTCCTGTAGGGGTTGACTCGGGAGCGCCTCCTCCGTTAGGGCCCGAATGACATATAACCTATGCGAAAGATTGGCTTCAATAGCAAATGTTACCCACTTTTGTTTATCTGATTTTGTAGCAGCTGAAGAATTGTTAGGTACGTGCCTTATTCCAGTATGTCATCACCCTGAGGAAATAGGGAATGAGATGATGCTCGCTGCTTACGCGAACCTCTCTTCCCAGTACTCTAGCATGGCTAATTGGGGCCTGGCCAACTACACTTCTTGGGCTTATTTTTTGCTGTTGCTGTGTGCAACGTATTTCCTTTTTGTTAAGGCTTTGTCGAGACCTGCCCTGGCAGGCTCCACGAGTTATGACCTTGTCTGTCCGGGAGTTAATGGCTTGCAAAAGCAAATTGATGGCTACCATGAGATGGCCGAGCACAAATAAACAAAAAAGGAGGGGATGTAGCATTCATACAAGGTTCATGCACTTGGCAACATTCAGGGCACACCCGGAGTGTTGTGTAGGAGCAGTGCACACACGGCTCCTCTCAAGGGCATGAACCTTGGAATCTCGCCCAGATGACATGAACCATGGGAAGCCTCCCAGGACTGGGCTCAAGGCCCGAGAGCAAGGAATGCGGTAGATAGATATTGGTAAATAAGAATATTAAACAAAGCCAGTGTATTCCTTTTATCTGTTGGAATATGTAATGCGCGGGGGGAGAGAAAAAATAAAAGAGAGGGTGGAAAGCTGACAGGAGACCAGCCGTCAGCAGACCAGTCTGCTTGCTTGCTTAAAGCCTTGTTCTGTCTTGTATTTGAACCACAACACAAGTGCAAAATTAAAATAAAGTATATTATGGCCACAAAACTTTATATCCAAATATTTGCTGTAATTCTCACCCAAAATACATGACAAATAAGCCTATCCCATCCCCACCAACACTGGCACAATATATCTCTGCCAGATTATAGATTAAATTGAGCAAAAGCATCTTGCCCAGTGCTGATGGCCAGTCTGCTTGGGCAACAAGCAGAACACATTGGTCTGGTAATTAATCAGCATGAAACTAAATCCCTGGCCATTACCATCAAGCAGCCTCCAAATCCAGATTACAATCAGCTCATTATTAACCTGTCTGGATGGGACATCAATCAGGTGACAACTGTCAAATATTTGGGTAGCATCATAGACAGTTCTGGAGGGTGTTCAAAAGATGTGGACATTCATATAGCAGCTGCTGCCATTGTTTCAGGCCTTTTAGCGGCCTGTGTGTGGACACCATGGCATCAGACTTGATATGAAAAATGGTGGATCTACAGAACCATGGTTACACCAACTCTATTGTATGGAAGTGAAACATGGGCACTGAGGAAGGCTGAAGAAAACTGAACTGATGTTTTCGATTCTAGTCGTCTTCATTAGCTGCTCCATATCAAGTGGCAGAACAAGATCAGAAATAAGGATATTCAAAACTGAACCTAGCAACTGCCTCCATCTGAACTAGTTTGGTTTCAGTGGTTTTCTTGGTATGGATATATTATTAGAATGGAAGATAAACAGATTCCAAATCATGTGTACCAAGGAATGCTAAAACATGGCCAGTGATCACCGGGACACCAGAAGCTTCTGTGGCACAATAAAATGCCAGTGATAGCTATAAATTGAATATACAGCCAGACCATGACAAGCACCTTATGAATGAGTTGGCATCCCCCATGCACCCTCGTGGCCTCTGCACTGCCCTTCTCTTTATTCTCCCTCTTCCAGGCCCTTTTTAAACAGACCCCACACATTTGTTCATCCAGTCACCATCCTTATTGGGTCTGGGTTTATTCGGACAAACTAACTGAAAAAGCAAAACTCAGTCTGTCGCAGAGCATGGCTCTTACTGCAGAGCCTGGGTGAGTGAGAGGGTTCCTTCACAGGGTCCTTTTGTCAGTTCTTCGGAGGTGCCCTGTTCTGGTTTCAGCGTGTAGCTGCCCTCCTCAGAGCTGATTCCCTTACAGACTTCCTAGCGTCACCTCCCTCTGCTTCAAGAACTACTTCAGCTCTCTTCTAAGGAACCAGTTACCTGAGGTTCCCATCCCACAGAAGGTGTTTCTAGTTGACTCATTTAGCAAGCCTGCTCCAGGCTTCAAGTCTCCTGCAAGAAGCTACCTCACTCTCTCTCAGTCCCTTTGCTCTCTCACAGACCTAGCCAGAGATCAATCCAGGTGGCACTCGATCTGCAAGGAGGCCACATCTTTTGGGGACCTGACAGGATGATAACGGTGATCTTGCCCAGGCCCTCCTCGTGGTGACCAAATTCAGACTCTGGCAGACCACAGGAAAGAACTAATTCCACATTTCTCCTGAAAACATGCTGCCATTCACCCCAAGGGTGCAACCCTGGGGAAAGACATTTAGAGCATGCCAGGTAGTAAAACTTGGTAGGGACATGGAGATGACACAGTAATAGACATAATCCTCTCCCCTAAATTATGTCAGGGCTTTATATGTTTGCAGAATTGGGGCACATATGCTAACAGTTACACAGGTGCTTAACTTTATGACTGTAAGCAGTCCCATTGAAAAATCAGTCTCACCCACGGGACTTTTCATGGTTACTAAAGTTTGTGTAACTGTTTGCAGAATCAGGGCCTGCAGTTGACGGTTGCTGGTTGAGAACTGTTCCCTAACCAGAGTTCTAGCTGACAAAGATATTTTATTACCACCACTACTAATAAAACCTAGCTCTTATATAGTATTATATCATCAGTAGGTATCAACGCACTTTAAAAAAGGTCAGTATCATTACCCCATTTTTACACATGAGGAAACTGAAGCACACATGGGGAAAGGGACTTGCCCAAAGTCTGTCATCAGGCCTGTGAATGAGCTAGGACTAGAACCTATGACTCCAGAGTCCCAGTATCCAGTCGAGAAAATGTCAGAGGTTTCATTCCATGTTTAAGGGATCCAGATGGTAGAGGTGCAATAAGGAGGGCAAGGGCTAGACACTTCCCTCTTGGCCATACAGCGTAGGTCTCTCTGATGGGAGGAGGGCAGGAGGGGAGAGGCCCATACAGCCTCTCAACTTGCGCCAGTCCTTGGAGATGGGGAAGAAGAAGTGGTGACTGAAGCTATCAGCAACCAACACAGCCTGGAGTGGGGGCAATGGCTCCTCCGGACACTCCAGTCCCCGGGGCTCACAGATCTGGCTCCACGCTTACCAGAACCCTGTGTCGCCATCTTCTTACACTGCCTCCTTCATCTCTTTCACATCTGAGCTGGAAGGAGAGATGTCGCCTGGCGACAATATGCATGTGCCATGCGGCAATGCAAAGCACAGGAACCCTATACAGATGATGTGCATACCTTTCTGAAGGCAAGATCCCACCAACAAGGAAATCGGGAATGTAGTGCATGTGCAGAGCTGTGTGGCACTTGGTTGTATGTTGATTAGCTTGTCCCACAGGTCTGTGTGGTGTGAAGGTGGATTTTAACGGTCTGTGTAATAGGTGTGCAAATGCAGGCGTTTGTAGTGACCTCTGCTACTTGGCAGATAGCCTGGGCCCCCTCCTTAGGAAAATTCTGTTTTTTCTGCCAGATGGTACCTAAAGGATTTGATCCTGCAAGGTGCTGAGCACTCTAGCCTCAATCTCGCAAAGCGCTGGTAAGCATGTACTTAATGTTAACTTCAGTGGGATGACTCATGTGATTAAAGTTAAGCAGTTGTTAAAATGCTTTGCTAGATGAGGGACAGAGTGCTTAGCACCCTGTAGGATCAATCCCAAACACTCTCTAAATCAGTGCTACTCAAATTGGTGGTCTGCGGCCTGGTGCGGGTCCGCGAGCCATTGGCTGCTGGGCTGCGCGCAAATTGGAAAAAAAAATTGCCAGTCCCCCACATCAGATAGCTTGAGAAGCACTGCTCTAAATCACTTCTCTGTGAGCCAATTTATGTTTAAAATATTTTGATTGTACATGAACACTTTTCCTTGTACAATTTAATAATCTGTAGACCTGCGTGATAATGTGACAACAGAAAAACAAAGATTTTTCACCCCACACTTTTTTTTTTTTTTCTGATTTCATGACCACCCCTTCAAAAACCTGAGGTACCTTTTGTGAATTTCAGCACAGGAAAAAAATAACATTCTAGTACAGGACACAGTTTAGTCGCTGAATACAAAACATGACATTGAGCAGGCTGGCTCACTAGTCCTTACCTAAACTATGCGATCGGTTGTGCAACTGTTAAAAAAAAAAAAAAAGAAAGAAAGCCAGGGTGACATTAGCATGGAAAGACGTCCACACAACCACTGGGAAATAAATAAATTACTAAAAAAAATTTCTAAAAACAATCAAAAGTTGCTAGATGATAAGTAGCCTTGTATTTTGTATGATTACTTTAAAAAAATAGGAGTAGAGATCTCTCTCCTTTGAGTTAGCAGCCCCTGCAATGAGTAATTTTAGTGCCACAAATGTGAATAAAGAAAGTAAGGCCATAGCCAAAAAATATCTATAATACAATAACAGCAGCAGTACTCAAGGCAGATTTAGTGACACTGCCATACAAAAACAAACCAACCAACCAACCCCAGGGGGTTTTGCCAGGTGTGTGGCCTGTGACTGAAAAAAATGAAGCAAATCTCACCCTCTCTCTCTCACACACACACATACACACACACACACACACACACACACTCTACACTGTTTCAGAGTAGCAGCCAGGTTAGTCTGTATTCGCAAAAAGAAAAGGAGTACTTGTGGCACCTTAGAGACTAACAAATTTATTTGAGCACAAGTTTTCGTGAGCTACAGTGCTCCTAATCTCTTGGCACCTCACCCTGTTGGGAACTCAATACTGCCATTATCATACCACACACAATTACACTTTCAGCAAAGAATCATCATCACTCGCCATCCTGTTTCACACTATGGCTCTATCAGGGCACAAGTCGCGTACGATCACATTCCTTACTCTTCTAAAGCCATGTCTTCACTACAAAATTATGTCGACTTAACTTACGTCATTATACAGCCACCACAGTTATTAAACCGCTTGTGTGTGTACACAGTTGGCTCCTTATGTCAGCAGTGCGCGTTCTCACCAGGAGTACTTGTATCCATTGTATTGTCAGTGTGGGGCACTGTGGGATGGCTCCTGAAAGCCAGTAACAGTCAATGTAAATAACACAGTGTCTCCACAGACACAGCATCAACCTAATTACATCTACCATGATTCTACTAAATCAGTGTAGAGAGGCACTTACGTCGGTGGGAGCCAAATTTAAGTGAAGACACTTCCACAGCTAGATCGATGCAAGGCAGCTTACGTTAACCTAACCATGTAGTGTAGACCAGGCCTATGTGTCTCAGCTAGTGCATTAATTAACTGTTCCACTAGAAGCAGACAGGCTGCATCACAACATACCATTTTCAATACAAGTCCTGGCAGCAGCCTGCAGAGCCCCACATACCAACTTCAAACCATTTAAAGCTGGTTGAACTAGAGACAGCTATGGGCTCGGACTTCTCTGCCACTGCATTTCCCCTGAAGTGGTAGATTTTGCAGCATCATTATCATGTTGAATCCAGAGACAAAGAATCCAGTGTCATGGCGTGACTCCAGCTCTTCCCATCGCCTCACATATATGAGAAGGAGCGCAGTTTCATTAGCCATGTTAGCTTACATTTATAATAGCACAGAAATTAGAAATGGAAGAGTCCAGATAGGTCAAGTTACCTGTTCTTCCTGACAGAGCAGGATTGTTCCATCCAGGATACTACAGAGGCATTACTTATGGCTCCATAGATAATACCGAGTTGAGTTTTGCACTTAAAAGCAAGGATTCAGCCTCTTTGCTTGGTGTGACAAATAAACTGCATCCTCCCCCAAATCACATTACTGAGCATTTTGAAGTGAATCAATGAGTTTATACATTAAAATTAGTTTTAAAAATGAATTTGATCCAGAAAATAGAAACACATGCTTAAACTTTAAGCACATGAGCAGTAACACTGATGTTAAGCATATGCTTAAATGCTTTGCTGAATTGGGGCCTAAGTTTCCAGTACACACACACACACAAAAAGAATAATAGTGATAGAATCGGCATTTTCAGGATTCCAAGCTTGTCATCATATGCAGGGTGACCTCCAGTAGTTCTTGTTTTATGTTTGAATACAGCACATCAGACTAAAGTATAGCCAGCCAACAGTCTGCAACAGAAGCAGACTAGCCATGTTCAGTTGACCAGCTGTTTCAAGCAAAAACATGTCTCTTGTGACAGAAGTCAAACACATAGTAAGTGGCTTTTCATAACCAGTGTTAAAAACAAAAGAGAAAGGTTCCTTGCCACTACAGTCTTTTAAAATGCTTCTCTCTCAGGAAGAGCCTACTCCCCTTTGTATTCAAATCCTAGGGCAAATTATTTCTGAACCCATTCCCTTCTTATTCCTTCTCCTTGATGGGGGGGGGCTAAGGGGGGGGGGAGATCACCAGCTGACCCCAGTGGGACGTTGCACTCTATAAGCATATTTTTATAAAGCATATGAAGGTGAATATGATGTAACTGGAATATGCTTTAGGCAAAAGGTCTCTTGTAAGGTATCATTACAAATGACCCCAGTGGGACGTCGCACTCTCTAAGCATATTTTTATAAAGCATATGAAGGTGAATATGATGTAACTGGAATATGCTTTATGCAAAAGGTCTCTTGTAAGGTATCATTACAAATCTTATAATCTACTGAGTGTATTCATCCTATTTGCATGTATCATTCTTGTATCTGAAGCTAGAAATATGAAATATAACTCTGAGGTCCTATTGTAATTATGCAACGTGTGGGGTATTAATGGTAGTTTAGAATCTTGATGGCTCCAATTGACTAGAACAATTGGTTGTAAATGGCTCTGTTTACTTGCAAACCTCCCTGTGTATGTGTGGGCCAGGCCAGGAAGAATGGAGGCTGGGGTCTCACAGTACATGTGAACATGTCACCTGATACTGGAATCCATCTTAAACCTGATGCTTTTCCATTTGGAAGGAGGGGTGGGGATCCGGAGAGACAAAAGGTTCCCACCTTGTGCCAAAGCTATAAAAGGGGGTGGAACAGAACAAAGGGGGCTGCCAGTCATGAGAATACCCCGGCTTTCCACCTAAGATGTCTGCTGGAATTAACAAAGACTGTACCAGGGGACAGGGTCCAGTCTAGGAAGGCGTCTAGTCTGTGAAAGCAGCTTATTGGAACATCTCTGCAGAAAACAGTTTCTTAATGTATTAAGCTTAGACTTGCATTCTTTCGCTTTATTTTGCTTGGTGACTTACTTTGTTTTGTCTGTTATTACTTGAAACCACTTAAATCCTGCTTTTTATACTTAATAAAATCACTTTTGTTTATTAATTAACCCAGAGTAAGTGATTAATACCCAGGGGAGCAAACAGCTGTGCATATCTCTCTATCAGTGTTATAGAGGGCAGACAATTTATGTGTTTACCTTGTATAAGCTTTATACAGAGTAAAACACATTTATTTGGGATTTGGATCCCATTGGGAGCTGGGTGTCTGGGTGCTGGAGGCAGGTGACCTGTTTAGCTCTTTTCAGTTAAGTCTGAAGCTTTGGGGGTGTGGACCAGACCTGGGTCTGTGTTGCAGCAGGCTAGCATCTCTGGCTCAACAAGGCAGGGATCTGGAGTCACAAGCTGGCAGGGAAAACAGGCTCAGAGGTAATCTCAGCACGTCGGATGACAATGCTAAGCGGGTCTCTGTGACCGAACTCGTCACACCCAGCTCCACTCTCCTATAGGCAAACCGAAATGCAACTGCTGGAGTTAGTGAAGACCTTGTTAATATCTTGCTTTGAGATAGGATTTTTACCCCTTCTGGTTTCAACCAGGAAGAGGCATCTATATACTCCTTTCACACAGAGACACAATTTACTTCTCGAGTCAAGAGACTACTCAATTTGTGTAATAACTCCTAAATCCCATTTAACACTTATATCTAAGATAATCATGCCTGACTACACAAGAACTAAAATTAGCCCATTATATCCCTCCTTTAGATCCCATTTTTAGTTACCCATGAGTTGATGCTGGTAATGCAGGAAAAGAAGATAATTTTGCCAACTATAAAACAGTTGGATCAAGAGCCAGATTAGGACCAGAATACCTGGAAAAAACCTATGGTTGTCCATAATCAGCTGTCATTTTAAAAAAATTATGTTAAATCCTGTCTATACTAGGATGTGAAACATGTTTAAAAATGTGTTACACATTTTTAAATATGATCTACATTTCACATCTAGAAAGGACCTATGAGAGTTGTTTTTCTACCACCAGCATAACAGTCAAGAAAACAAAACATTTTACCTACAGACCAAAAAGATCTCTGAGGCAGCCACATGTCCAGAAGACGGGGAAGCTGTAAATGTGGAACAAAGAAAGGCCTATAATATTTTGCAGCCACACACAGCACTAGAAATGGAAATTATCAAAAGACCAGTGGCCCAAGACATAGTTTTTCTGTTTTTAGTGTTTATGTTTTTGGCTTAGTGAGCTGGTTCAAGGTCAATGCTTTATTAAGTTGTGCACACTGTAAAAAAAAAAAAATTATAAAAAGTAACCATCACATCTGAATTTTCTCAACATTGTACTAATATAATTTTTAAAAATTTTGTCTTGAAACTCTGTGGCCATTGGGTTTAGGAAGGAATTAGGAAAGTCACAATTATTCTTCCTGCCATATTTATCACAAATGAAATGATGGATACATTTTTACTGTAGGCAACAAAAGCCAAATCCTATTTTTATACTTTCTCCAAATATGTGTAAAGATATTTTTAAGCTTAAACCATCTTCATGGACTAAGAAAGCCTATAAGGAACCCATATCAATGTAGTGACATTTGTGTGTCATGTTATCATATCCGTGTGATATTAGTAACCTAGCTTCCAATGAAATTGCTGTTTTCTTGGGGCAAAATGCAAAGTATGGGATACTGAGCCTTCTTTAATCTACCAATATGTATATCATATAGTTAAAAAAACTATTGGAGAGAAAATAACACACTGTTTATGTTTATTTATTTCATTAGTGATATGAGATTGCTGACTGGAATAGAAGAAAAACAAGCTGTATCTTTTTCAAGCATCATAAAACACTTGCATGAGGCAAAACAAAGCCCATGTTATTTTATTTAGAGAATATTAATTTTACTCAGGTCTCAAGCAAACAGCTATAGTTTCATTAATGAAATGCTCTTAAGCTAATTTCCATTTGTATGCAAGCACAGTCATCAGGTTTAGTACATGCACACAGTCACACATACTTATACTGATATCTGCATGGCAAGAAAGAGAACAGGGTGTTGATTTATTACACACAAATTGAATGAATAAGATAACATTTTATTAGTTAGATACCATTATAAAAATGACTATAAAAGGATGCAATACAAGTGGTATATGGCTTTATCAGTAAATCCTCTGTATGTTAGGACCTGGTACATGTTGTAATAAAAAGATAATTAAAAGTATTGAATCACAGAACCGTATCAAGAAATAGCCTTCTAACAATGAGCAATATTAGTATTGTAGTATGTATCAAAAAAAAATAAGAAGTTAAGCCACTTTTTAGTGAATATTAAAAAAAAACATATAGTTTTAAGAGTCACAGTTTTATATATAATGCCAGGTAACAAATACATTTCATTACAAAAAATATGATTTTTTTAAAAAAAATCTAGTTCTCAGACATTGAGAGTTAAAATTAATTACAAAAGCAGACTAAGGGCCAGATTCTGATCTCAGTTAAGACAGTGTTAATCCCAAGTAACTCAAGTGAAGTCAGTAAATTTATACCAGGTTTACACTGATTTATCAGAGGTTAAAATCTGTCCCTACATTTCCTGGTCCAAGCAGTATAAGGGTGTGGAGGGGAGTATTTCTCTTAATTTTAAAGGCTTTTACAATTTCTTGATAAAAGGATTTCTTGTTTGAGGAGCTTTATCTCATTTTATTAACAAGCATATTTATGCTAAGGTAATATTCACATATTGTAACAGCTTTAAGTAATAAACCATTGCTGAATATTGATAGAAATATTTCACAGATTTTTAATTTTGTGAATAGCAATGCCTGGCTCCTGAAATCTAAACCATTCTCTCCCCCCACGCCCCTTCCGCACACCCCTCTCTTTCAGGTCACCTCCCCCATTCTGGTCAGTTTAATATGGAGATTCTGTTTAAGCTTTGTAGTATAGAATAAGCACACAACATTTTCTCCTGGGAGTTAGTTCATGCAAAACACTGCCCTGCTGAGAGAGTGGAAATTTACCCATAAGACATTCTTCCAGCAGCAAGACTCCAGAGGAAACCTGATCAGAATTTTTAAAGACATGTCTTGATTTTCTCCATAATTCCTTCAAAGTTTCTTAGGAAAAAATATAAACCAAATGTTTAAGATTTATTAGACCAAGTCAAAAGAGACAGACAGTGAGGCACAGTCTAATTTGCAGAGAAAAACATAGGAGTAGGTAATGGATTGTTTCCAATAGATTTTCTGCTGTTATGATTTCTTTTTGTTGTTCTTTCCCCCTTCTGACTTTTAGTTTATAGTCTCTGCAGCACTCCAGTTGATCAGCACATCAACTTTTTCGCCCCATCACTGCCAGTCTCACTGACTTTAAAAACAAGGTGTTATTTTGCAACCTTTTGTAAAGTTAAAGATATATTTTCACTAACTACATCTCTGTCACTGATTTACATCTGAAGAAGAATACGTGTTTCCAAATTGCATAGTTCATAAGAAACATTATTTAATAATTTTTTGCCATTATTTATTTATAAAACCCCAGGGTGGGGGACGGGGAGGATTAGGAATGCTATATAGTGGCCTTCAAATGCTTTTTAATCAAGAAAGAAGCCTCTAATTCAGAGCGTGATCCAAAGCCCATTGAAATGAATGAAAAAGACTCCCACTGATTTCAGTGAGCTCTTAATCAGGTTTTTAGTGTCTAATCCTTCTCTGATTGATATGAATTATTATAACAAATTTAACATTTATATTGCAGTAGCACCTAAAGGACACAACTAGGCTGGGCCCCATTGTACCAGACACTGTACATACGCATAATAAATGGAAGTCTCTTCCCTCAATGACAGACCCTTCAATTGCTTACCACAAAGTGTTTGCAGGATCGGGCCCCCATAGCCCAAGCTTACAAACTGAAATCAGTTTGAGATTATGCACATGAATAAGGCTTTGCTGAACTGGACTCTTAGACTGCAACCATCCTCAGGATAGAGACCATGTCTTCCTTTTTAATCTTCAACAAAACAAACAGACAATGCATGCCTAGGTCTGATCTCATCCTAGGACTTTTACTTTCACTTTACAAGTAGTGAGTAAGCATAGAGAAATTATTTTACAGTAGAACCTCAGAATTACTAACACCAGAGTTATGAACTGACCAGTCAACCGCACACCTCATTTGGAACCAGAAGTACACAATCAGGCAGCAGCAGAAAGAGGAAAAAAAAACCCCAAACCAGTACAGTACTGTGTTAAACAAACTATGGGGAAAAAAATGTAAAGCAGCATTTTTCTTCTGCATAGTAAAGTTTCAAAGCTGTATTAAGTCAATGTTTAGTTGTTAACTTTTGAAAGAACAACCATAATGTTTTGTTCAGAGTTACAAGCATTTCAGAGTTACAAACAACCTCCATTCCCGAGGTGTTCATAACTCTGAACTCTGAGATTCTATGGTACCTCTGTAAATGGCATTGGTAAGACAGATACTGAAATACTGTGTATGGTTCTGGTGTTCACATTTTTGACAGGATGTTTAAAAATTGGAGAGGGTGCAGAAAAGAGCCACAAAAATGATTTGAAGGCTGTAGAAAATGTATTACTGTGCGAAATGCATAAACTCAATCCGTTTAGTTTCTCAAGAATGAGATTGCAAGATGACTTGATTGTGGTATATAAGTAACTTCACAGGGAGAAAATACTAGCTCTTTAATCTAGCAGAGAAGGGCTCAACAAGAAGCAATGCCTAGAAGTTAAAGCCAGATAAATTAAAATCATAAATAAGGAACTTTTTTTGTTTGTTTTTTAAACAGGGAAGGTGATTAGCCGCTGGAACAAGCTACCAAGAAAGTTGATGTCTTCAGCTCAAGACTGAATGCCTTTTTGAAAAATATGCTTTAGTCAAACACAAATTATTGGGCTCAGTACCAGGGTAACTGGGTGAAATCCTACAGACTGTGTTGTACAGGAAGTCAGGCTAGATGATCTAATAGTCCCTTCTGTCCCTAAAAATCTATCACTCTCTCTAATCAATTACAAAAACCGTTGATGGCAAATGATGTACATTTCAGCTGCAAGCGTGATTTCAGAAGGAAATTTAGATTGGAAGCTATTTGGGGTAGGGACGATCTCTAGCACAATGAAGCCTTGGCCGCTACGCACTACTGTGACACAAATAACAAATTTACCACAAGGTGAATGCACTAGCTCAGAAGTTCCTCAGACAAGAGATCTAATCTAGTATCAGGGAGTCCAGTAAAATCCTATCTAGCCTCACTGTCTTTCAACAAAACATACACATCTTTATTTGGGAAAATGAACTAAACAAAGTCTTTGTATGTGTTTGTACAGCACAGGGTTCAAATTGCTTAAAATTATGTGGGAATTCTGTCTGAGCAAGAAATGCCAGATTAGTCCCTTTAAAAATTGCTGTTTATATTAAAATTCTACCTGGGCTGTCTCTGTGTAATCTAATTGCATCAATTAACTACTCAGATACTACAGTGATCGCCACATAAAATATGGATTCGATATAGATTAAATAGATAACATAGGTATAACTGAATGCAGAAATGTGGCTTACATTGGCAAACTGAGAGAAAGAATAAGTCAATTGTTTAATTTATTTTAACCAGTCAAAGCAAGAAAATCTAATATCATTGAAAGGAAACTGTTCTAAAAGCAGAGAGCAATTATGTTTCATTCTCAAAAGACCGTGGATTCCACATAAAAATCACATAGCTATGTCAATCATTCTGAGTTCGAATTCTTCGTGTAGCAAATAAAACAATCTTTCAAAGTGCAAAAATTACAGAGTGCAAAAGCTGTTCTTCCAACTATTTGATGCATTCATTTTTCACGTAAACGGTCTTCATGTATTTCAGAAGATGCTATACTTGTTATTTTTAAATATAAAAATAACATCTATCGTTTTAGTAACACCTTTGGGCATCTTTTAAATAGCTATCTTAACAGAATTATAGACATGTTGGTGAAGATAGCTTATGTTCGCCGAAAAACCCACCTCTGTGCATTTTTCTTTAGCTAAAGTAATGAGATCTTTTCCATTTATTAACAATCCTCCACTCCAAAGGATAGCTTAAAAACTTTTAAAATTGCTTTACGAAGAGAATGTTACAGAACACAAATGGTAAATTGTTACTGAGGTTGGCAATCTATACATTGTTTGCTTTAGAAAAAAAATGAATCTGCAAGGATCTTTCCTTTAAAATTAAGTATTTTAAAAAAGTTAACACTGGAGCAACAAATAGAGGATGGTTTTATGTTTGCAGGACATTTCACTTGTCTTCGTGCCTTTCAAAGAGACTTTATCAGATGACTATTCTTCAAATTTAAATGCCCCCCCAACACAATTTAAGTCAAACATATACTTGTTCCAGTATCACATTGAAACCTATAGAATTTCTTGCTAAACTTTACACTGTAGCAACCATTAAAAATAAGTGTTTATCTAAACATTCAGGGCCATACATAACATCAATGGTAGCTCTACCTATACATAGGAAGAAGCTATAAATGGCCACTAGTGTATGAATTTATGTAATATTCCACGTGTGCATTTTATACAATGGCCTCAAGAGCCAGAGATCCATCATCCTACTTATCATTGATCCACTCCCAACTTGCATCAGCTTCTAATTCCGGCATCTGCCTCTCTATCTTAATCAAGTGTGTCCAAAAGGACTAGTGCACCTATTCCTACAATTTTGTCCATTTCTCTGGTTCAAATTTCAAAGCACTCAGGATCAGGAAATATAAAACCAGGCATCTGGCAAGGTACCCAAAGGTAATAGAAAAAAAGTATGTTGTGAGGAACAAATGATGAACCAGTCTTTTATTCATTTTCCTGCAAGGTTTGTAGCAAATAAATGAGCCTTCCTTTTTGGTGCTACCACAGCATAAAAAAAGAGAATCATGAGAACATGCTGGAATATCCATAAATAATAAATTAAAAAAATTAGCAAAAATGGTTCTCAAACGCCTACATAAAACTAAGTCAGGACTAAAAAAGCTGCTGCATCTAATTCCATAATTTCTTTCTGTGTTTTCGTGCAGTCAGCCATTCTGGGTTGTCCTGGGGTTCACTATCCAAGACTACTACAAAAAAAAAATCACGTAAACGCCACAACACAAATTATGATTTTCATTATTATTTCCTGTCCATGTCATTATTGCCCATAAAGGTTGTTAACTACAAGCAAAATTACTATTAGAATAGAATATTCACCCCTGTTTCTCCTCCCCCACCCCAATATTTTCTAGCTTTATAGGCACACATTTCATCCACTTTTCTCCCCATTTCTTTAACAGTTTGTGAATTTTCATTCCTCTCTAAGTTATGAATATATTATGCTAAGAGATATTACATAAATGAGGCCATTATTCAAAATGAGAACATTCTCTACTAACAGCATCACTATTTGTATAGTATAAGACAAAATAAATGTCTCCCATGAGTGACTAAATGCAAAATAAAAACTAACCACTCAACTTTAATAGTTTAAAAAATGCTATTAAACATAATGGCTGTTCGACATTCAAGCAGCACTATGTTTTAAGTGATCTTCATTTTTAAAGAACTATTTTATTTACATTTTAAATATTGATGGTGCATAAAGTTCTGTTCATGTAGTAATGATAGTCAAAAGTATTTAAAATAATTGCCACAAACCCAAAGTCATAAGTTTGCTCTCTCCCTGGGCCAGAGGAGACTGCGGTACTAAGTACACAAACAGCATCTCTGAAGAACCAGTAAGAGATGTCTGCTTTATTCTGGATAGTTCTTGAAATTTTTTTATAAGCTTTCACAGTCCCCAAAAGAAGAAATATCAAAGGGGAAAAAATGCTCCAACCAGGTTATTAAACAATAAAATGGCAACTCAATCCAATGTTGTTGTTTTTAAATGGTTGAAGAGAATTTTGGCTCTAGATATATGTTCTTCAAAATTAACTCTTTAGGCAGAAGCCCTGGGATCAAAATGTACTCGGGTAAAAAAGAAGTTATTTCAAAATAGTATCAACTTAATTATTTTATATAAAGTGGTAACAGACAGGGAAGTTTGTTTTTTTCTTACAGCCCCTATAGGAAATTACACACACACACACACACACACACACACACACACACACACACACTATGGTTCCCATGGCAGGTACAAGTGCAAAGAAGAGAATACTGCAATTTACTTCTCAAATCACCATCCAAAAGCTATAATACATCTGTGGAGCATCCATGACACATATATTAAGAGAATGTGCTCTGAGCAAAAGTGGAATTTGTGGGAAAGAAATACACATGCTGCTTTATTCAGGGAAAACAAATGGTATCACAGGTTAGGGCTGCACCACGAAGCAATTACTTGGTATGTATCGACCGGCTATAAGCAATTCTGGATGCTTATAAAACCCACAGTAAAACAAATAATTCAAACAGGTGGGTAGATCTACAGAATCCACTTGTTCATTGCAACATTGCACTCCTGATAGGAAAGCTGGGTGTGTTCACAAAAGCCACAACTAGCATAATGTATGTGTGTCCATCCAGCTATAGAATGGATAGCATATTCTGTGGCCACAAGAGAAGTATCTTGTTTGTGCTGAATTTCTGGACCATTTTTACATGGTTGTACATCTGAAGATCACTCCCACTGTCTTCATTTTAAAGGAATTTGAAGCAACACTAAATACTAGGATGTCTTATGTTACCCATGACAGTCCTACTGGTAATGAACTGAATAATGAGAAAGATCACAAAGCAACCAAGTAGTATAGAGTGGATTTTCACAAAGAAACTAAAAGACTTCAGCTTTGCAGATGACATCAACTGTTGTTCATACCCACAAAGCTATGCAAACTAAAACAAATGATCTCCAGACCTATGCACAGTTAGTAGGGTTGAAAATCAGCAGAGACAAAATGAAAACCATGAGAATCAACACAACCAGAAACATCAACAACAATTTCTGGGATTGACACTGAAAAGGTCCAATACTTCACGTATCTTGGCAGCATTGTAAGCAAACCAGGTAGAACAGACAAAGACATTAAAGTGAGAATAGTGCAAGCCAGACATGCCTTTGCAACCCTAAAGCCGATGTCGAGAAACAGAAACCTTGCCCTCTGAACTAAACTTTGAATATTTAACACAATTGTAAAGTCTGTCTTATTATATGGTGCTGAAACTTGGAGACTTATCAAGACCTTACTATCTAAACTCCCAAATTTTTATAAACAGCTGCCTTAGACAAATCCTCAACATCAGATGGGCGGGGGGGTTGGGGGTTGGAGATCACAAATGAAGAGCTCTGTAGGAGGACAAAACAGAAACTGACCGAACAGGAAATTATGGAACAAAAATGGAAATGGCTAGGACACGTATGAGAGAAAGAACTGAACAACATAACAAAACAGGCATTGGACTGGAATCCTCAGGGTAAGAGGTGATGAGGTAGACCAAGGCCAACTTGAAAATGCACAGCAGAAGCAGAACTGAAAGCTATAAAAATGACATGGGAAGAAGCTAAGACTGCAGCAAGAGACCACCAGAGATGGAAAGCAATGGTGAAGCCCTATATTCCACATGGAATAATGCAATGGAAGTCATAGACTAGTGGTCTTTCACAGGAAAAATAATGCACACTAATCCCGGTGTCTGATTAACTGTTTAGATATACTATCTCTACCTATGAGTTGGTTATACTGGTTTGCCAAAAGAAACACACAATAAAATACACTGGAATTGAAGCCACTGTGATTAGCATGAAAGATAGTTTGTTCACATAAGGAGACAAATTTATGCCAAGTCTAATTCTATTGGCTACAACTGAGTTACACCAAGGATGAATTTGGTCTATTGAGTTTAAAGAGACCTCACCAAATACAAAAATAAAGGAACCACAGGAGGGAGGAAGAAAAACAAAACATTCAATGACAGAGAAATTAGTTTGAACACTTGTTGAACCATAAAATGTCAGTGCTGTAGAAGAGAAAGGAGAAGCTCAATGAAACAGTAGTGTATCAGTAACCATGCTGATGTTAGCCATGAACTGGTCTCCTCTGGAGAGGTCAGTACTACCTCAGAGGTTCTAAGAATCCCCAAATCACTGTTCAGAAACCAATTTCCTCCAGGTTTGACAAACCGTGTCATACATAAGCAATAACAATTGAGGCAGAGGGCATTTTCTAGGAATTAATTACTGGCTGGGAGGAGTTTACAGTCCATCCAAGGGGCAGCTTGGACCATTAACCCCAGCTGATGATTAATCTCTAAGAAATGCCCTGTGCCAAGGTCATTATTCCTTTTAAGAAACTGAAAATGGAAAAAAAACAGGTGGATGATTTTTTTTGTGGGTGATATGTATCATTTGGTATTTCTAGAGAACTGATGTCCTGTACTATAACATTATCTAGACAGATTATTTGAATCATCTCCATATTCCATTCATCTCAGTCTCCTTTAATGACCTTCTCTAGATGTGCATCAAGTGAAGGATCTGCCAAGCAAACCTGTCCTGTACTAAGTGACCACGGGTGCTGTGCACTGCTTAATTTGTAATGAAAGAGGTGCCGGAGCTCAAGCAATTAGGTGCTGGGGTTCAAGCAATATTTTTACTTTTGTAACTGATGCAGCAAGCCCAGACGTGCTGGGACTATAACTGCCAAGCCTGGAGGTGCCGGGGCTCAGCCCTGGCAAACCCTGGCACAGATTAAGCACTGATGCTGTGCCTTATTTCTCTTGGGTTTTACAGGTGACGTTTTTCCACGGGACTATTCCACCAATAAAGTTGAAAAAGGGTAAAGTGAGAAACAGGGAGTCACAAAAATAAACATGGCAAGCTTGAATTTAATTTGAAATGTTCATTAAATTTTGGACCATTACTGTTAGTTCCACAGAGATATGGTACCAATAGTTGGTGGCATTAAAGAGCAACATTTACAATTCAAAGAAAGAAGTGCATATTGGTTTCTATCTAACCTAATACATCCCTGGTGTTATTGTATATTCTCCACTTCATTGACTCTCCTGCTCACGATCACATTTCCCAATTTGGAGCCTTTGAACCTTTCATGAAACCCTCTCAACCTGCGCCTTCTTCCTGTTCACAAGATCTTGTCAGCTTTTCCAGAGAAAAGATCAACAAAATCAGCCCAATCTCCTGCCTCCTTTCTTGCTCCCAACATGCTCTCCTTCTCTACCTACATCTGACTGAGGTTTCTTTCCTGCTCTCTGTTCTCTCCACCTGCTCCAGTGATACTATTAGGCCCTGTCTTCTGTTAACCCTCACTCCTACTCTCAATCTATCCTCTCCCCCGCAATTTCCCACTGTCCTCTAGCGGCTTCTCTTTACAATGCATACATAATCTGGTCTTCCCATTCTCAAAAACTTGTCTGAACTAGGAACTTTTCCCTTCCTGGCTCTCCAGCTACCACAACATATACATTTTTCCATTCATTGCTATGGTCTTCAAATACCCATTCCTCTTGTCAAACTGTATCTTGAATCCCTTCCAGTCTTGCTTCTGCCCATCTTCTTTCCTCTGAAACTACTCTCCCCAAGGTCTCTAATGACCTATTCAGGGTATTTAGACCATCCTCATTCTCCTCCACAATTTCTTTGCTGTATTTGACATTGTCACTCACATACACTGAAATCTTGTCATCAAAGCCACAGTAGGATGCTCTCCTCCTACCTCTCTGAACATTCCTTCAGACCCTCCTCCTTTGGCACCCTCATTTTCTGTTCTTTATTTGTAGTCCAGTAGTACCTAAAGGTCTCAGCCAAGACAAGGGCCTCAGCACTCTGGTCAGCACAGTACATACATATTGTAAGAGACCAGCCCTTCCCCAAAGAGCATACAAACTAAATAGACAGGATGGGAGGGGAAGACAGTGGATTGCCCAGGGTCATACACCAGATCACTGGCAAAGCTGGGGATAGAACCCAGGATCCTGCCCAGTGCCCTCCACCAAATCACCCAACTTCTTGCTTTACTTTCTTTCACTTGCTTACATTCTTTCTTTGGATCAGTGGTTCTCAAATTAGGGCCGCCACTTGTTCAGGGAAAGCCAGCATATCCCTCAGCCCGCGCCGCTTCCCGCAGCCCCCATTGGCCTGGAGCGGAGAACCGCAGCCAGTGGGAGCCACAATCGGCCGAACCTGCGGACGCGGCAGGTAAACAAACCAACCTAGCCCACCAGGGGCTTTCCCTGAACAAGCGGCAGCCCTAGTTTGAGAACCACTGCTTTGGATGATCCCTCTACTCACATATTTTATCTGCCATCATTTCGCAGACAACTCAGAATTCTGCATCTCCCTCAACTTGTTGCCAACCCTCCAATCCCACCTCTGTTTCTGTTACATTTCCAGCTGGATGTCTCACCAACATCAAAAGTAAACATGGTAAAAAGTTATCTTCCCACCAAATCTCTGCTCACTCCCTTCCTTCTGTCACCGTTGACAACATCTTGGTCCTTCCGATGATCATGTTTGACTTCTCCCTCTTGTGCCCTACACACCCTGGGCCCTTTCCTGTTGCTTCTTCCACCAAAACATCTAAAATCTGTGCTTTTCTTTGTCTCCCTGCAGCTAACACTCATAATTTCCCGTTTTAATTACTATAACCTCCACCTCTCTGTCCTCCCTGACACATATGGTGCTCCTCCCCAGCCCATGCAAAATGTAGCTGCTAAGATATTCCATGCCTTGTCTGACCAAGTTACCGCTCCACACTTTGAATCCCTCCACTGGTGGCACCTCCCGCTCTGCTACATCGCATTTAATTGTTTGTCCTGGAAGGTCCTGCATAACTCTGCTCCTCCCTACTTACTGTACAGCACCACTCCCATCCCATCTGCTCTGACAATGACAGCCTTCTGTCCAGTGTGTCCACTTCTCCCACAAACATTTCCATGCTTTCTTCCATGATACTCTGTAATGGTCCTCTCTCACGGTTTGGTAGGGAAGCGTGGCCTAGTGGTCAAGGCCACAACCCATGACAGGCAGAGGGGTTGTGGGGAAAGGAGCCAGGCAATGCTCCCTTTTTTGACAGGCTGTGTGCGCAAAAAATTTCTTCTGTGCAAATTTTTGTGCTTCTGTGCAAATTTTTGTGCACGTGGTGTTTCACCCTGTGCGCAGGGTTTAGGATCTGTGTGCACGCACACAGCTTAGAGGGAACAGTGGAGCCCGGGGCCTTCCACTCTGCCGGGCTCCAACCCAGGGCCTTTTGGGCTACCAGTGGTCTGGCACCCAAGGCTGCTTAAGACTGCCATCCCTCAGCCACTTCCTCTCATCCCCCCCCCCCCCCCGGGTCAGCTTAGTCCAGGGCTTTCCCTGTTGGGGAAATCCAAACTAAATTAGTAAGAGGGGATTACCAGTGTCTGGAGTCCACAGGCTGGGGAGAGGGGTGAGGCCTCCTTTCCCTCAGGGAGGGTCCCTTTGGGCAGCTGCGTCAGAGACTTTAGGCTTCCCTATGCACTGCACTGCTGGAGCTGTGGGCTGCAGGTCTGCTCACCTCCAGCTCTGCCAGCCAAATGAGCGAATTCTCTGTTTTAATTTCGCCAGCAGATGGAGCATTTGCTGCAGGTGTGGTGGGCCAGGGCTGGGTCCAAAAATATTCCCTTAACCCCTTGTCCAGTGTGGGGTTTGTACACCCCATCACATACAACCATACGTGGATCACCCTTCCTAAGCTTGTCCATAAGTCTACCACTTTCTCCATATTCAAGTCTCTGCAGAAGATCCACTTCTATTGTGACAGCTACAAGGATGTATTTGATTATGGGAAGGTTGAAGGGTATGTGAGGATAATCGATCGATTTTTACATATATTTAAAGTCGTACTGTTAGGATGTGACTAATCACCAACCCATTACCTGTACTGGTATTTTATAACTCTTACTCTTATCTTCATATCTCTGATCTATTTGTCTCACCTCTTGAGGCCTTAAGTTATTTGGAATTGACACCAGGCCTTCTTTAGTGTCTATACAGTGCTTAGCACATTGTGGATGTGCAAATAAGATACATGAAAAAACACATACTAGTGTACTAGGCCTCTCCCAGGAAGCCCTCGACACTTGCCAGGATCAGGCCCTCTATGTTATAAGTAAGTCTCTTTGTTTTCAGTTTTTATTTTGTTGAAAATTTCCTGGGAATTTATCAGAACCTATTTCAAAAATTTTAAAACAGGTGAAAAATCAGTGCAAAAAATTAACTTCACAGCTTTCTGGGTAAATATCAGAGTTAATATTGGTGGAGTGGCAGGAGAGGAAAAAAGCAACAAATAGATAAATTAAGAGTATAGAAATCAAAAGCAGTTGTTGGATCATATTAAAGAAGTACTGTATTAAAATCACAAATGAGTTTGATTCCCCATAGTTTAAATTCCAGGGTATTACTAATTAAGAAGTCTCTTGGTTTTTGGTACTGTTTCTCTCCCTCTATGTGTGAAACTTGCAAGCTGCTAATTGTGTTAGTACATTCTAAGACAGAGTCTGTTCTCAAAGCAATTCTTTGTAACAACAGCTACTCACACAGAGAGAGAGTCAAAGCAATACTTTGTAACAATAGAAACAGCACCCAGAGACTCCCCGCCCTTTTGTTGTATTCATCTTGCTTTGTTAACAATTGTGATTAAAATAGAGATAGAGGATGTATGTGGATGGATGCTTGGTGTGGATAATAACTGAATGATCAGGGAGGTGCCAGCCTAAAAATCCAGTGTCCATCGGCTGAAGAAGGCGTCAAGTGGAAATAAGCAGAGGACCCCCGGAGGGCAGACTGGAATCCACCCAACAGCCTCAAGAATGGGAGAACCAAAGAACAAGATAACATCTAGCAGCACGGAGCCGTCAGGAATGTGCTATCTGCTGATTGATTCAGCAACAGCATGATGAAGCAATTCCCATAGACTGGCATAAGAAGAAACTCCTATAAAAATGGACTCTAGAAAGTGAGAACTTTCGGGGGTCTGATTCTACAAACCAACTTCCAGGAACATCAGATGAGCATCTGACAAGGCCCTGCTCCCTCCTCATGTCCAGGCCACCTGGCCAGTGGCTTGACATGAGCAACTCTAAGGCTGGTAACTATGATAACAACCTTGCAGAACCTCTGTGTGCGTGTGTGTTTGTATGAATGAATGTGTGAATAAATATGAGATTGAATGGAATGTTATAACTATAACTAACTACTTACTATGATTCTTTCTGTATTCACAATAAATGTGGTATTTTGCCTTTTTCCCTTTAATAAGATCCTGCTGGTTTTTATTTTATTGGTATAACACAGTTTAATATTATAGTTTATTTAATGAACTGTACATTAAGAGTATGTACACATATGCATGCTCGTGTGTGCATTTTCCACTACATTGCCTTATTTTAACAGACAGCATCACATTTGCACTCAGATTAATTTATTATTAACAAACGCATTTAGTATAATGTATTGGATTTTCTTAACATAATCAGTACTTTTATGTATTTAAGTGGTCTAAAATTTGGGTGAAAAATGAGTAAAAACTGAGTAATAGTTTTTGTAAATCCTAGGCATTTTTTGGGTGAAAATCAGTAAAAACTAAAAATGAAGGGCTGTAGGTATAAGGTTTCTGGAATAATGTGTGACTGATCAGACATGCATTCCTCTGAGACTATTTTGAAATCGAAGTTTCATCATGTCATCCAAAAAAATTGTTTTCCCCGGATTTGAAATAACGCCTCTGATTTGCCTTATGGCCCTGATATTATGAGATATTAACAATCTCTGTATGTGTAATATGTAGGCAAACAAATCATGATTATTTGGTAGATTGCCTAGAATTTTATTTACAGGGGTAAGCTCAATTTGTACAACTCATTGATTTTGTGGCAGAAAGCTGAAATCTTAATTTATGCTGAATGTACCTGTTCCTCAGTTTGGTAATTCCACTGCCATTCTTTAGTTCTTATTAGCATGGCATCAGCTATTGGCCTCAGCCTTTTAACTGTTTTCAGTGGAGGGAACAACAAGAAAGGGTCATGCATCCATTGTCTTCACTAGTGTTTTTCAGCATTGTGACAGGTTCTCACTCACAGGCTGACAGTCAGCGCTGACGATAGGTGGGTTTTCACCTGGCGTTTTCTGGATGGAGAATAACTGAGTGACACTGGATAGAACACAAGTCACTGCAGAAAGGGTTGCAGCCTGTCTCTCTGACTTAGGCTTGGTCGATGAACCAGAAGAACTTGCCTGCAGAGCCCGTAGGAGTGTAGCTGTGTCCAATAACTCTTTTGCTTCTAGCTTTTTATTATGTTCAACTTTTTTTTAAAAAAAAGGCTAGGCTTTTTATACATATTACTAGCTCATAGGATGACAAAATAAGACTTGTCATAGCTTATCTATCATACAAATATATGGGACACTTGCAGTACAGCCTCTTATTGGTTCCATACACTAGTGTGTGAATGAAGTAGAGATTGACATGAACTAACACATTCCAGTCTTTGGGGAAGTTCAGATCCTGATCTTTGCAGCTTGGACCCATTTCTAGCCTATGGTGACAGCGATGTGAAATTACAGTGCTTCCAAAATAAACGTATGCTCTATAAAATGTTTAAATAAAAATAAAAATGTTTCTGTTTCTTGCTTAGCTTTCTTATTTTCTAACAAAGTTAATGAATTTTCAGTCCCTCCAGTTCAATGAGTGGTGGATAATGATCAATACATTTACCCATAGTGCTACACAATATACCAAAATTCCCATATTTGTGACTTTGAACTCTGTTTTCTCTCATTCACTGAAAACTAAATACATTTTCTGTGCTTATCCCTGCAATGCAATAAAAATGAAATGCATGTCAGACAGTGCCCAGGTTGCCTTTTTGCCTTGGGTACTTTTCGATACTACAGAGCTTTTAGGAATCTCTATCTGTTTAGATTTCAATTCATGACATCCCTACAGCAGCAAGCTGAGAATGAGGTAGCAAAAGAAGAATTCTGTCCACCCAATGTGCCAAGGGAAAAATACAGGGAGCACTGTGTAATGCTCTTTGCAGCAATATTTATCTTAAACATAGACTCAAAGGAGATTGCAAACATCTTGGTTGCTATGAGCTCCCCTCTCCATACACTCTTATGTGCCCTAGTTTATCCCTGTTTAATGTGATAAAAGTCTTTTTGGGGAAAAAATATAATTCAATTCCTGCCTCTTCCATTGGTGCTTAGTAACTCCAGTACCACTGGTAGATCTCTGATTTCCCTTCCTTCTCCTGGATCAGAAGCCACCAGCGGAGGAAGGTAGGATGACTTCTCTTTTTACAGACCTCCAGGTCCTTTGCAAAGAAGAACCTGGGATAACTGGAGAAACAATTGGAAAGAACGGGAGAAACAAGCTACATCATGTTATCAACCAGCTCTCTCTGGATTACCAGTAGTCCATTGTCTGAGAAAGGTTGTGCTAAATAATGTAAACCCATCTCTAATGTTCTCTGTACTTAGAACTCAACTACCCCTGTCCTTAAGTCTTTCTAATTAATTCTTTTGAGTGAGCAATTTAAGTTTGATCAATACAAAAATGCGATTTTTCTAATTGCAATTTGTTACAGTCTCTCTAAATTCACTGGGCTAAGAATAGAGACTGACCTTTCCAAACCTCTCAGCCAGAAATATTATGATAATGAGCAATGCCCAAGCTTCACAAAGGAAGCCTGCAATATTAATCTTGTCCAACAAACAGATCTTTTATAATAGCAAACAGAAATAACATCTTTATGAAAATGTTTAGTCCTCCCTACATTAAAAATGTAGGCTCATTTCTTGTTTTATGAGCTTACCAAATGACTACCTGAATATCTTTTAGATCTGGCAGCTTACATGAAACTCTGATTTGAACATACAGAAATAGATGCTTATCACCACTCACGCCAATGTAACATTCTTAATAGAATAATCTTTTGAAAATGAAAGCTTTCCATAATGAAATTCCTCTTTTCTAGTGAAATAAAGGGGCCAGGAGAGTGCAAACTAAAGCCTAATTAATCTGATGTAATTTATATGAATGATCTCATAGCCACAAAAGAAATCTATGCTCAAGCATTTTAGCATTTAGGTATCCAACAAATACTCCAAAGAGCACTTGCGCAATGCACACAAGTGTTGATGTTACAGACCAATAGAGATTCTGTTTGAATTTTTTTGGAAAATGGAATTTACAAACATTTATTTTAGAAGGTCAACAGTACATTTTCTCTTGGGTGCTCTGGCTAAACAGTCTGGAAAGTTATTATGCAGAATTGTTTGTATAGAGTTATACATATTGACTCTCTCTTTTTTAAGCAAACCATCAGTTTAAATTTCCCTCCAACACAAGAATTTTACTTTTGTTATTTTCAAATATTGCTTTTCTAGCAATCTAACGTACTGTAGGTGCAGTTTCTCTTTACACCACCAATGCTCTGTTCCAACAAAGTACTTAGATAGTCCCATTGACTCCAATGAGACAGCTCCCATGCTTAAAGTTAGGCACATCATTTACTCCATTGGGGCCTAACACCTCCTTTCATTCATTGTTTGTTGTCCTGCAAATGGTTTTTATTCAATGCTAAATGCGTAGTAGCAAATTATGTTACAGTCCTTGGA
Organism: Eretmochelys imbricata; assembly: GCF_965152235.1. Classification (NCBI taxonomy): domain Eukaryota; kingdom Metazoa; phylum Chordata; order Testudines; family Cheloniidae; genus Eretmochelys; species Eretmochelys imbricata. The sequence goes on along the minus strand of NC_135575.1, from coordinate 114,621,379 downwards.
TATCCAACATGCATGATATAAACACCACAAGCTTATGCCTCTTTTCTACCACAGTTTTGTCTCACACAATGCAGACTAGCTCAAGGTGCTGTTATAAGCTCATATCACAGAGCAGCCACATCTCCCAGTATCAACAAAAGTAATCTCCTGGCTATGCTAACAGTCATCTGAGAACTACCACATAATCTAATTGAACTATTGATTCCCAACCAAGGCCTTCTATTTAAAATTCCAGAGAGGGGAGAGAGAGAAAGATGAGACGTTTGTGCAGTAAAATATCATGCCCCATAGAGCTTCCTTAACTTTTATATTCTTGGTGCATTTACTTGTATTTGTCACTAATATTACAGAAGGAAATGCTATTGTAATGATACTGATGTTTTGTTTGAAATTGTTCATTCTCCTGTTTAACGGTTCCAGAACAGAGCATGAATTTTACAGTAGGTGAAATACTTTTTCTTTAACTACTGAGGATAAAACTGCAAAAGGGAGGAAAGCCAGGGTACCACATCTTTACTTCACTACTTGTTATTTATCCATCTAGACATGTTGTAATACTATAGGTCTGACAGAATCTTTTTGTCATTTGTTTTTTGGTTAGTTTTTAATTTAGAAAAAATGAAGCACAGTTTGCACGGGGGAAAAAATATCAGCAGAAAACCTACTTTTGTCTTTATCTTTTTATTCCAATTGCAAGAGCAACAAACTCCCCTGACACAATTATTTTCCATGAATATTAATTATGCCACTGCCACAGTGCATCTTCTAATCTCCCAGAAATAATGCAAAAATTTTGGGGATGAGATAGTAGCTGAATGGAATTAGAAACATTTTGTTCATTTCACCAAAAAACAGAGGTGCCATGAGGGTGATAATATGTTTACATAAACACAAACTCTTCTATGGAGGGCAATTTATGTCAATAGCAGTGCATGAGAGAGACAAGACAGGTCAGGTAATAACTTTTATTGGCCCACCTTCTGTTGGTGGAAGGGACAAGCTTTCGAGGTTCACAGACAGTGGCAGATTAATGCATAGGCCCCCGGGGCCTGCGTACAGGGACACAGACACTGACTCCATGGATGCTCCGGGGCTGGAGCATCTAAGGGGGAAAAAAATAGTGGGTGCTCAGTACCCACAGGCAGCCCCACAGGTCAGAGCCTTCCCCTCCCCCACAGAACCTCCCACCCACCCGTGGCCCCGCCAATTGGCTCCTCCCCCTCCCTCCCTGCCTGCCACAATCAGCTGTTTTGTGGCATGCAGGAGACACTGGGGGGAGGGGGGAGGGGGAGGAGGAGGAGCAGGAGCAGGAAGAGGCAGGGCAGGAGTGAGGGCTTGGAGAAAGGGGTGGAGTAGGGGTGGAGCCTGCGGTGGAGCAGGGGTGGGAAGAGGCGGGGCGGGGGCTTGGAGGAAGGGGTGGGGACAGGACCTGGGGCAGAGTGAGGGTCGAGCAACCCCCGGGAGCTGAGTAAGTCAGCACCTATGCTCAGGGGCCCCAGCCAAATTGGGGGCCCCCACAGGAGCATGGGAACCTATGTAGAAGTGGGAGGGCCACCAATGCTGGAACTGTGGCCCTGCCCCCTGCTCCTGCTCTCCCCCCCCCCCTCACCCCACAAGGTCCCAATCCCTGGCCAGGCCAGAAGCTGGAGCCAGGCCATGGTAAGAGCCATCCAGAGAGCCCTGGCCATTGTGGGGAGCCCCACACCCTCCATCTGCTCTGGGTAGGAAGCTGGGGGGGTCCCCCCAAGAGCAGCCCCTGGCCTGTGGCCCTGCCCCCAAGGGCATGCCGCCCTGGGCAAGTGGAGGGTCCAGGACTCCCCAGAGCAGCCCTTACCACAGCCCGGCTCCGGCTTCCAGCCTGGCCAGGAGGTGGGGCCTGGGGGGTTGGTGGGGGAAGAGAGAGCGAGCAGGAGGCCAGTCCCTGTGACAAGAGGGGATTAAGGCTGACCTCAGCCCCCTACCAGGAAGAGGCTGGCACCACTAGCAGGTAGGGTGGCCAAATGCCTGGTTTTCGACCGGAAAGTCTGGTCAAAAAGGGAACCTGGCCGTGTCTGGTCAGATCTACTGACTGGACACTCAAAGTCCAGTTATTGTGGATGGAGGAGGAGGGGAGGTGCCAGGTCATCATCCATGCCAGCCCCTACTCAGCCGGGGCCACCTCCTATCTGCATCGGGTGGCTGCAGCTCTCAATCCTGTCTCCACAGGAGAGTGCCTCCTGACCTTGGCTGGGATGTGGGAGGAGAAAAGCAGCAAGCAACAGTGGGGGAGGGGGAAGTGGAGTAGATGCAGGTGGGGCCTTGGGGAAAGAGGTGGGGTAGGGGTGGAGCCTCGGAGGGAAGAGGGTGATAAGGGAGGTTCAGGCACTTCTGCTGGAGTGTCCAGTTTTTAAATATTACCAAGTTGGCAACCCTACTAGCAGGGGCTGCGCTTCACACTGGGGAAGCAGATCACCTTATCAGCTCCTCTGCCGCAAAGTACAGCCCTGCCGCTACCACTCCACGCCTGCCCGAGGCTACTACGCCCAGGTTAAAAGGTGGGCAGGCATGGCCCTCCGACTTTTAAAAGTTCTGGTGTCCCTGTGCCCCCAGAGTGTGAGGGGCCCAAATATTCTTTGTGCCCAGGGCCCCAATAAATCTTAATCCACCTCTGTTCACAAAGCTCTTCCTCACATCCGCAGCAGTATCAATAGCTGTACATGACTTTTCCTAATACTTTCTTAAAAGACTAGTCACTATTATTCACACCAGCATGCTGTGTATTTAAAAAGGTACACTGGGATATTTTCCAATCCAAGCATATTTACTTCATATAACTAGAATACTTATCCAAGAAATGCGTCTCATATCAACAAATTACATTGTCTAGGAGATTCAATCTGGGTGGCCGGGAGTGTTTTTTTCCCCTTTCTCTCTTTCGTCTGATTATGCTTTCAAATCAAATAAACGTTCAAAAGTCTTTCAAAATTGTTTGTCCATTGGTTTTGTATCCATAGAGATGGACCAAAAGGCATACAGATAATTCAGGGGGACTTCTGAACATGGGCATGACAACTCTGGGGAATGGGTAGATAAATTCTGCCCAAGATCATTTTGAATTGTGCGGCAAGGAGTTCCTGTGTAGATATTTAAAATGCAATTACTGGTCAGAAAAATGATAAAAAAATATATCACTGACCAAATCAAATCTAGTTTATAAGTCAAAGGACACTTTTTGTAACTGCCTACACACCACAAGCCATCAAAGTCCACCCACTGACCCCTGAATTGAGTCCAATAACTTGGATTAGCCCAAAGTATTACAGTCCTCAGGAGACACAACCATTGTGTGCCAGAGGCAGAGATTACGAGGGACTGAGGTGCACCAATGCCCAAGGCCCCTGCAAATGTGGGGAATTGATTTGGTGAGATATATCCACAGGATCCTAGCAAGCAAACTCCACCTAAGACCTAAAAATCAAGCTGTGTTATTTCTGCCTCTTACATTCTAGTAAAACAATTCACTAAAAGCCACAATGGGAAGCCTGGGCACTAGGGAACCACTATTAATAATATGATAGACTGCGCCAGTGGACAAGTCTTGTACCCACAGTTTTGGGTGACCATGCTAAAACAGGTGATTTAGTTACTACCTTTTATGACAATCTCCTGCTTCTTTTCCACTAAGATTATACTGTATAATTGACACTCTGGCACTACTGAAGTCAATAGCAAAACTCCCATTGACTTCAGTGAGGCTGGATTTCTTTTTATGAGTGAGATCCACACCCTACTTTAGTCCCTGTATGCCATGTAAAAGTGCTGGAGTGGCATAAAGGGACCCTAAAAATCCCATATCCAGCCAAGGGAGGATATCCCTGGCACAGGTACTGTAGTAGACAGCTGCAAGACTGCCTTCTGAGGACCGGCTCATAAGCCATGCACAGGACAAGGATGGGTGTGTGCGCGCACGCACTGTGGACAGCAATGCAGTGTGCAGAGCTGTGGTCCATTGGGAAGCCTGTGGAAGCTACTGTAACTTACACAGCACTGGGAAGCCTAAATTATACCACGGGCCACTCCAGTCTCCAGAGCAGCCTAATTCAGGGATCAGGAGGGCACAGAAGTGGCTTAAAGCCAACACTTCTCTCCTTTTCCCTGGACTGCAAGTTCTATGCTGCATCTCTTAGAGGCACAGCTCAAAATCTTGCTCTATATCTCCTCTCATCTTTCCTAATAAGGGTAGTGGTTATTCTTCTGGTTGCCCCAGGGTGTCCTGCTATTGCCAGACTTAATAGCATTTATCCATAATTCTATTAACCTAAGACTACCGTTGAGGGTTCTGCTCTCGTATACTTTGCAAAAGGAGGTTAATCACTATGCTTGATCTATGGTCACTATTGCTAGCAACACGTCTCCTGCATTTCACCAGTTCCACTTGGTGGTACCAGTTCTCTCCCAACAAGGAAGTACTCCATTCCTGACGTCCAAATCTTTCTTGCCCTGTCAGAGATTGAGGCGACACATTGCTGGCATCATTAGTGTTAAAAAGTGATTACGTTGTCAGATAATTTTGTTCAAGGATTTTCTTGTATGTTGCCTTATTATTGATATTAAGTCTTTGATGCCTTCAGTGATTTCTAGAACTGGTTGGAAAATTCAAATATTTGATGAACAGTCTCTCTCTAGCAATGTCTCCTGTCATATACTTTAATACCCTCTTATACTGGTGAATCCCATTGAAGTTATTGGTTTTATACCAACAATGAATGCGATTAGGATATCCTGTCCCTGGGAAAGTTATCCAAAAATTCAGGAAGTGAAAAGAGCTCAGGATTTTGGGGCCCTTTAGTTACCTTTTGGTGACTTTGCTATAAGTGATGCCTATATGCTGTAAAAACCCAGGAACTTGTCTAATTTCTTCCTTTTTTACACCATCTGTCTGAAGTCTGTGGGGGCTCATTCAATAACTAAGCTACTGGGGAATTCCTGTGATGAATAAATAAATGCCATAGCAGCATATTATCTTAGATTTAATTTCTGTAATAATAGCATATATCAGAGACCTTAGTTCAGATCCTTTTTCCCTATCCATGTGTATGGGTTTTTTTATTATTATTTGTTTTGATGCCTTAAGATAAAAACATACTAGCAGATGAGTTTAACTGCCAAATTAACTATGCAATAAAATTGATGCCAAAAACTGAAGTTGTATTCCCCCTCCTCCACACTGATTCTTGGAGACCTCACTGGTCAGCCTATGACAATCAGCTGCTATTGCGATTGGCATATTAGAAGTTAATTATATATAATTAATTCAATACAGTTTGATTCAAGAGTCCGCCATATTCAGTAGCAAGACCAAAAGTTTTGATTCAAAAATCTAGATTAAGTGATGTAGCCATATTTCCTATCCATAAAAGTTGGTACAACTGCCTGTACACTTCCTTGCATGTTTCAGCAACACAGGAATTTCCATGCGGATACCTAGAGCCCTGCATGTATAAACATTTTGTATCTGCATCAGATGCGCAATCCGCAAACATGGTGCAGGGCTATCCGCATCGGTGGATGTGGGTATCTGCGGATATAAAGCGGAGATCCACAGATTCGCAGGGCCTTATGGATACCTTTATTTTGCCTGAAACCTTTAATTATTCACAGGACAATTTGAACTCCTAACGAGACCTTTCCCAGTCACACTTCTCCAGCACTTAGTCCTCCTAACCTGTTCAAATGGCCTCAGACATGCAATGCTTTTGGTCAGCTAACCCATCCTTACCTGCGGCCCACAGGCTGCACACAGCCCATCAGGGTAATCCTCTGGCAGGCCGCGAAACAGTTTGTTTACATTGACCATCCATAGGCACAGCTGCCTGCAGCTCCCAGTGGCTGCAGTTCACCATTCCCGGCCAATGGGAGCTGTGGGAAGCGGCATGGGCCTACCCTGACAGGCCGTGTGCTGCCCACGGGCCACAGGTTGCCAGCCACTGCTCTAGAAGGTTGAGCTTCATCTAATTACTACTTCAATAGGTTTGGAGGTGGGGCATGCTGCATCCCCTCTTCCCAAACCTTTCAGAAAGGGCTTCAATTGCAGAGCTGTGAAAATGAGAGCAGATATTCCACCATTTATTATTATGCCTTTATTGTGACACAACTGTGACAATTATGCCCACTTACAATGTGCTGACATGGATCCACTAACTGAGAATGACATTTATGGTGTCCACTCTGTCAGAGGCAGTTAGGTCACCTTCTGGAATCCTAGCTTGTAAAATAAGCTTGTCGTCCGAAGGCGCTCTTGCTTCTCTTTATGATTTCCATGTTTGCAGGAGAAGACATGACTGATGATTCAGAATTAAATGTAACCCTGTAGGTTGTCAGTGACAGATATGGTATGCATTACATGTACTAGCATTAGTTCAGATGTTGGCGGCACAGTACAATGAACTACTCACCCTTAAGCAGCTCATAATTGTGTTTGCACTTTACCTTTTCCCCCCAGAGTTTCATAAATTCTGCAAACCTGTGTGACTGCAGGTTGTTTGGGAAGGGATGGCGTATTTGGGGGGTTAATATAGCATATTCTATTAAATCTTTTCAAAAACTGACACAAGTTGTAGGCAACATACTAACAATGCCTCTAATCAAACTGCTGAGTTCTTTTAAAGCAATCATCGAGTTAAGAGAAGAGAAATTCAAGGCTTAAAAAAGTCTTATATTGTCATATTTATTTCTTCTAATTGTTTTCGTAAAGGTGGTGAGGTGAGCTGCCTAACACAATAATACAAATTAACAAACAGAAGACTTTAACTGTATCTCCTACTACAATGACTAGAACTCAGTCCTTTCTAGCTTTTTGGTTTGTTTGTTTCTCCTTCCAAAACTGCTTTACAATACCTTGAGTGTTAAAGCAACTGTATGAGACCAAGTTCTACTCTATTCTCTCCAGTCTTCTGAAGTTATCTGCATCTCAATTCTCAAGGAATATGGATGGTAAATCTTCAAGAGGTTCATTAAAACTATACTGATTTTTCTACAAATGCCTCTTTTGCTTGCCTCTCTTAATTTGGCTTTACAGTACATGGAGAGCTGCTTTTCAAAGATAATCTTTCAGCTGCAGAATTGTTGCCACTGATGTGATCCTTTTGGTCACTCATCCTGCAGCTACATGAGTCAGATTTTTAGTCAAAGAAACTAGGTTTTCAATTTGAGTGGTGCAACAGCAGCAGCAAAAATAAAAGTCTCTCAAAACAAGAGGACCTCACTTGTTAGGTTTGCATGGGAAGGGCCAAATCCGACCTGAAAATGGCCCTTGTAAGGCAAGCGGCATTTGACTCTAGGTGTAGGACATCTGTACAATAAATGGCACTGCCCTGCGGTAGCAACGGCTCTTTTGACAGTGATGGCTTTCATCTCTGGACAAAGTACAGAAGTACATCCTCTGGCAGATCTATGAGGATGTCTTTTCTGATTCAATCAGAAGCATAGCCTGAGAAAGTAACAAAACAACAATTTATATGTGAATACAGAAGAACTTTGCTACAGAAACAACGGGACATTTTAATCCGTTGATCCATTTATGGTTCCAATTTCAAGGCACATGAAGAATCATCAAATAATGAGTAGAGAAAGTTGGTCAGTTACCAGAGCACTTCAATAAATATGATTGTTTAAAGTATCAGTGGGAGCTTATTTTTCCACACTGACAATGATTTTAACTGGAGCTATTAAATCACAGAGTTTGAGCTCCCTTCTTTTCCTCTAGGTGACCAATTTCCATTGACAACAGGGCTTGAGTATGTAGCACGAAAGGATAGTTGAGAGACAACAGGTGCCTAAAATGAGTAGCTAGTAAGCTAGGACTGTCAGTTAAGGCAGTAAAACTGGCACATGAAGTAATAGTGGTTAGGTAGCAGCAGCATTAGCGGGCAAAGGCCTGTCAGACAGGACAGCGGAGTTGGCATATGAGCCTCTCCTGAGACTTTCTGATTCTCCCTACCACTGTCTCTGAATCTCTTTAAATATGATTTACCTATGGTCTTATTCTACTCACCTCAAGCTGAAAGGAATTGGATGGGCAGCACTGTTACTGCGTCACCTCAGCTTTTGTTCTCTCAAGGCACGTCCGTACCAAGCAAACAAGGCGGTTTTTGTTTGTTTTGTTTTTTGCTTTTGTGTTTTTTTAAACATGATCACTAGAAATGGGTTAAAAGCTTAGTGTTGACAGGGCAAGTTGTATCCTTCCCTAGGGCTCACCTCAGCCGGCTAATACATGTTAAAACTACAACAACTGCCCCATCAACATTAGGATATTAAAACACAGTAGTAACACATTTTGAAAACGCTTTTTACCCCTCTCACACACAAGCATTGAGGGAAACCTTCCCCTCACATCCACCAAATGGACTTGGCACAACATGACACTGCAAGGACTGGAGTGAGCAATTCTTCTTTCCCCAATCCCCTTCAAAGCCAGGCTGCATAGCAGAAGCAAAGTCATTCTGTGGTCACTACTGTAGTAGAAGTATTTGCTCCTGTGTGGGGGTATATCATTAGTGGTTGCAGAACCCCAAGACACATCTCCTGCAGCCACATGCAGGAATCTTCTGAGCAAACTGAGTCATACTGTACACAGGATGTGTGAATTTCCCATACAAGCACCTTAAATTCTGCCTCTAGCTTAGCAAAGCAGAATCACAGAGGTTCCACTGCAGCCAGCATGATCTATAAACATGAGGTTTGCCCTGAAGGGAAAAAGCAGTGGTAGCTAAAAGAAAGCAAACAGAAATTAGATACAAGAACTGGATATTCATAGACTCATAGATTCCAAGGCCGGAAAGGACCACTATGGTCATCTAATCTGACCTCCTGTGTGACACAGGCCACAGAACTTCTTCAAGTTAAGAGGATGCATAAGAAAAATGGACCAGCTAGTACATAAATGTGGCTAAGCAAAAATAAATATTCAGGAGATAGCTGCTTCATTATTTCCCCTGATGCTTTTCAGGCATCTTCTGTCTAAGACAATGGTGGGCAACTTGCAGCCCATCAGGGTAATCCGCTGGCGGGCTGCAAGACAGTTTGTTTGCATTGACCATCCATGGGCATGGCCGCCCGCAGCTCCCAGTGACCGCAGTTTGCCGTTCCTGGCCAATGGTTACTAGTGAAAATAATTGGTATTAAATCTAAATAAAATGAAGGTAGTTAGGTAGAAAACAGAACTAATTTTATTAATGAAACACAACTAGTGAATTACGAAATGCTCCTCTAGTATTTTTTTAAACCAAAACAAAAAGTACCTCATGCTATAAAAAACAAGCCCCTACCAATCCAAAGATATTACAATGCAGTGTAATAAAACATGTTGTATCTCTCTTTTGTTACTAAGAAGCTAAATAAAGTAAGACACATGCTCCTACTGAACCACCCACCATTAGGAAATCTCTCTGAAGAAGACAAAAACACATATTAAAAACCCAGTCCTGTGCTTCCATGTGCATTTTCTTTTCTGACCACATCCAAACCAGAACTGGCTTTCCCTTAGCCTAAGCACAAGTTTTTCTTTAGGAAAACTGTAGTGAGTCACTTAGTTGCACGTTGTAAAGGAGAAATGCTTCACTTTGATTCCTGTCAAGTCTGATAAGGGTCATATTTACTATGTGATGTACTAATACTAGTTTAAAACTCAAATGTTTGCCACATCTGGCACTGCACTGAAAGATACAGGGATTGTTTATAATCATAAATGCTTGCTTACTCTCTGGAATAATGGAAAAAGTTAGCGATTATGTATTAAAAGCCACCCTGAGGAGAGGATGTACACTTGAGAGCTGCTATTGTAATTGAGAAATATTATAGAAACAATAGCCACCCAGAGGAGATACAGTAGATACAAGATTATTAGAGCAGTCATTGGCAAAGAAAGGAAGATAGAGAATAGAATGAAAGAAATAACTATCACCCAGAGAAGGAGACATTTTAAATGGCCAAGTTTGCTTCCTGGACAGAGCTTGTCCGGAAAGCAGTAAATACTCATGTACAGTATATGTGCTTCACTGTATTACCCTTCTTCTATTCATTTGGAATTTTTTCTTGTTCCCATATCTTTTGTAAGAGGCCTATCAAAATGTATAATGTGTTCGTCAAGACTGCCTTAAGAACCTCAGTTGGAATGTTATTTGGACCAGATTCCATTCCACTTTTTAACTGATTGAATGCCCTCTCTATTTCTACTCTGGTGTTAGGTCCTCATTTGACATCCAGATCTTCTCCTTCCTCTGTATCTGGGGGATTGGCCACTTGCTTTCCATTCAGTAGTTGAGTAAAAAGAGTACTGCCTCCATATATTTAACTGTTCCGATGGGTTAGTTATTAAGTTGCCCTCATTGACTTGAACTGGCTGGTTGGTATGTGTTTTTCTTCCTGACAACTGTCTAATGATGTTATAGTGTCTTCATGTCATTTTCCGCAGCAGTGGTCTGTACATTTGATGCCATTTTGTCTATAAAGTCTCATTTATCTTTCCTAATGCTCTTTTTGGTCTTTACAGCATATTCCTCCTGGAGTTACTGTGTCGGTGTTCTTGCTTGATTTAGTAGAAAAATATTAAATGAGTGGAAAAAGGTCATATAATGAAGTTGCCAAAGAAAGGACAATTCAGGCAGCGTAAAAACTGCAGGGGCATTCAATTGCTCTCTTTTCCAAGTAAAGTATTTACATTAAGAACATAAGAATGGCCATACTGAGTCAGACCAAAGGTCCATCCAGCCCAGTATCCTGTCTACCAACAATGGCCAATACCAGGTGCCCCAGAGGGAGTGAACCTAACAGCTAATGATCAAGTGATCTCTCTCCTGCCATCCATCTCCATCCTCTAACAAACAGAGGCGGGGGACACCATTCCTTACCCATCCTGGCTAATAGCCATTATTATTCTAGACAGAATAAAGAACATAATAATTCAATGTTACAACAAGAACAGGCAGGGTTCAGACAAGAGAAATGTTGTATAGAGCAAATAGTAACCCTACGCATCATCATAGAACTGTCAATTGAATGGCAATCGCTGCTTTATAAGAATTTTATAGATTTCCAAAAAGCCTTTGATACAGTGGATTGAACATATTTATGGAAGTTGCTATGCCACTATGGAATCCCTTCAAAATTTGTGAACATTCAGAGCTTCTGTCAGCATGACATGCCAAGCAATACATAACAGCAAATTGACTAAGCTATTCCAGGCTACTACGGGCATCAGACAAGGATGTCTTATATCAACGGTTCTCAAACTGTGGGTCCAGACCCAAAAGTGGGTCGCGACCCTGTTTAAATGGGGTCACCAGAGCTGGCATTAGACTTGCTGGGGCCCAGGGCCAAAGCCCAAGCCCTACCACCCTGGGACAAAGCCCAAGCTCCACTGCCCAGGGCAGTGGGACTCAGGTTACAGGTCCCCAAACTGGGGATGAAGCCCTTGGGCTTTGGCTTTGGCCCCCCGCTCCCAGGGCAGTGCAGCTTGGGTGGGATCAGGCTTCGGTCCCTCCTCCGGGGGTCGTGTAGTAATCTTTATTGTCAGAAGGGGATCTCAGTGCAGTGAAGTCTGAGAACCCCTGTCTTATGTCACCATGATCTTTTTACTGGTAGTGGATTGCACAATGAGAAAGACAACAAAACAACCAAGGGGCATACAATAGACTTTCACGCAGAAGTTGGAGGACCTTGACTTTGCAGACGACATCAACTTGCTATCCCATACCCACAGAGACATGCAATCTAAATCAAATCATCTCCTGGCTTGTGCACAGTTAGTAGAGTTGAAAATCAACACAGATAAAAACTAACACCATGAGAATCAACATACAACAGGAAATACAACACCACTTTCTGGGGCTGATATAGAAGAGGTCCGATATTTCACATACCTTGGCAGCACTGTAAGTACAACGGATGGAAGAGACAAAGACATTAAAGCCAAAATAGCAAAAGCCATACATGCCTTTGTAATTCTAAGCCTGTCTGGAGAAACATAAATCTTTCCCTCCAAACTAAACTTCTAATATTGAACACTATTATAAAGTCTGTCTTACTATATGGAGCTGAAACTTGATGACTTAAGACCTTACTATCTAAACTCTAAGTTTTCCTAAACAGCTGCCTCAGACAAATCCTCAATATCAAATGGATTTAAAAAAAAAAAAGATCACAAAGAACTCTGGGGAGGACAAAAGAGAAACCAATAGGACAGGAAATGATGGAACATAAATGGGAACAGCTAGAACATACATGGATGAAAGAACCAAACAACATAAGACAGGCATTTGACTGGAACACTCAGGGCAAGAGGTAATGCAGTAAACCAGGGGTGGCCAACCTGAGCCCGAGAAGGAGTCAGAATTTTCCAATGTACATTGCCAAAGAGCCACAGTATCACATCAGCAGCTCCCCCGCCCCATCAGCTTCCCCACCCCCACTCCCAGTGCCTCCCACCCACCGGCAGCCCCGCCTATCAGCACCTCCCTCTCCCTCCCTGCACCTTCCAGTCAGCTATTTTGTGGCATGCGGGAGGCTCTGGGGTGGGGAGGGGTGAGGAGCGAGGGCACAGCAGGCTCAGGGGAGGGGGCAGGAAGGGGTGGAGTGGGAGCAGGGCCTGTGGCAGAGCCAGGGGTTGAGCAGTGAGCACCCCCTGGCACATTGGAAAGTTGGCACCTGTAGCTCCAGCCCTGGAGTTGGGGCCTATACAAGGAGCCGCATATTAACTTCTGAAGGGCCGCATGTGGCTCCGGAGCCCCAGGTTGGCCACCCCTGCAGTAAACCAGAAGATAATATTGAAATGCACCATAGAAGCAGAATTGAAAGTATCAAAATGACATGGGAATAAACTAAAACTGTAGCAGGAGACGGGCAAACATGGAAGGCAGTGGTGAAGTCCCTATTGCACAGAATAGAGATGCATACAAGACATACTGTACAAGTACTTTATATCTGTGTATATGTCATATCCTGATACCAAAGAGAAGGCATTCACAGGATACAGCTGTGAAAGTACTTCTAAGGCAGATCACGCTAATCCAGAGTCTGACCTCCTACAGGAAACACTTCAGGACCTTCCCCTCTTTGATAAAGATTTTCCACCATGACAAGAATGAGATATATACAACCACTTACCATACTCTTCTCTCTGTCTCCCCCAAAATAAAACTCACAGTGAAGGGAGAACAAAAGACTCTATGAAGTTTCCAGTGGACATCACTATACCTATCTTATTTTTCTGGGAAGCATTGACATACTACAGTGATGGGAACTATACAAAACTGTAAGATAAATAGATACATTTATATGCCATAAGGGGTTATATTACCCCCCCAGGTTAATACACTGAAACCTAATGCCTGAAGTCACTTCATATTATTTCTTGCTGAAGGTCACTTCTCCAATGCAAGAAGCAATAATTCTTTGGAAATGGTGAATTCCAGTTCATATGTAGAAGATAAATTGCCTTCTGTTCTCTATGCAAGGGATCTTCCCATGCAAAACAACACTGTTAAGTTAGAGTGAAGATTGCTCAAGAGCACTTTCTAACACAATCACTAAAAAGCAAGCAAATCACTGCTCATTACCAGACAGCTGAAATTCAATTCACACGCCTTACCACCCAGTCATCAAAAAATCCAGTCACAGACTCTTTGCCCTTATCACAAACTCTCTTACACTTCCAACATAGTCACCAAAAATACAGAGGCCTCAAAGTTACTCAAACACACAGCACAACTATAATAATCTTACCAAAAGGAACATTATTGCAGGAGATAGGAACCTTTCCTTCTCTTACGTTTGGAAAGTGCCTATTTTCTTGTACTACTGAAAACACAATAAAAACAATTGTTACAATAAATGTTATTGCTATCTAAGAAATCTGAGGTTATTGTTAAGAGTGTTTGTTTGCTTAACTGAAAGTGTATACAGAGGTAGCATTGCCTAGTTGGTAGAGCGCTGGATTCGGACTCAGGAGACCTGGGTTCCACAGGTGTTGACTTTTGTTTTTGCTGGTAGGTGTTCCTCTCTGCCCCCTCTCCACCACAGAGTAGTGAGCAGGGGGGGGAAAAGGCTGAGTGGGAACAGAGCCTCACGGTGGAGTGGGGGCAGAGCCATGATCCAGGGCCCACAAAAGGTACATCCAGCCCTGTGGGTGTTGAGCCGCTCCTATTTTTTTTTCAGTAGGTGCTTGAGCCCCGGAACACCCACGGAGTCAGTGCCTATGTTGGGTTCTATCCCAGGTTCGGCAACTGACCTGCTGGGTGACCTTGGGCATTTCACTTCACTTCTCTGTGCTCCAATTTCCCGATTTGTGAAATGGAAATAATGATACCAAACTCCTTTGTAAAACACTTTGAGATCTACTGATGGAGAACTAGGTATTGTTACTGGAGGAAATTGTATGGCAGAAATGAGAGGGAGGTGGTTTTGAGGTAAAGAATACCTTTGTGTTTGGTTAGGATGATGTTTGATGATAAGGCATGTCAACTGATGTTGATCTATACCTGAACTGGGGATTTCCTTAATTTTTTAGCAACTGTGTTAATAGAAAGTGCACAACACTTGATAGGAAGTTCATCACAAACACTTTGGAGGATAGAGATAAAATTCTGAGGGATCTTGATAAATTGGAGAACTGGACTATAGACAACAAAATTAAATTCAAAAAAGACAAATGTAAGGTGCTATACATAGGGAAGAAAAACTAAATACACAAATACAGAATGGGGGATAACTGGCTTTGCAGCATCCCTGCTGAGAAGGATCTGGGAGTTATGTTGGATCACAACCTTGACATCAGTCAGCAATGCAATGCTGTTGCAAAAAACACCCGCAAATGCAATTTTAGATTGCAGTAACAGAGGCATAGCATGCAAGTCACAAGAATGTTATAGCACCGCTCTACTTGGTGCTGGTTAGGTGTCAGCTGGAGTACTGTGTCCAATTTTGGTCACCAATGTACAGAAAGGATGTGGAGAAACGGGAAAGAATCCAGAGGTGAGCAACAAGGAAGATCAAAGGGATGGAATGCAAGCCATATGAGCAAAGGCTGAAGGAACTGGGTATGTTTAGTTTGGAAAAGAGGAGATTGAGGGGGGACATGATAGCAGTCTTCAAAAATAGTTGAAAGGCTTTCATAAAAAAGGTGGAGAAAAGTTGTTCTCTCTTGCCACAGAAGGCAGGACAAGAGGCAATGGGTTCAAACTACAGCATAGCAGATTTAGATGAAATCTCAGGAAAAAACTTCCTAACTGTAAGAACAGTAGAACAATGGAATAGACTGCCTTGGGAGGTTGTGGAAGTTCCTTCACTGGAGGTTTAAAACAACAACAACACACAACTGGATAGCCATCTATATTAGATGGTTTAGACATAATGAATCCTGCATCTTGGCAGGCAGTTAGACCCTATGATTCTATGAATAGGTGTCTTTTGGTTCACTTCTGCATTCTGTAACACAAATAAGTATCCCGTACCTTTCCAAGTGCTATCTGGTCTTTGCTTTGGCCCAATGACCATGATTTTCCATGTTAATTCTTCTAGCTAGAGGTGCTAACCTGAGTTCATCTCAGTCAGCTCTTTAAGATACAAGTTTTATATATTTTTTAACTTAAATTCTCTATGTAAACTATGATCTGGCACATCAGAAAAAGGAAGTAGATAGCTCTGCAGTGTCCAATTCACCTGGGCATATTAGTTTAGCTATGCCAGTTTAAGACACTGTTTATATTTTTGACATATTTTATCACAGAATCATAGAATTGGAAGGGACCTCGAGAGGTCATCTAGTGCAATCCCCTGCACTCAAGGCAGGGCTAAGTATTATCTAGACCATCCCTTATAGGTGTTTGACCAACCTGCTCTTAAATATCCCCAATGACGGAGACTGGCCTCCCTAGTCAGTTTATTCCCGTGCTTAACCACCCTGACAGGAAGTTTTTCCTAATGTCCAACCTAAACCACCTTTGCTGCAATTTAAGCCCATTGCTTCTTGTCCTATCCTCAGAGGTTAAGAACAACAATTTTCTCCCTCCTCCTTGTAACAACCTTTTATGTACTTGAAAACTGTCATGTCCCCTCTCAGTCTTCTCTTCTCCAGACTAAACAAACCCAATTTTTTCCAATCTTCCCTCACAGGTCATGTTTTCTAGACCTTTAATCATTTTTGTTGCTCTTCTCTGGATTTTCTCCAATTATGTTTCATTACTTATATTGTGTAGTGAAGATGAGTGATTGTTAAAGATGGAGTGTTTGGGAGATGTAGATGGCATGTTTCAGGACTGCAGAGAATCAGCAGACATAGAGCAAAAAATTCAGAAAGAAGATTTCTGAACATGTTGAAGGGGCACAACATTCCTTTTCATGAGTTGAAGCTTACATATATTTAAAACCCAGTTATAAGGTTATTTGTGTGCGCATGTAATCTGGAAATTAAATTCCAGAACAGCAGATGAAAATTCAGAAAGTAACACAAGAACTTCTTCCCTCCAGGACCTGACCCTATTGCCTCTCTACACCCCCTGTCTCCAACAGTATCACACAATAGCCCAAGTCCCTGATCTCCCATACATCAGATCACCATGTCCGAAGCCTTTTCTAGCGTTGCCAACTCTCCAGGACTGTCCTGGAGTTTCCAGGAATTAAAAGATTAATCTTTAGAGATTCTGTCATGGGATGAAACCTCCAAGAATACGTGCAACCAAAATTGGCAACCCTAGTTTTCAGTAGTACATTTTTTACCTCTAGAACATACTTGGAGAGAGAAAAAAGTGCACACTATATATCTTCTGCTGTTTTATTTGAGATAAAGGCAAGTTTCATTTCAGAGAAATGTGCTCTCTCAAATTAGTACATAGTATCTGCTGCTGTGATAGGAGATTCTACAGATATCAAACCAGATATGAATAGAGCGGGATGTTTCCTTCTGCTACACTCAGATTTGCCAAATTAAAGTATGTTTGTGACGTTTTAGAGAGTTAGAATCATCCATCATCTCTGCTGTCACAAGCTTTGAGTGTGCAAATGGAAACAAGATGTTGCCTTGGAATGCAGCTTTAAACAAGGTTTTTACAGCTTTGTAGCTTACAAAATTCTCTCACTGAAAGATTGTTTGCCTCTGAAAGGATATGCACTATAACTACAGTTGTAACACCACAAGGAAAATGTGTCACATTAGTCACTGGATGGTCATTTAATAAATTTCAGTATCCCAATATTAAACACATGCTCTTATTAATATTCATGTTATTTGCACAGAAAAGATTAGGTTATAAAAGTACATACCACTGTAGCCCAGAAAATAGAGGGGGAAATCAAAATTCTGTTGTAGTAATAAAGGTTTCCTTCTCCAATGATAATCAACTCTGCATAATTAAAATAGCTCAGACTGCTGAACTAATTTTCAGACTGGAGGTTTCTTCCTGTAGCAACACTTACACATAAAGTTTCTACTGTGACTGAATTTAATCGTGAGTCTAATTACAATTTTAATGAATATCTTCAGCACTGCATGTAAACTTGCACTCCTCAGTCTTGCTATAGAGCATTTTAAAGGCTTTTCTACATTTAATATTGTTCTGTGGGATGTTCATGTGAAGCAGGATTTTTTAAACTGAACGTTTAAAATGTGTTTAGGTGAATTAAAGTAATTTGTACCATTTTGGCTTCTCTTCTTCAGAATAGGGTTTTTATTGTAATTTTAAGTTTGACATCCATAGCTCTTGATATTTTTGCTGTACATGTGGCTCTAAATAGCCCTGGAAGGCTCAGTGGCAAAAGTCAACCTGAACACTGTTCTGGGTAAAACCCAAATTTTTCTGATCGGCAATTCAAACATACTGCAAACTGTAGCATCTTAGTGGGCACACTGGAAAAACATTGTCAGTAATGCAGCGCCCCATCAAAAACAAATTTCACAAACCAAAACCCTTGATGGCCCTAGCCCCTTTGGAAGATGGAATAGACAAACAGATCTATGGAAAGAAGGGTGGTGGTTTTATGACATATGCTGTGCCCTCCTTTTGCCTCTGAGCCAGTGAAATCCCCCGCACGTCACGTCTGCATTCTTGGGACTCTGCAGTTGGGAGAAATGAAGAAAAGGAGAAGCCACTCTACATGACATTCTCCTTCTGAACCGGACATCAGAAACAGTATTAAAATACAAGCTGCTTCCTTTGAGACCAACTGGAGGGAGACTGGCAGAGGAGGAGAAGGGGGCATCAGAGCACAGAAATCAAATGGCACTCTAGTTTCCAAACTGTGTTGCTGAAATGGGCAATAGGGGAAAGGCACCAGATGGAAACATGAAGGGATTGCCATTGTGACGGGATCCCAGGGGTGCAGCCTGGGACTGTGGGACTGCTGTGCCCACTTAACTCTCTCCAGCCTGGGCTCTCTCTTACAGTGCTTTGCTAGTGACCAGCAGCAAACCCCTCCAGGTGCTGTTATCACTCAGCACAACTGCATGTGGAGCCCCACACCCAGCTAGATTGCATGAATGCTCCCAGAGCTACTCAGAGAAAGGCACCAGCTGAATTTCCTCCCCCGCCTCCCCCGTGCAACTCCCAGCACTGTGCCCCAGGAAGATACCGTCTTGCTCAAGACGAGCAATGCAGATGTATTAACTGAATCAATGGATAGTGGATATAAACCAGCCTTTGCAAAACATGAGCAGATTTGCCACACACTTCATACAAACTCCCTCGTAAAGATAAACAGTAAAACAAATTTATTGACTACAAAAGATAGATTTTAAGTGATATCAAGTGACATGCAAAAAGTCAGAGTTAGCTACCAAAAGAAAAGAAAATATAAGCACGCAGTCTAAACTCTCAAACCTATTAGACAGTGCAACATCTAGATTAAGCAGTTTTTCCTCACCCCACTGGATATTGCAGTTTATTGTACACAGATTTCACCCTTGAAATCTGGGCCATTCTCCTTAGTTGCAGTCTTCCGAGTGTCTTTGTTGCTTGGATGAAGGAGAAAGGCCAAGCATGGGCTTGCTCTGTTCTGCTTTATACCCTGAGTCCCATGTCCTTGTAGAACACAAAGTCCAGGCATGTCTGGTGGGCATTACTGAGTCTCCAGGCCAGATTGAGCAATTTCCCTGCTGTGGCCTCATGCAAGTGAGTCGATAAATTGTAGTTCCCATACTGGACAATGGCTATTGATGGATTGTTTGACACCCCACCCAAACATTGGTTACTTTCCTTGCTGATGCCTCTGGGGAGCGAATATCTGGCTTATTCCTCAACTCACAGCATGTTTTAGTGACAACCATACAACACAGTTTTCATAACTTAATTGCATTAATGATACACATATATGGATAGAGCAATGACTTTCAGCAGATCATAACCTTTCCCCTGATACCTTACAAGGCATGCTTTATACATAAGATCACGATTATATAAAAATGAGGAATATGGGGGTTCCAGGATGCTCCCCCAAGGTATAGAATGTCACAGCCACTAATATAGGTAACCTAGGATCCGACGGGTGGGAGCCAGCATTTTCCAGAAATCCTCAAGCTGCACAGGTTTGAGATGTCATAACCCTTGCCCTCCCCTATACCCTCCTCAAGGGTTCAAATACATGGGGTGAAATCATAGGTGCTGGAACTAGGGGTGCTGATGCATCCCCTGGCTTCAAGTGGTTTCTATTATACACGGGTTTACAGTTTGGTTCAATGGCTCTCAGCACCCCCACTACAAAAATTGTTCCAGCAGCCCTGGCTGAAATCCTGTCTCCATTGACGTCAATGGCAAAGCTGTTCCTGACTTTAATGGGACCAGGATTTAATCCATGGAGTTTCCTAGTCTCTTTCCCTTTCTCCCCTCAAATAATTAATCCTGACTCATCGGTTCTCCCACAGGAGGGGGAAATAGATCTTCCTAATTCTGTTTATTTAGGAGACCCCTGGATATTTCTCTCTCTCTCACACACACACACACACACACAGAGAAAATTCTTCCTTCCATGTATCCAGGAAAACACTGAAATAGAACACCCAGTACACTGAAGATGTTATAAAGAGTGCAGCCAAAATCAAACATAGTTAAGGCCCTAAACACCACACCATCTGGACCCAAATTCTTGGTTATGGCCCTGGGTTTCTGTGGCATTTCAGTATGGCAAACTAAAAAAAAATCTGTGGCAGCTTCATGTAAAATGGCAGTGTTTAATTAAATATGAAAATTAATGATAAAGTTGGTATGTTATTTCCAAGGGGTTTTTTTATATTAAATTCAATTTATTTTATGCTGCCCTTAAATCGCAATGTGCCCGAGTTCTAACTGGATATGTCATTATAACACAACTGCACTGTAGAAGTTTGCCAAAGGAAAATTGTATGTTTTGGCAGTTTGGAAGGGAACATCTGGAACCTGGGCAGGCGGCAGGTTTGAGATTATGAGATAGACACATTCTCTAGCTGATTCTGCTAAAACAATCGGCAGTGAAATAGTTAAGGAAGAGGAGATGTAATTATGATTAAGTTCCAGAGTTAACACACAGTTAGACTAATAGTGGAACCAATTCAGACCTCTTTAGGATGGCTGAGTTTTGGGAAATGGGGTTGTTTTGTTTGCACTCTTTCTGAAGATTCCAACTGAGAGGATTTAAACTTGATTCATGTTGTGAAGATTTTCATGACTAGAAATTTAATATTTTAAATGAAAGCTTATATCGAGGAGCACAATTCTGTGGCAAGTGCCTCTGGATACAGAACCATAAAATACATGAATTCCAAAATATAGTGGGAATTATAGCTGAAACTCAAAATTATAGTTTTGGAACTAAAAAATGTTTCACTCAAAATGGCCTTATTCAAAAACAATTTTGATTTTAATTTTAACTTTTCAAAAATTGTTGATGAACACTTTTGATGAACAACTTAGACAGTTAGTAGTTTGTTTTGTTTTTTGCGTTGCCAAGTTTGATTGCTCAGAGGATGAGGTTTTTTAGAGATTAAAAATTGCTATTTTCAAACACAAAAAGTGGATACATTCCATGGAAGTTTTCAAAAAAATAAAAAAAAAAAGAGATCAGTTTAAAACAAATGGAACAAAAACACTGAAAATGTTTGCAATTTTTTTGTTTTTTAAACCAGCTTCAGTTTGAATGCCCATCCAGACACAGCAGGATTTAGTTTTATCTTCTTTGTCCCATTGACAATCTCATTTTATCTACAGCATAATAAGGACTTGCTTTTTAAAACGTCAAAATGTTTTCAAAAGCAAATCTTACATCAGAATTCTCTGTATCCATGTAACCCTTCTGCCCGTCAGAGTTGGCAGCAACAAGGACCGGGTTCAATATCTAGGGGATCCATTCCAATAACACAATGCAAACCGGCTCAAGCCCCCACCCAGTGACCTGGGACAAATATATACCACCCCCGCTGGGCGCCTCCAAGGGGCAATACTTCCCATCTCACAAGCACATAGTCTGAGTATAGCAAAAAGCCTTTTAATAACAGAGAGAAACAATGTGGCATTATGTTGGGGAAACACCACCAACAGGATTCATACCACAACCCATGAGCAAAAAACGCACCCCAAGCAAATTGGGGCATGTCTCTTTCCCTTTGGTTCTTGAGTCCAGCAACCCCAAATCACCCAAAGTCCCAAAAGTCCAATGACCCAAAAATCTCTGTTCCTGGTCAGGGCAGCCCCACATTTCAAAAGTTTATCTGCGGAGCTTTACCTCCCAATCTGGGTGGAGATGGGACGGGGGTAAGAGGCACTTTACATGATCTGAAGCTGACCGCCCCACAACTCCATAGGCCTTTGCTCCGCTCCGCTAGCCGCCCCACGAACTGCTTCGCTCAGCTCCACTCCGCAGCCCACAAGCAGCTCCCGCCATCCCACAAACTGCTCCGCATCCCACCAGCAGCTCCCACTGTCCTACGAACTGCTCCACCAGCCTGTCCACAAGGCACTCCAGCCATCCCGCAAACTGCTCCACAATATATCTTCAGGCTCCCCCACTACTTAACACAACGCTCAGTGATTTCAGCTCTTAGGTGAATTCAGCTTGTAGTAGGGGAGCCTCAGTGCTGGTGCACTATTAGCCCAAAGTGAGCTCAGCAGCCTGTAACTAGACTTCTAATGAAATCAAAATTAGCTCTGATATACCACAGTGGAGAGAGGAGGAAGTACAATCAGCACGTAAGGCCCTCACCAAGGGGCCCATGCCACTAAGTATTAATACTTATCCCCAGCCTCTCTCAATTCACAGAGTTTTGGAACCCATGACCCTTGCCTAGCGAGTGCTACTTAGTTGATGGTGAGTCCCTCCATCATAACAAAAGGCCAAGTACAGTTCCAAGCACAGTTCCCATAATCAGGGTAATAACAATTTATTCTTCCTGCCCCAATAACAGAGACACTGGGGCTCCCACAGCAGCCAAAGTGACCATTTGGGCAGCTATGGCCTCATTCTAAGCGGGGTTGGTGTGCCTATGCAAATGAGATCGGCCCCTGAAGTTCTTTTCCACAACTTGCCACACCTCAACACCAGATGTCAGGGTGGAGCTCATCCTGACACTGCTTACATCAGTTTTCACTTTACTCTGATGTACAGCAAGATTTCAGCAGATTCCGAATTCCAGAAAAGAAGGATTTGGCCTTTTATTTCAGTTTCTTGTACACCAAATAATGAAAGACCCCTTCAGTGCTCCCATACCTGTGTAGTTATTAATTAGCATCTCTCTTCATCTCTGCCCTTAGAATCAGGGAAAGAAGGCAAAACTGGATTTTATTTTTCTTAGTCTTTCACATCACTTTCAATATGCCCTGTCAGACCATATTCCCTCTCTCAAATTGGACATACAAGAACTGTGAGTAAATGACTTTCCCTCTATGCTCTAGACCCAGTTCACAAACCCTGTCTAGAGTCAAAGCTTACATCCCTCCTAGGGTTTTACCGAACTAACAAATTAACAATTGACAAAGTCCAATCCAAGGCTGACTGCTCCTAAGGTACCGAAAGATAGGATTGCTCAACCCAGAGGAGATACTGCAGTATGAAGCACATACACAAACAGCAGCCAGTCAATAACTAATTGTACCAAAAACAAAACATGAGGAAAAGCACAGAAGAACATCCTGCAACTTGCTATATTTAAACAATCAGCATTGCGGGAGTTGTACGACTTATTCCAATACATTATACTTAAACCAAAAGGCAGACATCTGCTGCCTCATTCTTATTTAGGGTTGCAGGTATCCAGTTTTTGACCAGAACACCCAGCTGAAAATGGACCCTGGGGACTCTAGTCAGCACTGCTGACTAGCTGCTAGAAGTCCGGTTGGTGGCACAGCAGGGCTAAGGCAGGCTCCCTGCCTGCCGTGGCTCCACACAACTCCTGGAAGCAGCAGCATGTCCCTCCTCTGGCTCCTACATGGAGGCGTGGCCAGGCAGCTCCACATGCTTCCCCCACCCCAATCGCTGGCTCAGTGGTTCCCATTGGCTAGGAATTGTAGCCAATGGGAACTGTGGGAACAGCACCTGCAGATGGGACAGTGCACAGAGCTGCCTGGCAGTGCCTCCATGTAGGAGCTAGAGCTGGGGACATGCCAGTGCTTCCAGGAGCTCCCTGAAGTAAGCGCTGCCCAGAGTCTGCACCACTGACCCCCTCCCACCCTCCAAACCCCTGGATCCCAGCCCCCTCCTGCACCCCAAATCCCTCATCCCCGGCCCCACACCAGAGCCCACACCCTCAGCAAGAGCCCTCACACCTCCCCAAACCGCCTGCCTCAGACCGGAGCCCCCTCCCACACCCTGAACTCCTCATTTCTGGCCCCACCCTGGAAACTGCACCCTCAGCCCAGAGCCCATACCTCCTCCCACACTCCAACCCTCTGCCTCAGCCTGGAGCCCCCTCCCATGCTCCAAACCCCTCGGCTTCACCCCCCCCCCCCACCTGGAGCCCCCTCTTGTAACCCAAACCCCTCATACCCAGCCACACCTGGGAGCCTGCACCCCCAGCCAGAGCCCTCACCCCCTTCCGCACCTCAACCCCCTGAGCCAGCCTGGTCAAAATGAGTGAGTGAGTGAGTGAGGGTGGGGAGAGCGAGCGACAGAGGGAGGGGTGGGGAAATGGAGTGAGCAGGGGCTGGGCCTCTAAGGAGGGGCAGGGCAGGGCAAGGGTGTTCAGTTCTGTGCAAGTGGAAAGTTGGCAACCCTATTCTTATTCCCTCCAGCTGTCCTAACTTGTTACTACTGGAAAGGATGCAGAGAGAAGCTGACTTCAGCCCGTGTTTTCAGGCTAAATCATTAACACTTTCCTGATTTGGCTGATTGTGGGGTTTGCCCCCCCAATCACAGTCACTCGTGAATCTTCCCAAGCATTCTCCAGGGTGCATTCAGAGTAAGTTATGTCAATCACCATATTTTGTTTTGAAATTAATTTTAAATCAATTTTTCCAAAAATGGTGTGTATGCTGCTTCTTCCCCTTTCCTATAGAACAGGCCACGTTTTGCATTCAGATATCATACTCTTAATCTAGTTCTCCAGAGTTTCACTCTGACTATTTGGTAACCTGGTCTCCTTCACCACGCTGTTGGACACCACCACAACTAATGGGACTGCCTTTCTAAACTCTTGCCGATCTAGAACAACCCTGCTCCTTTCATACTTATCCTGTTTTGAGATCCAAGATGCTTTAGTTTACATTTTCTTATTCCGATTTTGTTTGCTGTATGTCTATCTAGTTCAAAGTTAAATCATTGGCTCTTCCTCACTCTGCCTTCTCCCAGTTTTATATTGCCAAAGAAAACTATGGGCTTGCAGTTAGCTTCCCCCGCCCCTCCCATCTAGGATGTTTATATCAGACTGGAAACAGTTCAGATTCGAGTATTGGTCCCTTGGGACCCCATTTAATTCTTTACTTAAATTGAAATACCTCCTCTTACAAGCACTTTTTATTCTATGTGTGTAACTACTAAGCTTTTTATCCACTTCCATCTTACTGTACCTCCTGTATCTTTACGGCTTTTACTGTAGACAATCATATGCCTGTATTTGATACTTGCCACTTTAGGTCCTGCATTTCACCTGAAGCACACTATGTATATAGTCTAATATTATGCTAGATGTGACAAACATCCCTTTGTGATGCCTGATGTTTTTTCCCTTGCATATTTCTACTTTTCTTAGTGGAGTAAATGACCCTTTTTCCTGCAGTAGTAGCCCCCCTCAGGTGCATATTAGGAATATAGCAACCAAAACTCATTACCATTTAATAGCTACTTGCTGTTTTCTGTGAAATGAGGGTGTGCTCAATCCAGTTCCTAGTGGACAAGTGGCCTCAGCACAAAACTGCAGCTCTCAGCCCTTCACTCCCAGCTCCTAAGCTGCCTGGCTTTCTCTCCTCCGCCTGCTACCAGCATAAGAACACAAGAACTGCCATACTGAGTCAGATCAAAAGTCCATCTAGCCTTGTATCCTGTCTTACAACACTGGCAAATGCCAGGTGCTTCAGAAGGAATGAATAGAACAGGTCATCATCAAGTGATCCATCCCCTGTCTCCCATTACCAGTTTCTAGCAACAGAGGCTAGGGACACCATCCCAGCCCATCCTGGCTAACAGCCATTAATGGATCTATCCTCCACGAATTTATCTAGGTCTTTTTTGCACCCTGTTATAATCTTGGGCTTCACATCATCCTCTGGCAAAGAGTTCCATAGGTTGATTGTGCGTTGTGTGAAGAAATAGTTACTTTTGTTTTAAACCTGCTGCCTATTAATTTCATTCTGTGACCCTTAGTTCTTGTGTTCTGAGAAGCAAACAACACTTATTTACTTTCTCCACGCCAGTCATGATTTTATAGATCTCTATCATATCCCCCCTTAGTCATACCTTTCCCAAGCTGAAAAGTCCCAGTTTTATTAATCTCTCCTCATGAGCGTGTTTATCTTCTGACTCTGACCTGCCCTCTGGCTCCATCTAAGCCAGTGCTCAGTGATCTCTGGCAATCAGTCCCTTCCCTTTGCTGGGGGATTATGGATCCCTCTGCTGCTGGGTGTTGTGCTGGGGTTAACACAGTGCTCAGTAAGGAGCAGTCAGGTTCACTACAATCCCAGTGTTGCCAACTCTTATGATTTCTTCCCGAGTCAGGTCATTTTGACCAGGGCTGCAGCCCCTCTGGCCACGATTCGGGAAGCCCTCTCTCAAATTTCAGCCATACCACAGGGAAAACTCCCTCTGATTGGCTACTTTCCCCACGGACCCACCATCTGAGGAAAAGCAGCCAATCAGGGTTGCTGTAGGAGGCAGGCAGAGCTCTCTCCCTCTCATAGAATATCAGGGTTGGAAGGGACCTCAGGAGGTCATCTAGTCCAACCCCCTGCTCAAAGCAGGACCGATCCCCAATTAAATCATCCCAGCCAGGGCTTTGTCAAGCCTGACCTTAAAACTTCTAAGGAAGGAGATTCCACCACCTCCCTAGGTAACGCATTCCAGTGTTTCACCAACCTCCTAGTGAAAAAGTTTTTCCCAATATCTAACCTAAATCTCCCCCACTGCAACTTGAGACCATTACTCCTTGTCCTGTCATCCGCTACCACTGAGAATAGTCTAGATCCACCCTCTTTGGAACCACCTTTCAGGTAGTTGAAAGCAGCTATCAAATCCCCCCTCATTCTTCTCTTCTGTAGACTAAACAATCCCAGTTCCCTCAGCCTCTCCTCATAAGCCCCTCATAAGTCTCCCCTCAGGAGCCACCACCATTCCCACAGGAAAGCAGCACAAAATAGGGAGTAGAAAGAGCCCAGCAGCACTGAGCAGCTCTGCTCCCTCTCTCCCCTTCCCTCCTTGCAACACCAGCCTGGAAGGGCCAGGAGGGACTCTGCTGCAGCCCCTGCCCTAACCTGGGGGGCGGGGGAGGGGAATGAAGAACTCCTGGAGCTGCAGGAGCAGAGGTGAGGCTGGGGGAGGGAGGAGCCAGGGCAAGGGGAAGAACTAATGTGGGACCTGGGAGACAGGCAGGTGTGGGGGCATAGAATGAATTGCTGGGCTGGGGATAGACACAGTATTAATGAAAGTTTGGGGCTTGGCAGAAGACTGGAAACTCCACACCATCAGAGAGCTCCCGCAGTGGGGGCCAAAATCACTTTACCCAGTATATCTGAAGAGTTCACAACACAGTCAGGGGATCTCTCTCTCTCTCTCTCACACACACACACACTTCTCTCTCCAGACAGGATCTCCCCAATTTTCTTCATCAAAAACGTTGACAAAGTAAAACATGACCTTCCCTTTCTCCTCAGCTTGCCTTCCCTTCCTGCCTATACATCTCTCCTCCTTGTCCTGGCAAAATACAGAAGTTTCTCATCCACTTTCTCCTTTAACCTCTCCATTTGCCACAATGGCCCCCTCCTATCTGATCTCCCTCATGCCCACTCTCATCCCCTCCCTTACTCTTCTCCTTAACCTCTCACTCTCCTCCAGCTCTTCCCCCTCATGATACAAACATGCTTAGGTCTCTCCCAGCTTTAAAAAAAAGCTACCCTTGACCCTACTTGTCCCTCCAACTATCACGCCGTCTCCTTTCTCCCTTTCATTTCTAAGCTCATTGAATGTGCTGTTTATAATCCATGTCTGGAGTTTCTTATCTCTAATTTCAAACTAGACATTCTCTGATTCATGTTCCACCCATTGCACTCCACTGCAACCACTCTCTCCGAAGTCTCCTGATCTCTGCCTAGCCAAAGCTCTGACCTAGTACTCCTTTCTCATCCTCTTTGACCTGTCAGTCATCAGCAACATAGACTGTGCTCTTCTTCTTGAAATCTTGTCTCCTAACCTCTCTAATCCCTCCTCCTTCATGTCCTTTGGAGGATCCACCCAATCCCCACTCCAGCTTTCTGTGTGGGTTCCACAACATTATGTCCTTGGTCCTCTTCTCTTCTCCCTGTAGACCTTTCTGCGTAACATCTCAAAGATGGTCTTTCCTATCCACCCACAAAGCTAAAACTCTCATCCAGGCTTTCATCTCATATCTCAGTTATTGTAACATCCTTTTATTTTACCTTGACAAATTCAGTCATTCCCCACTCACATCCATTCAGAAGGATGCTGCAAAGATCATTCTCCCAGCCCCTCATTTTGACCATATCATCCCTCTGTTTGTATCCCTCCACTGTCTCCCCGTTCTCTATTTCATTAAATAATTTGCTTGTCTTCACTTTCAAGGCTCTTTATGGCCTATGCCCACTCTACATATCATCTCTCATTCGCTATCAGTACTTGACTCCCCCTTCAGTTGGCCAACAATGCCTTCCCCCATTATTGATGTATTAAATGTTCAAACAACCGCTTTTGTGCTTTCTTTAAAGAGGAAGGTGATCAATTGTTCTCCATGTCCACTGAAGATAGGGCAAGAAATAATGGGCTTAATCTGCAGCAAGGAAGATTTAGGTTAGATATTAGGGAAAAAAAAACCTAACTATAAGGGTAGTTAAGTTCTGGAATAGGCTCTCCAAGGGAGGTTGTAGAATCCCTCTCATTGCAGGTTCTTAAGAATAGGTTGCACAAACACCTGAAAGGGATGGTCTAAGCTGATTTGGTCCTGCCTCAGCGCAGGGGCCTGGATTTAATAACTTCTTGAGATCCCTTCTAACCCTACATTTCTATGATTTTCAAAGCTATTTCATTATCCTCCTCCAAATTCTCGTTTTCCATGATACCTACAAAAACCTGAAAATGGTTAGGCTGTGGTATCAGTGCACCAGTGGCCTATCATATTAACCAATATTGTCTCATTGTTTCTTTATTCCTGGGGGAATTCTGTGCCACTGCACAATGCAGAATTTGCGCAGAATTAATGTTCTGCACATAATTTAATGTTTCCCCAGCAGAATTGGGGCTGCAGAGCTGCTGCAACTACTAGGGGCCACTGGACGCTGCAGAGCCTGGTTCTTCAGCTCGCAGTGAGTGAGCATCTGGCCTGGCAGGGATGGAGGCTCTGCATACTCTGGCTACAGTGCTTGATCCTCATCTGCCTAGGGATGGGAGACCTGGCTCTGGCAAAGGGTGAGGGAGGGCAGGGCAGCACTGTGTTCCCCAGCGGGACAAAGCTGCTCAGAGCAGAGCCTGCAGCTGGGCTCGGGGCCGGGGGGGGGGCACATGCACGTGTCTAGGCTGGGCCCCTCCCCATGTGTGTCAAGGGACGTGGGGGCGCAACGCATGTCTGGGCCAGAGGGGCCTCATGTCTGGGCTCGGGGGTGGGGGTGGCAGCGCTAAACAGCCCTCTTCAGCACCCTCCAGCTGGAACTGGGTTGTCTTAGGGGTTTCTTTAACTCTCTACTCTTGGGATAATCTTTTTTGTTGTCTGTATTGTTGACATACTTGCCGACAGGTATTCTAAAATAAAATTGCCAGAATAATTGAAACAAAACTAATGGGATTATATTGTGTTATTTTGACAAAATATGCAGAATTTTAGAATATTGTGTGCAGAAATTTTAAATTTTTTGGCACAGAATTTTTAATTTTGGGGAGCAAAATTCCTTCAGGACTATTTCTTATAATCCCCCTTCTATCTGTCTCTGTACCATCAGTTGTCTCTTGTTATATAAATTGATTGTAAGCTCCTTAGGGCAAGAACTATCTGTGCTTCTACAGCACCAAGCACAATGAAGTCATGGTCCATGACTAGAGTGCCTAGATGCTGCAGTAATGTAGATAATAATGCTCAGTCAAAGAGAGAAAGAAGAGCACATCTTACTACCCTATGTCAAAAAACAAACATACTGTGTCAATGGAAAAAAAATGAACTGGAAAAAAAAAGTTAACAACTCCATGCAAAAAAACATGCAGAATGTTTAGGCTGTAAAATTCAGCCTTCAAGTCAAGAATGCCAAAGTCAAGATTATATGTGCAGCCTTAACTCACTACCTTGTGGTTATTCATTAAAATGTAGAGTGGCAATTTCAAAAGCACTCAACATTGGCCTAACTTTGCTGTCATTGACATTCTCATGGACTTCAGTGGGAGTAGAGTTAGACCAAAGCTGAGCACTTTGGAAATTCCCACTCCTATTCTGTACTTAGAAGATGACATATTATTTCCTCAGGACGTCTGGCAGGAATGTTTTAAGTTGTATAGAAAGTAAAGTAAAGTTACATAGTGAGGGTAATGTTGATTTTTATGTGGTAGCTGGACTCAACTGAAACCCATTTTCAACCTTGACCCTTTTAAGAGGTAGGTATTGTAATTGAGAATGTATTATACAGATAATCACTCAAAAACACGGGCAAAGCCAGTTCCTGCCCCACTGCCACAGCTGCCAAGGATCCCAGATCCAGTAAATCCAATACAGTTCTACTGTGCAAGGTGGGAAGAATACAAGGAACCTACAATGCCAGGTAATCTTGTTTTGATTTAAATGATTCTAGAAAAGTCATCATGTATTTCAGAAGTTCAAGAATCTAAGTCACAGATTTCAAAAGGATTTTATCTGGCACAAGTTTTCAGTGTCCCTCTTGATATTAATGAATAATGCAAAACTAATATAAGAAACTCCTGTCAGCATATCTGCAGATCTTTTCTACTTAATGCATTAAAATCCCTCCTCCTTTAATCTTAGTGTTTAGTACTGAGACCAGATGTGATTTGGGGTGCTTGAAAGAGCCCTCACTGAAAATGCCAAGGGTAGGGCAGGGCAGGGCAGGGCAGGGCAGGCCAGGCCACGCCACAAAAGGGAGAGCGAATTCTCTCGAAGGCTGGTCATTAACACTGAAGTTAAACTCCCCAAACAGTCAAACATCCCCACACTGGTTATCACACAGTCTCCTTATTGAATTCTAGCTCTCTGGCTCCCAATCAGTACCAAGCTGCAATATAGTGAGAAATTTTAAAACTCTGCTCACATGTACAAAATGTTCTTCTGACCTGAAAAGGTCAGCCACGTTACCAAGTCAATAGGAGTTTGGATCGTACCCAAAATACTACATGGCAGCCAATCCTTTAATGTCTAAAACTAAAGGTTTATTACATATATTAAAAAAAAAAAGTTGTTAGAGAGTAAAAGCAGTCAGATACATACAAAGATTCAAAGTCCATGTATCAGGTGCTTAGCTGTATTGGTGAGTTTGCTGGCTTGAAAATCTCTCTGGAACATATGCAAAGCTTGGATGAGTCATTCAGTCCTTTGTTCAGAGCTTCAGTTTGTAGCACAGTTCCTCCAGAGGTAAGAAGCAGGAATGAAGACAAAATGGAGAAGATGCAGCTGCCCTTTATATTCCTTTTGCCATGTGGTTTGTACTTCCTGTGTCCCAAACACAAGCTTCACAGCACATGGCCTGGAAAGCATTAGAATTCTGTCCATAGACATTCCCCTACCTAAGGTGTAGTCCCTGACCCTTTCAATGGGTTCATTGTACAGTTAACAGCCCTTGATGGGCCATCAAAGAGTCAAGGCAGTGCTGATGTCAATCTGTCTGGTGATGTCCCCAGAAACACAGCACAAGTTTGAAAATACCGATATACCCTACATATAATCTGACTCAAAATACAAACACAAACAAGATGATCATACTTGGCAAATTATAACATTTTCTCAGATACATCACATGACATATGACATTGCAATGAATCGTGCCAGATAATACTGGTATCAACAATAAAAGGAGTACTTGTGGCACCTTAGAGACTAACCAATATCACCCACATATTCCATACAGCATCACACCAAAAACTGTAGTATGTGAATATCTTTCACATTAAATAGATTGGCCACGACGAAGTCCCCAGTAAACTGTATGGAGTCCCTGGCTCTAATAGCTCATCTTAAGTGATCACTCTCCTTACAGTGTGTATAACATCCATTTTTTCATGTTCTGTGTGTATATAAATCTCCTCACTGTATTTTCCACTGAATGCATTCGATGAAGTGAGCTGTAGCTCACGAAAGCTTATGCTCAAATAAATTGGTTAGTCTCTAAGGTGCCACTAGTACTCCTTTTCTTTTTGCTTGGATTGGGTTTTTTTAAAGATTGCTATTTAAGGAGTGCGACTGGTTGGTGTGGAATGTCTTTCTAGTTACAGTGGGAAAGATCGGTCAAATAGGGAGGTTTTACAGCCTTTCCTAAAGGTGGTCAGAATCTGGGTTAATCTGATCTCCTCTGGAAATTCATTCCAAGCTAGATTCCCCTTGGCTAAGAACTCTTTGTCCCTAGCTATCAAGTGTTTCATCCTGGGTTTTGTGATCTGCAAAAGGCCACCATCACTATGAATTTTTGTAAAGTCAAAAATTACTTCTTTCAAAACGTGTATAATTTTCTCAGATGACATGAACATTTATGTAACGGTCTATATATAATAACTTTTTCTGTTTAATTTAGGTTTTTAGAATTTTCTTTTCATTTGAGTCTCATCCTGGCAAGTAAATTGGCCAAAATAGCTTCCTAATGAATGCTGCATCACCCCTTAGTTAGTATTTAATAGACTAAATATCCTTGCATGCAACATCATTTCTCTCCCTTCCAATATTTTTCAATGTATAAAGGGTCTAAGGAGCAATTACAGTATCTTAAATATATATCACTCTGTCCATAATGAACAAGGTCTCCAAGGCCCTATGGAAGCTCCAGGAGCATATCTGGATATGCAACTATGGAGAATGCTCTTTTTCCTTGGAGAGTGCTCCCCCTTCAGTAGCAGCCACAATGCTTGGTCCTTTCCCAGGACTGGTATTAGAGACTCAACCATATGGCAGTCCAGCTGGGCAAAGACTGTGAAATTCAAGAAGGTTGCTGCTTTCATTACAATGTAGGCAAGAAGTGTCATTGACTTTCTACCAGCAGACTGCAGTGGAGGAGGCTGTTTTCATCCACTCAGTCCATCTTAGGCAGTCAGTTCAACCACCTGATGTCTGATTAAACAGGCTGTTCTCTTTCCTGGGTGATATATCAAACAAGGAAGAACCAGAAAAAGACTGCCTAGCGCAAGTCACTCCTCTCTGGCTAATCACCCATGGTGGGGCGTTTACCCCACACAGTTTGCAAAAGGGTTATACTGGCGAGCAAGGCAATGCAAGCCAGCGTGCACCTGGAGGGTGAGCCAGAACTAAATTAGATCTAAAGCCCAGCTTGGGGGCGAGGAAGGCTTGTTTCCATACAGACCAGGTGAGTCCAGTTGGGGAGGGGACTCTGAGGCAAGAAGGCAGGGTGTGCCCTATCTCTAGGAAGAAGCCTGCAGGAAGGACTGTGCCACCCCTAGATTGGGGGATTGACTGAACCAGTGAGCAGTAGCAGAGGCATAACTGCATGGAGGACTGCCTGCTGAGCCCTGCCAGGCTGAAGGATTTGTATACTCCCCTCCCCATCCCCTTTGGTGGACTTTGAAAAAGGACTCTGTGACCCTGGAAAGGGCTGGACTCTGTAAAGGGGTCTGGCTGGAAGGCCAGGTCACTCCTATGGTCAGAGTAGGCCAAAGGACAGTATGTGCATTTGTGCGGGGGAACTAAGGCACTACTGCTACAATGCCACTTCTGGCCACAATGGGGGGGGTGAGTTGGTGTGGCAAGTTTGCTGCACCCCTCAAAACAGACTGAAGCTGGTCCATAGGGACCCAAAGATCACTTAGCCCCCAGACACCAGTAAAGTCATCCACTTATGGAGCCATCTGTTAGTAGCAGCACTCCTCCTCAGCAGAACAGAAGGGTCCTCTTGGCTCCAGAGGCTCCGGAAGACTAAAGGATCCCAAAGATGGGACCAGGGTAGAGAATCACACCCAGCCCATGGAACTCTGGGAGCAAGATTTTTTTTAAAATCGGGTCTTTTACCCCTAAGCTAATACAAGACACTCTGCTGAGAATTCTCTCTCCTCTTTGGGCTTGCAGTGCGGGCCACCCATTCCCTGCGTGCTTCATGTCGGCACAACACGCACCCATCAAATGCAGCACTCTGATCCAGCATGACCCAGAATGCCAGAGGTCATTTCAGATGGCTAGATCCCATTTTGCGTTTTGTATTAAGATTCTTAGTTTAGTTTCTTCAAAGCTACTAAAGCTGTTAAGAAAAATAAACCTCCCCTTTCCTTTGAAAGGAACTAATCTTTTAGAGCACAAGCACTATTTCGTTTCAGACGATCAACAGTTAAAGGAAGATTGCCGTGGCTTCTATTCTCAGAGCACTATGTATTCCTTTTGAGACCACGGTGCATTCACTCAGCCCTACTGGTTTTCCAGTTACTGTTTACCTTGCTGCAGCAAACTGTGGAAGCTTTCTTTCACACAGTACTGTGTTCTGGCTGCATTATGACATGAAGCATAAAACTGCAGCTGTATATGCCAAGGCATTTTGCCACAACAACACTTCTAGGCTCTATACAGTGTCTATCACCACTATTCATTTAGGCTACTGAAACTAACTAGCAATAACATTTTCTCCAATACAGGATGTATATGTATGCACGAGCTATGATAAAGACAGCAGAACAGCCAGCACTCTTCTAATTTAAGGCAAAAAAGTAAAGATACATAATGATCCATCTGTTGGAATTTCTGAGAGAGAACATTATTCACCTCTGCATATTTTCCTGCTTCACAGTGTAGATTTACTTTAAAAAATAAATAAAATACCTCTAGCATTCCTGTTTTGTAGAGAATCCCAATTTTATATTTATCTATATCTCTCTGCCTTATAGTTTACTTGATGATCCCTTTAGAACACAGGAAATAAACACATAGAATACTTGGACATTTCTACAGTGTCTCACATGTAAACTTTCAAAATTAATGTAAATTCATAAATCCAGCTGCAACCCTCAAGCAGTTACTTGGAGTCTTTCCTACTTGGTTAAATAGCTAGACTTCGTTTTCCAACCATGATCTACTCCACTCATTTCCTGAGTGGAGATTTCCCCCTTTTCTGGCCTTATTCATCATTATGCTAATTCCTAGACTGATTTATTTGAATTTTGATTAAGGCAGGTTTATTTCATTTCTCTCTGGATCACATTGTGAATCCCTCACTCACCTTGGAGTAGTACCTGTTTACACAAGTACTGGTTTGAATGGGTCTGTTTGCACAGTGAAGTATGACTCCTGGTGAGTAGTCTTTCACAATCTAGCAGGCTAATAATACGACCTTTAGTGACTTTAGTGGTGACTGTTCTGTTTTGTGCATTAGTTTGGACTTTCATGCTTTTCTTTTCTTTCTTCCAGTCTATTTCAGTCCTTTAATCAATCAGTCTTAAGCTGTGGAACTTCTTTAACATTTCTTCTTCCAAAGCTTCTCTATCTAGAAAATCTTTAGTGATTCACAGCAATTTTGTTTTGTCTTTGTCTTTATGGGTCAGTATTAGTCTTGGGTAAAGACACTGTAGTTCCACAGGGCATTTGGACATGCCTAACATGGTAGCAGCGTCTCGCGCATAGCTGGAACCATGCAGCTGTTCATCCGTGCTCAGAACTTGCACACATCTTGAGGTTTCCGGACAGGAAACCTCCACTCACATTGAGTCCGTGGAGGGCATTGCACCCGAGGACCAGGTGGTTCTCTTGGGTGGAACTCCCTTGGAGGATGGATCTCTCAATGGGCAATGTGGCATCAGCAAGTTTACCATCCTAGAGGTGGCTGCTCGCATGCTGGGTGGTAAGGTCCATAGCTCCCTGACTCATGCTGGGAAGGTGAGAGGCCAGGCTCCCGAGGTTGCCAAGCAAGCAAGCAAGCAAGCAAGAAGTTGTAGACGACTGGCCGTGCCAAGAGATGCATGCAATACAACCGGCGCTTTGTCAATATCGTGCCAGGCTTTGGCAAGAAGAAAGGGCCCCAATGCTAACTCCTAAATGGCACACCTCCTCACCCAATAAAGCAGATGTCACCTGAACCCTCCCCTCCCCTCTCCCCCCACTAATAGCTCAAACCAACTCAGTCCTTTTTCCTTCTGTCCTTTTTCAAAATTAGAACACAAGCTCTTTCAGTGTGGAGTACATGTCTGAGTATTTGTACAGTATCCAACACAATCCTGATTGGGATCTATGAGTGCCATCACAATAAATTCAGAAAGGCATTCTTCACATCTAATAAGATTCTTGTACTACATTTCAGCCAGTTCTAGTTGTGTAACCAGTTACTTTTCAAGTGGACCCCATTTTGCTATTCTTTGATAGTGCTTCCTGCCCTTCTGCAACAAACTGTTTAGCATAAAGATTTTTACATGCAATTATTATGGCAGCAAAAATATATTCTCCATATTTTCATTTTAAACTTAGCATAAGCAGCTTCCAAGGTGGCTTCTGAATCAGTCAATTAACTGAAGTAGTTAATAGTGAATACTAGTACTAGGTGCAGACTCTTCTGTCTTCACTGGGATTCTTTTAGTTGCCAAAGAAAAGATTGTTGGTTGTAATTCAGCCTAAAAACCTAGAAAATGTGTCGATTTCTTCCATTTTAGTTGATACACAAAAAGAGGAGTTAAATCCTCTGCAAACAAAAATCGATCCTTGTTTTTCTTTTTGAACCCTGATGATTTCTTGTGAAGGTTTCCACTCCAACATGTTATAGATTTTCTTATTTCTTCCCTTTGAGTCCATTTTCTTTAAGAGGAATGTGGCTACATCTTGTAGCAATTGTCTTCTTCCTGTTAACTTTTTGTATGTGCATCTCTCTCCATAGCTATATCTATACACACATGCACACAAACCATCTTGAAATGTATTAACCATTTCCTACCTAATCTTAACTATACTTGAAACATTTGATTTATAATATGGTTTAAAATATACAGCAATTGTTTGTATTACACAGTTTACAAACAAACTAGTTTTAAATCTTATTCTGTCTTATGTACAGATGAAATGGGGAGGGAGGGAAGGATTATTCAAATAAAAATAAAGAACAGAAGCAAGCTACAGGAAGGGACAGGGAGAAAGGGAAGGGAAGGAAGTGAGGCAGAGAAAAAGGGGGAGTTGAGCGTGGGGCCAGTGCATTTAATAGTATCATTTAGATACTTTCAGGAAAGTATCTCTCGTACCTCTAAGAATTGAGTATATTCCTGTTAAAGTAGAATTCTTTCCATTGTGGCCAAGCTTACATGGTCTGTGTTCCAGTATTCAATTATTGGATGTTTTTTGGAATTTCCATTTTTGTAGCACTAGTCTTTTAACAATTATTAGTGCTCTGCTGAGCCAAAGTTTTTCATATTTATTCAGCTTCCAATTAATGTTCATTAGGTTTAAAATTTCATGTTTAGCTTATAACACAACTTTATTTGATAGAAAAAAGTTAACTGTCCAATTAAATTTTACCCAAAACATTGCGTTTAGGAGCCTTCCTACGCATATGGGTTAAATTAGAACCTGCTGAATCATAACCAACATTTTTCTGATTGAGTGGCACCCATTTTGAACAATCAGAGAGGTCCAATCCATCGTCTGTATGATTTTCTGATGGATTAATCTTAACCAGAGATGGAGCAGTTTAGAGCACTGGCTAATTTGTTTTCATTGGTTAGCAGAGAATAACTGGCCTAGTTCCTCCTCCGTTTTTAGGGAATCCATGTTTAATTCAAATTTGCTGGCCAGGTGTGAATATAGAGTTCCCATAGTTCTTGGTAATATTTGAGGAAATGAAAGCAGTTCAGGTGGATCTGAGGTAGCACATACATCAAGGCAAAACTGATTTGTGATGGCATATTTAAGTTGTATATATATTGACACTCCTCCGTCTCTAGGTTGAGCTTTTCTTTTAATATTGTAAAAGCAGGAAGGTATCATTTTCCATAAACTGGCTGATAGTCAAGACGCCTTTCCTTATCCAACTGCCCAAATGATGAGGTTGCCTGCTATATAGTTTTGATTTACTCCAGACAGAGGCCTTAGTATGTAGAAGGGGATCATTTCTGAATTTAGAAACATAGTATGCCAAGTATTTCTGGCTGTCACAGTCAGTGGCAATTGCTCTTCAGGGAATCAATAGTAGTCTGAGTGAAGCACACTGGGAAAGGGTAAAAGGAGCAACACATTTTGCATCCACGTATAGCCAATCCAGGGCTCTACAGCATAAGAGAATGAGCCACTGTGCTGGTTGGCTAAGAATTGGTCCCTGATGGTAAAGTTTAAAGTCATGAAATCTGAAACCACCTGCTTTGCTAGGGAGCTGCAATCTTTGTAAGGTGAGTCTGGGCTTATCAGCATTCCATATGGAAGGCCAGAATACATTGCTGGCTTTTGTTAAAATAAAAAGGTAGGAATATGAATAAAGAAGGAATTCAGATTTAAAAAGGATCTTGAGAAGAGCATTCATTTTAATTATGTTTATTGCCCCTCCTCCCCCCACACACACACGAGAGAGAGAGAGAGAGAGAATCACCCATCTATTTAAATCATGTGTTAACTCTTTACAGTAACTATTTTTGAACAGTGCTCATTCATTCATGGTTAATTTCCATCTCTTCTGAGGGAAAGAGTTTAAATTGGTGTACTCATTTGATCTTACCAGAACTCCATCTACAGCATGACCACAGAACAAATTCTACAGAATTTGGCACGTTATATTCACCTCACCTGACAAGATCTATTTGCAGGGTTGGGCAGTTGGAAAAAATCAATCCCTACCTCAGTAATTGGCAATGATGCAATGGCTGTTGGAACACTAGGTCCAGTTTTGGAGTCAACAATTCAAGAAGGATGTTAATAAATTGGAGAGAAGAGTCACAATAATGATTAAAGGATTGGAAAACATGCCGTATAGGGATGATAACATCCAGAGTGGCCATACTGGGTCTGACTAGTGGTCCCTCTAGCCCAGTAGCCTGTCTTCCAATAGTGGCTGGTGCCAGGTGCTTTAGAGGGAACGAACAGAACAGTGCAATTATTGAATAAGCCATCCCCTCTCATCTACTCCCTGTTCTGGCAGTCAGAGGCTTGGACACTCAGAGTATGGGGTTGTTTCCCTGACCACCTTGGCTAATAGCCATTGATGGACCCATCTGCCATGAACTTATCTAATTCTTTTTTGACCCCAGTTATATTTCTGGCATTCACAACAGCCCCTGGCAACAAGTTCCGCATGTGGACTGTAATGTGTGATGACATCCTTCCTTATCTTAGTCTGCCTATTAATTTCATTGGGTGACCCCTGGTTCTTGTGTTATGTGAAGGAGTATCTAACACTTCCTTACTCACTTCTCCACACCATTCATGATTTGAGAGACCGCGGTCATATCTCCCCCCATCCCAGTTGTCTCTTTTCTAAACTGAGCAGTCCCAGTCTTTTTAATGTCTCCTCATATGGAAGCGGTTCCATACCCCTAATCAGTGACACATCACCTTCATATTGGTGCACATAACAAAATTCATGTTGTGGGGGTAGGGCCAAGGGGTATGGGGTGCAGGAGGGTGCTCTGGGGCTACGACTGGAAGAGAGGACTCCCCATAGCAGCACCTGGGCTGCGGGGTAGAGGTGCCTCCCTCTGCCATGGTAGCTCCGGGGCTGGGGTTGCAGGATAGGTGCCCCTCCCACGGCAGGTCTGGGCCAGGGCTGGTTTCAGGCTGGGGGAGGGGTGCTGTCATGGCTGGGTTGGGGCTGGTTGCGACTGGATTTGGGGCACCCTGGCCACAGCAGGAGGTTGGGGGCCAGGTGCCCCTCCCCAGCAGGTCCCCAGACGGGTTCCCTGAGCACTTGCACCACGCTAAGAGGGCTGCTACAAAGCCACATGACTTACAGGGAACTTAGCCACTAATCATTTTTCTTGCCTTTCTATATACTTTCCAACTCTAATATATCTTTTTGGAAATGGGGGTGACCAGAACTGCACACAATATTCAAGGTATGGGCATAGCATGGATTATTTTATGTCTTATTAACTTCCTTTCCAAATGGTTCTTAATATTCTGTTAACTTTGACTGCTACTGCACATTGAACTGAAGGTTTCGGAGAATTATCCACAATGACTCCAAGATCTCTTCCTTGCATGGTAACAGCTAATTTAGATCCATCATTTTGTATGTATAGTTGGAATTGCTTTCCAACATACATTATTTTGCACTGATTGACACTGAATTTCATTTATCATTTTTGTTGCCCAGTCACACAGTTTTGGGAGATCCCTTAGTTAAGTCCAAAACTGACTGAAGAGTTACAATCTTGAGTAATTTTGTATCCTCTTCACATTTTGCCACCTCAATATTCATCCCCTTTTCCAGATCACTTATGAATATGTTGAATAGCACAGGTCCCAGTACTGATCCCTGGGGAACCTCACTATTTACCACTCTCCATTGTGAAAATTGACCATTTTTTTGGACCCTTTGTTTCCTGTCTTAACTATTTACTGATCCATGAGAGGACCTTCCTTCTTATCCCATGATTGCTTACTCAAGGAGCTCAATCTATTTAGCTTAACAAAGACAAGCTTAAAGGATGACTTGATCACAAATTGTAAGTACCAAGTGGGGAACAAAACATTTGATAATTGGCTCTTCATTCAAGCAGAGAAAAGTATAACAAGATCCATTGGTTGGGAATTCAAACTAGACAAATTGAGAAGGGAAAAGAGATGCAAATTTTTAAGAGTAACTAATCTATGGACCAATTTATGAAGAGCAGTGGTGGAATCTCTGTTACTGATCATTTTAAAATCAAGATTGGATATTTTTCTAAAAGATATGCTCTAGTTCTAACAGGAGTTAATTCAAGGAAACAGGGGTGGTAGACTAACTTGTATAGTGGGGTTCTGGGGGACATTGACCCAAACTGTAAATCCTGTATATGACAGAAACCCCTTCAAGACAGGGGGTGTTGCTGCACTGCATCCCTAGTTTCAGCACCTATGCAAGGAAGTCCTATGGCCTGTGTTAGATAGGAAGTCAGATTAGATGAGCACATTGGTCCCTTTTGGCTTTATCTATGAATCTGTCCTTTGAAGTGTGGTTTCCACAGAAACCAGGTGAAAATTTGGGCTTCTAGGAGTTCCCTCCACAAGAGTTTTTTTTGCATACATAAATGTAGTATGCATACTCTAACAATGGGATTAACAACAGAAGTGGTCACAGATCATATAAGATATATGGCTGGTCCTACTATACTACTGTAATACAAATGGTTCTTGATTTTTTTCTTGCTAATCAAAGTTATCCCATACTGATAAAATGGGTATTTCAACATTGTGGTACTGTGGTAGCCAATACTGTAAATTGGAAGTAAATTTCTAGCTAGCAAAGAAAGGACCGACTCATTTGTCTCAGTCACTTTCCAGGACTGTGAAATTTTCCATCAGGTAGGAGAATCCATGCCCTAAACATAGCCTTATGTAACTTTGCA
Source organism: Eretmochelys imbricata (assembly GCF_965152235.1). Taxonomy (NCBI): domain Eukaryota; kingdom Metazoa; phylum Chordata; order Testudines; family Cheloniidae; genus Eretmochelys; species Eretmochelys imbricata. Next base: position 114,580,090 of record NC_135575.1, on the reverse strand, counting down.
TTTCTGGCAAAAAATTGACTTCCAGTTCTTTGTACCAAGCTGATGAGGGCAGAGTCTGTACTTGCCAGAGCTGTCTCGAGTTTTTAAACAGTCTTGCAGAGCTGGTTTCCCACCCAATCCCGCCATGCTGGGCCTGATCCTCTTATTTACCAGGAAGGAAACTAGGAGATCTTGCTCTTCTAGATATTATTCATGAGGGAAAGTGGCTGCTGCTACAGTATGTATCTTCCTCGAGCCTCCACCAGATCCCCATCCATCACTTCTTCCCCCAGTTGAGGAGCCCCATTCTCCATCTCCACCAACCCAGCAGCTCTTAAGTCCCTACTTTCCAATCTACCAAATTCTCTGTTCCCAACCAGCAGTCCCCAGAGCCGTGGCATCTTTGCAGAATTTCCCCAGGAAGACATTCTGAAGTGATGGCGACTGAGTGTCACTCTATATAGATTTCAGAGTAGCAGCCGTGTTAGTCTGTATTTGCAAAAAGAAAAGGAGTGCTTGTGGCACCTTAGAGACTAGAGCAAAGCACCAGACCATTATTTCAGTCTGATACAGCAGGGGTCTCCAAACTAGGGCCCGCAGGCCAGATCCGGCCCGGGGCTTCCATTTGTCCGGCCCTCCAACCAACAGGGGAGAAGTGAACAGCTGAGTAGGCACACCGAGCAGGCCGGGGGAGGGGCCGCCAGCAACAGCTCAAGTGAGGTGGCAGCACAGCTGAGCTGTGCAGAGGGGTGAGTGCCCCCGGGAGCCAGCGTGCCCCCAAAAGGGGAGCCAACTTACGGGAGAGTCGTTGCTGCAGCCGAGCAGGCACGGACCCCTGCCTTAGAGTAAAAATACAAGCCCGATGCTTAATTACATCTCCAATAAATGGAGTAAAGAAGATGGAAATTAACAATTTCATAATGGTTACATTTTAACTACAGCACTAATAGAATCAAACAGTCCCCGCCAACAATGGGAACCTGGAGCTTCTTACCAAAGTACAGCCAAACTTTCAATCCTTTGTCCTTTTCTTCAGCAGAGCAGGCACGCCTCGCAGGCACGGGCCAGAGCAGACCCAAAAAGGGGAGCCAACTTTTTATACCAGATTTAGAATTTAATGCAACACTGACACAGTAGTGTTGTTTAACGATTTTGCATATATTTAATTTCTTTCACAGTCGCTTCGGCCCGCGAAGCCCCTTCAAAAATCTAATATGGCCCTCGTCTCATAAAGTTTGGAGACCCCTGTGATAGAAGGAGGGCTTGCTTTTGACTGGTCTTGGAGTAGAGTGAGATTATGTACAGCTTTCAATAAGCCTGAGTGTAACTGCCACAGAAATGACTGCAGTGCCTCATACCATATGCGGCCTCTGAAATACAGAACACTTCCATGGCAGCCAATCCATCACACTGTAATGAAATCTTATTACTGCTTTAAAAAAAAAAAAGAAAAAAAGAAAAAAGCTGAGATTCATGGAGAAACTATTTTTTTGGTGATTTCTAAGGCTTCTCCCCCAAACATAAGAAATTAATATATTTTATTTAAAAAGCAGTGAAACCAGCTGTTTTTCTTGGTGTTGAACACCTGGTAACTGGCAAGTTTTCCCAAGGGTTTTCTTTGTCCGCTAAAGGAGATTGAGAGGGATATTCACCACTAGGGACTCTTTGGTGGAACATTAGTAGGGCTCTCCCACCATTGAGTTTTTTTGGGGAGCAAACCTTGACGTTTTATTCCCACTACCAGAAACTCTCCATTCCCAGCCTGCATCCAGGTGTGCCCCAATTCCAGTAGGTGCTGGTTCCCAAGCTTTTTCCTCTAGGGCAATGAATCAGCAGTGGTGCGCAATTGTGTTGAGAAGCCAAGATCAGGACTAGACTAATAGGTCTGGAACCAAAGAGGGGGAAAAAGGGGGCAGGGGGAGAAGGTGGGGTGGGTGGAAGTATGAGAAAGGTCATTGTTTTGGAAGGACAGCAGTATTGTCAGCCTTAATTATTCAAATATTAGGAGTCATCCTCGCTAAAGGCATGAGTGACTTTAAAAATCATGAGAATTTTTTTTTTTAAAGCAATACAGGGGGTTTTTTACTTGCCTTCTGGTTTGGGCCTTTAGGATACTTTGGAATCACATTTTCAAGCTTTTCTCTGCAATGAGGTCTAAAAAAATTAAATGTAAAAAAAAAAAAGGTAATTATGTTATCACATGACACCAGAAGCTGGGACTTAAAATAAATAAATGCAAGACCTCTGATTAAAAAAAATATATATATATCACTGAAGTTTTCAGCATTGGGAGACCAACTAGCTAGGAGGGATCTCCAGTCAAGGGAGAAGATGTATTTACTCACCTTCAATGCTCTAAGAAGGTGAGAAAGTATCTATTGTACCTTCTGAATAAATGTGAATATGGACACAGAGGAATAAGGATGCATTTGCCACCTCAATATTTTATTTTTGTGTACGGATTGTGCTGGTCCAGCCACTCTTAAATTGTGGTAACCTGGTAAAACCCAGAATATAAAATGTAGGCTATAGATAATAATACATATTTGAGTAGCAGCTATTTTTGGTGTCGTGTTAACACTTCACATTTTAAATATTTTTTTGTATCATTTTAAAATAGCTCCTGTTATATATCTCAGAGATTTTGCATTGTGGTTTAAAATAAAAATGAAAACTCAAGGTATCAAAACTAAATTTTACTATGGAGCTAATGACTGCACCGTACAGATTTTCTATGGTTATTGCATTAGAGAGAAAGAGTTATGAAACTTCATGCCTTTATACGTTTTGATGAGCTTGCAATCTTGGTTGAAGGAGAGAGTAAATTCTCAGCTGCTAAACATCAAATTGCTTATTGGAACAGCTGCTGTTCTGAGCTGAGTAAGCAGGACAGCTAAGGATGGTGCTTTTACTAAAATAGCACTGGAGCTGGTCAAAGAGTAGGTATTACCAATAATAAATGTCTAGTGGATTGATATTTCCATTTCTCCCCTTTTAACCACATACAGAGTATTCTTTTCTCATCGTTGCTTTCTGTATCTCTGACACGGTTCCCTCTAAGCTGTGCGCATGTGCGTGTGCACACAGATCCTAAACCCTGCACATACGGCAAAACACCTCAAACACAAACATTTGCACAACAGCACAACAATTTGCACAGAAGAAATTTTTTGCACACATGGCCTGTCAAAAATTTGAGGGAACATTGATCTCCGACTGGTTAGGTTGTACAGTGTGTCAGTTACACAATATCCTACCCTCCAAGTCGCACAACCCCTCCTCGTTGTAGTGACTGGCCAAATTTAGCTCAAGGTGCATTGTTCTATCTATTTCAGAAAATGTCACTGGAAAAAAGCCTATATTTTGCCTTAGATGGCCAGTGCAAAATTTCCAGGGCATACCTTATTGCGTGTGAATGGCTGAAAAACGCACACAAGTAAAATGTTAGGAGACTGCACATGAATTCTAACACTAAATTCCACTGTAATGCCATTCACCCAGGGCCTCATCTTAAATTCCATCAATGGGTGCGTAACGATGCTGGTTCTGGCGGGACCCAACTGAGAGTGCCAATTCAGGGCAAATTGCTTAAAGTAGAGCAGTTACAGCCCAAGGCTGGGGTTTCTATGCACACCAAGGCAAACCAAACCAGCCAAACAGAGAAGACTTTGGTTTTACCCCACTGGCTAACCACAAGTCACACAAGCAATTCCCTTAGACACTCCAGTTTCCCAGTAATCACCGCCAGTGCCACTCATTATGGGGACAAATGGTTGTGAAAACCAATACCCCAGTAAAAGAAAAAAGGTTCTCTCGATCCCAAAGGACCAAGCCCCAGACCCAGGTCAATATACAAGTCAGATCTTACCCACAAATCACACTGTTGCCAATCCTTTAGAATCTAAAATCTAAAAGATTTATTCATAAAAGGAAAGAAATATAGATGAGAGCTAGAATTGGTTAAATGGAATCAATTACATACAGTAATGGCAAAGTTCTTGGTTCAGGCTTGTAGCAGTAACGGAATAAACTGCAGGTTCAAATCAAGTCTCTGGAGGACATTCACAGCTGGGATGGGTCATCAGTCCTTTATTCAAAGCTTCAGTGTAGCAAAAGTTCCTCCAGAGGTAAGAAGCAGGATTGAAGACAAGATGGAGGAGCTGCAGCAGCTTTTTATATTCTCTTGCCATGTGGTCTCTCTTTCTTTGTCCCAAGGACAAGCAGCTCATCACATGACCTGGAAAAACCTCAGAGTTCTGTCCATAGGCAAGTCCCTGCATACCTTGCCGAGTCACCAGGCGTGTCTGCCTCCTCTCAATGGGTCAATTGTATAGCTGATGGTCCTCAAATCGGCCATCAAGCAGGCTAGGCAGAGCTGACACCAACTTTCCAGAAGCATAGCATAAGTTTGAAATACAGACAGTATAGAGCCAATACTGATACCTTTAAATACAAAAATGATACATGCAAACAGATAGGATAATCATAACCAGCAAACCATAACCTCGTCTTAGACACCTTATTTGACCCCCTTGATACAAGATTTGGTGCCACTACAGGACCTTGGTTGCAACAATGTTCTATACGGTTCCAGTTCATCATAGAATATCAGGGTTGGAAGGGACCTCAGGAGATCATCTGGTCCAACCCCCTGCTCAAAGCAGGAACAATCCCCAACTAAATTATCCCAGCCAGGCCTTTGTAAAGCCTGTCTTTAAAAATATCTAAGGAAGGAGATTCCACCACCTCCCTAGGTAACGCATCCCAGTGTTTCACCACCCTCCTAGTGAAAAAGTTTTTCCTAATATCCAACCTAATCTCCCCCACTGCAACTTGAGACCATTACTCCTTGTTCTGTCATGTGGTACCACTGAGAACAGTCTAGAGCCATCCTCTTTGGAACCCCCTTTCAGGTAGTTGACAGCAGCTATCAAATCCCCCCTCATTCTTCTCTTCTGCAGACTAAACAATCCCAGTTCCCTCAGCTTCTCCTCATAAGTCATGTGCTCCAGTCCCTTAATCATCTTTGTTGCCCTCCGCTGGATGCTTTCCAATTTTTCCACATCCTTCTTGTAGTGTGGGGCCCAAAACTGGACACAGTACTCCAGATGAGGCCTCACCAATGTCGAATAGAGGGGAACGATCACGTCCCTCGATCTGCTGCCAATGCCCCTACGTATACATCCCAAAATGCCAGTGGCCTACTTGGCAACAAGGGCACACTGTTGACTCATATCCAGCTTCTCGTCCACTGTCACCCCCTAGGTCCTTTTCTGCAGAACTGCTGCCAAGCCATTCAGTCCCTAGTCTGTAGCGGTGCATGGGATTCTTCTGTCCTAAGTGCAGGACTCTGCAGCTGTCCTTGTTGAACCTCATCAGATTTCTTTTGGCCCAATCCTCTAATTTGTCTAGGTCCCTCTGTATCCTATCCCTACCCTCCAGCGTGTCTACCTCTCCTCCCAGTTCAGTGTCATCTGCAAACTTGCTGAGGGTGCAATCCACACCATCCTCCAGATCATTTATGAAGATATTGAACAAAACTGGCCCCAGGACCGATCCTTGGGGCACTCCACTTGATACCGGCTGCCAACTAGACATGGAGCCATTGATCACTACCCGTTGAGCCCAACAATCTAGCCAACTTTCTATCCACCTTATAGTCCATTCATCCAGCCCATACTACTTTAACTTGCTGGCAAGAATACTGTGAGAGACTGTGTCAAAAGCTTTGCTAAAGTCAAGGAACAACACATCCACCGCTTTCCCCTCATCCACAGAGCCAGTTATCTCGTCATAGAAGGCAATTAGATTAGTCAGGCATGACTTGCCCTTGGTGAATCCATGCTAACTGTTCCTGATCACTTTCCTCTCTTCTAAGTGCTTCAGAATTGATTCCTTGAGGACCTGCTCCATGATTTTTCCAGGGACTGAGGTGAGGCTGACTGGCCTGTAGTTCCCAGGATCCTCCTCCTTCCCTTTTTTAAAGATGGGCACTACATTAGCCTTTTTCCTGGCTAGTCATCCTGGACTTCTCCGGATCGCCATGAGTTTTCAAAGATAATGGCCAATGGCTCTGCAATCACATCCGCCAACTCCTTTAGCACTCTCGGATGCAACGCATCCGGCCCCATGGATTTGTGCACTTCCAGCTTTTCTAAATAGTCCCGAACCACTTCTTTCTCCACAGAGGGCTGGTCACCTCCTCCCCATGCTGTGCTGCCCAGTGCAGTAGTCTGGGAGCTGACCTTGTTCGTGAAGACAGAGGCAAAAAAAGCATTGAGTACATTAGCTTTTTCCACATCCTCTGTCAGTAGGTTGCCTCCCTCATTCAGTAAGGGGCCCACACTTTCCTTGATTTTCTTCTTCTTGCTAACATACCTGAAGAAACCCTTCTTGTTACTCTTAACATCTCTTGCTAGCTGCACCTCCAGGTGTGATTTGGCCTTCCTGATTTCACTCCTGCATCCCCGAGCAATATTTTTATACTCTTCCCTGGTCATTTGTCCAATCTTCCACTTCTTGTAAGCTTCTTTTTTGTGTTCAAGATCAGCAAGGATTTCACTGTGAAGCCAAGCTGGTCGCCTGCCATATTTACTATTCTTTCTATACATCGGGATGGTTTGTCCCTGTAACCTCAATAAGGATTCTTTAAAATACAGCCAGCTCTCCTAGACTCCTTTCCCCCTCATGTTATTCTCCCAGGGGATCCTGCCCATCAGTTCCCTGAGGGAGTCAAAGTCTGCTTTTCTGAAGTCCAGGGTCCGTACTCTGCTGCTCTCCTTTCTTCCCTGTGTCAGGATCCTGAACTCGACCATCTCATGGTCACTGCCTCCCAGGTTCCCATCCACTTTTGCTTCCCCTACTAATTCTTCTTTGTGAGCAGCAGGTCAAGAAGAGCTCTGCCCCTAGTTGGTTCCTCCAGCACGTGCACCAGGAAATTGTCCCCTACACTTTCCAAAAACTTCCTGGATTGTCTGTGCACCACTGTATTGCTCTCCCAGCAGATATCAGGGTGATTGAAGTCTCCCATGAGAACCAGGGCCTGCGATCTAGTAACTTCCGTGAGTTGCCGGAAGAAAGCCTCATCCACCTCATCCCCCTGGTCCGGTGTTCTATAGCACACTCCCACCACGACATCACCCTTGTTGCTCACACTTCTAAACTTAATCCAGAGACTCTCAGGTTTTTCTGCAGTTTCATACTTGAGCTCTGAGCAGTCATACTGCTCCCTTACATACAGTGCAACTCCCCCACCTTTTCTGTCCTGCCTATCCTTCCTGAACAGTTTATATCCATCCATGACAGTACTCCAGTCATGTGAGTTATCCCACCAAGTCTCTGTTATTCCAATCACATCATAATTCCTTGACTGTGCCAGGACTTCCAGTTCTCCCTGCTTGTTTCCCAGGCTTCTTGCATTTGTGTACAGGCACTTGAGATAACTCGCTGATCGTCCCACTTTCTCAGTATGAGGCAGGAGCCATGCCCTCTCGCATGCTCCTGCTCGTGCTTCCTCCCGGTATCCCACTTCCCTGAGGGCTTTGGTCTCCTTCCCCCGGTGAACCTAGTTTAAAGCCCTCCTCACTAGGTTAGCCAGCCTGCTTGCTAAGGTGCTCTTCCCTCTCTTCGTTAGGTGGAGCCCATCTCTGCCTAGCACTCCTCCTTCTTGGAACACCATCCCATGGTCAAAGAATCCAAAGCCTTCTCTCCGACACCACCTGCGTAGCCATTCACTGACTTCCACGATTCGACGGTCTCTACCCAGGCCTTTTCCTTCCACGGGCAGGACGGACAAGAAGACCACTTGCACCTCAAACTCCTTTATCCTTCCTCCCAGAGCCACGTAGTCTGCAGTGATCCGCTCAAGGTCATTCTTGGCAGTATCATTGGTGCCCACATGGAGAAGCAGGAAGGGGTAGCGATCCGAGGGCTTGATGAGTCTCGGCAGTCTCTCCGTCACATCGTGAATCCTAGCTCCTGGCAAGCAGCAGACTTCATGGTTTTCCCGGTCGGGGCGGCAGATAGATGACTCAGTCCCCCTGAGGAGAGAGTCCCCGACCACCACCACCTGCCTCCTTCTCTTGGGAGCGGTGGTTGTGGAACCCCCAACTCTAGGACAATCCATCTCATGCCTTCCAATCAGTGGAGTCTCCTTCTGTTCCCTTCCCTCAGATGTATCATCTAGTCCACTCTCCTCATTAGTACCTGTGGAGAGAACATGAAAACGGTTACTTACCTGTATCTGCGTTGCTGGTACATGGACGTTCCCCTTTCTTCTTCTGGAGGTCACATGCTGCCAAATTTCTTCACCGTCCTCCTGTCCCCGCTGCGCAGCCTGCTCTGAATCTTCAAAACATTGTGCCCGTAGAAGCATATCCTGACATCTTCAGTTTCTTTTATGCAACGCAGAGTCGATACCTGTTGCTCCAGACCTTGAACCTTCTCTTCCAATATGAAGACCAGCTTGCACTTCGTACAGACAAAGTCGCAAGTTCAAGTCAATAATATCACACGGTATCTTCCAATTGACTTCTGTGGACTTTAGATCAGGCCTCTAAAGTGCAAATTTAACTGTTTAAATACATTACAAAGAAAAATATACTCTTGGGGGCATGAGGGGTTTAAGATCATGAAATCCCAATCAAATGTTGAATATCCATTAGTCCTATTATGTAACTACTTCTTCCAGACATGTTATTTTTTTCCCTGTTGGGTGGAATTATTTTAGTGAGAACAGAAAAGTCCGAGCAATTATTAGGCAATGTGTTATGAAAACATTAGAATATTACAGCAAGTGACCAATTCTTCAGATGGAGAATATTAAAATGTAGGAATTTATACAACAGTAGAGATCTATGCCAGCAAGCAGAGCAGGTAGGGAGCAGTGTCTGAAGTAGAGGGGCACGTTGCAAAGCAGATTCCATCAGATCCTACATTAAATGCTTCCTCCTTCCCCGCCCCTTTTCAGGTTTTATTTCCTTAATGTTTGATTTTTCTCACTGTTTGCATAATTGTTTTTCTTTCTTTGAGTGAAGTGGGGAGAATGGCTGGTGCCCAGCTTGGGGGGGGGGGGGCGCGGGGGAAGTGCCACTTACAGGAGCTCCTGGTACTTTGAACAGTGATTTATCCCGAAAGTCAGTCAGCTTCTGTTCCAGCAAGCTTTAATTCATGTTAGAACCCTGCAGGAAATGGGCACATCACAGCATCTGAGTAAAGTCTCTTTCATAGTACAGATTAACACAAGGACAGCAGACAGAAGGAGAAGGGGGAAAAAAAAAGACTCCACAGGTGGTTTTAAAGCTCTCCTAAAGTATTGTTTGTTCTCTTGTTTGGGTGCCTGCCTTCTAACCACAGCCCTTCATATTGCAAACCTTAGTGGGACAAAATTAACTTGACTTGAAGCAGCACCTAGGAGGTCAGCTTCCATAATACCATCCCCATTAGCAATGGACAAACATCAAAGTTGTTTGGGTCAGATAAGCCAGAAATGTTCTAGTAACTTATCAAAGCTCAGGTAAGTTTCTTCTTTCTGTCACTGCCCATCTTATTCTTTTTATTCCAACTAGAACTTCCTTCCTCCCTCATTATCACTCCCCACCAACATGCACCTTATTTCTCTACCCCCGAAAGCTTGCCAATTAGCAGTGTAATCCCCTAACTTTCATATTCTCATCCTTTCACATGGCCTCAGCAGGTCTGCAGTCTTTGTGCTGGATACAGCAGTCAAACTTTATAAGTGCAGTGGTTTCTTGTACCCCTTTAACAAAATTCATGTATGACCCACTCCAAGATTTCATCTCCCAGATATTTTTTTCCTGTCTGTAGAATGGCACCTACAGACAGAACCTAATGGCAGGGATGGGGTCAAGGAGGATATTTATACAAATCATTCTGCAATGAACAGAGTTGAGGCTGTATTTGGTTCGGTGGGGGGGCGGGAAGGATGGAGTTCAGAACCTCATTTGTTTTCCTGAACCAATTCACCAGTCACACCCGATAACACCGTAGACCAGTGCTCAAGTAGCTCTTAGGCCATTCAACGAGTACTAAGAGCTTCTATAATAGGGCCTGGTTAAACAATGTTTTGACAAGACAGCTTTAAAACCACCACATACTCAGCTCTTTTACTAAACTAAAGAGAAATCCAGCTTCTTTAACATTCAAAGTGATTCACAGAGTTAAATGGTTAATCGATCATATATATACACAATCATGGCAAAGTTCTTATCTCAGGGCTGTAGCCATGATGTTATAGACTGCTGGCTTTTGTAAAGTCGCTAGTAACTTCCAAAAGATTGGAAGATCCTCAGTCTATAGATCAGAATGCTCCTTTTAGTTGTAAGTTCATAGTCCAGAGAATCAGAGCTGGAAAGAAGCAACATGGAGATGCTTCAAGGGTCTTATATCCTCTGCCATGTGGATGGAATTTTACTGTCCCAAAACAAAGCTCAATGTCTGTGTGTGGAAAGTGACAGGCACAAGATGGAGTCCAGGGTCACAGGAGTAAATTATATGTCCTTACATGGCTTGCTGACTCACATGGGCAGACGTTGGCCACTTGAAGTCTAAGGTGTCTGCAGGAAGAGCCATCTTGGAAGGGAAGACTTTCTTCTATGGCCCATTGTGAGAATTAATTGTCTTTGATGGGCCATTAACCCAAAGCTGTCTGGCTTCAATGTAGATTTTACCTAGTGAGTGTTACCCTAGGAACAAACAGATTTGGGATACAGAGCTATACATAGGCGCCGACTCCAGGGGTGCTTCAGGGCCGGAGCACCCATAGAAAAAAATTAGTGGGTGCTTAGCACCCACCGGCAGCCAGCTCCTCCCCTCCCCACAGCGCCATGGAACAGCTGTTCCATGGTGTGCAGGAGGTGCTGGGGAGAGGGAGAGGAGTGGTGACGGGGCGCATTTGGAAGACGAAGTGGGAAGGGGCGGGGCGGAGGTGGAGCAGGGGTAGGGGCAGTGTCTTGGGTAAAGGGGTGGAGTGTGGGCAGGGCCTGGGCCAGAACGGTGACTGAGCAACCATGAAGCAAGGAGGAAGTCAGCACCTCTGGGGCTATAGCCAATATTCATAACTTCAGATACATGGTGGTTGTTTTTTTTAAAAAAACAAACAAACACACACACACACCAGGATAATCTTATTTAGCAAATAACTTTTCCACTGACACCTCTCATGATACATTGTACAAGTTTTCTTAGAATTGTCTAACAGTGGTAATATTATATAAATGGTCATACGTCAAATCATACAGCGTCACAGCTCAATTGGTGGAAATCTTTAACTCATCTTCCTCACCTAGACCCCTAACAGTCTTCAAATCCTCATTACTAAGGTCATCTAATTTCCCCCACTCCAAATGGCCTGTCCATACCTCTAATGCAGAAGATCCAGTATGTGAAAGTTGATTTCTACTTGAAAAAAAATTATGGTACTTAAATGTATAATTCTAAAAATCTGTTTGGAAATGGAGCAGCAGTTTCATTTCCCAGGCTATCCACCCAGTTTCTCTAACTTGGGCTTTCAACAAAGCCACTCACCAGCAGCCAATAGGAAACTTTCTCTGAAGAGTTGTGGGCATAAGCCCTCCATTTCTGAAGAATAAGGTTACTTTTGAAAATGAAATGCAACTTTCTAACCCATAGTGTTGCAAAGACACCCTTCTAGACATGAACCAAAGCAGTGCTGTCCTTCTGAGTCTGCCAACAAGCCATTCTGTTGCCTCTCTTGTTACTCTGCATGTTCCTCGAGGAGCAGTTGAGTGCAACTGAAGACTGGGCAGGGTCACTGCTCAACTAGGCTCTAAATAGCAGCTGTAAACCTGACCAGACTCTGAAGAAACTCACCCTGCTGCTGCCTGGGACAGCAACAGAATAGGCACTGCAGCTATTCATCAAAGAGAAGGCCCCAAAAAAGGCAAAGGTTGGCAGGGAGAGGAGATCTACCCCCTCACAGCAGTCAGATGGTTTAGGAGAAACACTCTCCAATAGCTAAGAGACCCTTGGGAGGAGTGCAGGTGCTTCCTCCCCTTTCCAACCTTTGCCAAGTATATTAGACAGATACATACATACTCACCTCTTGTGAGTCAGATATGGAGTCTGCAGGAGTCAGTTGTGACAATACCCTTTACCTGCCTCTGCTTATTTCCAGTTTCTATGGAATAATTCATAGATTTTAAGGCCAGAAGGGACCATTTTAATCATCTAGTTGGACCTCATACATTTATTTCCTTGTGCGTCGGCATTGCCTGGGATTTGAACCCAGGATCTCAGACATCCAAAATCAGGGCTATACACCGAGGCCAAAAAGTCACTTATTTTTAAAAGGGAGGAAATAGCCTTCTGAAGCACCAGTTCCATTATACTAACACTGTATAAAGTTTAGATTTGTTCAAGCATTATCAATTTTCTTAAACTACTTTATTGCTACATGTCATTTCATTTTTTGTTATCAATGCCTGGGGCATAAATTTAAAAGGTCTGAAGAACTCTCCTCTCAATTTGTTTGCTGCTGCAGTTCAGGAATATTCAGCACCATTGTGTGTTGGTGCTTTAACACTTTTCACCTTTTAACACAATTTATCAAAGAAGGTAGCAAAGTACAAGTTGATCAGTCTCTCTGGTTTAATTTAGCAAGACAGATCACAATGGCTTTGTTTCTTGGCCAGCAATGCCAAAGAGCTGTTTTCACATTAATGATGACAGGACTTGGATAGTCCTAATTACTATGACAAGATAAAAGGAATTAGTTAAAAAGTTAATTAAAACCACATGATTTACAACTGTGACACTCTACATATTTAGTAACTTTAATTCTTTGTTCCTGGTTTATCAAAAGGGGAAGGGATCCATATGAATTTTCCTGGTATTACAAGTGCACCAATTAAGCAAGAAAATTAAAGACTGGACAGAAATAACCAGATAAGAGGCAAAACTAAAATAAGAAAACTTCCACTCATGGTTAATAACAAATTTCCACACTGATACCTGTGTATTTAAAAAAACAAACACACAAAACCCACAGCAAGGAACATGCCGAGGCAGCACTTCCAAGGGGACAAGAAGAATTGATCAGTGCAAAAGGCAGGGAAAGGGGATAGAAATCTACAGTAACTGTTGAGTCACATCACACATAGCCTTTGCAAATGTGGAACTATAGGACAGACATCATGGAGAAAAGGACTAAGGCTTTTCCTTCCATGTTATAAATGAGGACAATCCAAATGAGACTTCCACATTTTCTAGTGTATTACTACTACTGTATATTTGAGCTGAGGACAGAGGCAATGAGCAAGGTAGAATTGTTCACAATTTAAACACTGTAAGCGGTGCTGTAATAAGCTAACAAATTATGCAGATTTTGCTATGTACAGTGCTGGCAGACTGTGCTGTCCTAGTGGATGATTTTTATGGTGGGAATTCTGTTAGTTCCTTGTCAGTTGTATCAATCAGTGCTCCCCAAAAGAAGATCTGGTTGTACCAGGCTACACTATTGTGCCCTCATCCTTCTAGGTAGGGGTCAGACTGGGGGATAGAAAGGCAGTGGTACCCTTCCAAATAGGACTATAAATTACAATCTGCCCACAGTAAGATACCACTTACAACAGATAGCACACATGTCCAAGATATGATTTGGGCTCCTTGGTCTCAGTTCCTTTTCACTGAGGACTGAGTACATGGATGAGCTCCGCTGACTTCCTTGGGTTTAGCTTGCCCCTAGTAAAGCTCATATGCCTCACTAGGCTTCTTGAGCTTAGCTCCACGGACAGTGGTGGAGGGTTTCAGATGCCCTGGTAGGCTTCTTCTTGATTGCGTAGGGGGAGAGGCTGCAGCAGTATCTCCCAAGCCCAATCCCTTGTGATGCCAAAGATACTCAGTAGATTTTGTAGCTCTTCATAATATGATCCTTCTTCTTCTTTCTTACATGCTCTCACATTGTTAACTATTGCACTGCTGGCCATTTAAAACTACTTTGGGCATCTGAGCTAGCACCATTGACATGAATGGGGCAAATCCCACCTCTCAGAGTTATTGTTGTAGGTCTCTACATCAGTTCACGATTCCAAAGCAAATAGATAGGGACTTGCTAAAAACTTTTTTAAATTAAATTAAAAAAAAAAAGTTTAGCTTCTGTAGACCCTGGCGACAGCACAAAAGAGGTATCAGTAGGCTGAAGCACCACATCCCAGCACAAGCAGAGCTCTCCACCTAGATCCCGACCCTGGAAAGCTACACACAAAGCATTTCTACTGCTGCACAGGATATTGTGGAACTACAGAATGTTTAGAGACAAAACTCTGGTATGAGGCTGCAGTGAATTTTTGCACTTCTAATGAAGGTACATGTGGTAGAGACAGAGATAGCCCCACTTGACTCTACGGTTGCCAGTCACTACTCTTAAACCAGTTTTGAAGGGCCCCACATTTCCCCAGACTAGAAGGCTAGCTCTTCAATTGACCTTACTGTGGTACTCAGAAGCTCCATGAGCAGCACAACAGATTGAAGCAAAAGCTTCTTTCTCCCCACTGTTTTGAAATGTTCTCCAAGTTTTTTTAAGCACATAATGGAATTTATAAACATCTGTTTAAAGACATTCCTCCTGCTGCTGGAAAAATTAAAGCCCAATTCTGAAAATTTTACTCACAATGAGCAGCACCTTTGAGTAAGCATGATTAAAAGAAAAATAATCCATGCCCTCTCCAACCTGAGAGCACCACACTATACCAATTTCTGTAAGAAACTTAATAGTCTTGGAAGAGTTCTTAATGTAGTTATTCATCACTGAAGGCTGCAATCAATATACGGCAAGAGACACTGTGATACACAAACATCTTAAACAGGTTCCAGCTATAGCTTTCAAGCTAGCTATCCTTTAACATCCAACAAAATCATTAGCATCTCAAATCAAATGTGAATGCTAATAAAGTAAAACATACTATAGACAACCTCATGGCAATCAGTTAAAAATGCACATTTGTCAGCTAGCTGAACTCCTTTGGCATCACATAATCTGAAGATGTGAAAGATCCAAAATTATGTTTTATCCTGAAGTCACAAATCAAGTATAGTACTCAAGGGTCTAGACATTTTATACATCATGAACAAAACTGTAATCTATAGATGTTTGAAAGGTGTAAACCACAAAGAAGAAGAGGAGTTATTTAGAGTGATCCTAGGGCATAACAACTATGAGTAATGGAATGAATTAAATTGTTTGAATGTTTTGTTCTTAACAAGAGAAATCTTCCTGATATTGAAACGTGTTATGTTGTGGAATTTAGTTTTTGAAAACCACAAACTGCTCCCCACCCAAAAAACAGGGTAACAGACTTCCACAAAAACAAAGCCATATATGAGAAAATTTACAGAAAGCATGTGGAAATAAGGAGTAAAACAAAAAAGAATACCAGAAAATACCAAACACACCTTGGAAATAAAGATATCAGCTACAATATGTGCATCAAAAACGGAAAGAAAACATGCACATGAGTGTGACTGGTTGGATCCCCCATCTGGGATGCCATCTGATGTGCTGGGGCCTCACTGAGCCCGCCTGTTTCACCAGCCAGGGCCTCCTTACCCTGTTTTTGCTGTGCCAGGCCCTCAAGCCTTTGCTAACACACACGGCCATGCCCAGCTGCAGACACAGACTGAAGTCAGCTCTGTGTGAGAGGGTTCAGCTCGGAGATTCACCCAGCACTCATGTGCACACCTCTTTTGGGGAGTAAGCCCAAAGTAATATTGTCTTGCGCTGTAGAGAAAGCTATACAATGTAGGCTCATAAATTCACCTGTTCCCTCAATGTGGAGGAAGATATGCACAACTTCTTGCCCCACCCCCAGTTAAATATTGCACAAACTGGGTTTTATAATAAAAAAACCCCAAGTTTATTAACTACAAAAGGCAGATTTTAAGTGATAAGAGATAGCAAACAGAACAAAGCAGATTACTAAGCAAATAAAACAAAACACATATAATAAGCTTAAGATCTTAAAGAGACTGGTTTCAAGAAGTAATTTCTCATCCTAAATGTTGCTTTAGGGGGCAGATTGCAGAAATTCTTGAAGGTTAGCAAGCCTGCTTGCAGCTTAAAAACTTCAGACACCATATTCACAGACCAGATCCCTTTTCCAGCCTGGGCTCAACTCTTCCTCCCCCTCTCCCCCCACCATGTCTTTGTTTCTCAGATCTTTCCAGTTGTCATCCTGGGTGGGGATTCACTGAAGAGTGAACCATGATCACCTTATTCCCCAGTCTTAAATAGAATTTACATAAGGCAGGAATCTTTGGTTTCCCAGACTTGACCTCCCCCTCCTTTTAGTGGAAAAATCACTCGAAGTCCAATATGGTGTTTAGTACTAGGTGACATGACCACCTGACTTGTAGTGTCAAAGCAAGGTCCCAGGACACTTCTCAGGAAGGAGAGAGATTAGTATCTTCTGTGGCAGAGCTCCAACCTTGTCCCCATAGGTCTCACGCTTCCAGGAGGTTTATGCTAGCCTCAGAGGCTCACCGAGACCCTCCACATAGCCCTTCTCTCTCTCTAGGGCCAGGGTTACAGTCTACTGAGCCCTTACCATAAGTCAGCAAGGAGGTTGGTGAGAGAACTCCCACAGTCTCTGTTGTCCCTACGGGCTTATTCCATAATAGTTTAGCCTTCTGTCCTGACAGAGGCCTATAGTCTCCTCCCAGGAGGCATTTCTGTAGTGGTGGGTTGGGGGGAACCGGGGCCCGCCCTCTACTCCAGGTTCCAGCCCAGGGACCCTAACGGCAGCAGCTGTCGGCATTGACCTTTCACTGCCAGAGTTGCTACATTTCCCTGGGCCACTTCCCCACAGCTCTCCCGCTGTGCTCTTCTTCACCCTTACCAATGGCTTGAGGGTGTCTTCATTACTCAGCCCTTCAGCCGCACTTCCTCTCCTCTGGCTCTCTTCAGCCTGACTGGAGTGAGCCCTTTTATAGTATCAGAAGGGCCTTAGAGTCAGGTGTTCACATTAACTTAATGGACTCACTTGACTCTTTGCAGGTTAATTGAAGTCAGGTGTTCTCATCTGACCAAAGCAGGGAATGCTCCAGGCTGTCAGGGAACAGAAAACTGCTAAACCAGTGGCCAGTATATCTGCCTTCTACTACTCTGTTTGGCTTCCCAGGTCCTGTGGATCTCCCCCTTAGGCTGGGGGGGGATCCTTTAGCAGTGGGCGAGCCTCACCCGCCCACTTCCTGGATCCCAATAAGACTACTCTGTTGTAGGGCCGTGAGCACGGGCGTGTACTTGGCGCGGTTCACCCCAATCCCGGACCCCTGCCCCTTTTGCGGCGTGAGGGAAACTCTGGCGCACGTCTATCTGGAGTGCGCCAGGTTGCAGCCCCTATTCCGGCTCCTCACCAATCTTTTGTTACGGTTTTGGTTGCACTTTTCTCCTCACCTTCTTATCTACGCACTCCCTGTCCATGGCCCCACTAAGTCACAGGACCTCCTGGTCAACCTCCTCCTGGCCCTGGCTAAAGTGGCCATCTATAAAACCAGGGTGGGGAGGTTGGCCGATGGAGTCTCCTGTGACTGCAGGGCCTATTTCCGATCCTCTGTCCGTTCACGCCTCCGGGCAGAGTTCCTCTGGGCGGCGTCCACTGACTCCCTTGACGCCTTTGAGGAGCGGTGGGCGCTGTCCGGGGTTCTCTGCTCGGTGTCCCCGTTCGGTTCCCTTCGTTTGACCCTTTGACCGCACTCCCGTCCCTGTTCTTCATTAGTTGTCCCCCATAATTAGTTGGCTTCCCAGGTCCTGTGGATCCCCGCTTAGGCTGGGGAGGGATCCTTTAGCTTTGCCCGCCCACTTCCTGGATCCCAATAAGACTACTCTGTTGTACTTAACTGGCCTGGGTCTATCACACTTCCAAGTCTTATTGTTTCTTCCTAGTGGCCCATCAAGGCTGATGGCCTGTTGTCTGGTGAGTGTTTCCCCAAGTACACACCCAGTTGTAATTGTTACATAGTCAATATGGCTAACTTTGGATACAGAAATGATATGCGCATACAAATTGGACAAACAGTCAGTAAATCATAACCTTTCCATTGATATCTCACATGACCCATCTTGCATAAAACATATTAGCTGTGCCATATCCATATCATAACAATACTTCTATGAAGAATATGGAGTGTGACATCACAATGATGATCGTAGTAATGAAAGGGAAAATATTTTTGCTTTAATCACTAAATTTATCAAGCCCAAAAGGACCCACAAAAACCACAAACACAAAATCCTTAAACCGCAAATGTAGGTACATACACATTCCTCAGCTATTGTGTAACTGAAATCACTCCACTGCTTTAGGTGAAAGTTATCTGCATCAACTCCCACTCCCTTTGTGTCACCAGATCTAAGCCTGGTGTGTACTAAGACCAGTGATCTGCCCCACACCATGTTACTCTCCATTTGGAAGGAGATCTACAACAACTGTGCCATGGACACTGTGTTGCTCCCATATCTATAATATAGAATGAGACCAGATCAAAACCTCAAAAAAACGGTGTAAGGAACTGTCTGTATACACGCTCAAGGGACGTCAGGGTTATCTTACAATGGCAGCTATGGGTGCTTAATGGGTAAGGAAAGAGGTGCCAGGGATGAAGCAGTTTTTCTACTTTCATAACTGACACAGCAAACCCAGAGGTGCCGGGGCTATGAATTTGCAAGCCAAATGCGCTGGGGCTCAGCCCTGGCAAGACCTGGCACAAATTAAGCCCTGGCTATCATGCTATGACTAGCCCCTTTCACACCACATGGCTCCAGGGACATACATACTACAAGCAAGACCGGAATATTCTTCTACAAAGCCACAATACCTAATCCAGCCTTTCCTCCCCTCCACCAATCCTGTGTGTGATCCATAGCAGGTTTTGTTGGGAGCCTTTTGCCCCATCCTAGAGCATTCCCCTTCCATCTCCAGCTTGCTCAAATGAGTTTGTATTATCTTTTTCTACGGGGCCACCAAGCCCCACCAGTTCATACAGGAGCCAGATCCCACCCGTCCCACTCTCTCACCATCACATCACTATAGGGTGCTGCATTAATACCACTATTCCCATCAAAGCCAGACCTTTCAAAGGGGCACATCACTAATCCATACCTGAAAGTACCATACTTCTCACATCAAATTCACTTTGGGCATAATACCATACTAGGCCAAGGGACTCCACACTGAGATCAGACCACTACCAGATGGCCACAGAGCAACAACAGGCATAGGTGTTATTTGTAATGGATTCCTTGAACAAAATCCTCTTTCCTCCCACACCAAAAACAAACCAAACGAATCTGGCAAATGCCTGACTCCTGGGCATTCTGGTTGGGATAGATGAACCAAAAAGTTATTCACCTGTCCCTAGCCTCCATTATCTTGCTCAGAAGATGTTAGAACATCTTCCCCGCCCTTACTCACATTTCAGCCAAATCACGAGACAGTGTGGCATTCTTCCATTCCCCCTGGATAGTGATGTGCTTTCCAGAATTTCAACAACAGAGCTGTCTGAAAGCTTACATCTGCCTCCCTAGAGCCTGTGGGATATATCACCTGGTCCAAAACCCAGGCCTTGGAAAACCTTAGTCCCAACTAGTATTTTCTAATCTGGCATCAGATCCAGAAAAAAGCAGACAAACCGCACAAACTACTGGTTCACCCCTATGCATGGGCTCTTCTTACTGCTTCTGCAAAACTGCTGGTGCCATGGCGTAGGGCACCCCATCCAGTAAGTGGCAGATTTAAGAATAAATAAACCACATGAGATTAAGTCCAACGGAAGGAACATTTCAGAAGTGTCCTAAAAAAAGGAGGGTGGGGGTGGGGGTGGGGGGGAGGAGGAGGTAAAGTCAAAGCTTATGGTATTGTCTTTAATATTGATTGCTACGAAAAGAAAGACTGAAGTTTTCCATTGAAAGAAAACTTCAGTAAGTTTTAGTCACCAGTGTCAATTTTTAAACATAAAAAAAGTGAACATTTTAAAGCCTCCTCTTTTCACAGAAGGAGCAGTTGTCTGAGAAATCATCTGACAATTTGTGACTTGGAGGCCTTATATTTTCTTTATGTAATTGATTTTAGTATTTAATCAGATCCAATAAGTGGGTTTTCATCTAGCCAGCAATCTTCAACAAGTTTGTCTGAGGCACAGTGAACCACATCAGGTGGGAATTTTTTTAAAATTAGAAATTCACTTCCTATGTCGGCTAGGCCAATTGAGAGGGGAAGGGATTTTTTGCTCACACTGCTTAAAATACTTTTTGTTTGCGCTTATCATCTACGTAACTTCAATGACCAGTGAACTTCTGGGGAAAATGAAGTCCTCTTTAAAGATTCAGCACTTCATTTGAGGTGACAAGTCTCACAAAAAATATCCTTGAGACTTCCCCAAGCAAAACCAAGGAAGACAATACCTGACATTATTGATATTTCTAAGGTAAGAAAACCAAATATTTTATTTATTTGTCAAAGCAAGGGCAAAATCCCAATTTAAAAAATACCCTTTACAGATCACCTTTAAACAAATGGAGATGGGTTCTTCAACAACCTATCTGAGCAAGGAATAAAAGAGATGCCACTGACAGAGCCATGAAATAGGTATTGGCCCCGTTTGCTCTCTACAGGTATCTCTCTGTACAGCGAAATATCTGTCCACTCCACTGGAGTTACTTGGCAACAAAAATAAAGGCAATTTCATTCTGAGGACTGCCAGACAAGGACAGGATTGTGCCTGTATTTATATTTTTCTTTTAACAAAAAGTTAATGGCAAAGCAGTTGTTCTTTCACCACCTATCTAGCTAAAGGTAGTAGATAATTTAGTCTCTACTAAATTAGTAAAGGTAAAAGTCACAACTTGCCTTCTGTTTATTTGTTGTGGCTTTTTTCTTCCCATTATTGTGTTAACATGGTCGGAGTTAGAACCATCTGTGTGTAAAAAAACAAACAAACAGGACTTTAATAAACCTGCTATAGTTGGTGAACTTAAGATAAAAGAATAGATATATAGATCTGTTTAATTATCTCCCATTCCAAGATGAGAGGCATTTTGCTGCCAATTGTAACCTTCTATTGGAGTTTCTGTTCAAATAAATGTTGTTTTGCGATTGACCAATAGAAATAAAAAAGGTCAGATTTGCAAAAAGTTGCTGGGTTTTGTTTTAGACTTATGCAGTACATTGCAATGCTCATTCACACTTGCTCACTGTTACCTAAATGATGCCACTGGGCGTTCTTTGAACTTGCATTTGCTGGCTGTCACAGGTTTCTTCCGTTTTGTCCCTGCGCCCTGTGCTTGAGCTGGCAAAAGCTACCAAATCCTCAGGGTCAGGGCTTCACAGCACCACCTGCCAAGTGACCTGTACAGCACGGGTGAAAGATTGCCCATTCTCCATTGCCAGTGCTTCAAAGGCTGTTCTGTCTACACTAGCCAGCTGAGACAACTGGCAGGATTTGGTAAGGCTAGTTGTGTGTGTGTAGGTGGATATGTGTATGTGGAGGGGGGGAATTACAACACCATCCATCAGAGATGCCTTTCGTGCTCCAATGGCGGGCAGGTCATGCTTCTGCTATACTTCCCTTAAGGCTGTCAGCAAGGGTCAGCTGTTCATACTGCACCAGGGGCTCTATCAGACTTCTGCTGCAAGAAGCTGCTAAAACGGCACATCCCAGGCAATGCCTTTCATTAAACATCACCCTCTTTGGGGGACTACAGTAGCCCCTTTCTGAACTGTCCCTTGGCAGAAGGAAGGTTGCAGCAGCTTTATGCTGCTGTCACCTTCGCCTCCTGGCAAACTTTTCAGTTTCACGGACTTGTGCCAGGATTTATGCCAGTGGAAGTTGGCAGAAACGCAAGGAGAACCAGGCCCACAGTTTTAAAGCATCTCAACTTCCTGGCATATGAAGGCCTAAACTCTAAGCATTTATCATAAGTATGCTAAAGAACTCCCATAAGGCTTGCAAAAAGTAATGCTAAAAGAGAGGATATAGAATTATTAGCCAATAAGAGCGAAACTGCTTGTTAGGTGGAATATGTTTATGAGCATGACCTTTTGTTATAGCTGTATAAGGTTGTTTTTAATAGCATATGTGCTTGCTAGGTAAAATATGTTTGGCTAAGCAACTTGAACAACAAGTTACAAATTGTAACTGAAACCACAAGAAAGTAGATAAGAACATTATAAAAAGGAAAAAACAAGGAAAAGGTAAGCATGACTGAATATTAAATAAGGACTAAAGACTTGTTCTGAATTCATGTCAAAATAGGTTAAAGTTATGCTTCTTTATAGCTGGAAATTTGGGGCACACTGGAATTTGTAAGAGGTTGACAATAAGACGGCATTTGTTAGCGATTGGATGGCACCCGCTATGCAGCTAAATCACAACAATTGTAATATGGGATAAACAAAGGAGTCATCATCGACATAAACCCTGTGGTTGTCACGCTCCTTGGACCAGTGCAGGCAGATAGGCCTGGTACCCCAGAATTGGTAAGTTAGCCTTTTTTTGTTTGTCCTGATTGATCTCAGATGTCCAGTCTGTGAACAAACAACAAAATGAGCTTGACCAATTGATGTCTCAGTCAATAATCAAGAGAACTCATGATTTACAAACTCCAGGTAAGGAAGTTCACTTTAGATGCCATTGCTTTGTATGTGATTATAGCATTTACAGCCCAACTATGCTATCCAACTAACCCCTCAGAGATCAATGGGGCGGTAGCAGGCAGCTGCTATTGTTTGGCATCTGAAAAGTACATACCTGGATTCCAAAGTGCTGCACTGCTCTGCCCCTATCCACATCCATGTTCTCTTTTCCTCTGGCTGGCTTCCTACATGGTGCCTGTTCTTCTCATTAAGTCCTACACCTCTTCCCCATGTCACCCTCTGCTTCTGGAATAGCCTCCTCTTCCTGCTTGCCAGCCACTTTCCCTCTCCTCCAAATTCCTGATCAAACTTCACTTCAGGGCTGCTGTCAAGACTGTCAGCTCCCGTACTACCACTTTTTGCACCTACTCACATTAAATTGTAAGCTGCGTAGGGCAGGGACCATGTCTTCATATACATTTGTATGGTGCCTGGCATTTTGGGAATGGGGCTCCACTTGGAACTGCTGGATGCTACTGCAAGACAAATACTTAACAATAAAAATAAAAGATTTCTGTAACAGTGTGCCCAAAGTCATTGCTCTGTCACTTATAAAGCCTGACAAAACCAAAAGGGTGGCAGCATGACTATGCCACAACTCTCACCAATTCATCACAAGGCTCACATTGGGAGTTTTTCTTAAAGCCTCAACTCCTGAAGTCCTGCCCCCCCTAGGCTTGACAGCCCAGCTCCACTCCAAGCGGGCTGGGGTGCAGAAGGGGGTACAGGCTCTGGGTTTGGGCTCTGGGGTGGGGCTGGAGATGAGAGGTTCAGGGTGTGGCAGGGGGCTCTGGACTGGGCAAAGGGTTGGGGTGCAGGGGAGTGAGGGCTCCAGTTGGGGGTGCAGGCTCTGGGGTGGGGCCAGGGATGAGGAGTTTGGGGTGTAGGAGGGCGTTCTGGGTTTGGGGGGGCTCAGGGATGGGGTGCAGCGGCTCCTGGTCAGGCGGCTCCTGGTCAGCAATGCAGCGGGGCTAAGGCAGGCTCCCTGCCTGTCCTGGCTCCACTCCGGAAGCGGCCAGCAGCAGGTCCGGCTCCTAGGCGGGGGGGCCAGGAGGCTCCGTGTGCTGCTCTTGTCTGCAGGCACGCTCCCCCACCTCCAGGTCCCATTGACCGTGGTTCCCTGCCAATAGGAGTGCAGAGCCAATGCTCAGGGTAGGGGCAGCGTGCAGAGCCTGTTGTTCCTGCCTAGGAGCCAGACCTGCTGGCCGCTGCCGAGGTGCAGTGCAGTGCCAGGAGAGGTAGGGACTAGCCTGCCTTAGCCCTGCAGCCCTACCAACCTGACTTTTAACAGCCCGGTCAGTGGTGCAGACCAGAGCTGCCAGGGTCCCTTTTTGACCAGGCATTCCAATCGAATACCAGACACCTGGTAACCCTAATGTCAGGTTTTACCCTGAATCTGGGGAGCCCTCAGGCAAGCCCCCTGATCAGAGGTGGAAATCCTTCCTCATCACATGACTAAGGAGACGTGATTGCAAGCTAGAAACAACATCTTCCTCTCAGTCTAGGACAGCCCAGGGAAGATGCTCTCTGCAGACCCTAGCAGACGGACAGCAGTCTGGGGAAGCACAGTGGCCAAAGTTCCAGAGTAGGACTGATTGAGTTCCCTGTGCAGAGGGAGCTAGGGCAAGAGCAAGATTAACGATAGACTTTGCTAAGGTAATGCAGCAAAACTCAGACGAAGGGACTTGGATCGCTCTGATGCAAGGGTGAAAGGTGAATACTTTGTAGTAATACCGATAGCAGCACTGCCAACCCCTAAAGTTCAAATATCATGTGATTTGCCTTAAAAAAAAGTTTCCAATTAGGTCACGTTCTGTGGACTGCCTTCTGATCTCTGAAGTCCCCGACCCCACCCATAATGCATGTGCGACCATATAAGGTTGTCAACTCTCTCAAATTTCCTAGCCAGAGAGGCAGTTGTTGTCCCTGCTACAGGAGCTGTCACTAGAAGACCCAAATCAGATCAGGGACCCATGTGTTAGGTACTGTACAAAGAGCAATAGACAGCCCTGGCCTGAAGTGTTTACAAACTAAAGTAGGGCAGGGAGTTTGTGATGTCAAAACTGGGACTTGCCATACCCATTTCACAGGGGCTATCCACATCCACTGAATGGAAACATATTAGCCCTACTGGGCATGATTCATACTAGTAACATAAAGCAAAAGGTTTTATAGCTTATTAGAAATGTCCTGTGACATTCAGCCCATCAGTGATAGTATTATTCTTAAAGTAATGAGGCTTATTTTCTGGAAAGATAAGACTACTAAACCCATTTCTGACCTTTACAGCACTCACAAATCTCCCACCCACTGCTTTCAGTCTTTAAACATACTGAGTTTGCCACACCCAATTCTTAAAGGGAGACTTCTGATTAACCAAAATACAAATAATAAAAAAACAACAAAAGAAATATTAGAACATCGAAATTCTCTTTCAACCACAGTATCCTGCAATATAAAATAATCCTAAAAATTACTCCAGGGTCCTTTTATTAACTTCTAAACATATATGGGTATATTTTTTCACTCCTTTATGGGTTCTTTCATCAACCCAGGCTTGAGCCTACAATCCTCAGCTTCACAGCACAGACCATTTCAGCCATCGGAGTAGCAGGGGATCTGACAGGATGCTGTTCTTTCTCTGGACCACCTCACACACATTCCCAGTGGGTCACACATGTCTATGACAGAGCAGTGGAATGTTGTACATCAGGATTCTCTTCCTCGGCCTGAGAGCAGCTTGTGGTCTAGCAGTTAGAGACAGCATAGCCAAATGTAGCCATGACTGTTTTGTCATTAAGGCAGTGGCTCTTAACCTTTCCGGACTACTGTACCCCTTTCAGGAGTGTGAATTGTCTTGAATACCCCCTCCTCAAGTTTCACCTCACTTAAAACTACTTGCTCACAAAATCAGACATAAAAATACAAATTGTTACCATACAATTATAAAATAAATCAATTGGAATATAAATGTTGTACTTACATTTCAGTGTATATAAAGCAGTATAAACACATTATTAGCTGTATGAAATTTTAGTTTGCATTGACTTCACTAGTGGTTTTTATGTAGCCTGTTATAAAACTAGGCAACTATCTAGATGAGTTGATGTAGCCCCTGGAAGTCCTCTGAGTACTCCTGGTTGAGAACCACTGATGTAAGAGGAATGAACTGGAGCCACCTGGATGTTAAAAAAGCATGAGTCTCTCCCACTGGAGCAAAAGAAGCACAGCTGAAATCTTACTCCGTTGATTAAGCTCCCATCGATTTCAGTGGACCCAGAATTTTACCACCGTTTGCATATCATGGAAGTAATTGCAGAACTAGAAACTGCTATATGTGATCTGTCAGACTGTGAAAGAGCTACTGTGTAAAGATGGGTTACACAAGCACTTCATTTGGGATGTTCCTTCCAAAAACCTGTGTGGTAAAGGGGATGAGAGTTAGTTCTGTTCTGTTAGACTGGGAGTCTATTCCCAGCTCTGTCTGAAGTGACCTGGTATAAAGTCTCAGTTATCTCATCTGTGATGGTGGTGAATGATAATTACCCCCCAAGGTATGAAACCTTGACTCATCACAAGGGTTGTGGAGGGCTCATAAATATTAACAGCGCTCAACGGAAGCGCAGGGACTGGCAGTTCTGGGCTGGCAGTTTTGTACACCTTCCACTAGGCTACAGGGCGGCGGGTAGGGTAACGTGGGGGTCTCTCTCAAATCATGTGGAGGCTGCAGTCTCTCATATCGTTGTGAGACTGCCTACAACAGGGGGTCAAAATAGTGTTACTTGTGTGAGTTGGCAACAGTGAAGCACACCCGAGAAGGGGTGACTTTAGTTGAAACAATAGTTGTATGGTGTGTGGCTATTCCAGGACCACAAGAGGCACAGGCATGCACTTCAATGGGATAGTGTGTTGACTGTGTTACACCTCTCCAGACAGTTGTTATTCAGGCTACAGCAATATAGGAAAATTATTTTGAAGGCTAAATTAATAGTAAAAGTGCAATGTGGAGGGGACTCCTAAGCAAAGGAAATAAATCCTGGCCATTTAAACAGCAATCCATTGAAAAGGAGTCTTGTATTGCTTTGATAACACTGTTCCACCCAACCCCGTTAAAAACCACATTTAAATATTTTCACAATGGTGGATATTTTAAATGAAAACATTTAAAATCATTACTTTTAAAATGCCGCAGTGAGCATTTCAATTACTATTATCCGCTTCCTCCTCCGCGGTGCTCAGGGACTGATGACAATCAGAGAGACCAGATGCCAGTCTGTATATTATATTCTCAGCCAGGGTACTTGGATCCTTGGCGAGATCCATAGGCAATCATTGTGGCAGCTTTCACATTGTCCCTGCCTAGCAAATGATTAAGGCTGTTGACTGACTGCTAGCACTGCCTTGTTCTTCTGGACATGTGGGGCTGGGGGGTGGGGTTCATTACTTGCAGTAGATCTGTGTGTGTACTGCATTTGTGTAAGTGTGCACGCATTCATTTATTAACAAGGAGACAAGAAAATTATGTTTATATGGCTCCTTTTAAGTCACAAACCACACATGGTCATAAAGTGTGTTGGTATGATTTTTACATAAACATGAGAGAGAGCTTCTCAGCCAGTAGACAGAAATATGTACTGAAGGATCCATTCGGACAAAGTGCTGTACATGTGTGGAAGTCTGCAGGAGGTAGTTTACCATGGAGTCCAATGAACACTTATTTTAACATGCTGAAAAGGGTTTTGCCAGAGACACAGTGAGGCCTGACTTTCCCCTTAGCCCCCTCCCCTCTTCACTTCCTACACAGCATTTACACTTTTTAAAATGGGCCAGAAACATTCCATATGTGGTCAGTCATGGAAAAATATTGGTCTTTGATTACTATTTCTTGAGAGCCACCAAGATGTGCTTGCAGCTGTGAGATATGGGAGGAAGATATGGTCTCTGCCTCAAGGGATTAAATCTAAGTTAGACAGAGAATTCAGTACAGACATTCAAAGTAGTGATACAGTGTGATCAGTTGAAGGGCCAGGCCTTTATCATTCTTCTCTGTTGCTATGTATACAGAATCATCACATGTATCACACATACATGTGTGTTTTAAGGAAAGATTTAAGGGGGGTGGGACTCTTTGGTGCTAAGACTGCTCCATGAATAAGTGGCAACAGGGAAGAAAGCATGAAGGTGGGAGAGTATAAAAGGTACAAAAGAACAGTTGGACAGGAGGCTTGAAGATAGCAAGTGGGCATGAGAAGAGTAGGAAGAAACTAACAGAGAAGCAGGCCCAACTGGAGTCACTCAGGACCCAGAAGCTGGAACTTAATGCGATATGAACAGGAAACCATTAAAGGGATTCTGAGTGCTGGGAGAGACTATGGATTTTTGCAGCAGCACTTTGAATTGGTTGGAGAGGAGCAAATTGAAAAGCCAGGAAAGAAGGAGGAGGTTGGGGGGAATAATCAATGCAAAATCTATTTTTGAAAGCTATCCCAGGCCAGAACTAGTTTACTGACAGCAAATCCCCTCAGCACAGGCCACCAGGACAAGATCCACAGTCATCAGGATATTCACATCAGGATATCCTACCCCATCATGTCTCCTGTACTTAGAGTGTTTTGCCTTTTATGCTTTAAGATATTTAAAATCCTTGTCTAAATTCCCACAAATGAGGAACAAACCTGACTATTGACTGCCTACATATGCCCATCTGTTCAGATGGCAAGATGCCCACTTACAAGTTAGCTGGACAGTTTCACTAAGGCGTGGGTGCCAACCCAGCATACATTTTAGATAGATGCCTGTATGACATTATAAGTGTCATTGCCTTTGCATGAGTCCCTTGAGTGGGTCACGTTTGAAGAATAGGCATCACATGTCTTCTGGTACAATGTGCGCCAAAAACCAAATACCTGAAAGGAAACACCGAAGAAACACAGTTTATAAACATTGCTGGCTGCATCTCAAATACTCCATATATGTACAGAGTGTACTGCCAGTCAACATTCAGCCATGACACAAATGGTACCAGGGCATACACTGAACTAAGAGGAAGCACAATGCCATCCATTTACATGTAGCAAGAGCAAACAGGAATATTTGTTGAGTCTCACAAGCCTTTCAATTATTTTCTAATAGAGTCTTGCACAATTTGGAAAACTTGCGAAAGCTCTCCCACAGATTTCTGAACAACAGATTCAAGCTGCACTTCCCCAAGAAGGAGACAACTCAGGGAGCAAGTCAGCAATGGATAATGCCCTTTCATATAGAACAAAAGAAAAGCGAAGAAAGATTGCACTATTTGGCTCCTCCTGACTGGGCAAGGTGTAGTCCGGTGCAATTACCTCCAGTCATTTCATTGTCAGGACTCCTCACGAAATTGTCTGTCTATCCCAGTATTCCATCTTCCTGGCCAATGCCAGATACTTTCAAAGGAATGAACAGAACAGGGCAGTTATCCAGTGATCCACCGCTGTCATCCAATTCCAGTTTCTGGCAGTCAGAGATTTAGGGACACCCAGAGCATGGGGCTGCATCACTGACCTTCTTGGCTAATAACTATTGATGGACTTATCTGCCATGAACTTACCTAATTCTTTTTTAATTCCAGTTATACTTTTGACCTTCACAATGTCCCCTGGCAATGAGTTCCACAGGTTAACTGTGCATTGCATGAAGAAGTACCTCCTTTTGTTTGTTTTAAACCTGCAGCCTAGTAATTGCATTGGGTGACCCCCTGGTTCTTGTGTTATGTCTTGTGATCCCTATTCACTTTCTCCACACCATTCATGATTTTTTAGACCTCTGTCACATCCTCCCTTAGTAGTCGCTTTTCTAAGCTGAACAATCCCAATTTTTTAAATCTCTCCTCATATGGAAGTTGTTCCATACATATAATCTTTTTTGTTTCCCTTCTCTGTATCTTTTCCCATTCTCATCTATCATTTTTGAGATGAGGTGATCAGAACTGCATGCAGTATTCAAGGTGTGGGCATACCATGGATTTATACAGTAGAATTGACATATGCTTCTTATTAGCTATCCTTTCCTAATGGTTCCTAACATTCTATTCGCTTTTTTGACTGCTGCTACACATTGAGCAAATGTCTTCACAGAATTATCTGCTGTGACTCCAAGATTTTATTCTTGAGTGTTAACAGCTAATTTAAAACCCCTCATTTTGCACATATAAGTTTAGATTACATTTTCCAATGTGCATTACTTTGCATTTATCAACATTGAAGTTCATCTGACATTTTCTTGCCCGGTCATCCAGTTTTGTGAGACCCCTTTGTAACTCTTCAGCTTTGGACTTAACTATCTTCAGTAATTTTATATCATCTACAACCTTTGCCGCCTCACTGTTTACCCTCCTGCCCCCATCCAGATCATTTATGAATATGTTAAACAGACAGCTCCCAGTACAAATCCTTGTGGGACCCTACTGTTTACCACTTTCCATTGTAAAAACTGACCATTTATTCCTACCCTTTGTTTCCTACCTTTTAACCAGTTATTGACCTATGAAAGGACCTTCCCTCTTATCCCATGACAGCTTACTTTGTTTATGAGCCTTTGGTGAGAGAACTTGTCAAAGGCTCTCTGAAAGTCCAAGTACACTACATCAACTGGATCACCTTTGTCCACATACTTGATGACACCCTCCGAGAATTCTAACTGATTTCCCTTTGGAAAAGTCATATTGACTCTTCTCCAACATATCAAGTTCATCTATGTGTTTGATAATTCTGTTCTTTACTATAGTTTCAACCAGTTTGCCTGGTACAGAAGTTAGGCTTGCCGGCCTGTAATTGCCAGGATCACCTCTGGAGACTTTTTTTGAAAATCAGCATTACTTTAGCTACCTTCCAGTCATCTATCTGGTACAGATTCTGATTTAAGTGATAGGTTACATACCACAATTTCTACGCTTTCACATTTGAGTTCCTTCAGAATTCTTGGATGAATACCATCTGGTTCTGGTGACTTATTATTGCTTAATTTATCAATTTGTTCCAAAGCCTCCTCTAATGACACCTCAATCTGGGACAGTTCCTCAGATATGTCACCTAAAAAGAATGGCTCAGGTGTGGGAATCTCCCTCACATCCTCTGCACTGAAGACAGATGCAAAGAATTCATTTAGCTTCTCTGCAACAACAGTGTCTTCCTTGAGCTTCCCTTTAGCACCGTAATCATCCAGTGGCCCCACTGATTGTTTGGCAGGCGTCCTGCTTATCATGTACTTTTTTGCTGTTAGCTTTTGTGTCTTTTGCTAGTTGCTCTTCAAATTCTATTTTGGCCTGCTTAATTGTGCTTTTACACTTGACTTGCCAGAGTTTATGCTCCTTTCTATATACCTTAGTATTTGACTTCCAGTTTTTAAAGGATGTCTTTTAGCCTCTAACCACCTCTTTTATTCTGCTGTTTAGCCATGGTGACATTTCTTTATCCTCTTTCTTTTTTGGCATCTTTTCCTCAGCCCTTAGTTTAAAAGCTCCTTTACAACCTTTTTAATTTTACGTGCCAGCAGTCTGGTTCCATTTTGATTTAGATGGAGCCCAGCCCTCCTTTATAGGTTCGTCCTTTCTCAAAAGGTTCCCCAATTCCTAATAAACCTATATCCCTCCTCCCAACACCATTGTCTCAACCATGTATTGAGACCCTGCTGTTCTGCCTGTCTAACTGGCCTGAAGTGGAACTGGAGAATACGACCATGGCGGTCTTGGACTTTAATGTCTTACCTAGCAGCCTAAATTTGCCAGTAGGAATGCTCTCCTACCTTTCCCTATGTCACTAGTACCTACTAGTACCATGATCACTGTCTCCTTCCCAGCACTGCACATACGTCTGTATAGATGTCTCAAGAGGTGTGCATCCTTTGCACTCAGGAGGCAATTCACCATGCAGTTCTCCTGATCATCACAAACCCAGCTATCTTTATTTCTAAGAATTAAATCTCTCATTACTGTTACCTGTCTCTTCCTAATAACTGGGTGCCCCTCCTCTGGAGGGATATCCTCAGTTTGAGAGGATATCAAGACATCATCTTGAATGAGGGGGGTCCCAGCTATGGGATTGTTTCCCTCTGCTCCAGCTAAATGTTCTCCTCAACACCACAGAGGTGGTCAGACTGGTTTGGGACTGCCCTACTGTGTGCCTGAAAGTCTCCTTTGTGTACCTCTCTGTCTCCCTTAGATCATCCAGTTTGGTCACTCTGGTCTCAAGAGCCATACTTGGTCTCTGAAGGCCACGAGTTGTTTGTACTGAATACATACATATGCCACCTGCCCACAAAGCGGTAATCATATATGCTGCATTCAGTGCAATCAGCTGCATTGCCCCCACTTTTCAAAAATTGTAGGGCTGATGTATGTCACACAATGCGAAAGACCAGCATTCACCAGCAGTCTCAGACCTTTCACACTCAGCAAGTTGGGTCCTGAGTGGTGGGTGTTGACAAATGCATAAGCGAAGCAATTCGTAGAGCGGCCCTGAGTGTTGGCTATGGGGGATGCCACTTCTGACCTTCCTAGCCCCAGGATGATAAAAACAATGTTTTCCTCACTTAACTATGTAAATGAACAGATACAAGACCATTAGGTTCCCATCTGGGCTTGCTGTAGAGGGGGCCAGGCACAATAGGAGAATAGCCATATTCAAGTTCTTGAACGTGTAGTGGTCCTGCTACAACACAAAATCTGTCACTGCTTTCCCAGCTAAAGAAAGCTCATGGCAAGAACTAGATCAACAAAGCTGATTTAGATCCTTAGAATCCACAGCCTGTAAATTCCCATTAATACCATCCTGGCAGCTGAAAAGAGGAAAGGAGGAACATATGCATTTCCTTTTATAAGCCATGTGGCCCCAGGTGCTGCTACACCACTTGTCAAAGGAAGCCTGTGTCGGAGAAAAGAATTGAATCTGGATTTCCCAAGGCCCACTGCACAATTCTATCTAGCAGAGTGGGAGCTGTGAGGAGGCTCAGCTGACTTATCCTCACATTAGCACTGGACCCCTACCAAATTGTGCTCTTCATCTGAGTGAAATCAGAGTTGGCCTTGTGATTCAGAATTAATAGGTGGGAATGTGTTTTAGTACAATACATATTCTAGTGGGTAGTTCTGAGTAAAATACAGTTCTATATTACCCTGTCAGAGTTCTTTCATATCTTTTACATTTTTAAAAAAAAAGCATTTTGTTTGACAGATCTGACTTTAAGATTAGTTTTACTGTCTTTGACATTCCAGCCACAAGAGTGTTTGTTCCCATTATGAACTAGGGCTTTGAGGGCACATAACATAGCCAGTTTAATTCACTTTTTGATTAAATTTGGCCTGTTTTGTGTTAATATATGGCTAATATCCTATTGAATAGTTTTGTTTGACTTTTATGAATATAAGAGAGTCACTGACAGCTGAAAAAAGACTTAGGCATAATACAGAACCACACATTTGTATTTAGATTTCTTTGATCATTAGTGATGTAAGGTTGCACTGAATAACATTCCTGGTGTTTTTGATACTCTTTTGCACTCTGCTAGAGAAAAACTGGCAGACTTGTGACGAAGTAAGTTTTACCAGCAATTATTCTTCAAAGTGAACCAATAGCTCTAACTGTGAAATTAATTTTTTTTAAACAGCCAAATTATTTCACCCTGAGGGTATGTCTACATTGCAATTAGTCACCCATGGCTGGCCCGTGCCAACTGACTCAGGCTTGTGGGGCTTGGGCTAAGGGGCTGCTTAATTGCAGTGTGGAAGTTCAGGTTTGGGCTAGAACCAAAGCTCTGGGACCCTCCCCCACTTGTAGAGTCTTTTTATGCACAGAACATCTACGTCACAGATAAACAGCCCTTTAGCCTCACAAGTTTATGCAACAGTTGTCAAGGGGCAGCTATGGGTGTCTAATTGCAGTGTGGACACACCCTAAGTAGCTACTATGCTTTATTCACATGCACTGGCTGCATGTAATGTTTATTCTATATTACAAAGAAAAAGCCAGAACTTAAACTGTGTAATTTTCCATGACACACAGGAATTTTCCTGCAGGCTGTTCCACTCGGAAGCAAGCCAAAAAAAAAAAAAAAAAAAAAAAAAAAGCAGGAGTGAAGCAGTTCAATTCCTTTTCAACCTCAAATGCAAAAGAGGCAACATCCAACAAACCAAATGATTGAGTGCACCCACATGATCTGCAAGGCAAGGGACAGAAAGATCCTGGAACTAAACAGTGTTACATGACCAAGTCCTGCCCCCAAACTTCCAAGAAAAAAATATACCACAGTTCTCTCTAAGTAACCGAAAGAGAAACTGCCCAGCATAGTACTGGGGTCTTCCAGACTCTGTGTTAGCAGGGCCTTGATGACTAGTCATGCAAATATCATTTCCAATACAGTAGCATTATCCTAATTTCCATGTAGGACAAGATATTTTCCTGATCCATGCTCTACAAAGCACAGACTGGATCTACTCTTTAGCCTGGGGATAAACATTAGAACCTCTTTCCCTCTCCACTAGTCTGACCATCACTTGAAAATCATGGCTTTCCTTCCATCCCATATAGGTAGTGAAATAGCTAGAAAGTTCACTCACTCTAAAACCCAATGAACTTTCAAAATGCCCCAGAAACATTAGCTATTCTACTATCAAATTATTGTCAGAACATCACCATTTGGAGGACAGATGCACGGACAGTTTGGTTCTAACCCTTGCTTCCTGCTGCTATCCTGCCTCACACTGCTGGAGAATGGTGCAGCTCCCCTGCAGAAGCCAAGCCCAAGTGGGAATGGCGGATAGGCTCTGGGCTAATTGGCTGGGTGGGACTGGAAAGAGGAGACATGTGGTTGAGGCCGGAGGACACATAGCTGATTGTAGGAGTAGGCCTAAATTCAGCTTGAACCTGGGGCTAGAGGATTGGCCAGGCAGCAGACCCCAGGCACAGCTGGGACAGGATTGTCCCAGCAGAGAAAACCGTGACCGGCATAGCATGGGCGTTTGATGACATAGTAGAGATCTGAATACACAGCTCTGAGCTCACACAGTACCAAGCACTAGGAACCCCCACAAAATACGGGAGGTGCCCTGTTCTTGCCCTGGGCTCTTAATCAGGTTAGATAGTATTATTCTTTATATTTAAGTGTTGGGACTCAATATATTTTGCTCTTACTGGAGGGAAGATATGTGACTTCCCATAGGGACCCTACCCTAGGAAGCATAGCTGGAGTGGGCAGCACGGCAATAGGATGGCCTCAATTATTCCTCTTGATCAGGATCCAGAGTGTGGTGATGGCCAGCTGGCCTTATCCCCCAGGACCATCTCATGAGAGTCCCATGGGAATCAATGCTGTGCCCCTTCTCCTCTGCATCTTATGAGCCCTCATGGAGAAGCCAAGGGCTCCCATACCAAGAACATACCAGCACT
Organism: Eretmochelys imbricata; assembly: GCF_965152235.1. NCBI lineage: Eukaryota > Metazoa > Chordata > Testudines > Cheloniidae > Eretmochelys > Eretmochelys imbricata. The sequence continues at coordinate 114,545,034 of NC_135575.1, read as the reverse complement.
CCTCTCTAAGACCTCCTTTTCACTGGATACCATCGGCACCATAATAAAGATGTCACTATGTCTGCATGTAATTAACACCTTCATAGAGAGTGGCTGGCTCATAATGAAAGAAGAAGAGATTTAAGTGGGAATGGTGGGAAGAGGGGACTTAGAGACCTGACCTCCATCCTTCAAGGCATCTGTCCTCAATTTAAAAGTATTATCAAGTCTCAAGGGTCTATTAATCATCACTAAACTTAGATACCCAGGTAGCAAAAGTGGTGAGAAATGCCTTATTTTACCATCAGCTTGCCTGGATCCTCTTGGGTGAGGATCTGTCCAAAGTAAGCCATGCCTTCATCACCTCCAGACTGGACTGTTCTAATTCATGCCACCTGGGGCTGAAGACTGAGGCAACACAGACACTGATTTGCACAAAATGTAGCAGCTGAACAAACCACAGAACATATTACCAAAACGCACTGCACCTCCTATTGACTATCAGTCCACTTCCAGTTCAGTACAGTTTCCGTGGAGAATCACTGTGAGGTAGGTGCCTTCCAAACATATGAAGACACAGACCCTTCTCTAAAGAACATAATGATCTTTAAAGCCCACAGTGAGTTAGGACCTGGCAGTGGCTTCTTCAGACCTCACCACTCCACCTATGACTCATTCAGACACTTGTGCTCCCCTCAGAGCATGCAGCTGACTGGTATCTAGCATATCAGGGATAAAGCTTTTTTGATCAAGGGCCCTCTCAGAGGAGATCAGACTGAGTGCATATGCAACCATTTTCAGAGCACATTGCAAAACCCACCTGCTTTGTTAAAATTGTGCATTGCCATTTTTGCTACAGCCAAGCCTCCTTAGGAGTGTTTGTAACACACTCCCTTTCTCAATAAATCCCCAACCCTCTGGCCCTTAAACATTATATTACACTATTAACTGTAAATCTTTGGCATGGATAACACAATATCCCATTGACTTCAATAGGACTTTGTGTCCCAAGATTTACATCATAATGTTTCACTAAGATTATAGCGTAACATTATAAGACTAAAAGGTTGAGAGAGTAAAACACAATTCTTTTGTTATGTTTCAGAGTAACAGCCGTGTTAGTCTGTATTCGCAAAAAGAAAAGGAGTACTTGTGGCACCTTAGAGACTAACCAATTTTTAAACAACTTTTGGTACGATGTCCATCTGTTTGCATTTGGAAAGGAAGATGATGTCTGTCTGTATCTGTGCAAGTTTTTTCATGCAGTTGATAGATTTCCACTCCATACGGCTAAATGCAGTGCCTTGGTTAGTCTCTAAGGTGCCACAAGTACTCCTTTTCTTTTTGCGAATTCTTTTGTTATGATTTTGCATAGTAAAACAAAACAAAACAAATCCAGCTGGTCAGTATTTCATTTGACAGGATCTTTTTTAAAAAGTCCACCCCTAAAGGTTAACGGCATAATGACTCCGAAAGAGCAGTTACACTGTAGAGTTGCCACTCTTTAGATGGCATCCAAAAGAACATGAAACAATATCAATTTATGCATTAAAAACACTTTAGAGTATCAAAATACAATGGAAAATAATTTTTGTTGTTTTTAAGCTAAAATAATGGTAAGGGATGGATGCAAACCATCAAGAGCATAGACAAACAGGGGTTAAGAGACAAATGCCATCCTTTGTGCCTGGAAATCACAGAGGTCCCAGTATAGTGACAGAAAAAAACATGTGTTAAGTGAGGAATGGGATCAGACCCCCCTGAACTCTGGTCAATTTACTCTCACCCTCATAACCTTTAAAAAATGCTTGTATGTTAAACTAAGGATTTTTGAAGAAGGGATCTGGTAGGTGACAGAAAAACAGACTCAATGGCAACTGAGAGGTAATGTGAACACTGGACACTGTCAAAACAAAACAAGCTAACTCTCGTCCACTGTTATGTCAGATGCCACTTTTAAAAAAATAACATGTTTAAAAGCAATTAAGCAATTTTATAGTAGTCTGGGATTTTGTGCAGCAGGAGAGAGACTCCAGGCTTGCCTCATCTCCTAGAAGCATCCCATATTCTTAGATGTGACGTTGCCATGGCAACCACAACTTGGTGACCTCGTTATTTCAACCTAATCCTGCTTTGAAATTATAGTTGCTCCACCCTTTTGCCTGGCTAGCCTGATAACATAATCATTGTAAATGAGGATGGAAAAACACAGCAGGACACCATTCCCCCAGTGACATGGGACAAGTTTCACCTTATCAGGAAAATATACCAACAATTAAACTGCATAAATCTAAAAGCCCTGGAAGTGGATTTTTTTTTTAAGTTTGCTATTCTGCTTTACAAAAATCCAATAGCTGTGTCAGTGTAGGGATTGGGTTTTGAGGGAGGGGGTGAAATGGGGCTTGTTTCTGGGAAGATTTTTATTTAATTTTCGTTTTTAATAGTATTGCCAGGAAATGAAACCAAGCTAAAGGGTAGTGTCCTTAATTATGCATTTGTTTTGACTAACAGCTGGAGAAAGATTTAGGCTATACCAAGAAGTCAGGATAGAACTTGTTTAGCAAATCAGATTGGGGTTTCTTGGTTTATGCTTGCCCTGCTTTATTTAACCTGGTTAAAGCAGTAGGCATTACAATACCCCTACTGTAGCCACTGTGAAAATACTGCCTATATTTATTTACGTGCTACATGAATATCGCTGTAATTTTCCTCTTATTAAACATACACATAACACTACTACTGCTCTCATGGATTTAAGGGGAACATTTTCTTGGCTCCTCTGGGAGATAACTCATAGCAGTCCATGTGTTTACTGCCATGTTACCCAGTTACAGGTGGAGACTGTAATTTGCACATTGTAATTGTGACTCTACTTACAGAGAGTTGCCCCTGCATCCCAAGAAGTTCAGTCTCACACCTAACCTGCTGGGTGGCCCAACTCCCTGCATATCTCCTTTTTTGAATATTTGCATGCTCTAGCACTCTAGGACACATCTTATACTAGAGAGTGCAAGATCGCCTGAGACTTCATGGGAGGTGGGGACGGAGGGGAGGGTCCTTGGTGCTTGCTAGAAGTTGGGGTGGGAGTTTCATAAAAAATGCTGGCAGATAGAGGCACCAACTTTCAAATGCATAGGTGGGGGTGCTTGACCACTGCTCTGCCCCAAACCACGCCCCCACTCCACCCCTTCCCCCAAGCCCCACCTCTGCCCTGCCTCTTCCCATCCCTATCCTGCCCCACCTCTTCCAGCCCTGTTCCACACCCTGCCCTGAGCATACCCCACCCTTGCTCCTATCCCCCTCCCCCCCCAGCGCCTCTTGCACACCACAGAACAGCTGATTGCAGCAGGTGGGAGTCACTGGGGGGAGGGGGAGGAGCTGATCGGGAGGACTGCTGCTGGGTGCTCAGCACCCACCATTTTTTCCCGATGGGTGCTCCAGCCCCGGAGCACCCACGGAGCCTGCACTTATGCTGGCAGATACTAGGGCAATACTGGATCCTTGAAGGGAGCTCAAGGAGAGTTCACGGGCCATTTCCAGCAGTTGACAAGAACGTCTGAGGTTCTTGTCAACTGCTGGAAATGGCCCACCTTGATTATCACTACGAAAGGTTTCCCTTCACCCCGCTCTCCTGCTGGTAATAGCTCACCTTACTTGATCGCTCTCCTTACAGTGTGTATGGTAACACCCATTGTTTCATGTTCTCTGTGTATATAGATCTCCCCACTGTATTTTCCACTGAATGCATCCGATGAAGTGAGCTGTAGCTCACGAAAACTTATGCTCAAATAAATTTGTTAGTCTCTAAGGTGCCACAAATCCTCCTTTTCTTTTTTTAAGAGTGACTCTAGATATTTCACAATTTAAAAGCTTAGACTGCCATCTTCCATGTTCAGCTGAAAAATGTTTTCAGGGCATGATGAGAAATCCCCAGGATGGTAAGATAACAAGGATCTATCTGTTGGAATCTGTCATGTTTTCTTAGTGTCTATCCAAGAAGCAATGCATCTGGGAAATGTTTTATAGAAATGGCCTGAAAATGAGCCAGCACTGCCCAATCCTGGGATATGTGATGAAGTATTGGGGCAAAGAAAGTGTCTCTATAGTATAGTTTCAGATGCATTTATGATTCTAAATAAATGTTTCTTTGTTGGTAGATGACAGTTATTTTCATGGACAGAAATAGAAAAGAAGGTGACCTGCAGTGGATTGAAGGTACACTGGGATAGGCAACATATACAGAGTTTCAGGTGAGAAGGGACTTCCAGTCATCTAGTCTGACCTCCTGCATATCACAGTCTACTAACACCTCCTAGCATCCACACACTAAACCCAACGACATGACTCCTCCCTGTGGGCCTGCAATATCCTGCAGAACCAAAGATCCACTTAAAAACTTGCCATTCCCAGTTAGAGAAAGTGAAACCAGGACCATCTCATATGGTCCCCCTGAACTGTGATCAGCACAGGAGGTCCTGGGGCACACAAATGTTTGGGTTTTGTTGCAAGAAAATGAGGGTTCACAAAACACTCAGCTGACCCTTCCCTCAAAGCAGGGATTACTTACCCCCTTTCGAAGTGCATTTTGCTGTCAATTCAACTATTAGAAGAAACATTATGAACATAATCACTAGTCCTTTACATTCCCAAGGTGTATGGCCAATGTTAGAAAGCAGTCTCCATTAAGATATTTTTCGTAGGCTTTGTCTACACTGGACTTTCATTGGTAAAACTTTTGTCATTCAGGGGTGTGAAAAACACAAACACCCACCCCTCCCCCCCGAATGACAAAAGTTTTACCAATTAAAAGCACCGGTGAGACCTCTCCTGACAAAACTATCGCCTCTCATTGGGGTGGAATTTTTTGTCGATGGGAGAACTCTCTTTTAGCGGCACAGCTGTGTCACTAAAAGATGCGTAATGTAAACATAGCCTTAAACTCTGCTGAATGCCAAAAGCAAAGGAATAGATGTAAGAAGATGTTTATCTAGGACTGCAGCAAAGGAAGCAGGTTTTCCTCTCACAAGAAGAGCAAATTTCATCTTAGAATAGCAGCATACATTCCTAAATGGCATCTTGCATTTACCATGCATTGTACGTGAACAAGAGACTCAGGGTTTGAGCTCTTGGTCCAGACAGCCATGGAGTTTGAAGGGATTCAGCTCTAATTCTCTACATGCATCAGCATTCACGTTGCACTCCCCTTCCGTACTCGGCCCGGGCTGGGGAAGCTAATGATCCAACCAGCGGACCACATTCGGTGATGAATCTTGGTCACGTTCCACCTGAGGCATGTTCCGTGTACACTAAGAAGACTAGGGACAATTGTAAAATACAAGTATATTCTGTACTAGATTATGGTTTATTTTTAAAAATAAAACATCTTGTAGACTACTGATTTTTCTGCCCTCATTGGTCAGTGTGGGTGTATATATATATATGATTAGTACTTCTAATTACAGGTTCTTAAAAACAGAGTGGGAACAAAGTGAAATTTCAGTTAGGGAGCCTTACTTTGACTGTACACTTCTGCATTAAAAGCCAGACTTCTTATTTATACACTACCCTTTGTTGTACCCTGCAAAAAGGAAGATATTTTCCCTTTTACACTTTTGGTCCTTGATTCAAATAATAGCTAATATAGATTTTATGTTAAGAAGAGTTAAGTTGTACAAAAACCCTTAAATCCCTTGTTACTTTCTGTAATTAATGACACTTTCAGTACCAAAACTTTCACTGAAGCTGGGGAAAAGGGCACCTCTTTGTGAATTTTACAATAAAATTTTCAGATAAAGATTTATAGCAAAATATGAAAAAAAAAAGTTTTTATGAACATGATTCTGTTTTTGGTACAGTTTTATAATGAAGGTGGGAACAAAGCTTTGCTTTTCTTCTAGATCATTAATGACCCCTAGTGGCCAAATAAATAATGAAACAAGTTTTTGAAGAGGAATATTTTTGCAGAACACTACGGGATTATGTTACAGATAGAGCTGGACAAAACCAGCAACTACCAAACCTCTAGGTCTGACAGAAAAAGAATAAAAATAAATCAAGCAATAAATATTGAAATTATCTGTAGGGAATCACTTAATCTGAAACTGAAATGCAACAACTGTTTTAACAGCATCCTTGCAACAATTCTAGGTGAGGAATATTTTTTTTATTTGAAAGGGAGGAAACAATTTAAACAGGCAGGATGTAATTACCCTTACTGGAATTTGACTAGGGCACTGAGTTTAACACCCCTACACTTAAGAAGCGTGGTAGTGGATCTTGAATAGTCCAAAGTCGTCAGGATCTCAATTTTCCATTTGATGCAGGGAGGACTCCTACAGGAACAGAGCACAGTGGCCCCACTACTATGCTGGAGCATTTATTCAGGACAAAGGCTTTGTCTACAAGGGGAAATTGACCAGTATAGCTATAGTGGAATAACCTATTCCACTATAGCTGTTCTGGAATATCTCCTTGTGTGGACATTCCATTCCAGAATAAAAGTGATTTTAATAATTACTTAGCTAAATCACTTTTATTCTGGAATAGAACATTCACAAAAGTAGATGGTCCAGAATAGACATATACCTTATTCCACTACAGCTATGTTGGTCAATTTTCCTGTGTAAACAAACCCTGAATCAAGAGTACCACTTACTGACTGGGCAATGCTCCTGCCCTCCACACTGAGGTGTTGCCTAATGGATTTTTCAGCTTTGTAAAATGCCTTGAGCCTGAGAGATGCACTTGAAATGTAAATAAAGTGATTTCTAGGATAAAAATTAGCAAAGAGATTTCCCAGAGGAAGAAAAGTTTTGAGGAGGAGAAAATCTTAGAGCACTCCACAGTGGAAGAGAAGAAGGAGAAAATGTATATTCTCTACCAGAAACAAAAAAGGAGCAGTTCATATATAGATACACAAATTCTTTACAGCCTTGCACCTTGCATAGTTTTTTACACCCATCTAGTTCAGGTGTAAATAACTATCAAAGTAAGTAAAGGGAGAATTCTGACGCAGTAGTTCTTTACTTCCACTAAAGGACATTCAACACACTTGTCTTCACTATGGGCTAAATCAGCACTGCTGTGATCGATGCAGCGGCGTCGATTTAGCAAGTCTGGTTAAGACATGCTAAGTTGATGGGAGAGCGCTCTCCCCTCGACATCTGTAATCCACTTCAATGAGAGGTGGAAGCTATGTCAACAGGAGAGTGTTTCCTGCCAACATAACGTGATGTAAACATTGCAGTAAGTTGATGTAGGTTATGTCGACTTCAGTTATATAGTTTACATAACAGAAGCAGCGTAACTTACATTCACTTAGTGGTGTAGTGAAGACAAGCCCTGAATCAGTAGACCAGACTGAAGGCAGTAAGGCTATGTCTACACTACCACAGTAAGTCGACCTATGCTAAGCAACTCCAGCTATGTTATTCACATAGCTGGAGTTGACATTCCTTAGATTGAGTTACCGTGGGGTCTATACTGTGAGGGGTCAATGGGAGAAAATCTCCCATCGATTTACCTTACTCTTCTCATTGGGGGTAGAATACAGGGGTCAACTGGAGAGCGATCTGTTGTTAATTTGGCAGGTCTTTACTAGACCCAATAAATCGACCGCCGGTGGATCAATCTCAGAGCGTCAATCCCCGCTGTAGTGTAGACCTGCCCTAAGGAATCAGGTCCATAAAGTCAAAACCAGGAATTATAAAAAAGGCACTGATCACACTGGATCCTTGATCAAAATGCTTAGAGAAAGTAGATGGTGGAATGAGATGAAGAAAAGCTGGAGGATGAAAACTAGAATGAAAGGAGAAAGCGTTCCATGGTTAGCACTGAGTAGATCTGAGCAGCCAGACAAAAAAGCAGGCAATACCCATGACACTTGAAAAACCAGAGTGATAGCAGCTACCAAGAAGGCTGCGTTGGGAGTGGAGTTCAGACAGATGAAAGAGAACCATTTGCTTTTTAAATTCTCTGAGGTAAGGGACACTGGAGACAGATGGCAGTCAGCAGGTGAAAATTTCTTCTTAATAATGGAGGATGATGGCTGCAGTTTTGATAGAGGCAGGGGAAAATACAGCACATTTGAACTAAGGATGACAGCTGTGCTGGAAGCCACACAGAGTGTCGGTGTGGTAGGTCTCAATACACCCAGAACTAGCACCAACTGTGTCCCTTCTGCTTTCTCTTAATAATTCATCTGTGCTGCAGCCACATGGGTCTCGCTGTGCTCCTTGCTCCTGCTTGCACCACAACATCACCAGGATATCCTTTCAGAGAGGGGGCCATAAAGGAAATGACTCTACACCAAAGCGACGAGACTGGGAGGGTTTGTTTTCCTCAACCCTCAAGCACTAGTGCATCCCCCAAAATGGCTGGGTTGCACTGAGAGAGAGAGAAAGAGAGAAGGAGCCGATAGATGTGAGAGGACAGGAAAAGCCCCAGCTCCACAGAGAAGAGAGAAGCAGGTGAGAAAAAACTCAGAGATGAAGGGGTGCTCTTTCCTGCAGCCTGCACCACTATGATGCAGAGTGCAAAGATGGGAAGACACAAGGCAACACCCAAGGAGTGAAAAGACATTGCTGAGGACAACCTCTGGTTCACAAGGGAGATGATCGTGTACTGCACAAGAGAGTATGCTTGAGAGAAGATACAGTTTATGATTTTAAAGGAGCATTTTTAAACTACCTTATAGTGGCTGACAGTCCTCGCTCACAGACAGCCCCCCAACCTGAAGCAAATACTCACCAGCAACTACACAACAAAAACACCAACCCAGGGACCAAACTCTGCTACAAACCCTGGTGCCAACTCTGTCAACATATCTATTTAACGGACATCCTCATAGGACCTAACCACATCAGCCACACCATCAAGGGCTCGTTCACCTGCACATCTACCAATGTGATATATGCCATCATGTGCCAGCAATGCCCCTCTGCCATGTACATTGGCCAAACTGGACAGTCTCTACGCAAAAGAATAAATGGACACAAATCTGACATCAGGAATCATAACATTAAAAAACCAGTAGGAGAACACTTCAATCTCTCTGGTCACTCAATAACAGAGCTAAAAGTGGCAATTCTTCAATAGAAAAACTTCAAAACAGACTCCAACCTGAAGAACTGGAATTAATTTGCAAACTGGATAGCATCCGATTAGGCCTGAATAGAGACTGGAAGTGGCTGGGTCATTACAAAACCTGAACTTAATTTCCCCAATACTAATTTCTCCCTACTGTTACTCACACCTTCTTGTCAACTGTCTGTAATGGGCCACTCTCTTACCACTTCAAAAGTTATTTTTCCTCCCTTGGTATCCTGCTGTTAATTGATTTATCTTGTTAGTCTGACCTCACACTTGGTAAAGCAACCCCCATCCTTTCATGTATTTATACCTGCTCCTGTATTTTCACTCCATGCATCTGATGAAGTGGGTTCTAACCCACGAAAGCTTATGTCCAAATAAATTTGTTAGTCTCTAAGGTGCCCCAAGGACTCGTTATTTTTGCTGATACAGACTAACACCCTACCACTCTGAAAATTATAACCCCTGATACTTTTTACAGCTAAAGGGAATTCTCCTGAAATGGTAGACGTATGATTTTTGGAGCCAGAAGGTCCCGGGTTCTATCCCTGTGCTTTCCATGTATAGTTAACTACTTAAAGTAGCTAGTTATCCTGGTGTGTTTTACACATCACACAGATTTGATACCAGGTCAACAAATTCTACAAGGCAGCCAGAAGAAAGGGAAGTGTGTGGCTGGTTGTAAATAGACAAAGCAGAATAAGATGCCTGAACTCAAGAAATTTAATTCTATCTGTGACTAATGGTTAGAGCATGATTTTGGGAGTCATATCCTGGGTTCTGTTCCCAGATCTACCACTGATTTGCTGTACCCTTGGACAAGTTCAGAAGCACATGTTCTACCTAGCAATAATCAGTTGCTCATGGGGATTTCCTTTATTTGTTTCTTAAATTGAAACAGAGTTTTCTGAACCTGAATAAAGATTGCAGGCTTCTGTGGTATCTTTCTTGATAATTAATGAAACAGGTCAATATCTACTCTCAGCATAATTTATGTATTTGCTAATTACTATAGATTACATCTGAAGTGAGGTGATCACATACTTGTTAGCTCTAATTGTAACAGGAATAAAACATTAATCATGGCTGAAAAAAATACTGCAAAAGTAGGATAGGCATAAAATAGTTATTTAACTTACGCTAAGAAAGCAACTCTTATGACACAGGTGCCAGTAATCTAGTTCCTTAATGAGTATCAAACCCCGGGAATATTTCCCTTCTACACTACAGTGTTGTTATGATCTGGAGCGTTTAAAGTGGCAGAAATCCCTGGGTGAGGTGGAGGCAGGGCTGGATTTCCAATTAGCCACAGACGTTACGTGCCTAGGGGTGCCGGCATTCTAGGGGTGCCTAAAAGTGAAAAGTGGGTTAAAAGTTTCATTTTTTACAGAAAACATGAAGATCAGCTGAAGGTGGGGATGTGGGGGAGGTGCTGAAGATGCTGTACCTAGGAACGCGTAAGGTGTAAATCCAGCCCCGGGTGGAGGGGGAAACAATGAAACTTTTAACAAATGAAACATATTATAATTTTGTTAGAATTCCTCCAGAAATGCACATATTTTCCAATATGAAATACTTGCAACCCTGAGATTCAGGAACACAATAATCAAGCCCTCAGTCTACTAATTAGGTCTACCAGTCATTTACGTCTCCCCTCAGATACGAATAAATTTCACCAGGTTATTTGGTTTTCTGGCATGCTTATTGCTACTTTTCAACCCCCCAAAAAATCAGAATGTGGTGGAAACATGTTGCCATGATGCTGGCTGAACAGGAGTGAAGGTCTTTTAAAAACTGACAAAACACTGACAACTGTTCTATTTTCCATGATTTTTCCACCACAATTTTCCAACATTTTGGTGCAACACACTGCTTTTCAACTATAGATCTTTGATTTTAAGTGCTAGAAGAAAAGGAGAAAACTCAGAATTACATTCCATCAGCCATGTTTCAGCCTCTTTTCTTCTTCTGGGCTCAAAGTACAATCTTTGATTTGGGGTTGGTCAGAGTGGCTAAATTATTGAAAGGTTTCAGAGTAACAGCCGTGTTAGTCTGTATTCGCAAAAAGAAAAGGAGTACTTGTGGCACCTTAGAGACTAACCAATTTATTTGAGCATGAGCTTTCGTGAGCTACAGCTCACTTCATCGGATGCATACCGTGGAAACTGCAGCAGACTTTATATATACACAGAGAATATGAAACAATACCTCCTCCCACCCCACTGTCCTGCTGGTAATAGCTTATCTAAATTATTGAAGCGGTCCATAGCATCCCTTAATAGTTTTTCGATTTTGTCCTCGTGTGGTTTCCAGTTCTTTGTAATTTAGATCAAGCCAGATTTCCACTTAGACTGTAACAGTAATATGAATTTATAAACTGTCAAGTCCCTCCAAAACTTATTTAGTGTCTTTCTGCAGAGTCTCCCGGTTAGTAAAAGGCTTTCCATGTTTTTAACAAAGTTCTCCTCTGGCTTGGTGCATATTCTAATCGGTTTATGGCAAACTGGATGCAAATGTAAAGACACAATCTTCCTGAGATGTCCAGGGAATATCGCTGGAAAGTTGAGGCAGCGGTCCTCCTTTTTCAATCAATCATGAGGCTGAAGGTGGTCATGGAAGACTATCCAGGGTGAAGGACTGCAATTATTTCTTTAAAATAGTTCATTTTGTGTGGCATCAAAGACAGGTTGGTGGCATAAAAGAAATTCAAGTCTTTGCCTTTTAGTTGTTTTTAGTGGTCTATGCACTGATTAATCTTCACCATTTTGGGGTGTGTCAAAGGCAAGCAGACTGCTTCCTAGGATGAATGAAATTGATGTTGAACAGCTATTAGACGGCCTGGAAGAGAGACAAATCATCACTGTGGCTACATTTCAGTTACAACGCTGGTATCTAAAGTGTCACTTGTAGCATCCTCAAAGTCACCAATATTCTCCTCTTCACAAAGTTTCATTCAGTGAGGCATTCGTTCTTGGACAATATCATCCCCCATCCTGCTTTCTATTTTGCTGCTGAACTTCTGCTTCCATTTTACTTTAGAAGAATCATCGGTTTATGTCCATCCAGCCAATTATTTCTTTTGATTCACTTCCTTCAAGTTTAGGCGTGCTGAGTCAGAAAAAGTCACACACTAATGTCTGGTGATCACTGAACACTGACCACTCATTTTCAGCTTTCACATATGCCACACTCAGAATGAGAAACAGCCACTTAGGGTATGTCTTCATTGCAGAACGAATTTGAATGACTGGCACCCAGATCTCAGCACCCAGGTTAGTCTAGCCTGGGTGTGAACAGCCACACCGCAAAGCCTTACCCAAGGTACTGAGCCTTCAGTGGTGCTGCACTCACCTGCGTGTGCCTCCAGGACTTCTTGGGGCATAGCCAATAGTTCTTTGGGCTACACTAATCTGAGCTGCTCTCTGCCTCTTTCCCAGTGAACTGTAGAACTTGTTGTCCATCCTCCTAGGTACATGGGAGTGATTATGGGAAGGCATTGGAGACCTATCACCAATGGTGTGGTTCAGCCTGTGCCCTCACTGCAAAGTGGGTGGGTTACCAGCCCAAGGGAAAACCTCACTCAGGCTTTAGCTTACAGCCCAAATGAGAGATGATTTGCTTCATAGAAAGGAGGGTGGCTAGCGGCAACCCCCAAGTAACAGCCCAGGTTAACACTGCAATGAAGACATACCATTAGTGAATTCAACCCTGTCAATACTCAGCTTTATATATAACCATGTTATCAGATGCCCATCCCTCTTTCTAAACATTTCTAGATTATGGCAACCCAATACTTCTCTTTCTTTTAAATGTAATGTGTATATCCAAAATTACAGTTAGATATATCACGCACACACACAAACCTACGTTAAAAGAACATTAAGATTGCAAAGTAAAGTACTCAAAAGCTAGGAAATACCAGAATAAAGATTGCCTTTGCAACCTGAATTCAACACTTCTGTGTATACGAACTATGACAGTCTCTAATTACTTGTTTTTCCACAGGACCCCTCCTGCATTCAGTGCACAGCATGGACAGCGCTCAGTTAATGAGCAGCTGTTCAATATTTTGTTTTTCCTCATTTTTCAATATGTGGCCCCATTCCTGCCTTACTATGCTATTCAAACCCTGATCTGAAGACAGAATTACTAATTTCCTCCTGGACTTTTCTATGCCGCTCACCACTGTCGTAACTGAGGGCTTCACAAACATTATTTTATCTTCATAAAGCCCCTGTAAGTTGGGATGGGGGGATAACTATCCCATTTTACAGGTACAGAACTGAGGCACAGATGGATGAAGGTCAAGAGTAGACACTAATTTTGGGTGCCCAATTTGAGACGCCCGGGACTTGACTTTTCAGAGTACTTAGTATCACAGAGCACTTTATATTCAGGGAACAGCTCTCCTTGACTTCAGCTGTGAGTGCTCAGCACTTCTGCAAACCAGGCCCCAGGGCCTCAAGTCAAGCACCCAGAAAATGAAGGACACACAATTAGTGGCCACCTGTGAAAAGTCTGGTTTAAATGATTTGCCCAGCATCACACAGGAACTCTGTGGCAGAAGCCAGGATAGAATCCAGTTCTATCTATCCCAGAAAATGAAGGACACACAATTAGTGGCCACCTGTGAAAAGTCTGGTTTAAATGAAGGACACACAATGAAGGACAAAGGCCGCTCACCACTGTCGTAACTGAGGGCTTCACAAACATTATTTTATCTTCATAAAGCCCCTGTAAGTTGGGATGGGGGGATAACTATCCCATTTTACAGGTACAGAACTGAGGCACAGATGGATGAAGGTCAAGAGTAGACACTAATTTTGGGTGCCCAATTTGAGACGCCCGGGACTTGACTTTTCAGAGTACTTAGTATCACAGAGCACTTTATATTCAGGGAACAGCTCTCCTTGACTTCAGCTGTGAGTGCTCAGCACTTCTGCAAACCAGGCCCCAGGGCCTCAAGTCAAGCACCCAGAAAATGAAGGACACACAATTAGTGGCCACCTGTGAAAAGTTTGGTTTAAATGATTTGCCCAGCATCACACAGGAACTCTGTGGCAGAAGCCAGGATAGAATCCAGTTCTCCAGGGCCATCTTGCACCAGCAATGTGAATTCTGGCATTTCCTAACATTTGAGTGCTTGACTTTGACTCCTTCATGATGTTCTTTTAATGTAGCTTATACATGTTTGTATGATTTCCTAGGTTTTAAAAAAGCAAACTGAAAATGTAGACATTCCATTGTGTGGCTGTCATAGTTTCAGGGTAACTGCACCTGTACCCCCCTCCATGGTCCCTGGGAGCATCCAGGTAAAGATTTCTGACTCCCAGCCAGCACCTATTTTGGACAGAGATCTGAATCTCACTCCCTTCTCACCAGGGGTTTTAAGGCTGCACAGCTCCCTGGATCACATTATGATATCCCCAGCAAACCAGACTACCTAAACAGTCCTGTGCTTGCACTGTGCTTTCTGTTCTTCAAAACACACAGCTGGGTTTTCCCCTGGGTTACAAGTTTATCTGTCTTGGATCCCGAACCAGAACCATGGCTGGGCAGATCAACCTTTTGATCTTGGGCCTGTGGACCAGGTAATCAGCAGACAAAGACCCTCTCCTCAAGGCATAGCTTCAAAAGGCTGGGTTTTTGCATAACCAGAGATGTGTAACTTGCACTAAGCTCTCCCTAGGGTATTCCCCAGGAAATCCACTTAACACTTCTTGTCCCAAAAGTCCATACTTGTATGGCATATTTTCAGTATAGTTTTTTGAACTCCCATTACAGTGACATCCACATGGTCACCAGCAGGATTGGCACCTTTAGATCCATCACACAGGCCTGTGCCATTTGAACTAAAGGAGTCACTGATAGCAGTAGTAAGTTGTCCTCCTCAATGTGGAACACCACAAGAGGGGCATAGGACACTGCTAGGAGATTTGACAGATATTTGCTGACAGCAGAGGAATGGTGAGACTTGAGGCTCTGGAGGAGTATGTCACTAGTGGGTACAGACTCATAAGAACATAAGAACGGCCATACTGGGTCAGATCAATGATCCATCTAGCCCAGTAGCCTGTCTTCCAATAGTGACCAATGACAGGTGCTTCAGAGAGAATGAATAGAACAGTAATCATCAAGTGATCCATCACCAGTCGCCCATTCCCAGCTTCTGGAAAACAGAGGCTAAGGACACTTCAGAGCATAGTTTTGCATTCCTGCCCATCCTGGCTAATAGCCATTGATGGATATCCTCCATGAACTTATCTAGTTCTTTTTTTGAACGCTGTTATAGTCTTGGCCTTCACAACATCCTCTGGCAAAGAGTTTCACAGGTTGACTATGCGTTGGGTGAAGAAATACTTCCTTTTGTTTGTTTGTTTATTTAAAATAATTAATTTCATTTGGTGACCTCTAGTTCTTGTGTTACAAGAAGGAATAAATAACACTTCCTTATTTGCTTTCTCCACACCAGTCATGATTTTATAGAACTCTATCATATTCCCCCTTAGCTGTCTCTTTTCCAAGCTGAAAAATCCCAGTCTTATTAATCTCTCCTCATATGGCAGACACTCCATACCCCTAATCATTTATGTTGCCCTTTTCTGTACCTTTTCCAATTCCAATATATCTTTTTTTCAGATGTGGGCAAGCAGATCAGCACGCAGTATTCAAGATGTGGGTGTACCAGGGATTTATATAGAGGCAATATGATATTTTCTGTCTTATTATCTAGCCCTTCCCTAATGATTCCAACATTCTATTATCTTTTTTGACTGCTGCTGCACATTGAGTAGATGTTTTCAGAGAACAATCCACAATGACTCCAAGATCTCTTTCTTGAGTGATAACAGCTAATTTAGACCCCATCATTTTATATGTATAATTTGGATTATGTTGTCTAATGTGCATTACATTTATCAACACTGAATTTCATCTGCCATTTTATTGCCATTCACCTAGTTTTGTGAGAGCCCTTTGTAATTCTTTGCAGTCTGCTTGGGACTTAACTATCTTGAGTAGTTTAGTAATATCTCCAAATTTTGCCACCTCACTGTTTACCCCTTGTTCCAGATCATTTATGAATACATTGAATAGGGCTGCTCCCATTACAGACCCGTGGGGGATACCACTATTTACCTCTCTCCATTCTGAAAACTGACCATTTATTCCTATCCTTTGTTTCCTATCTTTTAACTAGTTATTGATCCATGTGAGGACCTTGCCTCTTATCTCATGACAGCTTACTTCGCTTAAGAGCCTTTGGTGAGGGACCTTGTCGAAGGCTTTCTGAAAATCTAAGTACACTATATCCACTGGGCCATCCTGGTCCACATGCTTGTTGACCCGCCTCAAGGAATTCTAGTATTCTAGAGCTCTTGGCCAGGTATGATTTCTCTTTACAAAAACTATGTTCACTCTTCCCCAACAAATTGTGTTCATCTATATGGCTGATAATTCTGTTCTTTACTATAGTTTCAACCAATTTGCCTTATACTGAAGTTAGGCTTACTGGCCTGTAAATGCCAGGATCACCTCTGGAGACTTTTTAAAAAATGGCATTACATTAGCTATCCTCCAGTCATCTGGTACAGAAGCTGATTTAAATGATACGTTACATATCACAGTTAGTAGTTCTGCAATTCCACATGAGTTTCCTTGAGAACTATTGGGTGAATACTGTCTGGTCCTGGTGACTTAGTATTGTTTAATTTATCAATTTGTTCCAAAACCTCCTCTACTGACATCTCAGTCTGGGACAGTTCCTCAGATTTGTCACCTAAAAAGAGAGGTTCAGGTGTGGGAATCTCCCTCACATCCTCTGCACTGAAGACAGATGCAAAGAATTTATTTAGTTTCTCCACAATGGCCTTATCTTCCTTGGGTGCACCTTTATCATCTCTCTTGTCCAGTGGCCCTAACGGTTGTTTAGCAGGCTTCCTTCTTCTGATGTACTTAAAAAAATTTTGCTGTTACTTTTTGAGTTATTGGCTAGCTGTTGTTCAAATTCTTATTTGGCCTTCCTATTTCTGTTTTTTACATTTCACTTGCCAGAGTTTATGTTCCTTTCTATTTTCCTCAGTAGGATTTAACTTCCACTTTTTAAAGGATGCCTTTTTGCTTCTAACCACTTCTTTTACTTTGTTGTTTAATCCCGGTGACACATTTTTGGTCCTTCTATTATGTTTTTTAATTTGGTGTATATATTTAAATTCAGCCTCTATGATGGTGTCTTTAAAAAGTTTCCATGCATCTTGCAGTGATTTCACTTTTGGCACTGTATCTTTTAATTTCTGTTTAACTAACTTCCTCATTTTTGTGTAGTTCCCCTTTCTGAAATTAAATGTTACTGCGGTGGGCTGCTTTGGTGTTTTTCCCCCCACAGGGATAGTAAATTTTATTATGTTATGGTCACTATTTCCAAGTAGTTCAGCTATATTCACCTCTTGGACCAGATCCTGTGCTCCATTTAGGACTAAAGCAAGAATTGCCTCTCCTGTTGTGGGTTCCAGGACTAGCTTCTCCAAGAAGCAGTCATTTAAGGTATCAAGAAACTTTATCTCTGCATCCCGTCCTGAGGTGACATGTACCCCATCAATATGAGGGTACAAAATATATCAGAAGGACAGAACAGGTCTTACTGGTGGGGGAGTGGCTCTATATGTGAAAGAAAGCGCAGAGGCAAATGAAGTAAAAAGCTTAAATGAACCAAACTGTACCATAGAATCTCTATGGATAGTAATTCCATGCTTGAATAATAAGAAATATAGCAGTAGGGATGTACTACCAGCCACCTGACCAGGATGGTGATAGTGACTGTGAAATGCTCAGCGAGATTAGAGAGGCTATAAAAATAAAAAACTCAATAATAATGGGGGATTTCAATTATCCTCATATTGATGGGTTCCATTCTCTTTACCTAGTCTCAATTCTTCAGGCTTCTCATCCTTGTCCCAGTCTCCTTGCCCAGCAAGACCCAGTTTCACCCTCCAAATTCCTTATTCCATTCCCAGTTCCCCTCACCCATCCCACCTTCTTCCCCCATCTCCTTGACCTACCAGTCCCCATTGTCCCTCCACTCTCAAGCTACTCAATCAGCTCTGTTCCTCTCCCCCTCAGCATATTCCTCCCCATGCCAACTCACTGGCTCTCAATCCCAGTCTCCTTGCCTAGTCAGTCCCAAGCACTACCCCCAGATTTCTCATCCAATTTCTGTCTCCTAGTCCCCAAACCCATCCCCAACTATTCCTTCCCAGCTCCCAGTCTCCTAACACAGCCATTCACAGTCCCCTTCCGGTGGATCCCAGTCTCCTTGTCCAGCCAGTCCCAGTGTCCCCAACCCCAACTCCCAGTCCCAGTTTTCCTTCCCCCACCAGTCTCCAGCCTTAGTTTCCACCCCCATCTCTCCTAATTCCTTGTCCCAATCTATTCCCTCCAACCCTCCCTCACCCCTCAAGTCCAGCTCTTGTCCCTTTTGCATTGGAATCAGGAAACTTCCTCTTCCATTCTGCCAGGGCCCAGAGGGTGGGGACGAGGGTGTCAGTGCGAACACAGGGAGACAGGCTCCCTGCTTTCAGTTCAGGTGCCTGGACTCAGTCCTAGCACACACTGTAGCTGCCCACAGCTACAATTGCAGGGATAGTCCTGATCAGCCCCGAGCAGGCAGCTATCCATTGCCGACAGCATCTTCAGGGAATTTGACTGCTAAATACTAAGAATTCTGTACTCAGCATCTGTTAACTGTGTTTTTTCAAAGGCTGATAATTTGGCCAAATTTGACAGATTTCCATGGGTATAATAAAAGGCACATCCCTAACACAAAAGCCATCTGCCAGCCAAACTTTAAGTCCCTGCTTCAAAGCATGGGGGCTGTAGAGCTTTTCAAAGAAACGGTCACCAGAATTTCACATTGACATTATTCACATTATTTTCCCTAGTCTTATTTTTGGAAATATCTAAACCATTCTGGCTGATTTTTTTCCCCAGAAAGTTCAGCCTGGGGCAGACACCCAGTAGAGAAAATTTCAACCCAAATGGTTTAAATTTAGCAAAGTTTTAAGCAACTAGAAACAGGATCTTAAGTGTTGGGTACCCTTAATAGTAGGCAAGGCTACAGAGCTGGCAAAATCAAAATTGTCAACAATTTCCTACAGGAGGGCCTAGTATCAGGATCTCTCAGATGAGTGATTGTTAGGCCCTTGCTCAAGAAACCATCTCTTTGCACTGACAATCTCAGTCCCTCACAATCTCTAACCTTTCTTGGGGAAAGATTATGACAAAGGGACTTTTGTGGCGTTATCTAGTCTTGAACCTTTGATTGGTTTTGAAGGCAAGTTGATCATCTGACCCAAGGACTACCTGGGGTCCATTAGGTTCTATAACTTCACCTCTTTTCTCACGGTATGTATGCAAAGCCACTAGGAGAGAGAGTAAAGTTTTGGGATGCTGTGACGGCAATATATCAATGTTTGTCCTTTTCATCAGATCCAAATGATAGTCCCTGTTCTTCCCTTTTTTCAATTGTCTAGCCATAATTACAGCTTGGATGAGAACTAACTGTCTGATGCTCAATCTACATAAATCATAAGTGGTGTACTGGACTGGGGAAAACATTGAGAGGAGATAATAGAGCTGATGTCTGCGCCTTTTGCAAGGAGGTTGTGACCTTTCCTTTCAAACCTGGGTCTCACTGCAGCAATCCATGCCTTTGTCACTTCTGGAATGGCTTATCACTATGAGCTACTCTTGAAGTTCACTAGTAACTTCTGCTAGTGCAGCTGTCCTGCTTAGTATAACTTCTCACATAGGTCATAGGGCATTTGTACTTCACAAGACTGTAGCGGCTTTGAATTTGTGGGTATAAGTTGCTGGCTTTGATCCATAAAGCCCATATGGTATGGATCCTGGCCATTTTAGAGACAGACAGATACTTTATGATCCATCCACATAGTTGAGATGAAGTGAGATGTTCATGCTTACAGTCCCTAGATTTAAATAACTGGCTTTGACCCTAAAATTTGCTTCACTCATTGGTCTGAGAGGGCTGAAGCTTGTTGTTCTTTAGAATATGGGCTTTTGCCTGAGGGGTTTTGTCCCCCCCAGCCCCCCCTCCCCACCTCCCATGTCCTGGCAAATTTTGAGTTGACCTTGGTTTATTTGACATGGGCTTTAATTCATGTGCTTTTTATCACTTGTGTAAACTCACAGATTGCAACAGGTGCAATTAAAAAAATACAAATACAGAAAAAACACCAACATTTTATTTAAAAAACTTCTTGCTAAAAAGCCAAGGCAGCTGAAACAGTGAAATCTGCCTTGTATGCTTCCAAATAGTGTCCTCATGTGCTTCCCTTTTAAATTATTATTTTGACTCTTCTATTTTTATTTCCATTATAAGCAGTAAGATCATGATAAATCTTTGTCTACTTGTTCGAAATAACTTCCCCTATGAGAACAGTAATCTTCACTTTTAACCTCCTTGCTTTGGAAAACATTCACTTTATGAAAACAGAGAAAATTAACGTTTCCTTGACTTTGTCAGGTGGTGCTTTTCTTAGTTCAAACCTGTGGGAGCGATGTCTCAAACCTGGAAAGAAAGAGGATGGGGCTTTTCCAGATCGATGTAATATTTACACAGTGCAATCACAGATAGTCATTGAACTTAACTGCCTCTTTATCCACTGCATAGTAGCACAGCAGCACTTAGTTCAATACAACGCAGATGCAAACAGCTTGGATGAGGAAAAGTCAAATCTGAATGAGGAGGAGTCCTGAGTGCCCAGATTTACCTAGCACGATTTAAGAAAAGCACATTATGTACCTGAATAATATGCCTGATGTTGCATACTGGCTCCCAAGTCCTAAATGTCATGCCTTTGATTCTTTGTGAAACCAATTTGATTTGTTATGCAACATTCATTTAGAGCCCCCTCTATATTTCTCTTTTCTCCCCCGCTTTTTGTTTTATTTCTTGATTAGAGACAGATGGGGGGAAAAAACATTTTGAAAACAGTTTCTTGCAAGTAAAAGTTGTAACAGATATTTTTGAAACAGCTCTAGTACTGATTATTTTCATCTGCCTACATCATTCAGTGTAGAACCCTTTCTCAAAGACACAGAAACAATAAGCAAAGGAAAATGGTAATAAAAGCCATGACACTGAAGTCACAAAAATCAGCCCATCTAACTTAAGCAGGAAAAAGCTTCCAATGAACTTCATCTTCTGTGGAAAGAGGTTTAGAGAAAATGTAGTAGAAAAATCAGAGATGAGAGTGAAGCCAGCAGGAGTTGAGGGAAGCATTGGAGACTTCACAAACATGGTGTTTGAGTATTCACAATGTGATGGCCATACCTAAGGGTCTTGAAAATTGGCTGGTTAACTATTTAGTTTGTGTAAGAACTAGGCAAGACTGATTTATTACAGTTCAACTGTGTTAGCATCCATTTAGCTCTTGAGTTTATGATAACAAAACCAAGCCATACCAATTGACAGAAAAAATAGAAATCTAAGCACAAAGAAAATCCCTGGAACCCGTATATTTGGGAGTCTCCAGAATCAATATTGAAAGAAAAACTTTCTGCCAGTCTGCCACAGAACTCAGAACTGGAATTCCATGGAACCCATGGGGCATTGCATATGATTTAGATCCAGCTTGCCACAGAGTACACAGAGCATTGGGTAAGGGTCGGTTTCCTGTTAAGGCAACGCAACTACCATCTCTTACCACAGGCAGCTTTGCTGTAACATCATGTGTCAGAGGTAACAGAAGTAAGGGCAACCCATAGCAAATGATGCCTTTTCAATACTGTTTCCTCTGGAAATCACTTACAGATAAGTGACCCAATGCAAGATCCCGAGAGAATTCCAAGCAGCATATGGCTAAATTTTGCATTGTCCCTGGCCAAGCATATTATTGGTGCTCAATAGATAGTCATGTCTGGGGATTTTTTTTAAAGTTTGCTCATAGCAACTATCCCTAAGTATGATTTGAATGTTAACAGGAAGCTTTCCTAATCTCCCCTCCCCCCAAAAATACAGTTTGCAAACTGATATTGATAGCCAGGTTTCACTTTGCATTGATACAGTCTAATGTCTGAATTCTTTATAATCCACATCCAGATGTGTATTGAGCTGAGCCATCTGTTCCATCTGAGGCACAAAAGAGATCACATAAAATGAACTCAAACCCCAACTCTGGTTCTGAATAGGTGGACAAATAATCATGTCTACAATAAAACAGAAGTTATTTTGTACAGTGTATTGGTGTGGATGGCACTTTACAGACAACTGAGAAAACAAGGTCCCTGATCCGAAGAGCTAGCAGCCTAACTGAGAAAGAATCATGATCAAATCATGACAGATGATTGGGGAGGGAGGCTAACAGCAGAAAGCAAGGCAAAAGGCAAAACTGCTCTAGAGAGATTGCTATTTACAAGAGGATGTGCTGTGGGTCTGAGATTTTTCAATCTGACATGTAGATGTTTGTTTGGCCTTTACTTTCCATGTGTAGTCACAGGTGAGAAAGGGATTATTATTATTTGTAAGGCTACATTTTAGTCATGGATATTTTTAGTAAAAGTCATGGACAGGTCACAGTCAATAAACAAAAATTCATGCCCGTGACCTGTCCATGGCTTGTACTACAAATACCTTTGACTAAATCTTGGAGGGGGGGCGCTACTGGGGGGCACCAGGGGAGCTACTGCTGCAGGAGGAGCCGGCAGGCTTCTGCTGCGGGGAGGAGCTGGGGCCAGTGGCCCCAGCTGCCGGGGGCTGCCAAGAGCAGCTGCTCCAGCTACCCCTGGGACCGCTGGTCAGGTGGTCCCTGGGGCCAGCTGCACCAACCGCTGCATGGACGGTCCCCGGGGCCAGCTGCACCAGCTTCTGCTTGGGCACCTTGGGGTCAGCCAGACTGGCCACTGCAGAAGTCCCAGAGGTTGCAGAAAGTCATGGAATCTGCTACTTCTGTGGCCTCTGTGACAGACATGGATCCCCAATTATTTGTATTATCGAAGCACATAGAATTCCCAGTCAAGGACCAGGAGCCCATTGTGCTAGGCATTCTATAGACAGTGCCCAAAAGAGCTATCAGGATTGTACCAGAGCAAAGATTAAGAAGGGGAGGCAAGTTGAAAGAAATGATTTTTTTACTGGCAAATTGCAAGAAATGTCATTGTAGGCAGAAGGGATAGCATGGAAATAGGCATCAAATCATGTGTCAAAGCAGAAGACAAAGGAGGGTGGTCAGGTAAGAGGTATGGGTGGAACATAGAGTATGAAATGGGGAATGAGAGAAGAGATGTGTATGTAAGCCTGGAGCAGAGTTATGCAGAGCATTGAGTGTCGGGATGAGGAGTGAACTTAATGCAAAAAGGGATACGGTGCCAGTGAAGGGTCTTTTGGAGTGGATACTGACCTTGTCAGACAGGCAGGAAAGGAAGAGAATTGTAAGACAGTGATAGCAAAGCCTGTGGTGCAATCTGACAACTGAGCAGTGACTTCAGCTGCTCATCGCTGTTGGAGGAAGAGTGCAGAAGGGTATGACTGCTGGGAGTGCTGTCAGAGAACTTGTCCCTAGTGGTATAGAAGGGTTGTGGCAGATTGGGGTGGTGTCTACTCCACGGACATTTCCTCTGATCATCCACTTGCCTGACAGTTTTCCCCTCTTCCTACCACCCCCTCCCCCAGCTCTCTCTCTGGGGAGATTCAAATTTTGGTCTTGGATGATACAAACTCTAGAATATCTAGAATCTAAAATAAAGGCAGGTGACAAGTAACAATGTATCTAGGATGCTCTGCATCCTAGTACAAATGCAAGTGGATCCCAAGTTCATTCAAGACGGGCAAGAGTCACAGTTGGGCTAGAAGTGATCACTATGTGGTGGCAGGTCAGACATCTCCTAGAACCTATGCAGGCTGGCTCTTGCCCTCCCTTTCTGCTGGCCACCACTGCAATAGACAAATGTCCTCCTCAAACCCTGGGTATGCAGGAAGCACATGCACAGCATAGTACTTCACTCTGTGTTGATAACTTTCCAGTTTTCTCCTCCAACATCAATTCACTGATATCCAGCTCAGTTATAGAGGTTCAAATTACTGAGCCAATTAAACTCAAATTTACACCAGTACAATCCCACCCCCATCAATGGAGTGGTACCAGTGTAGACAAGAGAAGAACTGAAATGATTTTGTCCCTCTGAGCAGTGATCTCTACTACCTATCTGGAATTTCTATTACTATAACCTCCAAAGACTTTCTTTATCTGGAGGTTTTAATAGTGAGGCTCTACTAGAAGTGACTACATGAAAGTAGTTGCACTCTCTTACTCACGGGATCTGGAATTGTATGTATTCAGAACAATATCTGATGAATGAGACTAACATACCTTTTTACTGCTTTGTATTTATTTGTTTTGTTATTAAGCTAAAATGAAAAAGCACCCATTCAATTACCTATAAAAATACACTGATAATCTATTTAAAATACACTAATAAAGACATGTCCATTACCCCAGATCATAATAAATAACCCAGCAACAAAATAAATACAACAAGAATTAGCTGGCTTCCTCATATAGCCCTCAGAATCCTACACCACCGCTACTAAATCTCCATCTCCTCGTGGGCAAGGGGAGAAAAAGTGAGTCTTTTTACTCTTATTAGCCATGTTGCCTCTAAAGTGCCATTGGAGAGGGAGCTGGATTCTATTCTGTTCCTTTGCAAATAAAATATTAACTAAATTTCAATTGTAAGGGCAAATTTTTCTCTCAGTTAAAACTATGCAAACCCGTTGCCTTTGTAAGCAGAGTCAGAATGAGCTCTACCTTGACATCTGGTGGTGAGCTGTGGAAAAGGACTTCAGTGGCTGATCTCGTTTGCCTGGGCACATCCACCCAACCTAGCCTGATGGGACTGCTTGCCAAATGGTTGCTTTGGCTGCTGTGGGATCCCCAGTCTCTTTGTTACTGGGGCAGAAGTAGTAAAGGGTTGTTATCCTGGTTATGGAATCAAGGACAGTAGAACTGTACTTGGCATTTTATGATGGAGGGACTCACCCTCAACTAAGTAGCACTCGCTAGGCAAGGGACATGGGTTCCAGAGCCCAGTGAACTGAGAGAGGCTGGGGATGGATATGTGTACCTGGTAGTGTGGGACCCAAACATCACTTTGACCTCTGCACTGTGTAATAACAGAGCTAATTTTGACTCCATGAGGAGTCTTGTTACATGTTGTAGAGCTGACATTATTGATACCTAGGTCTAAGCATTAGACCAAGAGGCACGGCTAGCAGGGCGGCTGGTGGAGAGGCTCAGCTGGTGGTGAAGACTGCAGCAGAACGCCACGGAGAGGTGTGGCAAGTGGCCTTTGATCTGGGCAGTGGAGCATGTAAGATGACCTCATACCTCCCCCCACTTCCACCCAGGCTGGGAGGTAAACTGCAGATGAAATTCTGAACTCTGGGGCTGCACTGACCAAGGACAGAAACTGTGGGTGAGGCGATTGTTGGGTTGTTGGACTTAAGACCCTGAGGGGAAAAGGACACTGCCAGACTTACTTGGGGGTGGGTCTTTTGCTCATGGTTTATGTTATGAATCCTGTTTGTGGTGTTTCCCCAACATAGTGCTGCATTGTTTCCCTCCTTTATTAAAAGGCTTTTGCTACACTCAGACTCTGTGCTTGCAAGAGGGGAAGTATTGCCCCTCAGAGGCACCCACGGGGGTGGTATGTAATTATCCTAGGTCACTGAATGGGGGCTTGAGCTGGTTTTGCACTGTGTTATTGAAACAGAACCCCTAGATACTGAACCCGGCCCTTGTTGCTGCCAACTCTGATGGGCAGAAGGGTTACACCTTCATGGGGTAGCAATGATGTGACTAAAGGCAAAACTTGGTTTTGCAAAATCTTTTTTACTGTGTTACTGTTACTGTGGTACATGGGAAAAAAACATGTAGCTTGACTGACATAGCCCAGGTTGAATTTGCACAGCTAGGAAAAGCATTTTTACTTGTAAATGGAGCAAGCTGGCTCTGGCAATCCCAGAGGCCCATAAACACCCAACCATGAACACAGAACTCCACAGTATGTTTCATACAGTCACTTTTCAAAGTAGAACCACACTTTACTATTAAAAATCAGGCCTAAAAAGATACCATTTCTGTGTAACTTGACCTCTCATTTTACATATTTAAAAGATATTATCGCTGAAAAAATATGACTTACAAAAGATAAAATGCTCTGTATTAAACTGACAGAGTTCCATAATACACTGTTATACATACATTTTAAAATATTATGCCTATGATGGACATGTTCAAATATTAAAGGGTACATGGATGCAATTCATAACCAAATATTACAAACTGGTGGTTATTTATTACCAAATGTCCTATGATAATCCTCCAGGGACTTACTAGTGGAAATGGTCACACTCAGAGAAATGAAGAATTAATCTTTTATTGGCAAGCAGCTGCTAGACTATTGGTAGGTTCTCATTAGAAAAAGAAAAATAGCCCAGTATTAGTAGGGTAGTTCCAAAAAATATGGAAGTTTATTATGGAAATATTAAGGCATCAAACGTATACCCAGCAAAATAGATAGAGGATAAGTAGACATTTTGCTACTTGGTTATCATTTATTTAATACTCAGACAGAATACACCAAACAAGAATCATATTTGATGAACGTTTTTGAATATTAAGTTTGAGATACATGCCTGCATTAATAAACATGACTAAAGAAATTTCTGATGCTTGGCTAGTGATAATTTGTAAACCTGTTAAAACTTCCTATATAAACAATTAAGACAGTTAATTGATAACTTCTTGTATAAACAGTTAAATTTTAAAAGTTTATACAGCCTGTAGCTGCAAAATCTTACACTCAGATTTCTGTGTAGTTACTTAGAAGGCCCCCAACACTGCAGTATCTGACTGCCTAGGAAGTATTTAAAAATCAACGCTTATAGTGACCATCTCTCCCTCTTTCTTCCTTCCCTTCACGTAGCTTGATTCATGTGTAAGAATTTGTTTATGTTCATGTGTCAATGAGTGGGTGTGCTGTGTGTCTGAGTGTGTGAAGAAACTGGAGGAAAGGCAAGTCAAAGAAGGGAGCTTCTGAACATACTGAGATCAGTGGTCATCTCATTGCTTGTGGGAGCGAGTTTCCTAATCCAGATCCAGCACCTCTGAAAGTTCTGTCTCAGGCACACACAAACCTCCCAGCCCTTCCTTCAGAACTATCATACACCACCCTACTGAACTGAGTTTTGCTGAGAGTGGGTCGGTAGGACCCTCAATCTAGGATAAGTTAGATTCACTGTAGCCTTTATTCAGGGGAAATGGCAACATTTCTCTCTGATGGTCTTTTTATCAGGCCACATTAATAAGAGTTTGAGTATCTAAAGATTGGAACAGTCAACAAGGTTCTTACCCTTGATGCTTTATACATGAAATATCAACAATGCTCCATGAATCCAAAAGGGAAAACACTACCTCCCTTAAACAAAACATTTAAAACACTTCCAGTGTCCCCATATGTCATCATGCCTTGCACTGGTCTTGGTGAAAATACAACAGCACACACTAGCTAATCTACTAGTCTAAAATCATGATCCATGAGGTTCTGTCTCACATGCTTGCTTGTCTGTCTGTCTCTCTCACACACACACACTCTTTATACGCTCTCATGTGTAAAGACTCCCTGGGTAATGTCACAGACACACATCTTTATTTTAGAAACATGAATATATTAAATGCCATTTTGTTTCCAGTTAACCTCATTCAAGATAAAGCCTCTCTCCTCTCTAACTTTGATTGGTTCGCTGTCATATATAACCCATCTCAACTTCATTTCTTTTGCTTTATTTGATGTATTCTATGCCATTCTCTCTTCACCTGTATATAAACACATGTATTAATGCTCATGTTATAGCCACTGCTGTGACTGCATTATTATAACATTATTTTGTTTGCAGTAAACTCCCTGTTGTGTCTCTGGTGTTCTGTGATTAGGACCATTCAGACACACAGTTTGGTTATGGTTCATTTGATCAACTTATAACAGATTATTTTCAATGGCTACATTTTTATTCCATGCTTTTGCCGTTGAATACAAAATGAAGATAATGGAGGAGAAAACATTACTTACCCTGCATCTCGGTCTAACATATCGCCAGGATCATACAGGAGGGCAGCAGAGATATCAGAAAGATGTTGTGGAGAGAGGAACTTGAGAGACTTTATAGGACAATATCCTAGGAAGAAATGACAAGCCAGTACCCACATTTACCGTTTCTAAATCTGAGCATTGATTCTGCTTTCATAAGTGGCTTTCATCAAATGCAAATCACAAGCTTGGCATCTGCTTGAGTAACCAGGCAGCCCTGTCCCCCTTGAAGGGGAACAAAAGCCATCGAATCAAAGGGTTTTAAAAGGACGGCAAACTTATTGTAAGCAAAGGAAGGTTAAAAGTCTGCCAGGCTAAAGTATACCTCTCATAAACCCCAGCGATGAAGCCACACTTATCTTTATAATTCTGTGCAGGAAAAACTTACACACATTTAAAGCATGACAAAAGCACCTAAACAAAAAAAGTGATAGATTCATTTGATTCCTCCTCAGATACCTCCTCCCCAAGTCCCTGCCAAAAGTTCCACTATGCTATTTTACTCAAATAATAAAATCTTAATTCCATATTTCTTTTTTCAATACCCCAAGATTCTGACAACCCAGCTGTGACCCTCTCCACCCCTGCTATCCTGTTAGGACTCACTTTTGTTCTTGCTGCAATCAATGACAATATTTCCCTTTGAGAGGAGGCGTAAAGGCTGCCACTCCTGCCAAACATGGTATTTTTATGATCTGACCGATTTTCTCTAAGGTGTTTTTTAAATATATTAGGAACAAAAAGAATCCTGACAGAAGTATTTGTCCATTACTAGATGGAAATGGTAGAATTATCAATAACAATGCAGAAAAGGCAGAAACGTTCAATAAATGTTTCTGTTCTTATTTGGGGAAAAAACAGATTGTATAGTCTCATCATACTGTGATGATCACATTCTTTCCATTCTACTCCTATCTTTGGAGGGTGTTAAACAGATCTACTAAAGTTAGACATTTTTAAATCTAAAGGTCCAGATAACTTGCATCCGAGAGTTTTAAAAGAGTTGACTGAAGAGCTCTGTTAAAGCTGATTTTCAATAAGTCTTGGAGCACTGGGGAAGTTCCAGAAGATTGGAGGAAAGCTAATGTACTGCCAATATTTAAAAAGGGTAAACGGGATAACCCGGGTAATTATAGGTCTGATGTCAGTCCTAGGCAAGATAATAGAACAACTAATACAGGACTTGATTAATAAACAATTAAAGGATGGTAATGTAATAAATCCAAATCGATATAGATTATGGAAAGTAGATCCTGTCAAACTAACTTGGTACTTTTTAATGAGATTACGGGTTTGGTTAATAAAGGTAATAATGTTGCTGTAATATACTCAGACTTCTGTAAGGTGTTTAACTTGACACTGCACAACAGTTTGATTAAAAACCAGAACAATATAAAATTAACGTGGCACACCGTAAAAACTGGCTAATTGATAGGTTTCAAAATGTAATTGTAATGGGGACTCATCATCGAGCAAGCGTGTTTCCAGTTGGGTTCTACAGGGATTGATTCTTGGCCCTACACCATTTAACAATGCAATGACTCTGAAAAAGAATTGGAGGTCATGGTGGATAATCAGCTCAACATGAGCTCCCAGTGAGATGTTGTAGCCAAAAGAACTAATGCAATCCTGGGATGCATAAACAGGAGAATCTCAAGTAGAAGCAGAGAGGTTATTTTACCTCTATATGTGACACCTGTTGGAATATTGTGTCCCGTTCTGGTGCCCACAATTCAAGAAGAATGTTGATAAACTGGAGAGGGTTCAGAGAAGAGCCACGAGAATGATTAAAGGATTAAAAAAGATGCCTTTATAATGATATACTCAAAGAGCTCATCGGTCTAGTTAGCTTAACAAAGAGAAAGGTAAGGGGTGACTTGATTACAGTCTATAAGCAGCTACCTGGGAACAAATATTTAAAAATAGACTCTTCTATCTAGCAGAGAAAGGTAAAACACAGTCCAATGTCTAAAAGTTGAAGCTAGACAAATTCAGTCTGTAAATAAGGCATAATTTTTAACAGTAATAGTAATTATTCACTGGAACAATTTATGAAGGGTCATGGTAGATTCTCCATCATTGACAATTTTTATATCAAGTTTGAATGATTTTCTAAAAACCATGATATAGGAATTTTTCTGGAAAAGTTCCATGGCCTGTGTTGTACAGCTAGTCAGACTAGATGATCACAATGGCCCCTTCTGACTTTAGAATCTATGAATCTATGAGATATCTTGAAAAATCACCCAAACCAAATTTGAACAGGTTTTCAGATATGCTGAGCACTTACCACTCCCATTGACTTCAGCTAGAACAGTGGATTCTCAGCACCTCTAAAAGTCAGATTCAGGGTATTTCTATTGTGGTTTGAGCACTGGCCTGCTAAACGCAGGATTGTGAGTTCAATCCTTGAGGGGGCCATTTAGGGATCGGGGCAAAAATTGGGGATTGGTCCTGCTTTGAGCAAGGGGTTGGACTAGATGACCTCCTGAGGTCCCTTCCAACCCTGATATTCTATGATTCTATGATTCTATTGAAAAGCTTATTGCTGACCTTTCAGAAAACTTCCTAATACAAATTCCTTTGTACATTTATAGTGAAAACAATATATAGGCTTATTAATCCACTATCATGAAAGGAAAGCTTTCGTTATGTCAGGTAAAGGCTCAAGACAGAAAAATTAAACAAGAGGAAATTAAAGGGAGGGGAAAGAAACTCAGTGAACTCATCCCCCAGAGTCGCTTCATAATGTCTTTACTCCCCACTTACTTGAGAAACTTTGCAAAGATTTTAATTACTATGAAGTTAGAAACTAAAACCAGATAGCAGATCTGAGAAATGTCTACACGGGTTTATGGCTTATATTTCTAGTCTTTTTTTTTTTTGGTGCTGTTTTAATTATTGATTCCAGATTCACAAATACAGAGAGGAACGCCATTCCTCACACATGTTTTAGTTTCACAGGGAACTCAGCTGACTACATTTTATTATTTTCTAGCTAGTTAATAATGATCACAGAAAAGTTTGAAGGCTTTCACTTCTGAAAGGCCAACCATACTCTACCATTATAAGTGAAATTTAATTTAAAACAGATCATAATTCCTTCTGTCTTGAACAAATTCAGTGTGTGACAGGGCTATTTATGATTATCTCTCAAGAAACTATAAGTGTCATGGTACTTTACACAACTGTAAAGCAAAGAGACAAAGTTTTTAAGTAAGTTGACATGATCAGGAAAGAAAAAGAAGAAACACTGTTTTGCTGCCATTTCGTACAATATTTTGAGTTTGAAGATGATGTGGGGCCAAAGCATTCTTACTCAGTGGGATCTGGCTAGGGAATAAACTTCCAAAGGAGAGCAGGTGAATCCAGAGTCTAACCATCTTTAGGAAATGCTGTAAAACCTTCCTCTTTGAAAAAGCCTTTCCAACATACAGGGACAGCTCTAGGATTTTTGCCGCCCCAAGCAAAAACATTTTTGGCCGCCCCCACTTTTTTTTGTGCCCCCCCGCCCCTGGCTCTGCCCCAACTCTGTCCTTTCCCAACCCCTTCCCCAAATCCCTGGTCCCGTCTCCTCCCCTGGACATGCCGCATTCCCCCCGCACCGCCCCATTGCTTCCTGCGGCTCCCCCCCACCCCGAAACCCCCCGCCCTAGCTCACCTCCACTCCGCCTGCTCCCCTGAACACGCCACTGCTCCGCTTCTCCCCCCTCCCTCTCAAGCGAGGGAGAGACAGCGCATTCTGGGGAGCAGGCGGAGTGGAGGTGAGTGGGGGGGGGAAGCACAGGAAGTAACGGGGGGGGTAGAGGAACCGCTCCCCACCCCAGCTCGCCTCTGCTCCACTGCTTCCGCCTCCACCTCCCCCATGCGTGCCACCGCTTGGCTTCTCCTCCCTCCTCGGAGGGAGTGGGGAGAAGCGGAGAGGCGGTGGCTCGCTCAGGGGAGCCGGCTGAGGCAGAGCAGAGGCGAGCTGGGGCGGCGGGGGCCCATTTCTAGGGGCGGCATGGCCGGCGCCGGAATGCCACCCCTAGAAATGTGCCGCCCCAAGCGCCTGCTTGTTTTGCTGGTGCCTAGAGACGGCCCTGCCACCATAAGAATGACACACAACATTGACATCCCCTCATACCCAATAAACCCCTAACAACAGAAATCTTAAAAAATCAAAACCAAAAACTCTACCCCAAGCAGAGTTTTTACTCTGAAAAGACGTAAGTGCCAGGGACTCCATGAAATCAATAGGGGACTCTGCAGTTGCTCTTGACTTTACATGGAAGGTGCTGAGGTGTGATGATGGGCAGCAGTATAAAACTAGAAGATAGAACAGCACAAGAAATGTTAAAATGGAGTTAAATTTTGAAGTGCACAGAATCCACCAGCAAACTAGGCTATAAAGAGAGGGAACTTGTCATGCCACACAAACAACCTGAGGGTACAGCTACAATGCAAAAAAAAAAAAAAAAACAAGCCTGGCAGCAGAGCCTTGGTCATCTGACTGGGTCTTATGCTATGAGGCTGAAAATAGTGTAAACCGTGAAATTCTGGGGATCACTAAGACCAGGAAGGGGTTCTTTCACAACCTGCCTTGTAACTTTGGGTGCCTTAGTGCTGTACTGTTCTGTCTCAGAGTCCTGCCCACATAAAGGTCTGACTCTGGCTTCCCCCAGCCTAGCTATTCCTTGCCGGGTGACCTCAACAGTTTCTGGTCCCAAGTGTCCCCAGATCTGTCTACCCTGAGTTCTTAACTACAAGACACACTTTTGACATCTGATTCTTGATCACCACAAGTATGGAAACAGCCCCCAGTTGTCAGTTCACTTTGGCACACGCATTCCACACAGTTTGCACAACAGGGACCTGCTTGTGGTAAAAATAAATAAAAGTTTATTTAGTAGAAGAATCACAAATTCAAAAATGAAATAGTAAGGAAAGCAATCCTTACATCCACTTTACACAGAAAATAAACATAAAGATGCAGCTTCAGGCTTTACACTTCCATATTAGCTAAATTCCCTTTTCTAATATGTCATCTATTGCCTTTGAACAGTTTCCCAGTGAATCCTTCATCAGAGATGGGATCCAGCATTTCATGGACCACTTCCCTCTTAGAGGCTTCCCCTCCATTTCTGAATGTCCTCCACTTCCCACCCCTTCCCTTTTAAGGGTTTGCAATTTGTTCTCTTTCTCTCAGAGTGTGGTGACTCATGGTCAGGGAAATTCCCTACTCTCTTAGTTTTCCAAGACTGGGTTTTTTCTTTTCCATTTCACATTTTTTCCCCATCAACTCTAGTGGTCCACCATTGTCTTTTCCTGGCTGGACAATGTTCTCCCCTTGGGGTGTCTGGATTCTGATTGTCACATAAATATTTTCATTTGGGCTGGAGCTCGGGCTCTGAGACCAATCCTCCTTGCTGGTGTTCAGAGCTTGGGCTGCAGCCTGAGCAGGAATGTCTACACTGCTATTTCTAGCCCATAGCAAGAGCCCTGTGACCCCGAGTCAGTTGACCTGGGCTCTGAGACTTGGTGCCGCGGGTTTCTTTTTATGGTATATATATACCCTGACTCACTTGGGGCCTATGAGCCATGTCAGTGCAACTGTCGTGTTTTCTATGATCTGTGACACTCCAGAATGTAAGAAACCCAGAACCACACAGCCTTCACTCAGTATCACTGAAAATCTGGCTGTTTATTTAGGTGCCTGAATACAAATTTAGAAAGCTAACCTCTAAGCACCTGTTTTTTTGGAAATGTTAGCCAATGATATTGACCTTTTAAATTATTTGTTAAACTGTCACTGCCTATTTGTCTGCTGTCCAACTGAATCTTTACTCTGGGATCAGGAAAACTTCTCCTCTCATCCATAGACTATAGCATTACACAGCTGGGTCACTACAAGGTTTTTGTAACTTCCTCCAAAGCATTCAGCTTACATGAATAATTGATCAGTTCTCTAAGGCAATTCCTAAAATTTCCCGCTTCTAAGAAGACAGATATGTTTTACATTTCCAGTTTCAGTGTTCTCCATCTCAACCCTCACACCTGCTAACCTCCCAAGTAAATCATGAATATAGTTTCATGCATACAGATCACTTCTGAACTATAGGTTTAGTGACCTGCTCCCTCAAAAGTGTGGGACTCTGTTATGGTGTGCTTTTCAGAAATCTGCTTCAGACACTTCCACAGACCAAATAACTGACAACTGTGTGCTGACCCATAACCAATATATATCACAGTTTGCTCACTTCACTTTTCAGCTGTGGACCCTGTTTGCTAGGTGTAGCCTTGAGTCCTTTGTGAAAATCCAAATACCTAAGTTTCCTCCTGGCCTCTCAGAGATGTCGCTTCCACCAATCAACCCTTGCACTGAAAAAACTTCATTTAAAATAGTTGTCTCTCTGATACTTGGCCCTATCCTGATACTCTGCCCCATAAGTCCAGAAAAGATAAGAACAGAGCACAGGAAACATCTGCACTCTGTCCATTTGGATTTTGCCACCAATGCACAGATGAGGATTTTAGGTAGTGTGAGAACCAACAGCAAAGCATTTAGGACCAATAAGCACCTTGCTAATATTAGTTTGCATTAGCCTGTTCTATACAAGGCAGTTAAAAGCAAGGAATTGTTGAAACTATTGAGTGGAAACTTCTCCATCTCATTGAGCTATATACTATAACTGATTTAGCTGCCTGCATGATGTACCTTATGTTGGCAGTGTTGAAGGCTGGTAGTGCTAGACATTAGAGTGTTATGTTTGCTTAAGATAACTCTCCTGGTGTACCCATATCGATGCACACTGCACAACAAGCATGATATGTTTTACTAATGTTATCCAAAGTGCTGATAGCCTAATGTTAAGTACAGTATCCTTGTCCGCTGGGTTTACACTAGATAGTGCTGTCTGTATGATATAAACATGACACATTGTGATACAATTTTAATATTAATACAGGCAGATAGTAAAACCTGTATATCAGTGCTTTCTGCATGGTGCTTCCATTTTAGCTAGATCTCACTTGAATCACTGAATGAGGTGTATTAGCACACAATACATGTCAATTATCCAAAGTCACCAAAGTTTTACATACAGTACCAGTGTATCTAGGCACTGTGCAAAACAGAGGAAGATTTGCTTTTGCCCCCAGGAGTATAGGGCCAGCTTTTTAAAGGTATATTTAGGCACCTAACACCCCTGTCAATGATTAAAAAACAAAACAAAAATGCTTGTCTTAAATTCAGCTCTAATTTCACTCTTATTCAACCATTCACATAGCTATTTTATATGCTTAAAATTAACTTTATTTTGGAAAAGATGCATCATCGTATTCCTACTGAGTTAGTTCCCCTCCTTTTCCCCTCCCCCAAGAAAAAATAAAATGTTCACAAGATTAAAGATCTTTTTAAATCTAAAATGTTAAGTCATCCTCCTTTGGGTCTAAACATACAACATGTAATTTGTATCTCTAATCAACATATCTAATTTTACTAGTGCATCCTGACTGGGACGTCTGAGTGCTAATGAGTATCCCTGAATGCTAATGACTGTGAGACTAGATGCACTCTGAACATCACACGGATTGTCTCAAATTTATTTACATGTCGGATCCCCGGCACCATTCAGATTCACCTCAGTTTGACCTTGACATTTCATAACCCAGAGGGAACAGTTGTGTGACAAAAGAAAAGCACAAACTAAATAGATCAAGAAAAAGGCAGGCAAGGAATACATCCACTCTAGACAGATTTAAAATAATATATTGAACGGAGCATTTTCACAGTAGAATTTGCACACTGTTCAGTGTACTGTTCAGGAGTTTAAGTAGCAATTCCCAGAGAGACAAGCAACCTAATCTGATAAAGATACACAATGCAGGTAGACAGGAAAAAAAATCAAATAGGGTGCCTTGAGTCCTCAAAGTACTCAAGTAACTGACGAATGTGTATGGAATATACAATTCATACGTCAACAAAACATAACCCACCCTAATATATTTATGTATTTATTCATTGTTTGATGTGAATTATAACTTTACAGACGAATAAAAAAGTGTCCTGCCTACAATTTTTACAGGCTTGGCTTCCATAATAGTGATGAGTAGAGTTCCTTGGAAAATGGATTTTCTGTCTCATGAAAATTTTTGAGATTTGGGGGGTTTTTTAAACAGCACAAAAAGGCAAAATTTCCATTTTTTTTGCACAAAATGCAAATTACAAAAAAATAGTTTCTGGTAAATTAAAACATTTCCTTTCAATTTTTACCCCTTATTTTTTATTTTCTGAATATGAAATGAATTTCAGAATGACATCATTTTGAAATGAAAAGTCAAATAAGTTTATTCCAAAAATATCAAAATGAACCATTGACATTTTCAAATTTGTTTTTTCCATCTTTTTTTCAAAATGAAATTTTGTCCAATGTGATACGAATTTGAAAAAAAAATAGCTTAATTGAAATGGCATTTTCCAACAGAAACCTGTTTTGACAAAATAAATTTGGCTCTTGTACTATGTTCCATGGGAAAAGCTACAGCCAAGATTTTAAAAAAGTGGCTAATGATTTAGGATCCCCCAGTTTGTGGATGTTCAGTAAATCTAGTTGCAAAATAGAAGAATTTTCCGTGAAAAATGTAAAACAAAAAAGTTTACAGCTTTCTTTTCTTCTTTTTTTCTTTTTTGTGGCGTGGAGGAGGAGGACAGTAAAAATGTTATTTCCTGAAAACCAGAACACTATTTATTTTGGTCAAAAATTTGGAAAAGTTTGAATAAAAAAAAAAGTGCTGCAAAATTGTTTTTGAGTAAAAGGTCATTTTTTGTCAAAAAGGAAAGTTGGCCTGGTTGTCATTTTCCCAGCTAGAGACACTTGGAAGACACGTTTTTGTTTTTTTTTTCTTAGATTCATATCCTAGAGTTTAAGACCTAAGGGGCCATTAGATTAAATTTCACTCAGTTACCCCTGTAGTGAGCCCAATAACTTGTGTTTGACTGAAGTATATCTTTCAGAAGGGTAACTGGTCTTGATCTGAAGACATCAAGAAATGGAGAATCCACTAGTTCCCTTGGATTTTGTTTGATTTTGTGATTAATCACCTTCACCCTCACTTCAGCTTCCACCCATTATTACATCATCCTATGACTTTTTCTTCTAAATTAAAGAGGCTTTTAGTACCTGGTGTTTTCTCCCCGTGAATGTACTTATATATTGCAATCACATCACTTTTCAGTCTTCTTTTTATAAATTAACCAGATTGAGATCTTCAAGTTTCCCACCACTGTAAGGCATTTTCTTCTGCCCTCCAATCCTTGTTGTTGCTCTTTTCTGCACTCTCTCTAATTTATCAACATCCTTTTTGAAATGTGGACACCAGAACTACAGGCAGCATTCCAGTTTCAGTCTCACAATGCAATAAACAAAGCTAAAAATTACTTTCCTGTTCTCCCTCACTATTCCCCTGCTTATACATAGAAGAATCACATTAGCCCTTTTACCCTCAGTATCACACCTGGAGCTCATGCTGAGTTGCTTGTCTACTGTGACCCTGAAATCCTTGTCAGTGTCACCGCTTTCAGGATACAGTCCCCATTCTGTAGCTGTGACCTGCATTCATGCTCCTAGAAGCATAACTTTGCATGTGGTTGTATTAAAACACACTTTGGTTGAATGAGCCCAGCTCTTTAAGCCATTCAGAGCACTCTGTATGACTGCCCTCGCCTCGTCATTATTTATCATTCCACCAAATCTTTGTTTGACCCGCCAATTTCATCAGCCATGATTTTATATTTACTCCCAGATCATTAAAAAAAAATGTTGAATAGCACTGGATCTACCAGTCCCTGCAGAACCCCATTAGAAACACCCAAATTTAGTGACAATTCCCCACTGACAGCTGCTTTGTGAGATTGGTCAGTTAGCCAGTTCTTAATCCATGTAACATGTACTTTATTGATATGGTAATATGATAATTTCCTGTTCAGAAAGTGGTGCAGTACTAAGTCAAATGCCCTACAAGAATCACTGGTACGCTCTTTGGGGCAGGGAATGTTATTTTTGTTCTGTTTAGGGTCTTGATCCATGACTAGGGCTCTAGGCACTACAGTAATATAAATAAGAATAAGTACATTACATCTACAGTTATCTTTATCAAACAAACTTGTCATCTTAAAGAACAAAGTCAAGTTTGTCTGACAAGAACTATATTACATGGTGACTGACATTAATTATATTTCTATTCTTTATTAATCGAATTGCATGTCAGCTTTTGGGATTTTGCCAGGGATTGGTCAGGCTAATTGGCCTGTAGTTGCCTGTGTCATCCCACTCGCTCTTTTTTAACATTGTCACTCTTCCAGTCTTCTGGAATGTCCCGGATATTCACAGATACATTAAATATTAACATCACTGAGCCAGAGATGTCAGCCAGATCTTCTAAGACTCTTGGGTACAAGTTATCTGGACCTGCTAATGTAAACATTTTTTATCCCCAGTAGGTATTGTTTAACATCCTACTTAGTTATTAATGGATTGGAAAGTACTTTATCATCTTCTTATGATACAAGTACATCATCCTGCTTTTTTCCAAAATACAGAACCAAAATATTTACTGAACACTTCTGTCTTTTCTGAATTATTAATAGTTTTACCATCTATATCTAGTAATGGGCCTATACCATTGATATAATTTCTTTTGTTCCTGATATACTTAATGTCTTCTCATTTTCTTTAGCCCTGCCAGCTCTGGATTTTTTGTTTTTTAATTTAATTTTATTTATTTATTTTGCTGGTGCCTTAAGCTTCCCTGGTTGTCTATACTTTATCATTCTAATTTAAATTGACTGTTATCTATTTGCTGAAAGTACCGCTCAGTAACTCATACTTATTGCATTCCCCTACATAAATACAATCAATTTTATAAATATATCTGGGACCCTCAAAACCTTTGTAAAAATTGCATTTTGGCAGGGCTGAAGGTAAGCGCTGCAGGAGTAGAGCAGCAACAGATCTTAGCTTCAGTCTGGCAAGAATTAGTCTGATGCCTGAAGTTGAGTTACTGCAGGCCTGGAGCTTCATTATTATTTGCATTATGACAGTTTCTAGAAGGCCCAGTCAGGAATCAAGGCCCGGTTGTACTAGACACTGCATGTGCATACATGCACAGTCCCAACATTAAAGATAGAAGTCAATATAAATTAGAGGTTAGGGACTGTAGAGACTTGATGAGGGGAATTGGCTTAAACATTTGTTGAGACAACAGTGGTAAATAAATTTGGTGGACAAAATAGTGGTGAAACAAGTATAGTTGGTAAAGGAAGCAGTAGTCACAACACATACACAGCATATGCCTAGCTTCAGTCAGTGCAGCCTCAGAGGACAGAAGCAACCTTTATGTAACTGATATTTGTGCTAATGGGTGATAAGAATTTGAGTTATTGAAAAACATGTAAACAGATTTTATGACTATGGAAAAAAATCATCCAGATTTGTAATATTCCAATGCATATAAAATAGTGGTATTGTTCTACCATCAGTTTAGTTGTGACATATTAAGAAAGTAAATTATTTGGAATGTGTGAAGTGTCAGGAAAATCCATACTTCTAAAGTAACTACATTCATCTTTTTCAATTCCTTAAACATTTTTGTTAGCTAAAATCACTAAGAAGCAAGGCATTTGTTGACCTGAATCACAAAGAAAAGATAATCATGCTAAAATCAATGGCTAAATGGTGTATTGTAACAGTCATATTGACACAGTCTGTGATCATTTACTATCCTCTCATTACTGGCTAAATAATTTACTCAGGTAGACTCCCACTAGTGTTAATGGGAGTCTCTTGCATAAATCCTATATGTTTATTTTAATAATCTACAAATCCCTGTTATGCATGATATGATAATCACCATCTGCAGTGCAATATACATGTGTTCATTTCTTTGGTATTTAACATAACAATCAAGAAGTGACATGTTAAGGTTGTACATACAGCCCTTAATCCTGCTACCTATTGTGTAGTCATTATAGTTGTATTTAGTTAAATTATCATTTTCCCCCTATAACAACATTTGATACATATGTAAAATCTTGCAGCACACTCCACGTATGTCAAACAGGCCATCAAAGTCACTCAAATGATAAGTAAACAATAATCTCTGTAGTATGTGTATAAGAATCGTTTAAGCCTTAAAGAATAATAGTGAAAATCTGGTGACATATACAATCTTCTTAATCTTACAGTAAATCACACACAATAGTTATATACTAACCCAACTTCTTTAAAAACTATTCCAAGATACTACATGTATGTCTAAGATAGCAGGAGGCACCGGGGCGGGGAGTGTGTTGCACTTACAGCAGGCTAGAAAATTTTAAAATTCCCCCCGTTCCCTCTGAAAATTTTTAGATTTGAAACTGATCTGCCGGCTCTAATCGGCCACAATTTAGCAAGGTACATAAGCACATGCTTAACTTGAAGCATGTCAGTAGTCCTGCTGAATTCACTGAAAAAGTGAAAAATCAAAGAATTTAGACTATGGCAGGTTTCGTTCCTTATGCATTTGTTTTATTATTTCTAATACGTTTATTACTGTGATATTTGTTTTCCAAATAAAGGTTTTTTTGTTTGTTTCTTACTTCCAAATATGTGCAGAAGCACTTTACATGCTATCAGATCAACCAAGATCCCTGGCCCATGGAGCTCACTAGCTCACTAGATTTTAAATGTGATGCAGTGAGAGGGAACCAATGGTGAGGAAGGGAGAGGGCTGCAGCTTTAAGATTACATGGTTACTCAGTTTGTGGCATATGTGGACCTTAAGAGTTTCATTAATTTATTTGGGGAGGGGTCCGAGGAAGGAAGAGGTGGTGACTTGGCTTTTTTTGACCACAGCTCAGTTTATTTCATATTTTTACTGGTCCTTGCACTTCTTCATCTTGTCCTGCTTAAAGAAACAAATCAGACTAGATCCAAAGAAGCTAGTGCAAGCGTTTCAAAGAGACTGGCATATAGTAAAAAGAGTGTCTTGTTACAAGACAGGCTGGGGATTAGGGACGGGAGAAAACCTGTCAGAGTCGTGCAGAAATCAAGCTAAGTCAAACCCTGATTTAGGAAAGCATCTCCATCCAGAACAGCACTTAAGCATGTGTTCAAAGCCTTGTCTACACGATGGGGTAATCCACTCAATGGGGCTGATTTTTACAGTGCACTAACATGTGGCAATTAGTTGGTCCATGTGCATCCTGCTGGTGCGCACTAAAGGTTTCCCAGTACCCTTCAAACAGCACTACATTAAAGTGCATCCGCAGGGGCTATATGGACCAATGAATGCACAACATTTTCATGCCCGTTAGAAGTTACACCCTCCTTCCCCCCCCAAAGTGAATTACCCCACTGTGTAGACAAATCCTTTGTCCCTTTCGGTGCTTTCCTGAATTCGGGGCTTAGAGAGCAGCAGAGACACTAAACAGAGTATTCAAGGTGCATTTAGGAAAGGGTTCACAGTATCAGAGTAAGATGTAAAAATATCTACAAATTCATACTATTTTTCTGGATTTCTTATGTTTCTAAAAAACAGAATATTACAAAAACTAAATATGTAGGATTGAAAGACATTTCTTCCCTTTTTCTTAACAGTATTCTTCAAATTCAGACAACCCACAGTTAAAAAAAGCAATATACTCTGGGTATCTGCCATGACAAGCATTTCAAACTTTGCTACTGTAGCGGGTAACCAATAAATACCAGAACCTCTGGCTGATGTTTTACAGTCCTTGGAAAGATTCCTCTAGTTCTCATGAACATGTTTGAGACAAAGTTTCACCTCGTGAATCTGCAAAAATGAGAAGTTTATCCTTTTATTATTAATCCTATTATTCCATGCATAGGTCTAGTAGACACTATGTATGTGTCTCATAATAGCTCTGCTTAGTGCATTTCAATCCTTACTACATTTCACACTCCTTTTCTAGCAGAGAATGGCAGTCATATCAATTTATTTGATGGCTTTGTGAGATACATATAGGTGCTGCCTGCAGTTAAATCCCACTGCTAAACAGAGGTGGGGTCCACCTACCGAGGAAGGGGAAGAGCATATTTGGATACAGACTCGCTAACCTTGTGAGGAGGGCTTTAAACTAGGTTCAAAGAGGGCAGGTGACCAAAGCCCACTGGTAAGACAAAAACATGGAGACCTGGGAGAAGGGTTGGAATTTGGGGGTAGCATGGGCTATTATAGCAGGAGAATAAAGGAGAGATAAGACAGAACTGGGAGTGGGGGTGGGAAATCAAATCAGTATCTTGGATGTCTGTATACTAATGCGAGAAGTATGGGGAATAAGCAGGAAGAACTTGAAATGCTAGTAAATAAACACAACTATGGCATATTGGCATCACAGAGAAAGTCTCTGGGTAAGGATAAAAGGGGTAAAAAGGATAAAAGGCATAAAAACAGGGATGAAAGGGGTAAAAAGACAAGGATGATGTCATGGTAGGGGTCTATGACAGACCACCTAACCAGGAAGAAGAAGAGGTGGGCGAGGCTTTTTTAAAACAACTAACAAGATCATCCAAAGCACAGGACTTGGAGGTTATGGGGGACTTCAACTACTCAGACATCTGGTGGGAAAATAACACAGCTGGGCACAGATTATCCAGCAAGTTTTTGGAATGTATTGGAGACAATTTTTTATTTCAGCAGGTGAAAAAAGCTACTAGGGGAGAGGCTGTTCTAGATTTGATTTTTGACAAATAGGGAGGAACTGGTTGAGAATTTGAAAGTGGAAGGCAGCTTGGGTGAAAGTGATCATGAAATGGTAGAGTTCATGATTCTAAGGAATGGTAGGAGGGAGAACAGCACAATAAAGACAATGGATTTCAAGAAGGCAGACTTTAGCAAACTCAGGGGGTTGGTAGGTAAGATCCCATGGGAAGTGAGTCTAAGGGGAAAAACAATTGAAGACAGTGGCAGTTTTTCAAAGAGACATTATTAAGGGCACAAGAGCAAACTATCCCACTGCGTAGGAAGACAGGAAGTATGGAAAGAGACCACCCTGTCTTAACCAGGAGATCTCCAATGATCAAAAAATAAAAAAAGATAAGTAACAGTCAGCATGGATTTGTCAAGAACAAATCATGTCAAACCAACCTGATATCTTTCTTTAACAGGGTAACAAGCCTTGTGGATAGGAGGGAAGCGGTAGACGTGGTGTATCTTGACTTTAGTAAAGCTTCTGATACTGTCTTGCATGACCTTCTCATAAACAAACTAGGGAAATCCAACCTACATGGAGTTACTATAAAGTGGGTGCAAAGTGGTTGGAAAACTGTTCCCAGAGAGTAGTTATCAGTGGTTCACAGGTCCTGCAGAGATCAGTTCTGGGTCTGGTTCTGTTCAATATCTTCGTCAATGATTTTGTTAGAAAAACACCTGTCAGGAATGGTCTAGATAATACTTAGCCCTGCCATGAGTGCAGGGAACTGGACTAGATGACCTCTCAAGGTCCCTTCCAGGCCTATGATTCTATGATGCTATGATTAATCATATATTCTAGTTTATAGCACAAACATCACTTACCTAAAAATGAAAGCAGTGCTCCTACTATGAAGGAAATGAAGGAGGTCTAATCATGATCTTGTATGTCAAGAAACATGTATGCAAATCAATAGGAAAATCTTGTCAATGAAAACACTTATTGACAATTTTTTATTTTTTTCTTGCTGTATTCCACAGGAGTGTTTTTTTCCTACTGGCTCTCTCACCTATCAACAAGGTAGATCATTAATTCTATAGCCAGCAGCAAAAGAGAATTAGTGTGTCTCATCTCAGATATTACAGATTTTTCCCATCCCTTCCTAATCATTGATCTCTGTATTGCAAAAGAATAGATCTTTCCCTTCCTCCTAGAAATTAACAAATCAGTAGCACCAGAATATTATTTCCAACACTAACAAAAGCTATCAGTTACAAACACACTATTTCCATCAGGACATTTTTGTTCCAAAGTTCATGTCCATATAAAAGTAGTATAAAGGAAAATATAACTATAGGTATAATGTATAATGACAACAATTAAAGCTATTTATACATTTAGGTTTAAGACTTTAACATACTACCATTAATGTATTTAGCTACTATTCCGTGCAATAAAACTGATTGCTTATAATAGCAACTCAGGATAACAACAAAATACCAATCCCCACTTGTCCCTAACATGAAAGGACCATGAAAAAATTATACCTAGGTAGTGTCTATTTAAAATTAGAGTCAGTACCTGAATCTTCATAATGAAGGCCAGGACTACAGGTCAGAAACTGAATGTCTTCCATTCCCAAGTGGTTAAACACTGAACAACTGTTAACCTATGGAGGTTACCCTGCACTGACCATACCAGCTCCCAGAATTTGACATAAGGACGTGCAGTGTCAGGTAGCCATTCAGCTGCAGGATATAGGGTCATATTGGAGTAGTAGTGACAAGAGAGGACAATAAACTGGGAGCGGAAAAGAGAGAAGAATAGGGATGGGGGGGAAAAGAGGGAGAAAGAAGTTAACCTCCAGTAAATAATTCTCTGAGGGGATTGCCTAGCCAGCACAGTGCATTAATGAATCAAAACCATCTATCATATGGTCAAGTTGCAGCTTTTTATAAAGCTGAGGTATTGCATCTTGTGACTTCCATCTTATTTAAGCCTGTATGCTTGCCTGGATGTAATCCTGACATTGATTTCTCAGCTGTCGATGTGATATGGAAAACCA
Source organism: Eretmochelys imbricata (assembly GCF_965152235.1). Classification (NCBI taxonomy): domain Eukaryota; kingdom Metazoa; phylum Chordata; order Testudines; family Cheloniidae; genus Eretmochelys; species Eretmochelys imbricata. Next base: position 114,500,065 of record NC_135575.1, on the reverse strand, counting down.
CTTCAGCTGCAATATTGCAAAATGAATCTTTGTCATGTGATATTTAAAAAAAAAAACTCAGGCAAGAATGTTTGAGTGCTTTAAAATATAAAATCCACCAACGGGGAAAAGTGGTTAGTTTTGCAAAGGAAAAAAATAAGTCACATAACTGAACACATTCTGTAGCTATTCCCAGAAGCTAGAGAAAGTAGCTAGAGGCAAAAAACTGACAATAGTTTTATTGCCTAGAAACTGACAGCATACATAAATCCACTGCATTAAGCCTCTGTTCATTGATTCCTTTTCCAAAGCTCATTGCCGCAATATCCCAGAAGTAACTTTTGCCAGACATTTCTTTGGGTTTTAGAAATTTCATGTAAATGTTGATTCTTCAGACTGGAATAATTAAAGTTTGTGTATGCGTGTTCCCTCCCTTCTTTTTGCAACACCAACGGTCAAGATTTTTTACTGCAATTTTCCTACCTGGTGAATTGTCAGCCATATGTGAAATAGAAAGCAGATGTGGGCTTAAATAAGGGTATTTCTGCCTTCATTCAAATTTTTATAGGTACAATATGGGCCCCCAGTGATGGCAAGACAACAATTCAGTCTTGAATTTCTGTTGATGTCAGATCACAAGAGCACAGTCCAAGCAGTTTAGACACAGCAGGAATTCTTGGGTGAACTAGTTTTAATATTTCATTGAGAGATTTTGCATTAGTGTTTGTGTAAGGAAAAAATTAAGATTTGTGGTACTGTAAAAAAAGAGCTTATAGGCATCTGAAGAGAAAAGGGCTTATGGCACACTTTAAGAGGCCATCTGAGTGAAGGAATTTTTAAAACCCAGCAGACATCAGGCAACACAGTGTTAAAGTAATTAATGTTTGGTGCACAGTATATAATATTACATTGTGGAAATGCCATAGGTAAGCTTACCAGATGTTTTCAACCACTTTTGAAAGCCCAGGATCTAACATCAACCATCCAGAAGTTACTAAATACTAAGGAGTCTGAGTACTATTGTGGCAATGGTCTGTTGGCTCAGAATCTTATGGCATCACTGGGATTATATCAAGTGGTTTTAATTTCTGCTCCTACAGATAAGCACTCTTTAGATCATAACTTTAGAGGACAGTTAGAGACAGAGGGTGAAATCCTGGCTCCATTGACTTTAAGTAGAATTTTGCCATGGACTACTGCAAGATTTGATGTCAGGCTGATATGGTTCTTGTGGCCTGCCCTCAAAGGCTGAGGGAGCCAGAGGGATTCCAGGTTTGTTTTACTGAGACAATGGACCATTCCTATTGCTGGCTGGCTGGTACCTAGATGTCCCAGCATTTTCCACAGGTCACCATTGTTTAGAGATAAAATTGGAAAACAACAAAGTCTGGCACTGTCCCTTCTGTCCAGGTACTAGATCCAACCTGGACCGGCAGTGCTCGCTCACAGGTTTGATGGGGTGTACTGGCTGGTGGCTCCGGGAATTCTGCTTTTCCAGGGTCAACAGCAGGCCACACAGTTGCAGACGGGTGGTTAATTTGAAGTATTTCAACAATACACTTAGTAGACCAAGGATAGTCTAGTGGGTAGGGTGCTAGTTTAGAATGTAGGCTTTCTTGGTTCAATTCTATGTTCTACCACAGGCTTTCTGGGTGACCTTGGGCAAGTCACTTAGTCTCTCAGTATTTTACTTTCCCCCTGTGACGTTATCTAATAAAATATGACCGTATAGATCATTGTTGCTACCACTGTTATATAATTGCAACAAAGGTTGTCAAGTAAGGTGTCTATGGAAAGGTTATGATTTGCTGAACATGATTATGCTATTTGTATACAAATATCATTTTTGTATTTGAAGCTATGAGCATTGGCTTTATACCTGTATTTCAAATATGTTTGTTCCTGTGGTAATGCCCACAAGGTATTTAGCCTGCACATCTTGAAGGGACTATTCAAATTAAGTGGCCCATCAAAAGAACACTTCACTCACAATGGAAGATGCCCATCTACGCTGAATGGACTTTCCTGTGAACATTCCATTGAAGTATAGGTAATGGCCTCTGCTGTGACTAAGCGAAATCATGCATGGACAGTATGACTTGCCCATGTGACTCCAAACTCCATCTTTTACCTGTAATTTTCCACTAGCTGTGCTGAGGGCTTCGTTTGAAAGAATGGATTTCCCTCCACATGGCAGAAGCTGTAAAAGGTGCTGGAAACATCTCCATTTTGCGTCTTTCCTGCTCAAGCCTCTGGACTTATGCTAATGGGAGCATTCTAACCAAGGGACTGAGGTCCTTCCAATGATTTGGAAGTAGCCAGAGACTTGATTTAAGCCAGCAGTTTATTCTGTCACTGCTACAAGCCTGAACCAAGAACTTTGCAATTACTGTATGTATTTGATTCCTTTAACCAATTTTAACTCTCACCTTTCTTTTTCTTTCTTTCTTTCTTTCTTTCTTTCTTTCTTTCTTTTGTTTTCTTTTTATAAATAAACCTTTTGATTTTAGATACTAAAGGATTGGCAACAGCATGATTATTGGGTAAGATATAAGCTGTATATTGACCTGGGTGTGTGGCTGGTCCTTTGGGATCAGAAGAACCTTTTATTTGATTAAATTGGTTTTAAAAGAACCACTTATCTTTAAATCTAGTGTTTTTGGTGGTGATACAAGGACAGGAATGCCTAAAGAAACTGCTTTTCTGACTTCTTGTTAGCCAGTGTGGTGACACAGAAATTTACTTTTGTTGCTGGTTTGGTATATCTTGTGGGAGAATAACCACCAGTTTTGGGGTGTGTCTGCCCTATCTCTCAGCAGTTTGTCCTGAAATTGGCATTCTCAGTTGTGACCCACAGAGGCATGCTGACACTACAGCCAGCCCCATCTGTAAATTAGGGATAATAACAGGTTTCAGAGTAACAGCTGTGTTAGTCTGTCTTTGCAAAAAGAAAAGGAGTACTTGTGGCACCTTAGAGACTCACGAAAGCTCATGCTCAAATAAATTGGTTAGTCTCTAAGGTGCCACAAGTACTCCTTTTCTTTTTAGGGATAATACTTTCCTACCTCAAAGAGGTGTGAGGGCAAACACATTAAAAATTATGAAGTACTTTGGAGATCTACTGATGAACAGTATGATATAAGAGAGAGGTATTATTTTTACCACCAACAGGTGTCTGGCAACTTTTTGTCCACTGAGTAAAGTTTACTCAGACAAAAAGATCATCATTTGATTAAAAGTTTGGAGAAAAAAATCTATTACTTAAATTACATATTTACTTATATTTATTATGATCCTCTGTGTCTCTGTCCTTTGTGTGTCCTTCCATATTTCCTTTATTATTCATCAGTATTGTTCAATATTACTTAATGGCTTCAAGGATAATACTTTTTCAAATTAGACGCTTTCACCCTGGTGTTAAAATTTGTAGCATTCCAAGACACCAATTTTATGTATTGGATTTGTATGTAATTAAGTGCTGTGCAATATCCTTTGGGATGACAAGATAAATATGTATAAATTATTTTGATATAAATTGCAGTCCACTTGCAATGATGCTAAGAGGTCTGTGCATTGTCCATTATGCAGCTTTGTAAAAGCTGTTTGACTATAAGGCCAGACAGAGGAACAATTTGTCATGCAAGATAGGTTCTGCAGTTATGGTGCAATAACTGGATACATCCAAGACAACTAGAAAGTGTTATGTAAATAATAGTATGCCAGGAGGTGAACTGGAGGAGTGCAGCATAAGCGACGGTGGCGTGTGGGAGAGGGCAGTAAGCTCACCCAGGTGAATCACCAAAATAAGGCACTACTCACATGTTCAAATATGATTTTGCATGTTCTCTGGGCTCCTCGCGATTGGCTCCTCGCTGAAATCTGAGTATGCCCATAGGGTCTGCAGGAGACTTGGGCTTGGTTTCCCCCTCAGATGTTCTGTGCGCTTGCTAGGCTACTTGGGCTGGCTCCTTCTTGATTTGGGAAAGGAAAGGGTGAGAGTGTGTGTATCTTTCCCAAATACAGCCCTCATTCATGGTGCCAAAATGAGATAACACTATTATATTTTATTATAGGATGTGCAGGTAGCAATGCACCAGAGAAGAGCCCAGGATGAAGTTAATAATTCTGCAATCAGTGCATGCTTTGGATGGTGTGCAGCAAATGATACACAAGTCCACTGTGACCCTAAGGCCCCCTCAATGCCGATTGGCAAAAAGTCTACTGTTCTGTAACAGCAACTCCTATTAGGCCTGAAAAACTCATTACACCAAACATGCTGCTTTTATTCTATTTATCCAAAAAGCATCTTGTAAAGTGTCCAGTGAAAGCTGGTGACACACTGTTCATTAGTATCACTGTGTAGTGTCTGTATTGACACTATATAAGGAGTTGTGTCTATATACACACTGAAATTATATTTTAAAGTCTGTAAACTTTTGAGAACTGTGAACCGTGGCCACTGGGAGCTGCAGACGGCCGTGCAGATGTAAACAAACAGTCTGGCAGCCCACCAGCAGATTACCCTGGCGGGCTGCATGCGGCCTGCAGGCTGCAGGTTGCCCACCACTGGTCTAGTGGATGTTCACAGTGGTGGGTGGGGAACCAAGTTAAATGGACTCTAGCCAGTGTTACTGTGGAGTGAGGAGAGAGTGTATCCTTTCCCCCTAATAGTTTTCCTTGTTTCATACATAGACTCCATGTGGGGAAGTAGTGCCTGCTAAGGGTGTCCACAAATTCTGGGTGCATACTCAAGTCAGTGATATTTGTTAGTTGTGAGAGTAACTATCTCACTGGGCAAACTCATCCCCTTGGGCCAGAATGAAACATTGCAGAGGATTTTCTGCTCTGGCACCTGTGGCATGTTGTAGCAGTCTGCTTCTTCAGTGCCCTGCTCCTCAGTCCACATCACCTGTCAGTATAGTCCCCCTCCAGGAGGACAAAAAAGTATAAACAGAAAACCTGAAGTTCAGTGGGTTCTATGCTATGTCTTTGCCCCCCGTCTGGGACTCATCTGTCTTTGCCTCTAAGGGTGTGTATACTCTTTGAACTGGGAATTACACTCCTAGCTCAAAGGAGACATACCCATGCTAGCTCTGATCATGTTAGGATGCTAAAAATTGTGTAGTCTACTTCCTACCTTTTAAGAGACTTGCAAATGTCTATGTAGTATGCTACAAAAATACCTGAGATAGAAGGCCTTCTGACTGAGCCTTGAATCATCCCAGTCAAAGACCAGTACAAGTACTAAATGATTTAAGTTAAACAAGACTCTTCTTACAGGTTTTCATGCTGTCTAGAGTGACTCATGAATATGAGTGCCAACCTCAGGGCAGACACCCCAAATTGACAGCATGTTCTATAATTGCATTTCACCACCTCCGTAACAAATGCAAACTCCTCAAGCACTGTAAGAGTCTTACCATGGAGTCAGAGTCCCCTTGGGCACCCCAGTCTATCTTGCCACCCAGGCAAGCTGGACTTAGTGATAAATGGTCACTTACACCAAAAATCACAAAATACTCAAGATGCTCCCAGTCCCAAGAGATCAGTCACTTATGCCAGGTCAATTTGTACCTCAGATCTCACAAAGACAATGCTTGTAGCCAATCCTATAGTAAACTAAGGATTTATTAACCAGGAAAAAGGAACGAATTATTACAAGGTGAAAATGGACAACATATATACACAAATGCGTTTACTACAACTGTCACTTAATGGAATTATGGACTAATCTGTCAGCACTGTATGTATTGTAGGGCTAATGCTGGATGACCTTGGGGATCATTGCTTTCGTTTCCTAGCGCCAGCCTTGTGAGTCCACACAGCAAGGAGATGAAAAAATTTCATGACAGTTATCTTTATTTCCTACTTCCAGGATTCAAGCTGAGTGGATGAGCTTTCTTGCACAAGGAAAGTTCAAGGGTGTGAGGAGACCATTAGCCCAGTTTTTGTATTGTGATGCCTATGTAATTCTGACAGCCTTTCTTGATGGGCAGGGGAACTACGACAAGTTCAGCGCAGGCTTTTTTTTTTTTTTACAGTTATAAAGCAAAACTTACCTAGTACCTTTTAGTATCAACTGCAGCCATTACAAGTAAGATTAATGTATGCAGCAACTTACAAACATTTTATAGAGTCTAGATATTGAATACATCCTTACAAGTCTAACTCCTCTCTTGAACAATACTAACATACAGATGAGCAGGTCTAGTTTCCAGCCATGAATCTGTCAGGGCTTAGCTGACACGTATTCCAGCATCACACAGGTTCGCTCAATTCAGCTCTCACGCCCCTTTTCTTCCCTCTCTTTCAAATTGCTGATGCTGTAATTCCTTGAAAAGGAGAGGTTGGCGTGATAGATCTTGTCAGTTACTTGCTAATAACTAACTAGGAACTGTGTTAAAAGCAGACTTCTATTGCTGCTTCCTCATGCACCTGCACCTACAGGTTGAGTAGCCAAGTTCTCAAAGTAAAGCCTGAAATTACAGCACCAATGTGTTTTTGAGGGGACAACTAGGGTATGCCTATGCTGCAGTAAAACACCTGCAGCTGGCTCCAGTGGCTATAAAACTGCAGTGTGGATGTTCAGGCTGGAGCCTCCAGCCCAAGCCCAAGCATCTACACTGCACTCTTATAGCCCCACAGCCCAAGCTTGCGGATACAGGCCAGCCACAGGTGTTTTACTGGACTATAGACATACCTCTACTGTTCAGAGTCTTCTGATATTCATGTGTAGGGCCCTACAAAATTCACAGTCCATTTTGGTCAATTTCACAGTCAGAGGATTTTAAAAATCATACATTTCATGATTTTGGCTATTTAAATCTGAAATGTCATGGTGTTGTAATTGTAGGGGTCCTGACCCCAAAATTAGTTGTGGGGGGTTGCAAGGTTATTATAAGGGAGGGTTGCGGTACTGCTACCCTTACTTCCGCGCTGCTTCTGGCGGCGGCGTTGCCTTCACAGCTGGGCAGCTGGAGACCGGCGGCTGCTGGCCGGGAGCCCAGCTCTGAAGGCAGAGCTGCCGCCGGCAGCAGCGCAGAAGGATGGGATGGCATGTAGTGCTACCCTCGCTTCTGCACTGCTGCCTTCAGAGCTGGGCCCTCAGATAGCAGCCGCCACTCTCTGGCCGCCCAGCTCTGCAGGCAGCAGCACTGAAGTCAGGGTGGCACAGTATGGTATTCCCACCCTTACTTCTGCACTGCTGCTGGTGGTGCACTGCCTTCAGAGCTGGGCGCCCGGCCAACAGCCGCCGCTCTCTGGCCGCCCAGCTCTGAGGGCAACAGAGAAGTAAGAGTGGCAACAGTGTGACCGCACTAAAATAACCTTGTGACACCCCACCCCCCGCAACTCCCTTTTGGGTCAGGACCCCCAAATTGAGAAATGCTGGTCTCCCCTGTGAAATCTGTATATTGTTGGGTAAAAGCATATAAAAGACCAGATTTCACAGGGGGAGACCAGAGATTTCACAGTCTGTGATGCGTATTTCATGGCTGTGAATTTGGTAGGGCCCTATTCATGTGGCTCTGCAGTGGTGGCAACCAAGGATTTGTTATAAAACACATCTAAGCTGTTTCAAGCAGTCTTCCAGCTGACAAACGCCTATCTTAAACAATGCCAGCTAGTTCTATCTTCATTGCTGCAGCACAACTAAGCTGCTGTTAAAGAATCCAGTGGTAGCAATAGTCAAAAACTTTCTGGCACTGGTCTCTCAGGCTGGGACTTGGATAACACGTTGGGAGTTGGGCTGCTTGCTTTAGCTCATCCAAGTTACGAGTGTATAGACTGCTCAGTGTACACACTTTCATGAGTTATTGTTTAGACACACAATGTTGTGTTCTCCTGAGGCTATAAAAGTTACATTTCCACATATCCTCTAGTCTAACATGCATAGTCTCTAATAGTAGAGTACTAGCAGTGTGTTCACAATGCACACTTCAGGCCTAATTTGCTATTGCTAATGCTACCCAATCAGAATGGAAGTGTTTTATGCACGCTTTGCACAGGTGGCATGACTACACAAGGTGAAGGGAAATGACGACTGAGTCTTCCACGAAGAGGTAGTCTCCAGAAGTGGGCAGCGAACAGGACTGGATTTAGTGTGACTCAAAGAAGTTAGGAGGATATACAATCAATGTAGTATACCCAAAATGGGTGCAAATACTTCCACCACCACACTGACAGAGAAGATTGCCTCCTGTACTCTCCTAATACATGAGAGATGGGACAAGGGAGCACTAGGGATCTATGCAAACCATCTACTAAGATGAAGGCTTAGCCTTCTCTAGATCCCCACTCTCATCCCTTTGCCAATCCTTTTTGGAAAGGATCAAGCAACACCTCCCCCTCTCTTTGCAGATCCAAAACCCACCACCAGGAATGTGCCACTTTGCCCTGGGATATTGTAAGAGGGGGATGTAGGAACTCAAACCATGAAAGAGGAGGGATATTTTCCTTCCATTTTCCATCATAAGTTTCATGAAGATAAGCTAAGTGGAAAGAGAACGTGCATCCCTGATGCTGCTTTATGCACAAGAGAAATTGGTTAAGATCAGTTTACCCATGTTAAAATATGCTCTAGTAATACCAAGATGAGAGAGTCCTATGTGATAATCTGATACATAAGAAATGGTCACAGATGTTAAAGTTGCCTTTAAAGTGCAGCTTTATTACATGCACCCATTTTCTCAGTATTCCTCTTTCTGCCACTCTTTTTAACAGCAAAATACAGGCCGCCTCCTCCTCATTACCTTACCCTCTCCAACTTTTCAAAATGTACAGGCATGTGCAACAAGCTTTAAGGAGTGAAATATAGACGTGGATGTGAAATCAAGTTAGCATCACATTTCTATTCAAGTGATACAAGTATGAAGGATGCACGGGGTAAATGAAAGCAGCACAGAGCTTTCCCATGCAAGTGCTCAACAGAGGGACTGCTCACAGTTTGCCAAATTCCAGATGCCTGAGTAAATGAACCTTGCATCCCATGAAGTGAGCTGTAGCTCACGAAAGCTTATGCTCAAATAAATTTGTTAGTCTCTAAGGTGGCACAAGTACTCCTTTTCTTCTTGCACAGAGGATCTTTCTGGGGCATAATGGAGATGGAGTCGTCCATCAAAGCTCACAATTTACCTGTGTCCGTTTTCCCCATTTTCTAGGTGGCGATAATTATGCTTACCACCTTTGTAAAGAACTTGGAGATGTGCAGATGAATGGCTCTGTGTAACAGCCGAGCATTAACTATCATTCTCTGCAGTACGGAGAAGTTTGGGCGAGTGGATACCTGAAGTTGCAGAGCACTGGTCACACTACCTCCACGCTTCTTCGCAGCCTCTCCAAAGTCATCCTGCCCACCCATCCCATTCAGCAGAGCCAGCCATTCTGTTGTATTTACTTGCTGTGAGGCAGGGTGGGATTGCAGACTGTGAAAGTAAATGAAAGAAAGGCTGCCATACCACTTGAAAAGGATGGTTGTGTCACTTCTGCCATTTAGTTATTTGGCTAAATTTTCCACTTGTATACTTTAGGAATCTCTATTGGAGGGGGAGTGAAGGCTGGAGGGCTGCATGAGAAGAACATTTCCACCTTCTAGAACAACCTATAATTTCCATTTAGCTGTTGCTGACAAAGCTGTGTGTAGTAGGGCAGAGGAATGTTGAAGAGATCGACAACAGAAGTGACTTAGTTGTAGAATTACAAGAGGAGAAACAGGGTTAAACTGGATTAAATCCTGCTCCTGGGCTGTGCAGAGGAGGCTCACCAGGGACAAAATCTGGCGTTTTATGGTACAAGGAAGGTTCTGATACTTGGCTGAGGTTTCAATATCTGATGCTAGTATAGTCATTTATGACTAAACTGTCAGCCGTAGACTCACATGCTGTAGTTAATGTATTATGTGGATGCATCTGAAGAAGTGGGTTTTTACCCACGAAAGCTTATGCTCAAAATAAATCTGTTAGTCTTTAAGGTGCCACTAGACTCCTTGTTGTTTTTGTGGATACAGACTAACAGGGCTACCCCCTGATATGTGGAAAGGGACATTCAGGTGAAATCTGGTTAAACTAGCGTATTTCAATAGCTGCTGCAGCTTTTACCTGCAATTAAAAACCCTAATATATAATACAATCCAGAGTACAGAACACAAGTCATGGCTACATAAATATGATGTAACTGCTTACTCTGCAGCCTCACTTGGCACGGCACTGCAGTGTAATACTGCATGACCAATGCAGTGGAAGAAACTTATGCACATCTTTTGATATGGAAACTGGCAAAATGAGGACAGACACATGGATGGATTTAAGCAACAGGCTGCCACTTTTATTAAATTTCAACACAGGGGAGGGGCACTACCCCCCCCACCTATGTTCTCCTATACCAGGCATTTAATTGACTCCAGGGTATAGGGGTCCTACCACAGAACCTGTAGCTCAGGGTGGGCTCTCCTCAGCTTACTCCCCAGCACTCAGTTCTCTCTGAGTCCTAGCACACACTTCCCATGAGGGGGACAAAAGGGTGGGGACCTCAGTCCACGAGGGCTGACCCTATCCCATGAGCCCAAGGCCTGTCACCAAAATCCCAGGTCTTTTGCCTCTGGGAACCATTCATTTTAGCCTTTTAACCACAGTGGAAACTAGTCACAAAGGGGTGCCAGCACCTAGCTTGGTCATATCCCACCCAGCCATGAAGCCTGGAATCAAACTCCTGGCCAATCCATTCCCTCACATTCCATACCCATGCCATCATCCCTGGGAAATTCAGGCCAAGACTAACGGATGTGCCTGTGCTGTGTCACTGAACCCCTTGGCTCCAGGGATATCCTGGTGACCTCCCTAGTCACTTTCTTCCTAGCCTTGTCCATATGGGCTGTGTCTGCGGCTCCTGGCCGAACCTGCCTTGCGAGAGTTTCTGGCCATACTAACCTCACCTCCAGCCATAATTGCCTGATCATACTAACATGCCTCTTGATTCTGTCCCTGAAGTTGGTGCCTGTACAGCCCCTGAGTGTGGTCTCTTCAAGGTGAGCAGCCAGGACATGAGGTGAGTCTGCAGTGCTTGTCAGTGAGTGCAGAAGCAGCATGAGTTGATCCCACTGCCTGCCTCTTCTGCCAAACCACTGGATGCAAACAGCTTCGGCCCTGAAGCCCAGCTTAGCTCTGCCTGTTGTCCTGGCTGCCCTCTTGTGGGCCCAATGCACCATAGAGCGCCTGCAAATCCAAATACCAAGTACGCTCTGGGTAGCCTCTGATACAAACAAGTGCACTGGCTTAGTTACACTTCCTATTCCCTGCCATCTTTTCCCTGGTGCGAATGTAAGTCCTGTAACACCTTGATTTCCAGTGCCTTATCACCTAAACTGGCTACAGACCAAAGCCTCCTGCAGCCACTGACGTTCTGAAAGAATGAGAACCAAGTTTAAGTGGGTCAAGACCACAGTAGGGCAAGGTTTTTCTCAGTACTGTCGCAAATTGGTACCTTGTGAGAAAGCTGCCCTCACTGTGTATGAACAGTGGACTTGGCTGTTGGCCCCAGATTTTTAGTAAAGCTTTTATAGGGCACAAGGGTTCATCTGCACATTCCTTCAACACTACCTAAGCCACCCTTCCTGCCAAAAGAGGCTTCATGTGGCCTCTGTCCTTGTTCCAAGTTAAATCCTGGGAGCTGGGCATGCTGGCGAATCCACATCCCTTCTCCCAAGCTGGCCAATGGGTGCCAGAGCTTCCCAAGGTGGGTAAGAGCTAACTGGTGTCCTTCAACTAGTGTCTCCCGCCCTTGCTGCTGAGCCTGTCCTTTTTCACCCCCAGCCCCATCAAGTTCCCCCCTCTGTTGAATCAAGTGGGTGGCTGTTACACACAAATTGAACGGTTCAGTGGTTCTAGAGATTTGAGCACTTCCCTGGTGATCTGCAGCACTACAGCTTCTCTTGCTCCCATGGCTGAAGTAAGCCATTTCCCCAGTGAAATAAAGCCACTCCTGTCTTCCCTCAGCACATGAAGCGAGGCCAGTCCCCAGCTCCTCATTTGGAAAAGAAAGTCTGGGACTAAGACTGAGTCTGATCCCATGTCTCTTCCACTTATTCCAGTGAGGACTAGGTGGGGCAAAACAGTGGGCCAGACACCCCTCCCCTCAGCAGAGGGAGCCAGCAGCCATGATTACAAGCTTCTAAGCCTGCAGTGAGCTCAACCCTAAATCGAGGCTTTTGTCCAGACAGATATAGAGCAGAACTAGGAAGACAAGGCCAGAGAAAAGGGCATTTGAAGAGAATGGAGCAGAACTGGGGAGGGAGGTTGAGTTAACAGAGCTCACTGGAGGGATGCAGAAGTGCTTCAAATAGCAGACATAGTTTAAGGTCCTAGTCTTGATCTTCAAAGCTCGAAGTAGATTAGGTCAAGTTTACTTCACAGACTGCCTCTCCCACTGCAGCCAAGAGACAGTGTCTGCTCCCCCTAAGATTTGTCTACAGCCAAGGGATGTATTCTTATCCCTTACCAGTTACATGCATGTGTGTGCATTTTCTGGGGGGTTTGTTTTGTTTGGAAGAGAGAGGAAAGATGAGGGGATTTGTTTATCACAAAAAATGTACCAAGTTTTGGAAAATTAGCCTGGTCTGTCCAAACCCCTGACTTTCAAGTGAATAAAGCCTCTTTTAATCCTGCCAAACTTCTGTTGCTCTTCATAATATGCAATAAATTAGGCTCATTTTAACAGAAATATTGGCTTTTTAGCCTTCACTCCATCCAGCTACAAATCATGTGGCTGACAGTTAAATTGCTAATACGAAGATCCTGTCTGACATTGTTGTGGCTCTGGTTTGCCCCAGGATGTAGGTCACTGTTAATACAGAGCTCTGCTTGTATCCTTTGCTCCTGTGCAGCATTTAGATGATGGTTTGTAAATGTGACATTGTTTCGCAAGGAAATTGGAAAGATGTAAATCCAGCTTTCTACATACATGATTCTTAATCTGCAATTCCCATGACTCTTGAGATCTGCCATCAAATGAGTTTGGCTTGTTTATCCTGGGGTGAGTGGGCAGATTGCTGCCATCTCAACTGCCAGCCTTGGTCTGATCCTTGTTCTTAAGCTGTTGGGTCCTGATGTTCAGACGTGTTGAGTGCCTGCCGCTCCCATGGATATAAACTCAATTTCTGCATGCTTAATAGCTCTGAAAACCAGCCCATTAGAGTTTCTGGCACTGAGTGGGCAGTTAGACATATGGACCAGAGGTACAGTCGCTGTTGCCGGAGATTCAAGTCTCACCTCCTGCACCAGGAAAGGCTGCTGTAGCCTGGGAAAGGCCAGTGGTATTTCTCTCCCCATTCCCTTTTGAGGCAGCCCCTGCCAGCAGTAGCTGCAATAGATTTCATTGAGTCAGCACTCAGACCCCAGCTTCCTTTGGCCATATTCCCTCCCTGCCCAGCTTTGGCTTCAGTTCTGACAGACACCCTGGTGGAGCAGGGCCAGATTAACCTTTTGTGGGCCTGGCGCCAAACATATTTGTGGGCTCCCATGGGGGCAATGGAGCATGACATGGGGCGATCGGTCTCCGGAGTGAGGGGCCGACTAAGGGCACGGCATGGCAGAGGCGGCCCTGCTCCGCCCAGCCCAGTGCAAGGGCACTATTTACAAACCGGCAGTTGCCAGACGCGCAATGGCCCACCCGGCCCTGTGCTGCCAGCATGCCCTTTCCCCTTGGGGGTGGGCCCATGCCGCGCCACACATCCCCCACCCCCCGCTCAACACCGGAACACCCCCATGATTCCCTATGGCCAGAGCCCCCCCAGACCCTGCCACAAATGCACAGCGCCTTGCACACTACCACCTCTGCTCAGCACCTCCCTGCCCACAGCCCCACCACAATTGCCCAGCATCCCACACAGAACCCCCATTCCCTAGTGCCCCAACACACAGAGATCTTTCCCACCATCTCACAGCCCAGCACCCCCACCCAGGCCCTCCAGAGACCCACTCCCCTACACCTTGTCTCCCGGCCGCACTCACTGGCCCTCTGCGAGGTGACTGTGTCTGCCGGGCTGAGATGCCAGTGCAGCCAGGGCTGGTCCCGGAGCAGGGAATTGCTCCAGCCCCTTGGGAGTGGCGCGGTCAGCCAGGCCATGGCCTGCTCTGGCTGGGCTCCCTCAGGACGCACTTGCCTGGAGGGGCCCAGCCAAGCCCCCACACTGTCGTGCCCTCCCAAACTGGCCAAGACTGGCCAGGCTTCTGCACCTGTGCGAGGCGGCTCAGCTCCAGGGAGACAGATGGGGCCCCACAGGTGATAGGAAGCAGAGACTGCCCGGAGCTGGAGCTGCACTGGGGTCTGGCCAGGAGGCAGTGAGAAGCCGGCAGGTGGGGGCCAAGGGGTGGAGCGGAGCCCTTGGCTCGCAGGCGGACAGGCTGAAAGGAGTAAGTGGTGGGTGGGAGGCAGGGGGAGGAGAGCCAGGGGGCTCGTGGGGTCTCAGGGAACAGTGCAAGCAAAGCAGGCTGGGGCCCTTCTGAGCATAGGCCCGGCTCCATGTCGCCAGTGGCGCCATTGTAAACCTGGCACTGTGGTGGAGGGGAGGTTGCAACTGCCTTGGGATCTCCTACCGTGGGTAAAATGTCCGTCATGGGGAGACCCAATGAGGCCTGGGTTTAGGCCAGCAGCTAAGAAGCACCTCTCACTGAATAAACTGAGCTATGTTTTTTAAAAGGTTTGCATCTGAGCCTAGCGCTTGTAGCTAAAGAGACACAAAAAGATGTGACAGTGTGAACCAGCTGAGCAGCGAGTAGCACAGCAGCTAACAGAAGGATTTTGGCTGGGATCTGCCTGAGAGGAGATATGCTAAGGGCTGCATTAAGGAGGCTGTGTTGGTAAGTATCTGAGTGTTTGTTTGTTGTGAGTATCTGAGTGTTTGTTGTGAGGACAGTTTGACCGTGTGCTTGATTGGTTGTTTGAAAAGGGCGGGAACTGGGAGTGCTTTGTTCCAGGTGAGCCTTAAGTGGGCCTGACTGTATAAAAAGCCAGTCAGCTGTGGACAAGCTGAGCTGCGAACAGCACAGCAGCTAACAGAAGGAGTTTGCCTGGGGAGAGCCCACTGAGGCTTACATCTTGCTGAAGTCTCTGAGTAATTACTACAACTCCTAAGTAAGCTCGTAGAAGGAAGGTAATATGGATGGGGGGTGTTCAGCTGCACTGGACCTGTTGTGACCTGCACTGGATGTGCCATGTTTGTCTTTCTTCCACAGGACAGAAGCAACTTTGTCTGTACAAAGTGCAAGCTGGCGACCATATTGGAAGAGAAGGTTCAAGGTCTGGAGCAACAGGTATCGACCCTGCGTTGCATAAGAGAAACTGAAGATTTCCTGGACAGACGTCAGGATATGCTTCTACGGGCACAAGGTTCTGAAGATTCAGAGCAGACTCCACATAGGGGACAGGAGGATGGTGAAGAAATTTGGCAGCATGTGACCTCCAGAAGAAAAAAGTGGAACGTCCATGTACCAGCAACGCAGATACAGGTAAGTAACCGTTTTCATGTTCTCTCCACAGGTACTAATGCGGAGAGTGGTCCAGATGTTATGTCTGAGGGAAGGGAGCAGGAGACTCCGCCGATTGGAAGGCATGAGATGCACTGTCCTAGGGTTGGGGGTTCCACGACCACCACTCCCAAGAGAAGGAGGCAGGTGGTGGTAGTTGGGGACTCTCTCCTCAGGGGGACTGAGTCATCTATCTGCCGCCCCGACCGGAAAAACCGAGAAGTCTGCTGCTTGCCAGGAGCTAAGATTCGCGATGTGACGGTGAGACTGCCAAGACTCATCAAGGCCTCGGATTGCTACCCCTTCCTGCTTCTCCACGTGGGCACCAATGATACTGCCAAGAATGACCTTGAGCGGATCACTGCAGACTACTTGGCTCTGGGAAGAAGGATAAAGGAGTTTGAGGCGCAAGTGGTGTTCCCGTCCATCCTCCCCGTGGAAGGAAAAGGCTTGGGTAGAGACTGTCGAATCGTGGAAGTCAACGAATGGCTACGCAGGTGGTGTCGGAGAGAAGGCTTTGGATTCTTTGACCATAGGATGGTGTTCCAAGAAGGAAGAGTGCTAGGCAGAGACAGGCTCCACCTAACGAAGAAAGGGAAGAGCATCTTCGCAAGCAGACTGGCTAACCTAGTGAGGAGGGCTTTAAACTAGGTTCACTGGGGGAAGGAGACCAAAGCCCTGAGGTAAGTGGGGAAGTGGGATACCGGGAGGAAGCACGAGCAGGAGAGCGTGAGAGGGGAGGGCTCCTGCCTCATACTGAGAAAGAGGGGCGATCAACAGGTTATCTCAAGTGCCTATACACAAATGCACGAAGCCTGGGAAACAAGCAGGGAGAACTGGAAGTCCTGGCACAGTCAAGGAATTTTGATGTGATTGGAATAACAGAGACTTGGTGGGATAACTCACATGACTGGAGTACTGTCATGGATGGATATAAGCTGTTCAGGAAGGACAGGCAGGGCAGAAAAGGTGGGGGAGTTGCACTGTATGTAAGAGATCAGTATGACTGCTCAGAGCTCAAGTATGAAACTGGAGAAAAACCTGAGAGTCTCTGGATTAAGTTTAGAAGTGCGAGCAACAAGGGTGATGTCGTGGTGGGAGTCTACTATAGACCACCAGACCAGGGGGATGAGGTGGACGAGGCTTTCTTCTGGCAACTCGCAGAAGTTACTAGATTGCACGCCCTGGTTCTCATGGGAGACTTCAATCACCCTGATATCTGCTGGGAGAGCAACACAGCAGTGCACAGACAATCCAGGAAGTTTTTGGAAAATGTAGGGGACAATTTCCTGGTGCAAGTGCTGGAGGAACCAACTAGGGGCAGAGCGCTTCTTGACCTGCTGCTCACAAACCAGGAAGAATTAGTAGGGGAAGCTAAAGTGGATGGGAACCTGGGAGGCAGTGACCATGAGATGGTTGAGTTCAGGATCCTGACACAGGGAAGAAAGGAAAGCAGCAGAATATGGACCCTAGACTTCAGAAAAGCAGACTTTGACTCCCTCAGGGAACTGATGGGCAGGATCCCCTGGGAGAATAACATGAGGGGGAAAGGAGTCCAGGAGAGCTGGCTGTATTTTAAAGAATCCTTATTGAGGTTACAGGGACAAACTATCTCGATGTGTAGAAAGAACAGTAAATATGGCAGGCGACCAGGTTGGCTTAACAGTGAAATCATTGCTGATCTTAAATACAAAAAAGAAGCTTACAAGAAGTGGAAGATTGGACAAATGACCAGGGATGAGTATAAAAATATTGCTCGGGGATGCAGTAGTGAAATCAGGAAGGCCAAATCACACCTGGAGGTACAGCTAGCAAGAGATGTTAAGAGTAACAAGAAGGGTTTCTTCAGGTATGTTAGCAAGAAGAAGAAAGTCAAGGAAAGTGTGGGCCCCTTACTGAATGAGGGAGGCAATCTAGTGACAGAGGATGTGGAAAAAGCTAATGTACTCAATGCTTTTTTTGCCTCTGTCTTCACGAACAAGGTCAGCTCCCAGACTACTGCACTGGGCAGCACAGCATGGGGAGGAGGTGACCAGCCCTCTGTGGAGAAAGAAGTGGTTCGGGACTATTTAGAAAAGCTGGAAGTGCACAAGTCCATGGGGCCGGATGCGTTGCATCCGAGAGTGCTAAAGGAGTTGGTGGATGTGATTGCAGAGCCATTGGCCATTATTTTTGAAAACTCATGGCGACCGGGGAAAGTCCCGGATGACTGGAAAAAGGCTAATGTTGTGCCCATCTTTAAAAAAGGGAAGAAGGAGGATCCAGGGAACTACAGGCCAGTCAGCCTCACCTCAGTCCCTGGAAAAATCATGGAGCAGGTCCTCAAGGAATCAATTCTGAAGCACTTAGAGAAGAGGAAAGTGATCAGGAACAGTCAGTATGGATTCACCAAGGGCAAGTCATGCCTGACTAATCTAATTGCCTTCTATGACGAGATAACTGGCTCTGTGGATGAGGGGAAAGCAGTGGACGTGTTGTTCCTTGACGTTAGCAAAGCTTTTCACACTGTCTCCCACAGTATTCTTGCCAGCAAGTTAAAGAAGTATGGGCTGGATGAATGGACTATAAGGTGGATAGAAAGCTGGCTAGATTGTTGGGTTCAACGGGTAGTGATCAATGGCTCCATGTCTAGTTGGCAGCTGGTATCAAGTGGAGTGACCCAAGGGCCGGTCCTGGGGCCGGTTTTGTTCAATATCTTCATAAATGATCTGGAGGATGGTGTGGATTGCACCCTCAGCAAGTTTGCAGATGACACTAAACTGGGAAGAGTGGTAGATACACTGGAGGGTAGGGATAGGATACAGAGGGACTTAGACAAATTGGAGGATTGGGCCAAAACAAATCCGATGAGGTTCAACAAGGACAACTGCAGAGTCCTGCACTTAGGACGGAAGAATCCCATGCACCACTACAGACTAGGGACCGAATGGCTTGGCAGCAGTTCTGCAGAAAAGGACCTAGGGGTTACCGTGGACGAGAAGCTGGATATGAGTCAACAGTGTGCCCTTGTTGCCAAGTAGGCCAATGGCATTTTGGGATGTATACGTAGGGGCATTGCTAGCAGATCGAGGGACGTGATCGTTCCCCTCTATTCGACATTGGTGAGGCCTCATCTGGAGTACTGTGTCCAGTTTTGGGCCCCACACTACAAGAATGATGTGGAAAAATTGGAAAGAGTCCAGCGGAGGGCAACAAAAATGGTTAGGGGACTGGAGCACATGACTCATGAGGAGAGGCTGAGGGAACTGGGGATGTTTAGTCTACGGAAGAGAAGAATGAGGGGGGATTTGATAGCTGCTGTCAACTACCTGAAAGGGGGTTCCAAAGAGGATGGCTCTAGACTGTTCTCAGTGGTAGCTGATGACAGAACAAGGAGTAATGGTCTCAAGTTGCAGTGGGGGAGATTTAGGTTGGATATTAGGAAAAACTTTTTCACTAGGAGGGTGGTGAAATACTGGAATGCGTTACTTACAGGGTTAGGATTTAGGAGTTCATTTAAGAATCCAGTCCACACTAGACAGGATTACTAAGTAACCTGAAACGGTGGCTGTGTTAAAATATTTAAAAAGATATCAAAGATGCTAACAAAGGGGTCAGTTATTGCCTTGTTTGACAATACAGCTCCTAGATAAGGCATCCATCAGACCTCTTCTGCGTGCTGAAAGACTTTTATACAGTTAGGTTCCTTTGCTTTTAAATTATTTAACTCTTGAGGCTAACTGCCACTTGAAGCATTTGTTCACGCTGTACTATGTGAACACATCTGAGCGTGTAGGCAGACTCATGCTCCCACCCCCTCTTTATTTGGAAATGCAGACAGGGAGCGTGGCCATCAATACATGGTTCCAGGCAAAGAGCCTACAGCAGTGGTGCCCAGACTTTTCCTGTCATGTCCCCCCTCCCCGACCAGGAATGGAATCTGTCTGCGCCCCATCCCCCCATTACAGCACAGCTGGCTCAGCAGAGGAGCTTGGGCTGGAGGCAGCACTGGGGATGGGGGAGGAGCTGGGGCTAGAGGCGGAGCTAGTCTGGAGGCAGAGCGGGAATGAGGACAGAGCTGGGCTAGGGGTGAAAGAGGGGGAAGAGTGGAGTGGAGTTAGGGGCAGAGCTGGGGTTGGGGTAGATCAGTGAGCGGAGCTGTGGCTGGGGCGGGGTGGAGCAGGGGGCAGAGCTGAGCTGCGGCTGGAGTGGGGCTGGGTGGTGCTCCTTCCCCACCCCCTGTGGGGCTGGCCCGGCCCCGCCACACGTGCCCCAAACGTTCCTCGCCCCTCCATAGTGGGGCATACCCCACAGCTGGGGACCACTGGCCAACAGTGACAGTTTATATGTTGTAAAAATTTGTTCAAACAGCATTTTAATACCCAATGCCAGCTGCATACTTTTTGGGTCAGGTACATGCGGAATGTTTTGCACTTCCTGAAGCCAACTGCCATTTTTTAAAGAATACATGCTTGTGCATATCAGCTGCAGTAAGTTTCTATGTAGTCAATAGCAATCTCCCCTGCTTTTCCTCCCCTGTCCAACATGCAGTTTTCAGGTTTTTCCATGGGATCCAAAATGTCCCCTTCCATGGACGCATTATGTAGATACTACATTCATCAAACCCACATGCTTGGCACACACAGCAGGCGAGTCCTCCAGTAGGTGGTGCAGATGCAATGGGGAGTGATACACAGCAGTGGTTTTATGAAAACCAAACCAGCACTAATGCACTCCAGCAGCTGTTAAAGAAGGAGAATGGGAGAACGTGGACTTTCCTAAGCTATCGCCTAATCTAAAAAGTTTTCATGATAGACAAGGCCATCCCTACCCTGCCCCGCCTCTTCCCCCTGGCCCCCACCCCTTCCTGCCCCTACTCCCCTGAGGACTGCAGCAGGGCTGGGCTTGCACTCACCAGTGGTGGGAAGTGCAGCGACCCAGCCCCAGCTGCGCCGCTGGTGAGTGCTGGGGAGTGGTTCCCCCTCTGCCCCCAAGTCCACCCCTCCCCTGCAAAGGCCTGCCCCCCGCCCCCAATGCAGCGGGTTTGCATAGGGCCCCAGAATAGCTAGGGACAATCCTGATGATAGAGAGTGTCTATGATTTTCACACAACATGTGAATAGTATCCTTACCCTTCTCTCTCTTTCCTCTACCAGTGTTGTTAGTTTTTGGCCTTTCCCCAGAACCATCCTTCTTAACTCCTTCACTGCAAGAGAGGACAAGATTCCTTGTATTCCACATCCTTGAATACTGAAGGAGATGACTGAGGAGATATCTGAGCCATTAGCAATTATCTTCAAGAAGACAGGAGAGATTCCAGAGGACTGGAAAAGGGCAAAACTAGTGCCAATCTATAAAAAGGGAAATAAGGACAACCCAGGGAATTACAGACCTGTCATCTTAACTTCAGTACCTGAAAAGATAATGGAGCAAATAATCAAGCAATCAATTTGCAAACACCTAGAAGATAATAAGGTGATACATTAGAGTCAGCATGGATTTGTCAAGAACAAATCACATCAAACCAACCTAAGAGCTTTCTTTGACAGGGTAACAACCCTTGTGGATGGGGAGAAGTGATAGATGTGGTACATCTTGACTTTACTAAGGCTTTTGATAACGTCACGCATGATCTTCTCATAAACAAACTAGGGAAATACAACCTAGATGGAGCTACTATAAGGTGGGTGCGTAACTGGTTGGAAAATCATTCCCAGAGAGTAGTTATCAGTAGTTCACAGTCAAGCTGGAAGGGCATATCAAGTGGGGTCCCGCAGAGATCAGTTCTGGGTCCAGTTCTGTTCAATATCTTCCTCAATGATTTAGGTCAGTGGTGGGCAACCTGCAGCCCATGGGCCCCACGTGGCCAGTCAGGGTAATCTGCTGGCGGACTGTGAGACAGTTTGTTTACATTGACCATCTACAGGCATGGCTGCCCACAGCTCTCGTTGGCCGGGAACGGCGAACTGAGTAGTTCACTAGCATTGAGAGAGAGAAACCAAGAATTTTGGGAGGCCCAAGGACAACTGGAACCAGCAAGAGAGAAGTCTCCCTCCATTATATTTGAAAGTCCTTATGTGGTGATAGTTGTCATTACCTCCTCCCCTTGTTAGCTTGATGGCTTTGTTTACCTTGTATGTAAATGTACCTTCATAATCTCTGCCTGACAACCAGGCTAGTCCAACATGCAAATATCCATTCCTTTGTCTAGGGGAGACTGGACTTACGCACTACTTGCCAAACACATTTAACATAATTCGAGCACCTATCCATAACTCTTTGTATACATGCCATGCCTCCATCACACTAGAATATTAATGATCAGTGAGTTATTAGTTTTTCAATTATGTATTACATGTTCCCATATATAATTTTATGATAACAGTATGTTAGATGAAGTGAGTATGTCAGGCCTCGCAAGAGTTGCTGACACAGAGTAGCGAACCACCAATAGGCTTCTGTATCATAAACATCTTGTAAAGTGTTTTTGTAATATTCCCAATTATCATTCATATTTTTCTGATTAAATTCTTCCTTGCAGTGATTTGGTTCAGAATTCTTTTCAGCTTTGTGAAATGGGCCCTTTTGCGATGACGGATTCTGCTCGATAACGATCCAAAGCAGTGCAGACTGACAGATGTTCACTTTCATCATCTGAGTCAGATGCCACCAGCAGAAGGTTGATTTTCCTTTTTGACGGTTAGGGTTCTGTAGTTTCTGCATCAGATTGTTGCTCTTTTAAGACTTCTGAAAGCATGTGCCACTCCTTGTCCCCTCTCAGATTTTGGAAGGCACTTCAGATTCTTAAACCTTGGGTTGAGTACTGTGGCTATCTTTAGAAATCTCACTCACATTAGTACCTTCTTTGCGTTTTGTCAAATCTTCAGTGAAAGTGTTCTTAAAACAAATAACATGCTGGGTTATCATCCGAGGCTGCTATAATATGAAATACATGGTAGAATGCAGGTAAAACAGAGCAGGGGACATACAATTTTCCCCCAAGGAGTTCAGTCACAAATTTAACTAATCCATTATTTTTTTAACGAGCGTCTTCAGCACGGAAACATGTCTTCTGGAATGGTAGCTGAAACATGAAGGGGCCTACAAATGTTTAGCATATCTGGCATGTAAATACCTTGCAATGCCGGCTACAGAAGTGCCATGCGAACACCTGTTCTCACTTTCAGATGACATTATAAATAAGAAGCCGGTAGCATTATCTCCCCTAAATGTGAACAAACTTGTTTCTCTTAGGGCATGGCTACACTTGCAGATGTAGAGCGCTTTGAGTTAAACCAGCCTTCAAAGAGCGCAGTAGAGAAAGAACTGCGATCTGTCCACACTGACAGCTACAAGCACACTGGTGGGGCCACATTAGCAGCTCTTGAAACGGCCACAGAGAGCAGTGCATTGTGGTAGCTATCCCAGCATGCAAGTGGCTGCAACATGCTTTTCAAATGGGGGGGGAGTGGAGTGGAGTGTGAAAGGGAGTGTATTGTGCGTATGTGGGGGGGGAGAGTGGGTTTTGCGGGGGGCTGAGACCATGTCAGCATGCTGTCTTGTAAGTTCAGACAGCAGCAGACTCCCCTCCCCCACCTCTCTCTCTTACACAGCATTCCACAGTAATGGTTGCTTTGTCTCAGAGCAGATAAGCATGCCGGCTGTCAAAAAGGGAGCTTTCAAAGGGCATATCTGCATTCTTGCAGCGATTCCAAAACAATTAGAAGAGTGGCCACTTGACTTAAGGGGATTATGGGACATTTCCGGAGGCTAATCAGAGTGCAGTAATGCAACACCTTGTTCACGCTGATGCCTGGGAGTTTCAGCCAAAGCACAACAAGCATTAATCTTCTCGCTGAGGTGCAGTACCAGGAGCGCTCTAGCCGTGGAGTCAGAGCGCTCTATGTGCCTTGCCACTGTGGACGGGTACTGAGGTAGGGTGCCAGGGGCTGCTTTAATGCGCTCTAATTCGCAAGTCTAGCCAAGCCCTTAGCGACTGGCTGAACAAGTAGTAGGACTGAGTGGACTTTTAGGCTCTAAAGTTTGACATTGTTTTGTTTTTGAGAGCAGTTATGTAACAAACAAAAAAAATCTACATTTATAAATTGCACTTTCACAATAAAGACATTGCATTATGCTACTTGTATGAGGTGAATTGAAAAATACTATTTCTTTTATTATTTTTACAGTGCAAATATTTGTAATAAAAATAATATAAAGTGAGCACTGTATACTTTGTATTTTGTGTTGTAATTTAAAGCAATATATTTGAAAATGTAGAAAAATATCCAAAAATAGTTAATACATTTCAATTGGTATTCTATTGTTTAACAGTGTGATTAATCACGATTAATTTTTTTGAGTTAATCGCATGAGTTAACTGCGATTAACTGACAGCCCTAGTTATAAACATTGATTTTAACATCATGGGAATCATCCCGCCAAGTTTCAGTAGTATCAACTAAACAAACATCATAAATGGGCAATTTCAATTCTTCTTGTTTATTCCCAGGCTCCTAGCATTACATAAGTAATCCTTACTCTGGTAGGTAGCCTCATTTTGTTAATGGCATTACTTACCTGAATATCAACTGCTTAGGTGACAAAAGGTTTGCAGAAGTAAAGGTTAGAAGGATTTGGACCTAAATTTGCAAATCATTAGCATTTGTTTTATTGCTGTAAAAAAACCAAAACTTGCTATTCACTTAAATTATTCACATTAAAGATATTTATCATATATTATGGAAAAATTAGTCATTGATAGTTTCTGGATTGAGGACTGCCCCTTTGAACAGTTGCAACAGACGTGCATAGAGTACCCATTGATACTATAAACGTGACACTTCTCTACCTGGCTGCAAAATGGCACTTATTTTAATTGTGCCTAACTACTCCCTGCTAGCTAGGACAGCATTTATTATTTTGGACAGCTAAGTAGCTGGCATTTTAAGAATCTTGAAGTGACAGAAATTCAAGGACATTTGTACTCTGCCTGGCTATCAAGTATCTTTAATATGTTCATAAGACTAGTCCGGTCATAAAGATGTGTGGCTCTTAAATATGAGAGCATATTTTTCATATGTTGCAGGTGCATGGTCTCACATGAAAGACAACTTTTGTATTAGCTCATCTGAATTACAGGGGTCTAATACGGACCACACATGCTGCTAATATAGCTTTGCCACTGCAAGGTGTGGGGAAGGGACTCGCTTTCTGCAGTGAAGAGAGGAGTGATTCCTTCCAAAAAACATGAAGCGTTTAGATTCAAGCTTTAGAGGTAACAAAAAAAAAAGGTTAACACTTACTATACCATAGTATCGGAGATACTACACTATGGGGCCATGAAGACAAGCCCCAAGATAATAGTGAAAAGAAAAGGAGTACTTGTGGCACCTTAGAAACTAACCAATTTATTTGAGCATAAGCTTTCGTGAGCTACAGCTCACTTCATCGGATGCATACTGTGGAAACTGCAGAAGACATTATATACACAGAGACCATGAAACAATACCTCCTCCCACCCCACTCTCCTGCTGGTAATAGCTTATCTAAAGTGATCTCTCTCCTTACAATGTGTATGATAATCAAGTTGGGCCATTTCCAGCATAAATCCAAGTTTAACCAGAACGTCTGGGGGGGGAGGGTAGGAAAAAGAAGGGGAAATAGGCTACCTTGCATAATGACTTAGCCACTCCCAGTCTCTATTTAAGCCTAAATTAATAGTATCCAATTTGCAAATGAATTCCAATTCAGCAGTTTCTCGCTGGAGTCTGGATTTGAAGTTTTTTTGCTGTAAGATAGCAACCTTCATGTCTGTAATTGCGTGACCAGAGAGATTGAAGTGTTCTCCGACTGGTTTATGAATGTTATAATTCTTGACATCTGATTTGTGTCCATTTATTCTTTTACGTAGAGACTGTCCAGTTTGCCCAGAAGTCACCTACTACAGGACAGGCCTAACAAAGAAAATAACAGAACGCCACTAGCCGTCACCTTCAGCCCCCAACTAAAACCCCTCCAACGCATTATTAAGGATCTACAACCTATCCTGAAGGATGACCCAACACTCTCACAAATCTTGGGAGACAGGCCAGTCCTTGCCTACAGACAGCTCCCCAACCTGAAGCAAATACTCACCAACAACCACATACCACACAACAGAACCACTAACCTAGGAACCTATCCTTGCAACAAAGCCCGTTGCCAACTGTGCCCACATATCTATTCAGGGGACACCATCACCATCAGGGCCTAATAACATCAGCCACACTATCAGAGGCTCGTTCACCTGCACATCCACCAATGTGATATATGCCATGTGCCAGCAATGCCCCTCTGCCATGTACATTGGTCAAACTGGACAGTCTCTACGTAAAAGAATAAATGGACACAAATCAGATGTCAAGAATTATAACATTCATAAACCAGTCGGAGAACACTTCAATCTCTCTGGTCACGCAATTACAGACATGAAGGTTGCTATCTTACAACAAAAAAACTTCAAATCCAGACTCCAGCGAGAAACTGCTGAATTGGAATTCATTTGCAAATTGGATACTATTAATTTAGGCTTAAATACAGACTGGGAGTGGCTAAGTTATTATGCAAGGTAGCCTATTTCCCCTTGTTTTTTCCAACCCCCTCCCCCCCCCCCAGACGTTCTGGTTAAACTTGGATTTATGCTGGAAATGGCCCACCTTGATTATCATACACATTGTAAGGAGAGTGGTCAGTTTGGATAAGCTATTACCAGCAGGAGAGTGAGTTTGTGTGTGTGTGTTTTGGGGGGGCGGGGGGTGAGAAGACCTGGATTTGTGCTGGAAATGGTCCACCTTGATTATCGTGCACATTGTGGGGAGAGTGGTCGCTTTGGATGGGCTGTTACCAGCAGGAGAGTGAGTTTGTGTGTGTATGGGGGTGGGGGGGTGAGCAAACCTGGATTTGTGCTGGAAATGGCCCACCTTGATTATCATGCACATTGTAGGGAGAGTGGTCACTTTGGATAAGCTATTACCAGCAGGAGAGTGAGTTTGTGTGTGTGTGTTTTGTGGGGTGGGGGGGTGAGAAAACCTGGATTTGTGCTGGAAATGGCCCACCTTGATTTTCATACACATTGTAAAGAGAGTGGTCACTTTGGATGGGCTATTACTAGCAGGAGAGTGAGCTTGTGTGTGTGGGGGGGGGGGGCGCAGAGGGTGAGAAAACCTGGATTTGTGCTGGAAATGGCCCAACTTGATTATCATACACATTGTAAGGAGAGTGATCACTTTGGATAAGCTATTACCAGCAGGAGAGTGGGGTGGGAGGAGGTATTGTTTCATGGTCTCTGTGTATATAATGTCTTCTGCAGTTTCCACAGTATGCATCCGATGAAGTGACCTGTAGCTCACGAAAGCTTATGCTCAAATAAATTGGTTAGTCTCTCAGGTGCCACAAGTACTCCTTTTCTTTTTGCGAATACAGACTAACACGGCTGTTACTCTGAAGATAATAGTGGTATCTCAATTACCATTGTGTGGCAACTGTTGGTAAATCATTACCGTCAGTCTGCAACTACTGTACATACCTGTCACTGAAAAAATTATTGAAGTGATGTGATTTGAGGCCGCCCATCACACTCTTAATTTCTCTTCCCCGAAAGAAACTGATGACTAAAAAAGTGTGTGTGTACATATACTGAATCTGTGGAAAAATAATACCTAGTCTGTACATAGTGCTTTCCAACAGTAGATCTCAATGTGCTGTACAAAAGAAGAATCATTAACCCTATTTTACAGAGGGGAAAACTGAGGTATAGAGAGATGAAATTACTTGTCTACAATCACTCAGCAGCCCATTGGCAGAATCAGCAATAGAACCTAGTTCCCCTGAGTCCTAGTCCGGTGCTCTAGCCTGTAGGCCATACTGTAGTAATGGCCATAGGCTGCATATATGTATTTGGTTCTGCTGCTGTTCTTGAACAATGACTAATGTAAACAAAATGGTAATGGTGTCTAAAAGGAAATACAGTATACAAAGAAAAGAACCACCATTATGGAGGGTAGCTTATATTTTCAGAACAACAACTTTCAAGTTATATCACTAGCACTTGTGTGGCTGGCTGCTTTGTGTTCCCACCCCTAAGTAACATTGTTGTGATATTATCTACTACTTAGGGCCACTTGTTTAAGAGTTAAACCCGATTTCAGCTCCTCCAAATTTAAATGCTATAACTAAACCTGCCTTCTACCCAAATTCTGGATTCTTGTTAACTCTTGATTTCTGAAAATAAGCCATTTCCCCTGACTTGGGCCCAGGCATACTGCAGCTTCTTGCCCTCCTTACAAGGAGCGTCAAAGTTAAATGCTCCTCTTCCCATCCCAGACATGTCTAGGCCCTTGATGAAGCTGGATGACAGAACATGCATTGAAAATGCAACTGCTGATAACCTGTCAACAACTCATTGCTGCAATGGCACACCCCGCTCCAGTGCCTCCTCCACAGCCATGGCACCCTGGGACTGGGAGTAGCAGCAATCTTTTCTTTATTTTGTTTTCAAGAGGAAGATGGAAGGGGTGAGAATAGTGGGAAACTCTTGAAAGGGGATGGGTCTGGGAGCCTCATGGGGAGCATGGTAAGTGGTGGGAGCCTGGTCTTGCACAGTGCCCTGAAAGGCCAGAAAACTTGAGCTAGGGACGACAAAGCAGAGGAAGAAAAACAGAGCATGCCGCAGTCTTTGCTGAAATAGCTGAAGGATCCTCCCTGCCAAAAAGAGCATTTCAAAACCTGTTAAATAACCATATATTCAGGGGAGTAAAAAGGAGGTCTTTCCCATGTACTGCAAGTTTCTGCCCTCTACAGGCATTCTTGAAAATTGCTCACAATTCTTCTGTAAGATTCTGTAATTCTCTCACAAAAAAACCATTAGTGTTCAAAGGCTGGCCTTGTTAGATCACTGTTTACAGAGCAAATCCTTAGGATAAGGTGTGTCAAATTCTAGGAATAAGTGTGTCTGGCAGGCATCCAAGTCACAAGTGACATTCGCTATTGACTTCTGCAACATTTTTCAGATATCAGTCGAACACAAGGATTAGAATGAAACATCTCCCTCCCACACAGACAGTCTCTAGCTGCTGCACTCTGGCTGGCTGACACAGGGAGGGAGAGAAAAAGAGGTGGGAGCAGTAAAGCATATTCCCTTCACCTCTGTTGTTATTCTGCTATAAATTCTTGAGCCCACTAAACACAAGTGGATTATTTCCACAAAAGATCTCACTGCATAATTTTGGCTTGACTAAGAGTTGCAATTCATAAATGATTCAGAAATTGATACAATTATATTTGATAGTGATTCTATTATATAAAATTCTCTGGAAAATCAATCAAATTTACCATGACTAAGTGCATCAGTTTTCTATAGGTGCAAAATATCATACTTTTAACCAATGAAAAGTATCAATTTTTTTAATTCCCTCAAAATTTGTGGCAATGTTGTAGTGAATGCTGAAAGTTGCAATTTCCACAACAAAATCGCAGCCCATGATTTTCTTAGTCTTAATTATCTTTCCAATATTTAGAGTTCTTCATATTCTTTTCAGCCCTGTTCTGTTGCTTCCTTTTCAATTTCCTTTTTTGTGCACAGGGCTTTCTAAATGGTAGTCCAGGGAAATATTACAGGCTGTACAGTACATCTCCTCATGTAGCTCTCCCAGTTTATATTCTCTAACATAATCCTTTGCAGTTATTTTTGTTGCTACTTTGCCTCGTGATCTGTCCTCAAATGACATTTTTGGAAAAAAATTCTGACCACATTTAATTGAATTAGTTTAAAAAAAAAATAATGAAGAATTGGGCCCAATTATGCAGTTCAGATCCAAATCTGCATGTAGTAGAAGCAGAGAGAGATTCTAAACTAGTTTTGGATTAGCTCATTTTAGAGGTAAAGCTAGCTGCGAAGTTCAGACCCTCATGTGAATTTCAAAAGTTCAGGGCTATTTATATCTGCAGTTCAGTTTGGGCCCCCATCTTCTCTACCCTCATCATTTTACATTTGTTCCAGTCCAGGTTCTAAATAGCAGGAGAATCAGAAATATCATAAAACCCCAAGAGAAAGGTGTTTTCTCCTAAGAACTCTAGCAAACTCATAAGGTTTGGTTCAGGCAATGGAACAATGAGGAGATCACAGTGCCACACTACTCGGAGAAAGCAGGTGGGCAAAATACTGCCTTCTTTAATGTGTGCACTAAGCAAAATGTCTCAAAGAATATCAGCTGATGTTGACAACACTTCCAGCCATCTTCCAGCCACACTTCCAGCCATCTTCTCATTCTGGAGAGCCCCTGCCAGTATACCTTAGCCCATACCTATGAATTTGAGTGGTGCTGTAAGTCCAGCCCCAGTCCTGTGTCAGACAGGGGGTGCTGAACATGAACACGGAGACCTCTACTTGACTCAAATCTCATTTCCAAATGAGAGTTTTTGGATAGTAGACAACAGATACAAAGGAGATAAGGCAAGTCCAAGCTAGATTCTCCTTACTTCTCTATAGTAAGAAACTATTTATAACATTTCCATAACTCCACTATAAGAAAGAAAACATGAGACCTTAAAGTATTCCTGTTGTCTGTACACAATAATCTCAAGTGGGGAGCTAAGAGTTGTTTTGGAAGCACTGTACAAATCTCTTACACCACAAATTTAGATTATAAAGAAGTAACCAACCCAATAAATAAAACAATACATATTTATTTAGCCCAAAATCCTCTATAGTCTAACAATAGTCTGTGTGTTCTATTTATATTTCCTTAGGGCACTTTTGCTCCTTCAGATAGTAAAGAGCCAACAGGAGTTACACAAGACACATTTATAATATCGTAAATCAATTATTTGGGACAGAAAACACCCCACAATAATTGTTGGGCTGACAGCCCTTTTGAAAGCTTTAAGGCAATTTAAGGGCTCTAATCTTGCAACCCCATATTGTGCAAGTAACCTTTATTCAGTCCCATTGGCTCCAATGGAACAACTTGAATTGGTATAGAATACTCACAGGAAAAGGGGTAGCAGGTTTGGGTTTTTCGTAGGGCTGCAGTGATTTTATTTTATATCTTGTCCAACAAAAAAAACCTAGAGTTAGGATATTAGAAGACAACGATATTGCTGAAATGGACAAAAACAGTTGCACAAAAGACAATTGAGACAGAACTTGACAGTTATAAATGTAGGTGCATCACATCATTAAGCACAATTTCTGATACATAGCCACCACTGTTTGCCTAATTTTAAAGAATAGAGGTAACCCCTTAGAGAATGCTCAAGATTAGGACTTTTAAGATTTTAAAATCTACAGCCTTGATATATAGAGAAGACAATGGATACCTTTTGGTAAAGGAACACAGCTTGCATCTAAGAACAGAGAAACATTAGTCAACATCTTGTTTCACAAACAAGATAATAGAATCACTGGATACAGAAGACCACCCAAACTTGACTAGAATGTTACAACCTTCTCATTTGCTGTGTTTTCACAATCACACTGATCAGTCTCAAAGATGTGCGGCAGCTAGTTCTGTCTTCCCTCCTGTGGTTACCACCTGGATTAGGCTGCCTGAGCTTGGTCTGTTCTTCCCTATGATCCAGTCATAAAAGGTTCTGTTAAAAAAATATGAGAATATGATAAGTGTGAATAGGCAAGAGGTGTAAAAAAAAAAAAAAAAATATAGAGTCAGCCTGCCATATCCACTTCCTTCTCCGTATGTTGTCTTTTTATGTGTGGATCCTCTATAATTGTCTCCACGAGGACAGATCCTTACACTCACATGGAGCCCCACAAAATCAATAATGTTCTGCTCAGGAACAGGGATCCACCCGCAGAGATCTGATGGCATGATCGGGGCCTAGAATGTAAGTTCTTCAGGGCAAAGAACTGTCTCTCATCTGTATACACAGCACCTATTGTCCTGTTGGGCTCTATCACCATGATTTTCAGAGTGCGTGCAGCACCTCTGAAAATTCAGTCTTAAAAACACATAATAAATAATAAACGTTAACTTTGGGTGGAAGGTAACTGTACCTCGATTCTGCTCCTAAAGTTTGCAAAATATTTCAATTTCTTAGAAAAAAAACATTTTAAAGATAAAAGATAATCCAACAGAAATTTACTGAAACTGATGTCATCAAGGTGACTAGGAACATTGGGGTCCAAAACAAAAAATATTGTTGGCATCCCAGTAGAGATTTTTTTCCTTCAGAGGCAACCTTCCACTGAAGATTATGGCTAAAATAAAGTTAATATACTTCAAAGCTGTGATTTGGTTTTTTCTTTCCCTTTCTCATATATTTGTTCTCTTCTCGCTCTTCTCCCTTCTCTGTCCATTATTTTCCCCCTATTATCATCCTCTGAGTCTTTCCCGATTCCCTCCTCTCTTTCCTTCACCTCCAATGTCCTCCCTTCCTATCCCATCCCTATCCTTCTCAGTCTCATGTTCTTTCCCTTGTCTAGTACTCTTTTCTTTCAGCTCTTTTCCTTCCCTAGGCAGCCTACCCCTTCAACCACTCTCTCCCATCATCACACCACTGAACTGCACAATTGTGGAAATGGTTCTTCAGGGCTGTGAGGGGAGCAGTGGGACTTGAAGTCTCACAGGGACGAATTCACCCATCAGCAGTGGGCCACCACATTGCCTACGCTCAATTTAAACTCTACTTTGAAGATTGGAAGAGGTGTAGAGGCCTTGTGTTAGCTGCTTGAGGAGGAAGGGAGGAGTCCAATTTCATCCAGAGAATGCAAGGCATTCTTCAGGGTCCATACTCTATCCTCATGCTCTGCACTCCCCAGTAGCTATTTTGAATGGTCATGCAATCTGATGCAATGAATTCTGGGGCACACTAAGCCCCAGAATGTGATTACTAGATGGTATGAGAATTCTTGTGGGGATTCTCAAGAGGAAGGCACTGTCACCAGCTCTCACAATATTTGGTGTTTTTCTTAAAGCCCTAGCTCCTGCAGGCAAGTGATTATGGGAGAATCTCAGCTTTCATTAAGGAAGTAAATCTTTAGCACTCTACAGGCTCAGCAACCAGAAGGCAAATTAAAGGAAGCATGATTTTCAAGATAATCTCGTGATTTGGGGGGGCCTGGCTCGTGATTTTTGAGTATGTGGGGTTAACAATACAGGAAAATAGTCTTTGCTTCTACCAGGAAGTGTGATGGAGCTTTTTACAGAGTGTGAACATTACTGACTCATAAAAATTTCAACTTAAGATTTTAAGTTGATGGCACTGGTTTAACTCTTTTAAAAAAGGAGGGGTGGGGGGAGGGGTTTGTTTTACCCACTATGGCTAAAATTAATCTAGTGGAACAGCTTATAGTTTATTCCTCTCCTCCCCCCTCCCCCCCGATTTATTTACTTTATGCATCACTCTGTGCAGTCAGTCTCACATGTAGAATCAGTTCCCCTGTTTGTGAGCCTCTCTCACAAGAGGAAAAAAAATTTAAAAACAGCCCTTAAAATTAGGAACATGTTTGTAAAACCACAGCATTTCGCCAAACGGTCTCAGGAGTGTGGGTAAATAACTGAAAGTACTTTTTTTTTTTTTTTTTTTAAACTAACTATGTCAAGTTGGCAGTGGCCCTTTAAATAAGGCAACTCAAACAGCTGCCTAGACCTCCTCTGCCTAAAACCATCCCTGAACAGAAGGCCCAACGAAAGCACTCCAAAAGGCAAGGAAATCCAGAGTCAAAACAGACATGCTGTGAAGGACACAGCTTCAGCCTCAAATCCAAATGTCCTGGCTTCCGCAGGTTTAAAGGGAAACTACAAAACTAGAGAGATTTTTTTCAGTGCCCTTTATGATGTACGAAGTTGGATCGGTTTCCACTCTTCTCTCCCCCACCCCTCCCAAAAATGTTGCTGTTTAAACAGAAAGAAAATCCTATATCATGCCTTCACTTCCCTCTCTCTGGCAAGATCTTTGAAGGGCCTGTTCTGAATAATGCCACAAAGCCAGCACCAATGAGCTGCAGAGCTCTACCCTCGGCCGAGCAAAGGAGAAGAGGCTGAGCCTCTACCCCTCAGTATGGAGCAAAGAGATCCGCAGCTCATCTTGCAGCTTCATTTGGGTCTGACCCTCCACAGATCTAGCCAGTGAGGACTTGATTGAGTGATATTACTCAAGAAATAAGCAGACAATAGCACTTCTGGGGAGAGGAAGTGGGCACACAGAAGGAGGGGGAACTACATCTACCTTAAGACAATATAAAACGAGCAGTAAAGGGCATAAACACCTTTCTCTTTACAGTTCACCTTTAAACCAGACTGCTTATGTCTGACACAGCTGTTTGTGATTTAACTTAATTGTCCGCATGCTTTAAAAGGCTTGCTGACTTTAAAAACACTCAGGGCTGGTGTAAATTAATGCAGGGCCACTTAGGTCAATGGAGTTATGCCAATTTTCACCAGCTGAGGATTTGGCCCTATAAGCTTAACCTAACTTCAAGGTACAGAAAATGGGGGTGCACGGAAACATCCAAATCCGAGTGACAAGACTGCCTATTTTTAAGAAGGGAAGATGCAAAAAAAAACC
Source organism: Eretmochelys imbricata (assembly GCF_965152235.1). NCBI lineage: Eukaryota > Metazoa > Chordata > Testudines > Cheloniidae > Eretmochelys > Eretmochelys imbricata. The sequence goes on along the minus strand of NC_135575.1, from coordinate 114,466,029 downwards.
CAGCTGTTTTAAAAGGAGAGCTAGGAATTGTTTAGTCATTGTGCATATACTCACTCAGCAAGGAATTCTAGGGGTGTCCAGGAGCTGAAATCTGCGTCAGGCATTGATTTCCTGTTCACTGGCGTATCCAAGGTAACCCTGCAATTGAGAGAGATAAGCCTTTCATTTGTACATCATGCTTCTGATAAGAGCGGTCTGCTCTTCCGTCCTTTGCTCTAGTGTATGCTGAACTTGCAGAACAGGGCACTGAAATCCAAACGTTAGATGGATTTCTCTCGAAAGCTGTATGTCTCTAACAGCATGTAATCATCAGTCTTAAGTTTTTAAATCTATATAATTAAATATGATGATATTTGTAAGGTAGGATCTTCAAAAATGCCTAAGTCACTTATACGTTGCTGAAAATCCCACCCTTAACTGTTACTCTCTTCAAACTTTGTACAATACCAAAACCTTTCAAGGCATCTATGCAAGTTTGGAATGGCCAATAGCCAGGAGACCAGTGTGAACTTGGTATCTGACTGTTGGTGGTACTCTGCAGGGCCAGGTGTTAATTATTCAACTATCCTGTATGTTGTCATTCTCTGTCCAAAAAGAAATGCAGGTGGAGAAGTTTGTAAAGAAGAGGGTGAGATGCAATTAAATGAGTTCAGACAGCATTTTTAAGCCCCTCTCCAGTACTTCTGAGCACTGACAATCTTCAAAGACTATGTTTCACACAAGCCTGGAAAGGAAATACTCAAATCCTTAACTAGGTTATCAAAGGGAATCACAGAAGTTAGATCTTTTCTATATCTATTAGGCCAGCCAATTCATTCACCCCTCTGCCAATGCAGGCAGCCAACTTATAATAAATGTTAGTAGGTCTGTAGCAGGGAAAAGAGGAACTAAACCTTTTGTATTCACAAGTCTTCAAGGGACAATTACTTTTGCTGCCCAAGTCACTCTACCAAGAGGATATATAATATTATGCACTACAGTAGAAGCTACATTTCTAGGGGAAAGAATCTCAAAAAGGTAAAAGTTTGGCAAGACATATTTTCCTCATCTAAACACCACTTGGTATTCAGAAGTAAAGTTTGATAGACATTGGCTTTGCCCAAACCAAAATTAAGGAATAGTGAATGCAAACATTCAAAAGCACTTTCAGCTAAATAAAACATTCCACTATTTTCTTTTTTCACATAAATTTTCAAATAAAAAAACATATTTTAAACAGTTTCATGTCTAATGTGTCACTTTTAGACTCCTATCTACACTACAAAATAACCATATTTAAATATGGTTTAACCATCTGTCAAGGTTAAATCATGGTTTTCTAACATTGTTGTAACAATGATTCCTTCTGTCTGCACAGGAAAGAAAAAATGTTATTTATTGTTGATGGTAATGCCTATAACATGCTAGGTATGCTCTAGAGACTACTGAAGAGGGATGGTCCCTCCTTTGAGAAACCACAACCGTGTTTAAACTGTTACTTCTGTAGTGCAGATGGGGCCTTAGAAAAGAAGCACATCCATGTGTCACTCAGTTACAGCCATACTTTAAAATTAAACAATGCAATAGCACAGGTAACTATGCAACCACTTACGGTAGAACAGCAAGAGCAGCAGACCTAGATGGCAAGCCACTGTTCGCACCAGCTAGACTCTGACAAAGCTGATGTACTGCTCCTTTTGCCATGCCATACCCAACCATCCCTAACAATTAGAAATAAAACAGATTACAAAAAGTTATCTCACTGACAATAGTTGTATAAAAAGGAGACAGTGAAAGTTTCTATGTTATTTAATGAAAGGAAGGTTTATATTCACTTGCAGCAATCTTGGAACCGAATCAGTCTTATAGCACATTGCACAAATGTATACACGTTTTTAGAAGAACTTACCCGTGACAAAGGAATTGCGTTGCTATCACAGAGCTCAATTTATCTAGAAACACGGAATTTAAAAAAATATTTTTAAAAATTAAGATTCGCTTAGTTGGTCTCACAGATTGTGTGCCATGAGATCTGAACACAGTGTTATAGCACTTGCCTTTAAAAAGACACCCGGAGAAGATATATCTAGAGCTGAGAAAACAGATTTTTCAGTTCATTGGCGATTTTAAAAAGTTGGAAAAAAAATTGTTTCAGGTTCAATAAAACATTTTGTTTCAATTTTGACCATTTAAAATGTTTTGAATGTTTAAAACAAAAAATTAAAGAGAGTTTTGAAAAAAGCTGTTTCAAACCCCCCAAAAATCAAAACATTCTGTTTAGGAAATGTTGTAATGAAATGTTTTCATTTTTTCAATTTTTTTTTGTTTTGTTTTTCTAAATGAATACTTGAGTGAAATCTACACAAATTTTAAAAATCATCAAATCAGCCTTTTTAGTCAAAATTTTTTTTACCCCGCTGTAGATATATCTATGGCCATAATCTTGCAAACACTGATGCATGTACTTAACTTTAAGGACAAGTAGTCCTACTGACTTTAATGAAACTATTCACATACTTAACAGTAAACAAGTGCTTAAATGTTAGCAGAATCAGGGGTAAATACATACAGCCATATTAGATAAGTCCAGTGGTCCACCTCGTCTTGTGTACTGGCATGTTTGACACAGACCTCTACCAGATGCTTTGGCAGAAGTTGCAAGAAACCCCACAGTGGAAAGTCATTAAATAACTTCCCTTATGGGCAGTTTTCTTCCTAACCCTTATTAGTTACTAGCTGAATTAGGTTCTGAAGCATGAGAGTTTCTCTCTCCAAAAACAAATGCCTTATACTATCTAATGTAACTGGATATGTTTTCACTATCCCTATAAATGCCTGTTACTTTATTTGGAATTTTACTGAATTCTTGCACTCAATGAGATCTTGCGATAATGAGTTCCACGGGCTAGTTATGCATTGTGCAAAGTAGTATTTCCTTTGATCAATATTAAATGTGTTGCCCTACAGTTTCTCTAAATGTTCCTTTTTTTGTGTATTAAGAGAAAGCCTAAATAGAAGTGGACAATTTACCTTCTCTTTACTATTTGTTGTTTGTATCCCTTATATCCCTTCTTATTTGTCTCCTTTGTAAACCAAATAGTCCCAATCTTTCAATCTTTGCCATCCATCCCTGAGCCCCTTCTACTTCTTCTATTTATTTTTTCTTTCCAGTTTGCTGTAGGCGATTGCCAATAAAGTTACGGTACTTAAATAGGAAAATTGTTTCCAGAGTCTACTGAAAAACAAGAATAGCTAGACTTCCATAATTATGAATAATAACAAGCCTAAAATGTCAGAAGATAATTGTTGCTCAACTCGTGCAAATGTCTTTCCCAATTCCTCCTCACATTTAATAAGGTTCATGTGTTTTCCCACAGCACTGCTTGTCCTAAAAATCCACAATGATTGAAACCATCCTGCTCAAAACATGAAAGCAAATTAAATTGATTCTCTTCCCTAACAAACTGTCACGGAATTATTCCAAAGAGTTCACCTATTTGCATTTGTAACAGTACATGGTCAGTCTGTTGCAAAAAGGAAACAAAACAACCTTTTCACTCAGTAATAACAATTTTATCTTCAGACTACGTTAGATGCCGCTTTAAACATGCGAATATAGAGGCCAAATCATTAATTACAAAACACAGTATACTTTCTTAGAACATAATGGTAACAGTTAATTCCTTTAGCTCGGTTTTCAGACATAGCTTTGAAGCACTACCCCTTATCTTTACAACCCATTCCATCATTTTAACTTTTAAAGTTTCTTATGTCATATCAGAATATTGTTGCAGATATCTAACAGAGCAAAGTAACACTAATATAAGAGACTAAATGGAAGTTACTTCATTTGAATCTCAGATAAATCTTGCAGACTTTAATGGATGTTAACCTCTCTGTCTTCACCCTTCACGCCCACAGTCCCCTAGTACCTGTGTTTTTTAATTTGCTTTCAGACTTTCTTCTCTATAAAGAGCAAGAAAAACTGGAATGAGATCAAAGATCACAAGGTATATGTCACAAAGTCTATACTAAACAACTAATGGAGACAGAGGCAGAAGGTCATCAAGCTTATCTATGTCTGAAGCAAGGTGAACTGGATTCAGAACACAAGCAGGATGACCATGTTCAATAAAAACAACTGAGTCATCACTAACTTTAAAAAAAATTAGTTACCTAAGAACCCTGCCTTCCAGGAAAGCAAATATGGACTTTAACCTTCTCTAAGGGTTTACAATGTTAAACCTAAAATTTTTAATGTGTTGTTCTTCATTATTTCCCAAGCACTTCTGACTGCTTGGCATACTAAAAAAGATTTCACCAAAACCAGACAACTAGTATTTAAGCAACAGATTTTCTTTCTTTCTTTCTTTCTTTCTTACACTATACTTGCCATGGGTTTTGGATTGCCAACTGCAAAGTTACAACTTTCCTCAAGGGATTCAAACAGCAGTTTACCATATGTATAATATGGGAAGAAATGTTAAGGGAGTAAAACTGTTGTTTCTCAAATAGGAATAATTAAAACAATTATTGTTGGTGTCAAAGCAAACACCACATTTTGCTGGTTACCTGGAGTTCCAGCCAAAGCAGCTTTTGCTCCAGTCAGAGTCAATAAGCCTCCTTCTTTCAGATGTTTTGTGGCTAAGTGACTGGAAATAGTTGACGTCCAAACACTCTGTTTCCACATAAGGTCAGAATTTTTGTATAAAGCTGAAAAACAAAATAGTTGGGTCAATTACCTAGAAAGCAAAAGTCTTCTAGTTCTAGCTTGTGCCCCACCATACAGACTAAAACAGCAGCATGCAAATCTGCCTTACGCCACTTCATATATCCCACTTCTGCTGCAATCCTCATCAATGCCTTCAGCGCCTCTCGCCTTGCCAATTGTATCTCCGTTCTCTTTGGCTTCCTCAAGTTCCTGCTCAAGAGCACGTGCACAATACCGTTACTTGACTTCTCATTACAACAAGTGTGACCATATCCCCTAACCTCAGCCAGTTCCATTGGCTCACCTTTGATTTCTGGACCCCGTTCAAAACTCCCCTCATTTCTAAAACTCCCATTGACTTTGCTTTCATCAGTGTCAAAGACCTTGTCGCTCTCTTTACTTCCTCCTCTTGTGTTTATCTTGCATCAGCTTCCTCTCTCTGTCCCTTTGCATAGTCTTACCTGTGACGGTGAGAGAGCCTTCTCTTCTGCAGCTCTTACCTTCTAGAATGATCTTTTCATCTGCAGGATAAACAACTCTTCTCCTTGCCTATCGTTCTTAAGGTCTCACTCTTTATTCTTTTAACTCTGTAACTGTATTATTTAACTCTATAGTCCAATTAGTTTGTATGAGAGAAGCTGTATAAAATAAAGTCATGCTGTTTTCCATAAACTATAGGTTTAAGTCTGCTTAGTTCTTGGATGGGTGACCACCTGAGAAAACCAAATGCTCTATATGCTTTTTCTTTTCTGTGATCTCAAAGACTGCTCTAAAATATTTTATGTCTGCAGTGGTGATCTTTGGATAGTGCTCTGGAGTATTATGTAAAACCTAGGCTTTTATTTCAAACGCTGCTTGCTTACTCCCTGAAATTTCATGTAAAACAACACTGTAACTGCTGGACCACAACCATTTTTTCCCAGGGGCTTTGGTCTTGTTAGATCTCATAAGCTATGCAAGACTGGACCTAGTGGATGGAAAACTCCAAGGCATAAAGGAATTGGTGGGAAACACATCTTTTGTTCATCAGACTATTGTTCAAACAGGGGCTCCATCTGCCTACAGGCGGTCTGGACTGTACGACTGCTGCCTAGACAGGCTCAGAATCTCAAGACTTCTAAAGGACTGGCCTGCACGTAGTTTCAATTAAAAAAAAAAAAAAAAAAGAAGAGTTGTTGTATTACAGTTAGTCAATTCAAATGAAAATAGAATTTTAAAATCAATTCAGCAATCATTAGTTTTAGCAACATATTATTGGGGGACAGAGGAAGAAAAATTAAGATTAAGCAAATAATAATATCGAATACCTATATCTTTAGCATTTAAGATGTTTATTTCCATAAAAACTAAAACTCACACACACACATATTAATGGCATGAAGTGGACAGGATGACCACCCATCCCAAGACGTTTCCCATCCTCACTGTCAATAACTTAAACTGGTAGTACTATGTGTTATCTCATATACAGCAGTTAAACTGTTTGACTGCATTGTGTTGGATTATAACAGACACACACAAATATTTTCTTTTTTATGAAACAGTAGTGAATGTCATCTTCCTATGTTGTCTTTAAAAATAAGAAATACCTTTGCCTTGTATGTTTGTATGGGGTGAGGAGGGGAGGGTCCACCAGCTGCTTTATATGCTCCAGACCAGAAACAAGGCTAATAATTTTGGGTACCCTAACCTAGGTTAGAAAAATTACTGGCTATTATGAAATGTTAGGAGCTCAGTAAAAAGCCATTTTAAATGTTAAACTTGAAGACCTGCATCCATTTAAAAATGCTATTTTAGGCACTACATAAAAACCTGTCAGGATGCGACAGTATAGTGCCACAATACACCAGCACTGAAGACTCTGGAAGGTAGTGTGGCCTAGTAGATAGACCACTAGACTGGGACTCAGGAGACTTGGGGTTTATTCCAGGCTCAGCCAGTGACCTTGGGCAAGTCACTTTAACCTCTTTATGCCTCAGTTTCCCCATCTGTAAAATGGGGCTAAGGATACTGATCTCATCTGTAAAGCACTTTGAGATGTGCTGATGAAAAATGCTACATTAGAACAAGGTATGATTATTAATCACATGAAACCATCAAATAGAAAAGGGTATGAAAGGCACTTAGAGGTGTTCCAGCTCCCATTGATTTGGGTGGAGCTATTAGCTCCCTTTCTGTGTGATCACAGTAAAGGAGAGATTTTAGTCTACCTCTTACCATGACTTTTTCTTCCCATTGCATTAATGTATTTGTAAGTATGCTACTAACAAAGAGCTTACATTTAGCTTTTGCACTGCCACCTGCCCATCCTCCAGCTACACATAGGATAGCATCCACCTTCTGTTCACCCAGAAGTTTTCCAACATCTGCTGTCACCTTAAATAGATAACAAAGAAGTTATAAAGTCATTCTGAAAATACTGCACTGAAGAAGATATAAATACCCAGCCTTTAAATTGTAATTTTTTAAATTATGTTGCACACATGGTGATGTAAGCAGCTATTCAAAATTAGAGTTTATGATTTTACCCACTGGAAGCAAAACAACAATGCTGAATACTGAAAACAGATTAAACGACAACCAAGTGCTAGGTGATGTCAATGGAACTAACGTATGAGTGAGGCTTGCAGGATCAGTTAGTTTCAGGGATCAGGCCCTTAGTTTACTAGCTACTAACACTTTGAGTTTCTCTTGGGACACTGCTTTTCAGGCAATAGTCCTTCCCTTTGTACTGTACTGTTCAGAAACACAGAATGAAGGTGCAAGGAAGAAATCTGATAATGGACTAGCCTTGCTGTTGGTAAAGTTTCTGCCCAACCCTAAAGCTTGGGAGTATACTTTACAACCTTACTTATAAGCTTAAAGTTTGAGAGTTTATACTTTTAGCCTACCCTATTTTTGTTTCCTCTCCTAAGTGTAGGGCTTCATATATATATTAGCACTGAACTTTATCTCTGTGAAACTTATAAAAAATAACAGATTTGTAAAATTCTTTCAGATTCTGTCTACAGCAGAGGTTCTCAAATTGGAGGTCAGGACCCCTCAGGAGGTTGCAAGGTTATTACATGGAGGGTTGCGAGCGGTCAGCCTCCACCCCAAATACCGTTTTGCCTCTGGCATTTCTAACTGTTAAATATTTTAAAAATGTGTTTTTAATTTATGGGGGGGGGGTCACACTCAGAGGCTTGCTGTGTGAAAGGGGTCGCCAGTACAAGAGTTTGAGAACTACTAGCCTACAGGAGGGAGTCTACGTAGCCAGACAATCCTGCTGTTAGGGTGCCAATGCCTGAGATGATGGGGCGTCCAGGATTTCCAGGTTTATGGATCTTGGGTAGCATACAGAATACCCCAGATCGGGGTTCCAGGGGTATGTCTGTGCGGATTTGTTCTTGTGCCCGAGTAGGGAGTCTACATAGTTTGTTGTTACCCAGATACAGATTTTAAAGATAAATATGGTTTTAATAAAAGGAGGGTGTCCCTGGGCTCTCTGAATGTAATAATACATATACATAGGCTCCATGTAATCCCAAGAGTAAATGAGAACTCTGTTTTCTTTAAATATGAATACACTGATGATAGCCTTAACCATTGGCAAGCCAGGTATCAAGCTGAAAAGGACCTAACTGTGCGGCCACGGGGAAACAGCTTATAAGAAACAAAGCAAGGCAGTCTATTCTATAGTCTATTCTAGATAGGATTTCATACTCCAGTCCCAAAGACATTTAGAGACCCAGTGCTTTTCTCAACACTTGAAAGAACTGCCCAAGCACCTTCCTAATGCAAAGCAGCTGCCCCAGAGCTTGATACCACAAGCTTTATTACAACACTTAAAGGAAAATGAATAAGTCACCTGATCTGCTTGCTCAGTGAAGGAGTCCGTCATTTTCACAACAACATTGGCATTAGCTTCTTCATTTTCTGCTAGGTCAATGCTGGCAACCCACTGATAACAACAAACAAGGACAACAAAGAGCGTTTTAATTTTTAAATGGATCATTTATCAGTAAATAACTACATTTTTTTAAGTATTTAAGGAGCCAGGCAGTGGCTATCATGATAATTATTCTCTAATAACAAAGTCTGTACTTTGCCCACTTCACAGCTGGGGTGAAAAACCAATGCACTGGATGATTTGCAAAGAAGGCAGCAATTGGCCAGCTGCAAACTAGTTGCCGAGCTTTACTCCTTCGCGGGGAGGAAGCCTTCCTCCTCTTTGGGGATTAGCTGCTGCCAGGAAGGGCTGAAAATCTCTTCCTCTGGCAGGAGAGAGAGGAGTTCGCTCTGAGTCTGGGCGAGATTTACACGGGCTCGTCAGTTTCCGGAGCTCTGCGATTCACAGGTCACTGCACGGGGGAGAGCCCTGGCCGCTGGGCCGAAGCAACGCAGAGCGGTGCAGGGCTGCGATACACTGGAGAGCGCTTCCTCCCCAGGCAGCTGCTCCCAGAACACACCCCAAGCCATACAGCAATGGCACCAAGTGCCCAGCCCGCTCTGCCGGTGGTTACCCAGTGCTTGGCTCTGAAATACTGCACGCATTTGGCTCCCAGGGCCCCTCTGCCTCCGTACACCAGCACCCTGTGCGCCTCCGCCGCCGCTGCCATGCTCCGGCCGCCGCCCGCCCGGCTCCCTCTCGCCTTCTGAGCCTGCGGCTGCCAGGGGCTCCGGAGCCCGCCCAGCCCAGCAGCTCCGCCTCCCTGCCGGGCCGCCGGACCAGCGGCAGAGGGGCCCCCTTCGCTTCCCGCTTCCGCGCTCGCCACCGCCACCTAGGCTGGCTGAGAAGCTGCGCGGGGCCGGCAGGCTGCACCAATTCCCACGGGACAGGGCTCAGTACAAGGCGGCCCTGCGGCGGGGGGCCTTCGGTTTAAGTTCCAGGCATAAAAAAGGCATAAATTGTAAGGTGTAACCTGTCTCTAAGTTAGGTTTCAGAGTAACAGCCGTGTTAGTCTGTATTCACAAAAAGAAAAGGAGTACTTGTGGCACCTTAGAGACTAACCAATTTATTTGAGCATAAGCTTTCCTGAGCTACAGCTCACTTCATCAGATGCATACTGTGCAAAGTGTAGAAGATCTTTTTATATACACACAAAGCATGGAAAAAATACCTCCTCCCACCCCACTCTCCTGCTGGTAATAGCTTATCTGAAGTGAACACTCTCCTTACAATGTGTATGATAATCCAGTTGGGCCATTTCCAGATTTGTGCTGGAAATGGCCCAACTTGATTATCATACACATTTTAAGGAGAGTGATCACTTTAGATAAGCTATTACCAGCAGGAGAGTGGGGTGGGAGGAGGTATTGTTTCATGGTTTCTGTGTATATAAGAAGATCTTCTAAACTTTCCACAGTATGCATCCGATGAAGTGAGCTGTAGCTCACCAAAGCTTATGCTCAAATAAATTGGTTAGTCTCTAAGGTGCCACAAGTACTCCTTTTCTTTTTGTCTCTAAGCTGTTTTAAATCCTGCGCCCCAGTCTCCCTGTGTCCCTATTTAAAGCTTCAAATAAAACTCTCCGCTTCTCCACCCCCTTGTAATCATTGGCGCAAGGCACACCAAACAACAAACCCCGCTGTTGCTTGCCTGGGGCACTCTGTGCCGGCAACGGTGGTTTAAATAAGGACGCCCGGTTGCACACCATGGATGGATCTATCAAATGCTGCTGAGACAGAGCTGTGCAACAGAGTCCTATGCAGGCGGAATGTGCATTCTCGATCATTTCCCTCCCTTCGGTGGATTGCCTTTGCGCTCCTACACAGATTTCCCACGCGGCTAGGCGTCGTTGTAGACTAGTGGCAGCAGCAGAAACTTTCTTATTTTAGTTAAAAATAAAAGGGTCTTTCAAGCAACACGTTAATGCCCCAATACAAGGAAAAGCCAGGGTGCAAATGGTGCTGGAAATTCAGGAGGAGACAGTCACTCAGTACTAAGCCAGTGCCCAAGAAGCATGTTTGAGAGCACTGTCCTGTGGTGGACAGTACTGTCTTGTGGCTGGGATGTAAAACCAAGTTCCCCCCAATCCCTCATGGTCACTACTGGCCCCACATTGCACTTCATGTAAAAATAAAGGCATCTTGGTCAAACTCCAACTCAAATCATTACATCCTACTTAAATGTCTATCACATATTCAATGAACCTATATCCCTATATGTTAATTTACCAACAAAATGCAGATACCTCTGATGACAGCAGCTGTTAAGCAGAACACTACATAATAACTTAGGGCAGGAAATGTTTGTTCCTTTTAATAAATTTGTCAGGTGATCTTATTCTCTGATGATGGGCACGGTATAAGAATATGTACATATAGATTAGATAAAAGAAGATTAAGTAACCAACTGAATCTGCAGGTGAAATTTAGGTCCACTGTAATTAACTGAGTTGGAATGTATTCAGGACTCCAGGATTACCCTCCTTACTTCTGCAAATAGTGCTATATGGGACCTTCACTGACGATAAATGATCAAGACTTTGGTTTTGTATTTTACCCAACAGACAGCAGTACCTTTGGCAGCACTAGTACCCCTCCACAACTTGTTTAGGCACTACTCAGAGAAGTATTATGTTACCTACTTTACAGGGATGCTGGGAGAATTGATTAATTAATGATTGCAAAGAGCTTTGAGGTCCTTTTGTAAAAGTGCCTATAGACATGCAAACTATTTTTTTACAGTGCTATCTAGCAGAACTTCTGGCATGTACAGTGGTGGCTGTTTCTGCACATGTTTACAATAGCAAGTTGCTGGTATATGTTAAATAAGGCTGGCATTGTGCTTCTCCAAGCTACAACAACTTGCTTTGCACCCCATTTTATATAGAAGATTAATCTAATAAGTCTTGGCATCCTGAAACATAATTTATACACTTCAATTAACAGGCTTGGCGAATGGAGGGTCATCATTTTGTTGTTTACAAACACTTCTGGTGGCTGTGACAGTAGTGACATTTAGAAAAAGTGGGACCGCAGCACGCACCAAGGGAAAGACATTTGATACAGCTTCGGTGTCAGCAGAATTCTGGTGCCAATTTTTTTTTCCACGCTACGTCCTATTCACACAATTTGTTTAACTTTTCTTTATAATTCATACAACTGAATTGTGCATCTAAATTTCTCCTACGTGATCATTGTCAAGAAATTGGTGTCATTTGAATATTTAAAACAGGGAACAATTAAACCCTCTGATGAAACATTAGTCGTGCAATAGAGATAGGATTACTTTCTGCAGAAACAAGCACCACTGTGCTACAGTGTAATGAAGTTGTTCTTTGCAACCATTTCAGGATGTTGTTGCAGCAAATCTATACTTTGGGCTTGATTTTTAACTGTGCCTCTGAAGTTTTAAAATACAATGAGATTTAAAGGGTGTGTGTGGAATAACTGGCATCTTACCACCTGTGGATTTCTGAGCAGCAGCAAAATGTGAAACTCATCTAATTACTGCAGAGCGGCCTTGGAGATGATTTCTTGAAACTACTAGGATGCCCAACTGCTTTAAAAAGACCTTGTTTGCCTTGGCTTCTGCATTGAGTTTTGTGTCTTTTCTCTTGATTGTCATTGCTATGGGGATCCAAAAGTGGATGGCTGGCAAAATCCTTTGTAAAACAGGAGCTGATTTGGTCAACGCCACAGATCCAGAGCTAGTCAAGTTCATTGGAGATATTCACTATGGACTCTTTCGGGGGGAAAAAATACGACAATGTGGTTTGGGTGGGCGGCTTTCCAAATTCACAAGTAAGTAAAGTTTTGGTTGAATATATAAATAAATTCTAAGAGCATTGTAAGTCCTTTTGTTTGTAGTACCCATAGAATAGGAATAGTTATTGAACTCACATCTATGGCTCAGTTTACTTGGGGCTTTTATGGTTCTGAAATATGAGAGAGAATTTTAAAAAACAAACATTTAGTTACGTTCTTTGGTACAACCTTGTATCACTGCATAAGCAAGATAAGAAAAATATTCCTTAATTATTATGGGATAGACTGAGAGTTTCCTTTAAATTCTGTGTTGGGCCTGTGTGTATCTCTGTGCCACCTTAGGAGGAGTTCTGGGAAGGAACTGTGACTCAGAGACACCCCTCCGAGACAGGATTGTCTTAGAGCTCCTATTTTACATGGGGGAAGAGGAAGTATGTTGTGTAGGTCAACTACCCTTCCAGCTGACTCCAAAGGCTGTAACAGGGGAAGGAGCCATGGCTCTGCCTGCTCCTTGACACTCTCTTCTTCCACCATGCCCAGCTGCTTGTGGGAGGGAATACTGGCATACAGCCCCTGCTCACTCACTTGCCCATACCTGAGCTCAATATCTGGGTAGATTCTGCTCAGGGGAATGGAGGAAGGGGCAACTTTATATCCCCTTAGTCCCCTGCTCAATCATGTAGGGCTAATTCAATCCTTAATAAATACAGACTTTCTCATCAGTTGCTATGCAACCTGAAGGGGAGTGCTATAATTGCAGTGACTACTGGAATACATAGATATTATGCCCAAAGGGTCTGATCCTACAGTGCTTACGCAAACCAAACTCCAATTAAAATCAGCGGGAATCTTCCCTGCTAGGACTGCAAGATCGGGCCCTCACAAATTCTGTAAATGAATACGGTATCGAGATTTCCTTTTTTCAAAAAATGTAGATTTATGAAATCTTTAGTTAGATACTGTGGGCAAACACCTGTTCTCCCCTTGAGGGGTTGCCTATGCTGGGTGTGGCAGGCTGGCAGGCACTCCAGAGCCATTTTGCCAGTGTGCAGCATACACAGGTAGAACACCTCAGGAGGCCCTAGGGGACCACACTTAATAAGGACCCTTCTCTCTATTGCTGTAGAAACAGGCATTGAACAGACCCCCAAACCCAGTGACCTCAGAGTACTGTGTGGTGGGTTATCTGCCCTCATCCCTTGATGAGGACGCACTTTTCATCCTCTTTCCTTCCTCCCCACACAAATCTGAAGGCTTAGTTGGAATTTTGCCCTGTACGTTTTGTCCTTATGCCCTCTCCCCTAATAAACTGCTTTATATTAGTGCTCCCAGTATCACACCGACAGTGTGTGCCACAGAACACCCTACCATGATAATTATTCTCTAATAACAAAGGATACTAGTTTCCGTCTCCACACTGCTCAGGCATCCTCATACCTCCCCCACTCTTCTTCCATCTGTTGGTCCTGTTTTTCCTTAGGCTCCAAATTATAGCAAAGCCTGGCAGTATGGTGATTAGTTTTTTAACCCAATTAACAACCCAAAAATTAAATAAATGGAAGCATAAACTTTAAAAATACACATGCTTGAAGACCACTGAGTTTTTCAGAGTAATCCAGTCAACTTGGGTCTATGAAGGCATGGACACCTCAGAGAAGTGGAAGAGTTGCATAGAATCATAGAATATCAGGGTTGGAAGGGACCTCAGGAGGTCATCTAGACCAACCCCCTGCTCAAAGCAGGACCAATCCCCAATTAAATCATCCCAGCCAGGGCTTTGTCAAGCCTGACCTTAAAAACTTCTAAGGAAGGAGATTCTACCACCTCCCTAGGTAACACATTCCAGTGTTTCACCACCCTCCTAGTGAAAAAGTTTTTCCTAATATCCAACCTAAACCTCCCCCACTGCAACTTGAGACCATTACTCCTTGTCCTGTCCTCTTCTACCACTGAGAATAGTCTAGAACCATCCTCTCTGGAACCACCTCTCCGGTAGTTGAAAGCAGCTATCAAATCTCTCCTCATTCTTCTCTTCTGCAGACTAAACAATCCCAGTTCCCTCAGCCTCTCCTCATAAGTCATGTGTTCCAGACCCCTAATCATTTTTGTTGCCCTTCGCTGGACTCTCTCCAATTTATCCACATCCTTCTTGTAGTGTGGGGCCCAAAACTGGACACAGTACTCCAGATGAGGCCTCACCAATGTCGAATAGAGGGGAACGATCACGTCCCTCGATCTGCTGCCAATGCCCCTACGTATACATCCCAAAATGCCACTGGCCTTCTTGACAACAAGGGCACACTGCTGACTCATATCCAGCTTCTCGTCCACTGTCACCCCTAGGTCCTTTTCCGCAGAACTGCTGCCTAGCCATTCGGTCCCTAGTCTGTGGCGGTGCATTGGGTTCTTCTGTCCTAAGTGCAGGACCCTGCACTTATCCTTATTGAACCTCATCAGATTTCTTTTGGCCCAAATCCTCCAATTTGTCTAGGTCCCTCTGTATCCTATCCCTGCCCTCCAGCGTATCTACCACTCCTCCTAGTTTAGTATCATCCGCAAATTTGCTGAGAGTGCAATCTACACCATCCTCCAGATCATTTATGAAGATATTGAACAAAACCGGCCCCAGGACCGACCCCTGGGGCACTCCACTTGACACCGCCTGCCAACTAGACATGGAGCCATTGATCAATACCCGTTGAGCCCGACAATCTAGCCAACTTTCTACCCACTTTATAGTGCATTCATCCAGCCCATACTTCTTTAACTTGCTGACAAGAATACTGTGGGAGACCGTGTCAAAAGCTTTGCTAAAGTCAAGAAACAATACATCCACTGCTTTCCCTTCATCCACAAAACCAGTAATCTCATCATAGAAGGTGATTAGATTAGTCAGGCATGACCTTCCCTTGGTGAATCCATGCTGACTGTTTCTGATCACTTTCCTCTCATGTAAGTGCTTCAGGATTGATTCTTTGAGGACCTGCTCCATGATTTTTCTGGGGACTGAGGTGAGGCTGACTGGCCTGTAGTTCCCAGGATCCTCCTTCTTCCCTTTTTTAAAGATTGACACTACATTAGCCTTTTTCCAGTCATCTGGGACTTCCCCCGTTCGCCACGAGTTTTCAAAGATAATGGCCAATGGCTCTGTAATCACAGCCGCCAACTCCTTTAGCACTCTCGGATGCAACTCGTCCGGCCCCAGGGACTTGTGCACGTCCAGCTTTTCTAAATAGTCCCTAACCACCTCTTTCTCCACAGAGGGCTGGCCATCTACTCCCCATGCTGTGATGCCCAGCGCAGCAGTCTGGGAGCTGACCTTGTTAGTGAAGACAGAGGCAAAAAAAGCATTGAGTACATTAGCTTTTTCCACATACTCTGTCAGTAGGTTGCCTCCCTCATTCAGTAAGGGGCCCACACTTTCCTTGGCTTTCTTCTTGTTGCCAACATACCTGAAGAAACCCTTCTTGTTACTCTTAACATCTCTCGCTAGCTGCAGCTCCAGGTGCTATTTGGCCCTCCTGATTTCATTCCTACATGCCCGAGCAATATTTTTATACTCTTCCCTGGTCATATGTCCAACCTTCCACTTCTTGTAAGCTTCTTTTTTATGTTTAAGATCCACTAGGATTTCACCGTTAAGCCAAGCTGGTCGCCTGCCATATTTACTATTCTTTCGACACATCGAGATGGTTTGTCCCTGTAACCTCAACAGGGATTCCTTGAAATACAGCCAGCTCTCCTGGACTCCTTTCCCCTTCACGTTAGTCCCCCAGGGGATCCTACCCATCCGTTCCCTGAGGGAGTCGAAGTCTGCTTTCCTGAAGTCCAGGGTCCATATCCTGCTGCTTACCTTTCTTCCCTGTGTCAGGATCCTGAACTCAACCAACTCATGGTCACTGCCTCCCAAATTCCCATCCACTTTTGCTTCCCCCACTAATTCTTCCCGGTTTGTGAGCAGCCGGTCAAGAAAAGCTCCCCCCCTTGTTGGCTCCTCTAGCACTTGCACCAGGAAATTGTCCCCTATGCTTTCCAAAAACTTCCTGGATTGTCTATGCACCGCTGTATTGCTCTCCCAGCAGATATCAGGAAAATTAAAGTCACCCTGAGAACCAGGGCATGAGATCTAGTAGCTTCTTCGAGTTGCCGGAAGAAAGCCTCATCCACCTCATCCCCCTGGTCCGGTGGTCTATAGCAGACTCCCACCACTACATCACTCTTGTTGCTCACACTTCTAAACTTAATCCAGAGACACTCAGGTTTTTCTGCAGTTTCGTACCGGAGCTCTGAGCAGTCATACTGCTCCCTTACATACAGTGCTACTCCCCCACCTTTTCTGCCCTGCCTGTCCTTCCTGAACAGTTTATAACATATAGGGGATCCTGCATGTGTTACTTCACATAGAGCCACATAAAACCTAAGGCCAGCCCGGACTGGGATGCTCTGCAAACTTTATACAAAATGTAACTAAAACTTGGCCAGTGCTGCAGCAAAACTAGCTGTTACCTTCCTAGACTACAACTGAGCCAAACATAGAAAAGAAAAAGAAGGTGAAAGGGGGAGGCTAAAATGGTCAGTAATATACTGACCCAAATACAAAGGCCTTAGACCATTCCTGGAAAACAGTCATAGAAGGATTCTGCTGAACAGCTTCTTGATTCTGCAGATGAGGTCCCTAAACAGAGAATGGCTATTCCCTTGCCTCATTCAGAGGCAACCTGAGAAAGGAGACTGAGAAAACTCATCTGACCGCAGATACATTGGAGGGAACACAGAGGAAACTTTGGGCCTGTATTATTAAGAGCTTTTTGTAGGTTGGGCCTGGGGACACTGGAACTGACAGGGCAAGGAGATGGGACTAGGAGCCAGAAATGGAGGTTGTGGGAGGGACTGGGAGGAAGTGGATGTGGGGAAGACTGAGATTGGATGAGCTGTCGAGGGAGACTGGGACTGGCTAGGCAAAGAGACTGAGAACCAGTGGGGCCTCGGTAAGGAGAGAAAAGGGGATGGGGAAAGATTTATCTGATGAGCAACCAGGGAGCAGGGGGGAGAATTGGTACTGATTAGGGAAAGAAACTGGAACAAGGACACAGAGACTGGATGGAGAAAGATTGGGACTACAAACAAGTGGGGATAGAGTCTGTGGCTGCGGGGCGGAGGAGGGGGGTAGTGACTACACACCAGATAGATCGCATGAGGAGCTGGGAGTGGCAGGGAACTGGGATTGGTTGAGAAGGTAAGTTTGGAGGGGTGGGATTAAGTCTTGATGGGCAGGGAGTCTGGGCAAGAAGCCTGAGAAATAGCGAATGAGACTGAGAGAACAAGCTGGGGTAGGAAAAAGAAGGGACCAGATTGGGACAGGTTGGAGGGAACAAGGTAGAAGGGGTTATGCTTGAGGAGAATGGACAGAACAGTGGACCCATGGGAACATGAAATGAGGCAGGAGTCCTATGGAAAAAATAGTTCGTGACTCTGTAATTAAAGGCCGTATTATAATGCATACACACATGGGGAACAGGCAACCTTAACTGTGGCATTTCCTAACTTTTGCATACTGGACTTTGCAACCTTAATAATGTTCTTTTAACTTTTTATTTTTTGGTGGTGGTATCAAGACAGAAGTAACTTGTTCATTAGCACTATCTATTGTGACTGCAGTAGCATATCTAGCCTGCTTAAGGCAGCCTGGCCTGTAGTAAAGTCTCCTAGGCTGACAGCCTGATTCAGCAAGGCACTTAATCACATTTAGTTGTATAAATACAATACAGATACGTAACTATTAGAAATGAGCTCATGGCACTGGGTTTGGATCTGAGATTGTGTCTACATTTGGAACTAGGTATATGATTCCCAGCTCATATAGACATAGTTGCCCTAGTTCTAATAGAGCTAGCATGCTAAAAATAATAATGCAGTCGAAGTAGCACGGGGATCAGTGAGCAGTGGCATGGGCTAGCTGCCTTGCATACGAACACACCTGGGCCACAAGGATGCATAACCTTGGCAGCTGGTCCATGCTGCTGCTCGCCGCTGCCTATGCAACAGCAGCTACACTACTGTTTTTAGCACACTAGCTCCATGACAGCTAGTGTGAATAGGTCTACTCAAGCTGGGGGAATCACACCTCCAGCTCACAGCATGGACATATCCTGTATCTGAATTTCCCCAAACTTCAGGGGGTTACAGGGTCCGAATTCTGCTCCTCTGATGTAGTGAGCAGATAAATTCATCCCTCATGAACTAACACACCTGTATCTACCAGATTGATTCCTCTCGTAAATAATGCCTTGTTAATTTGAGTGAAAAGCAGTTTATAGCATCAGTATAATGTGTATCCTGTCATTTTCACAGGAAGATTTATACACTGAATAACTGAATATTTGTTTCTTGCCAGTCTTCCCGCATCTGGTGAAAAAGCTGAATGCAGGCCTTCATGTGATGATTTTAATCTTCCTTTGTGCGGCCATTTCCTTTGCTCTGGTCAGTTTTGGATTCTGCATTCTCAATGCAATAAAAGTTCCATACCGAGCTATTAAAGGTCCAGCCGGTATATGCCTATGGAATTTACTTGCAGGTAAAATAATTTTAAAATAACTTTTACTACCAACCACATTTGAATAAAATGGTAAAAGTAAATGTGTACAAAAATGAAAACATCTTCCCCTTGCCAAGTCTGTATTTCTCCTTGGCTTATATACTTGTGTGCAAAAATAGAGTTAGCACTGTATTCCCCCATATTAGACTAAAACTATTAGAAGGCATTTCAGCCTTCAGCATATTGTAGATTGTTTTGTATGAACAGGGAATTCACATATATAGCCTCAATATCACATACAAGAGAACTTTAATAGAAACATAACATTGGTGCAATGCTTGGTCACATAACTAATAAAAGCCCCAGTTCAGGAAAGCACTTAGGCACATCTTTAAATCCATCCTTAATCTGACTAGCACTTAATTATGTGTTTAACTTTAATTATGTGCTTAAAGCATGTTTTTGTGAATCACAGCCAAAATGTCTGACTTGTTTTGAAAATGATTAATTATTTTTTCATTTTGTTGCAGGAGGCTTTACAGCACTGGCAGTCACTAGCTTTATAGCTGCTGTTAAACTTCATCGCCTCACAGAAAGAATTGCCAATTTCCAGGAAAATGTCTTTCAGTTTGTAATTTTGGAAGAACGGTATGAAAGCTCCATTTGGCTTTGTGTGGCTAGTGCTACATCTCATGTAGTAAATTTGTTGCTAATAGCCATAAGTGGGGTTCATTTCCCTGAATTCAAGACTAAAACAGAAGAGGCGACTGTTACAGCAGAAGATATCATGTACTGATAACCTTCACCTACATTAAACTAGTTCTACAAAGTGAACTCTCATGAAAAGAACAACTCCTTGGTTCTGCAACTTTAGTACTGGATGGAGATTGTTGCTGTCATGGACAGTAAAACTGCCACTTTCAGAAATATACAGTATTTTTGAGGCCAGTTGTCAGTACCAGCAATTAATATTCACTGCATGGAAGACAAACTACAGAAACCACATAATTGAAAAACCAACCAATATGGACAACAATAAAGTTATTTTCTAGAATATCTTTCATCTTAAATATTTTACATATTGGAGTTAAAGTATGTTTTCACCAAAACCAAAAAGTGAACTATAAATAAGGAAGAGAATACATAAATCGCCATACTTTGGCCTTTAAGTTACTAGAATGCATTTTTATTTCAAAGCAGGAAGAACAGACACAGGATTTAAGGTTTTATCCAGAGTTGCAAGCTATTTCCTCAGAATTCTCTAGAAAATCTGAGAGGAACAAGTACACCTTGTTTATTGATATGCTACAGAACTGGAAAAGTAAACTCCATTACCTGGAAGACTGAAATGTAAAGGAAATCACCAAGAACTTGTGGAAAGATTTAGAAACAGAGAAACAAACATCAAAAGCTAGACTCTAGAGAAGTGGAAAGAAGAAGAATATGGAATATTATAATAAGAATATTCTTAGGGAAGAATAATAGCATGTAAGAAAAGTGAAGAGCTCTCTAGCCAATGATGGGCAAAATGTTTGTACACAGACTCTAAGTAATGGTATTACAATTGTTATAATAACCTGTTTCAGAGTAGCAGCCGTGTTAGTCTGTATTCGCAAAAAAGAAAAGGAGTACTTGTGGCACCTTAGAGACTAACCAATTTATATGAGCATAAGCTTTCGTGAGCTACAGCTCACTTCATCGGATGCATCATTACTCTAAGGTGCCACAAGTACTCCTTTTCTTTTTATAATAACCTGAAGATTCATATTTTGACAGATTTATGGTCCTCAAGCCTCTGCCAATTCTTGTTTTTATCTGAAATTAAGTCCAAAATGTTGTTTGATGAAACAGTATTAAAATGAAAAAACGTTATACTAAAATGGTTAGATGTGTGAAAAAGTTTGTGTGAAATACCAACACTACCACAAGCATTTAATAAACTGAGTTGCAAGTGATGCATCATAAACTGAAAATTATCAAGCCTTAAGGTAAACATGAGACTTCTTGAGTTTACCTATCAGAGTGAAACAAAATAGATTCCTAAACTATTTATAAATGACAGTTACAGAAAATTGGATGTAAAGAATTTATTTGAATTAATGAAAAATTCTTATAGTAAAGCTGCCATCCCAAATTAATTCTTAAAATGCATTTTATTTGTAGTCATCTGATTAATGGAAAACTGCTATATTTTGTAAATTGCAAATAGAAATCTTTATTTTAGTCAAAGCCTCTCCCAAAGGAGGTATGAAAATCTTTTAGAAGAAAGATCTGAATAATTCTTATACTGCTGCAGGATATTTTAAGAAAATCCTTCATTTTTATATGAAAATCCCTCTCCACTGAAAAAAATAATTTTAAAAGCCAAGATCCACAATTTCAAACATGGGTACTTAAATTTAGGAAGAATTCTTTATCTGATTCCAGACAGAGCAGCTGGAAACTCATTCCATAAGCATTCAAAAAATTCACCCATAAAGATTACAAAATATCAGGATAAGGAAGGCAGCTGGAATTTTCAATTCTTTTGGAGCACTATTACCATCAGCTTTGCATGAGTGAGAAGCTAGAGTCAATAAAGGAGATGTTTCCTAACATAAGCTATAACAGCCAATTTTGTCTTGTATTTGTTTTACTTTTGCTTTGTTGACTTTCCTTCCTTGAGTCAAGACTATGGTGAGGAGGCAATATTAGGAGAGGGACTGCAGAAATCCAACCCACAAAGTGACTATGACTTATATCTTAGCAGCCCACTCTTGTCAGTCAGTGCCCCCTGGAAGAACTCACCATTAGTATTCCCACCTTACCCTCACCTCCCAAAACAGTTCTGGCTGGTTCTGAATCTTGGGCACATGGCTCTGCTTTACTACATAACTGCAGATCTCACTAATGCTGCTGTAGTTAAGGCTGAATTTAAGCACAAACTTAACTGCAAAACTTCTTTCCAAGTTGAAGCTTGGTACACAGCACAAGGCCTTACAATACAGCACTTATTTATTTTTAGCCAAAGAACTTTGGTGTAAAATGAAATATTTGTCAAATTACTATGCTGTTCTGTGAACATATAACTTAAAAGCAGCTCTGATGCAGAAACAATGAAATCATGGCAAGTCATTTATCCATAACTAGCCATAACTGCCTTTAGGAACTGAAAAAGGAAAGGCACTCTGAGATATTTAATTTTGAGAAATAGCTATAAAAGTGTACTGGAGCTACTTTTCATGAGGATTTTTACCACTTATTCCAACACATTTCAAAAACTGCTGACATAGTGCATGGTCCTGAAAACTCTTACTCACATGAGTAATCTACAGTGGGACTACACACTTGAGTAAGGATTACTGATCAGAGTAAACATTTGTTGGACTAGGCTCACAAACTGATCAAAGTGGCTCTAAAGGTACCATTAGGAGCCATTGTGTAAATAAGACTAGAGAAGATGGCTCAGAAGATTTGTACAACAACCTTTTACTTCTTGGTCACCAGTTCAAATTCAGCCAACATCACACACATAAAAATGGATGCAACATTTTGCAATAATAGTCCAAAATGATATAGCTTACAATAGGTTCATGGCTATCACCCTAGAAGACTGTAGTACTGTTTGCACAGTGTGTAGTGTGATCAACTATCATTATCATCTGATGCCTGGGAAATGAGTTGGTAACCTGAGTTTTGTTCCTGGTAGACAAGTGCTTGTAATCACAAAAACTACCATGACAGCTGATACCCTTAGAGGAAGTCACCTGGACCGATTTGCAGGCTGAATTAGCCTTTCACATCCAGAGGTCATCTCCCCAAAATAGCGTTGAGACATGTCGACAGGAGAGGGTGGAGGACACTTGCATTTTAGCTGTCTGTACTGTAACGTTCTGTAAAATCCAAATTCTGATTACAGTTAATGGTGTGCAAATACAGAATAATTCCCCATTCATTTAAGTTGGTTACTTTGGATTTGTATAAATGATAAGAGAATTTGACCCATAACCTCAGTTGGTTCAGATGCTGAGGGTTAATTAACATTTTGTGCTTTTGAATGACCCTTATTACTAGTGTAACGTCCCACATGTATCCTTGTTCTTTCAAATGAGTTTTGTCATAAGGACTCATTCAGTTGTCAACAAATACTGCTATTACTTTAGTTCACAGATTTACATTTAGCTTATACTCCCCAGGTTATGAATAATACTACTCTGCTAGAATTACTCCACTCTTCTGGCTTAAAGCCCTTTTAGTGCCTTCATACATTACTAATATTTGCCAGTGATTCATATTAGTGATTATGATTACTAATGACTGAATATATATCCTTAACTATGAGAGACTAGCAGTCTGCTACAATTATAGATGGAACTGATAGCACCATCTATTTTAAGATTGCCCAACACTTCCTATTGTAAGACACTGTTTTCAGTTACCAAACTTTAATTGTTTGGTCGATATATTCAATGTCAGGAATCTGCCTCAAGCTGGTTATTATTATTATCATTTGTAAATTTTAGCCAAAATAGTTTGCTGTTTCCAAGAACGAGGTTGGGGGGAAATATGTTGTTTTGCTCATGTTAAAAAATATTCTGGCAGCCTTTTCTTAAGAAGCTTTAGAGCAGTGATGACAGCAAAATGATTGACCAGGTATTCTACAATTGGTTAATAACATAGTAAACGCATCCTGATTGGTTAATAATTAAATCACATTGTTCTAATATTGTGTGATGCAATGAGGAGACACGTTAAAAAGCCATTTGGGGCTCCTGAGCCTCAGTCTGAGTATCACTGCTCTAGAGCTTTGGAGTATGAAATTTGGCAAGGGGGTTAGTTTTATGTCAGGAATGTGCCATATTTGGCCAACTTATATTCCTTTGAAAAATTGCAGTTCACATGTGCTCATCAGAGATTTCTTAGATTTTAGCAGCTAAATTCAACTGAAGATTCTGTCTGCACTGGGCATGCTCTAGCTAGGGGCTGAGCACAAATTTCTTGCAGTTGCAGCTCTGCACTGCTGTGGGCTGTGCTGGGTTTGGGTACCTGAACAGAGAGCCAGTCTCTCCTCATCTATCAGTGAGCCTGCTGCTGGGCCTAGGCGTGTGGTAGAGGAAACTGTCTTATTCATATACAGAGAGGATGGTACCTGGGGGGTGAGAAGGGAAAATGGGCCTGGGAGTTGGCATGGGGGAGACTGGGATTGGCTAGGCAAGGTGATTCTGACTGGGAACTGAGGAGAGCAACAGAAGAGAGGGCCTGGGAGCCAGAAGGTGGGGGATGACTGAGACCAGATGAGGAGTGTGGGGAAACTGGGACTAGCTGGGCAAGGACACTGGGAGTGAGAACTGGTAGGGCAGAGGGAAGGAGGTGAAGGGAGAGGGGAGATAAATCTGACAAGAAGTGGGTGTCCATGGGGAGAACTGGGACTGGAGGGACAAAGAGGCTTGGGAGGAGGAGGCTGAGGCATGCTGAGACTGGATGAGTAGCCCAGGGCGGGACTTTAGGACAGGGAGTCAGTGGAGAGTGTGGGTGGTGGGGGGAGCCTGGAGGCCAGGGTAGGAGAGAGACAGATTGGATTGAGACAGCAGGTGAGGAAACTGGGACTGGCTGGGCAATGCAACTGGAGATAAGGAATAGTGAGGGGACGGACTGGGCCTGGGAGTCCAGAAGGGTGAGACTAGGACTTGTTGGGCAAGGAGAGTGGAATGAGAAGCCTGAGAAATAGAGACTGGGACTGGTTAAGTGAAGAGAATGGGACAGGGACAAGGAGCCAGGAGTGGGGAAGAGACAGGATGGGAATACAGACAGGTTGGAGGGAACAGCATAGAAGGGATCAAGCTTGGGGAGAATAGGCAGAAGAGTCTGTGCCCACAAGGGCACACTTCCCTCCAGTGCCTGGTATGGTACCCAAGATCACGGAGCCTCACTATTCCTCTGCTGTCAGAAAATACACGTGAAACCCCCTGGCAAAGTGTCCCATCCCCCATATGGACAACGGAGCCCAATTAAGGTTGTATAGGTAACCATATTGATGACATTTCCCAACTTTTGAGTGCTAGACTTTTCACCCTGCATAGCATAGTGTTCTTTTAATGACAGGTTTCAGAGTAGCAGCCATGTTAGTCTGTATTCGCAAAAAGAAAAGGAGTACTCGTGGCACCTTAGAGACTAAGGTGCCACTAGTACTCCTTTTCTTTTTGTTCTTTTAATGTAGTTTTTGTGTGTGTGTAAGTGTACAGCGGTTGTGATTCCTAACCTTTCATTTTTCCAAACTTAAGCTAGATCCTTGGCTTTATTAAGGTCCCTTTGCACTGCAAGAGCAACCAAGTTTAAAAATCTCTCTCAAAGAGCCGAATTCCAGCCAGTGCAAATGACGATTGTGCCCGGTGCCTGCTGCTTTCCATTCAACTGCAGTCAGAATTGGATTGCTCCAGATCCAAATGTCATGGTCACTGAAGATCAACTGCAGGTTAGAGTGTCTACAACTGAATGGAAGGTGGACAGCAGAGCATGATGAAGCCTAGCACAAAGGCTCATTAGTTGAGAGTCCGGAGTCTAGTGCGGCAATCACAAAAGCCTGAAGTACCCCTAGTTGTAGTACAGTACTTGTGCACAGGCCAGTGGCTGGGAGCTGTCATTTTTCTTGTGTAGATTTTTCTGCTTACTACTAATTTCTTTACAAAAAGAAGAGAAGGAGGAAGTATCACTTACTGTTCATTGATGGCCACTTTGCCCACATCAAAGTTGGTCAGAGAATGAAAATATAAGCTTAAGTGCAGCATGTCAGTTTTAGAGGACTGAACATCACTCTTGCGTTTTGAAGAAGTGCAAAGCCGTGGCAACTGAAAATGGCTGAAACAACATTTCTATACAAAAGGCAGGTTCCTGAGTGATGTGGAACATTCGGCTTTATGTATGGTCAAATGTGCTATTAGGAAAGGGGAGAGCTTAGCTTGCTCTTTTCCCACCTTTAAGTTAACATTATTGATTCTGTTTTTGACAGAGGTGTACATATGAATTGAGAAAAGTGAATCCAATTACTCTACTGTGTTGCTAATATGGATGATGGAGGGACGCTTCCCCAGACAATGTATAACAAAGATAAAGTGATGCACCGTGGTGCACGGTTAGTAGAATATTTAAGCCATGACCTTGCAAGATTCTAAGTATATCCAGCAAAGTAATAAAGTGGCCTCAGCCCACGCTGACAGTACTCAGTGCCTTCCAAGATCAGACAAAGCTATTAAGAGCCTTTCTCCATACTGCATAGCAAAACTTTTCTTGTGCATACTAATGAGGACGTCTGTTGCTTTTAGTAATAAAGTGTTATCCCTTATTTTCCTAAACTACAGCATTACACTGGCATCTAAAGGAGTTATTGTCTCATTAAAGCATGAAGGATTGATGTGCTCTTAAAGATTTGTGCATAGATCCCTTATACCGTACGTTGATAGGAAAGAAAACTCTAAGGGCCTGATCCTGATATTTATTCACACTTAAAACTTCTATTGAAGTAAATGGTACAAAATCAAGCTTGATGTAAAGCACAGGCTTTGGAAAGAATAAGGACTCGGAACTTCCATCCCTGACTCCCACATGAAAAGGATCAGTCTTCAGTGTTGAAATATAAAACACTGCAGCTTTGCAATAATAGCATTCTTCACTATAAATAAAAAACCTGGTCTTGCTCCGACTGAAGTCGGTGGCAAAGCTCACAATGAGCAGGATTATGACCAATAGGTGTTTTTAAATGGAATCTAGAGTTATTTTTTTACTAAGAGATTTCACTAACTCAGAGTTACTAATTTTTTACATCCAGTTTTCCCCATATTTTAAGTTAGTAGGATATGCTGGGTGCTTGGCACCTTTGAAAATCTAGCCACTTATTTAGGTGTCTAATGAAGATGTTGGAACTTAACCGAAGCAACCTTTCTTTGAAATCTGTTTTATTCAGATATCTATTTCAGTTAGACCTCTGCAGAGAAGATATTACAAACTCCAGCGTCATGCCCTTCCATGTACTGGATATGGTCTAAAGACTGGGAAGGATTCTTTGAGGGCTCTCTCAACTTTGGAACAATAAAAGTCCTAGTCAGGAACAGGGAGGGGAGCAGTAGGGAGGGGGATAATATTTCAAGAACATTACACAGAGATACAAGTCACATGGTTCCTCTTTCAGCACAATCAAAAGACATTTTCACACACTTGGAAAAATGAGCCACTGAGTTTGTATGTATGTAACCTGCTGGTGAGTGAATGTTACAGGCCCCCTTGTATGATCCACAGAGAATATGAATTATTACAGCCTCAACTACAGAGCCTTAACTTTTTAGCTCAAGATGTAACCGCTCATGTTTTTAGCTCTGGAGCTCCTCAGTTCAATTGCCGGTGTGCTCACCAAGAGGGTAGAAGATAACATATAAGAACATAAGAATGGCCATACTGGGTCAGACCAAAGGCCCATCTAACCCAGTATCCTGTCTTCCAAAAATGGCCAATGCCAGGTGCTTCAAAAGGAATGAACAGAACAGATAATCATCAAGTGATCCATCCCGTCGCCCATTCCCAGCTTCTGGCCATCCCATATACAGAATCCAATAAAACCTATGTAGCTATACATACTATGCCTAAGGCTAAGGTTTTGTCATGGTTATTTTTAGTAAAAGTCAGGGACAGGTCATGGGCAATACACAAAAATTCACAGAACCTGTGACCTGTTCGTGACTTTAACTACACATAATGGGGGGCAGGACTAGGTGAAGGGGTGGAATAGAATTCCATGGGGGCGGGGGCAGGACTGACAGGCTGAGCTCCCCACTATGACAGGGGGCACCACCCCATCTCCAGCAACTACAGTGGGGAGTGCAGCCCCATGTGCCTGGCAGGTGGCAGCCAGGGGAGGTGCGCACAGCCCTGGGAAGCTGTGAGGGGGGTGCAAGGCCCTCACTGCAGCTGCCGGGCAGTGGCGCACAGCCCTGACTGCAGCCTCCACCAAGCCTGAGATGCCGCGGGGCTGGGGCGCGAGGCCCCGCCAAACCCAGGATATTGTGAGGCTGGGGCTGCAGGGTCCTGGTTCCAGCCCCAGTTGTAGGGCAGAAGCACACAGTTCTGTCTCTGCCTCCTGAGTCCCTAGAGGTCACAGAGGTCCGGTATAGTCACGGAATCTGTGACTACCATGACCTCCATGACTAAATCGTAGCCTTAACTATGCCTCCCTCCAATGGCCAGCTCATGCCTTTAAATGTTTGTTTTTAGCTATGGCCCTCCCAGAAATAAATAACTACCTCAAATGTTACCACTTTGTTGATTTTCAAATGATATATTGTGCAGCAACTGTTTAAAAATGTAATTTAAAAAGGTAATATGTTAGATTGTTTGTAGACCATTCTTGCTGAGTGATACCAGGTTAGATATCACACATCTCTGTATCTTGATATAATTCTATACCACTTAGTAATGCTGCAACCTATTATTTAAAACGCTTCCTAGCATTTAGTGGAAAAACTGCACAGTTAGGTGAGAGAAGAAATGATGGACATGCCAGCTGCTTCAAAGTGTACTTTAAATGTAGCAGTGTAAGTTCAGTTACAGGAATCTGGAAAAGTAAAATGACTGCATCACTCAGCAGCTCAAGGTCTCAGATTCTTGTGCTTAGCAGTCAACCACTCTTTATTTCTCAAAGATTTTCTAGATCATTTGGCATTAAAATGTAATGCATGTGAAGTCCTAGTGAAATGCTACATTCTACTGTACATGCTAACAATCCAATGAATCTCAACACACCCAAAGCAGTTCCTTTATGACTGGTACTTTTGCTATAACATCACAAATCCACTTCTGTTCAGAAAATATAGGGTACACTCCTGAGTAGATTTTGCAAGAAATCTTACAACAGTCATTCTCACTGTCATAAATATAAAGGGAAGGGTAAACCCCTTTGAAATCCCTCCTGGTCAGGAGAAAGCTCATCTCACCTGTAAAGGGTTAAGAAGCTAAAGGTAACCTTGCTGGCACCTGACCAAAAAGACCAATGAGGAGACAAGATACTTTCAAAAGCTAGGAGGAGGGAGAGAAACAAAGGGTCTGTCTGTCTGTCTGCTGGTCTTGGCCGGGGATAGACCAGGAATGGAGTCTTAGAACTTTTAGTAAGTAATCTAGCTAGGTATGTGTTAGATTATGATTTCTTTAAATGGCTGAGAAAAGAATTGTGCTGAATAGAATAACTATTTCTGTCTGTGTATCTTTTTTGTAACTTAAGGTTTTGCCTAGAGGGGTTCTCTATGTTTTTGAATCTAATTACCCTGTAAGATATCTACCATCCTGATTTTACAGGGGGGATTTCTTTATTTCTATTTACTTCTATTTTTATTAAAAGTCTTCTTGTAAGAAAACTGAATGCTTTTTCATTGTTCTCAGAACCAAGGGTTTGGGTCTGTGGTCACCTATGCAAATTGGTGAGGCTTTTTATCCAACATTTCCCAGGAAAGGGGGGGTGCAAGTGTTGGGAGGATTGTTCGTTGTTCTTAAGATCCAAGGGTCTGGGTCTGTAGTCACCTAGGCAAATTGGTGAGGCTTTTTACCAAACCTTGTCCAGGAAGTGGGGTGCAAGGTTTTGGGAAGTATTTTGGGGGGAAGGACGCGTCCAAACAGCTCTTCCCCAGTAACCAGTATTAGTTTGGTGGTGGTAGCGGCCAGTCCAAGGACAGCGGGGGGAATATTTTGTACCTTGGGGAAGTTTTTGACCTAAGCTGGTAAAGATAAGCTTAGGAGGTTTTTCATGCAGGTCCCCACATCTGTACCCTAGAGTTCAGAGTGGGGGAGGAACCTTGACACTCACTAATCTTAAATTTTCAGTTATTACCTTGTCTCCTTTTTTCCGTTCATCTCCGAGATTTACATTCTCTTCACTCAGAACCTAACCTCTCTCTCTAAACATGTATATTATGCTCTTAACTGTGGTATCTGAGCAGTTTATGGCCTGATCCTGCAAACATGCACATAACTTCACCTATGAGTGAGTAGTCCTACTGATGCAGTTCATGTAGGATCACAGCCAGACATACCAAATAGAAATAATTCAAAAGACTAATTAATCAAATAAAAAAAAATCAAGAAAGCTTTTCATATGCCACAAAAGAACACAATCCTGTATTGAGAATTCTTTTCATCCTAACGAAATGCAAGTTACAAACAGGGTGACTTTTAGTGTGACCATAAAACATAAATTACAGCTATATGCTTTTAAAAAGCTTATAGTAAGCAAATGGAGAAAATATTTTAATAATGTTCATCTTGAACAATACTTTTTACTACTATAAATGAATGCATCGAACGACTATTCACTAGAGGGCAACTATCCACTTTTTCTATGCAAGATGTACTGCATACTAATATGGCTACAGCAAATTTAACACTGTAATTTCTATGGTGCTGGATTGATTTAACTCTTTCTGAATAAGACATAAAACCATGGTCTAGCCACTTGTCCTTAATATTCCCATTATTTCAGGCATTTCCTAACTCTTGAGCGCTGTCTTTGAAATCTTAACCATGTCCTTTCAAGGTCGTCTTTGTGGGTGATTTCATATAAAAATGACCCCGAGCCACAAAGTCCGGCTCCAAATCCAGATGTTCCCAAAGTCTGGTGTGATGGGGAGGGAAACAGTCGGGCGGGGTAGGCAGCCGCTCAGACGAGATTGTGTCTGCGCCCGCAGATACTGAACACCGCAGCACCAACAAAGGCAAGAGCCCCCCATTCGCCCCGGCGCTGTTCCCGCCTCCTTCTGCGGGAGCCAGCCACACGCTCCCGCCCGGCTACCCCCGTGCGCCGGGAACGCGCCACTCCCGCCTTCCCGCATGAGCCAGGCGCTCGCCGGGCCCGGCCCCCGCCGCCTCCCTGGAACTCCCCTTGCTCCTGGGCGTCCCCGGGAGCCCCAGGCCGAGGCCCAGCCCCCGAAGCACGCGGCGTGCGCCGAGGTCAGAGGGGCGGGACACGCGCGCTGCTTCCTTGCCTCCCTGCAGCGGCCGGGGACGCGCGCTGCCGCCGCCGGGCTGGGTCATGCTGCTGCCGCTGCTGAGGAGGCTCGTTCACGGCAGCCTCAGCCGGGCTCCCCCTTTCGCCTGCTGCTGCCCCGGCCGGGGGCCTTCTTCCTCCCCGCGGGGCTCCAGCAGCAGCGCGGGGCGCAAGGTAAAGGGTGCGGGGCCGCCAGCACGTGGGAGCGGGGAGCCGAGCGAGGAGGGGAGCGACGAGCTGCAGGCAGGCGCTGGCCCGGCCACGCGTGTCTGTGTCCCGAGGGTGGAAATGCCAGCGGCAGAGCGGACGCCGCAGGGGTGGGGAGGCGGTAGTTGGGCTGTCCTCCGAGAGGCGCCCTTGTCAGTGAAGACTGGCCAGGCTGCCGGTTAAGTGTCATCAGCCCCCCTCCACCCCCTCGGCTTTTCCCGGCCCTCTTCACTCGCTGGTTCACCTGCTGCCCCGCACTCACACGCCCCCATCATGTGCGCAGTCAGGAGCGGTTGCGTGGAAGCCCTTGCGAGGGCTGTCGTGCTCAGAGTTAAACCTCTGGCTTTGTGGGACTGGGGCCAGAGTCAGCAACTCGGGGCGCTCCTTGGCGCTCTGGAGCTATTTGTAAGGGTCTCTGTTGACAGCTGATCTTCGACCGGCTACCAGTGCAGAGCCCTCCTGCACCTGATTTCCTCTTGTTTGGTGGTTTTGTTTCCTTCTTAATGCACCCGATAATGTCCTTGACCCTGACTCAGTCGCAAACAGTGCAGCTTTTTCCTTTCTTCAGGATGTGTGTCTGTTCAGAGATAATGTTAATTAACAAGCAAAATAGCCTGTATTTTAAATCAGTGTCTGGAAACTTCATTTTTATACATAGGTTTCAGAGTAGCAGCCGTGTTAGTCTGTATTCGCAAAAAGAAAAGGAGTACTTGTGGCACCTTAGAGACTAACCAATTTATTTGAGCATGAGCTTTCGTGAGCTACAGCTCACTTCATCGGATGATACTGTAGCTCACAAAAGCTTATGCTCAAATAAATTGGTTAGTCTCTAAGGTGCCACAAGTCCTCCTTTTCTTTTTGTACATGGTGAGCCAGATTTTTAAAGGTATTGAGGGTGTCAAAATTCAGGTAGGTGCTTAGTGTGATTTTTACAAAGCGCCTATATCCCTACTTACCTAAATACCTTTAAAAAGCAGCACCATGATCTGAAGCATGGAATTATTCATATTCTATCTTTCTTTCTCCTGTTTAAAGAATGTTCCTTTTGGTCTTGGCTTGTATCCTGATTTATCTAATCTGGACTTTAGACTCTCGATTATTTAATAAACTGAGTTCACTAAACCTATTTCATACAGTGTTATGGTTATGTTCAGAAACATTTATCAAATCTCAATATATATTGTTTAGAAAAGAGTATCTTGCATTAGTGTACTTTTTGTTTTTTTTAAAAGGGCCTCATCTTAGGAGTCTATGCAAAAGAAGAAGAAGAGGCGGTTCCTCAATTTACTAATGCTGGAGAGAGTTTTGATAGACTTGTATCTGGAAAGCTGACAGAGCTATTGTCCATGTAAGTGTTTAGATCAGTTTCTTATATTTTTTAAGATAGTGTAAACACAGAAAATACATCTTTATTCATTGTTCTAGTGTGCAGCCATACCACCTCATGCATTGACATTCGTATCTCTCTTGCTAAACAGAATTAAGTCAGTAATCAGATAAGGGGACCTCTAATGAAAAACCAGGGCTGCAGGAAGTGGTGGTGGTGATGGTTCTGTTGGTGATATGTTTTTTCCTTTGAATCCATTCTGATCCAATGTTCCTGTATGGAGTTGAGTGATATTGCATGACCGGAGAATAAAATTATTACCACAGAAATCAGGATCTCTGTTTTTAAAAGAGCTCATGGCACTTTTTTGTGTTCTAGATCTGGGCCTCCTTTGAAGAAAGGCAAAACACGCCTATTTCATGGCTTGCATCAGGTATGAAACTTGAATTTTTATGAGTATAATGACTAGTGGGTGGCTTGAATTTGAGTCTTGGCATTATTCCTTATTATAAGCTCATTCTGGGCGCAGCATATTATTACAGCAGAATGTTATTCTTTGTCATTAAATACTGTGGTGTTTGAATTTAATGTGTTGCTATACTGTGGTTTTTCTAAAATTTCAAAGAAATACTTTTAGTGATTTTTGCCTTCTCTATCTAAGTTCCTCTACAAGGGCCCAATCCAACTGACAGAGTCAGTGGAAAGATTCCCATGGATTTTAGTGGAGATTAGATCAGGTCCCAAAATCCCAATTCTGTAGCATGTGGAACTGCCATTAAAGTAAGTAGGGATTCCTTGCATGAAAAGGCTGCAGAATTGGTCCCTACACAATTCTCTCCCAAGAGAATGAAAAAGTGATAAAAAGAAAACCGTTCAAATCACTGTTGGCTGTAGCTGGGCTGGAAAGCTTATACTAGCTGCAGTCTCTTGTGAGCTGGATGTTGCGTGGTGCAGCAGTTTTAAAAATGATTATTATAAACTGTATCAGAGGGGTATCCATGTTAGTCTGTATCCACAAAAACAGTGAGGAGTCCGGTGGCACCTTAAAGACTAACAGCTTTATTTGGATATAAGCTTTTGTGGGTAAAAAAACACTTCTTCAGTTGCATCTGAAGAAGTGGTTTGTTACCCTCGAAAGCTTATGCTCAAATAAATTTATTAGTCTCTAAGGCGCCACAAGTACTCCTCGTTCTTTTTACTGATACAGACTAACACGGCTACCAGGCTGAAACCTGTCTCCGAATAAATCTGTTAGTCTTTAAGGTGCCACCGGACTCCTCGTTGTTGTTATAAACTGAAAGAGCATAGTTTTTGTAATAGAAGTGTGAGGAGACCTCAAGTTCTCCTAACTTCATCCTGCTCAGGATGAATGGGGATCCGTCCACCTCTATATCTTTGTGGATGGAGACACATCACATTTTAAATAATTTTTCAGTGCATAGCAGCACTAGAAAGAGCTCTCAGCAGTGGTAAGGTGGGAAAAGACAGATTGCCCTTTTGAGACTTTTTCTCCTTGCTCTCTGTAGTGCTCAAAAGGTAGGGGTATGTGTGTAGAGAATCAGTTAGCCAGTGGCCTGCTGCCCTTGAATTGTGGAGCGGCCACAAAAGTAAATACCCTTGCTCAGGATGGAGGCATCCTGCCATGCTGTGTAGACTAATAGGTGGGGACAGGCTGAAAAGTGCACAGACCTCATCATGTTATACTGAACATAAAGCCCTAACCAATAAGAACAGTCTTATTACTTAGATTGCTTTTTGGGGCAGACACCAACTTCTCAGTGTGTGTGTACAGGGCTTAGCACAATGGGACACTGGGTCTTCTAGGCACCACAACAATACACATAAATATTAACAATTAGATAACCGTGAATTTGTCCATCTGCTTATGACAGGTAGAGAGGAGATCGCTATCATAATGACATACTAACGATAATGGATACATTTTCAGGTTATGTTTGCCTTCATTTAAAAAGAATACTCTTTATAACTGATATTAACCTTACATCATGGTTATCAGAGTGAAGAAATTAAATCCACTTGTGTGTTGGTTTTGCACAGGATTTTCCAAGCATTGTAGTTGTCAGCTTGGGTAAGAAGGCTGCTGGAGTAAATGATCAGGAAAACTGGAATGAGGACAAAGAAAACATTCGGACAGCTGTTGCAGGTTAACTTATTTTCATTTAATATTTGTTTCTGTTGCAAGTATTTGATCTATTAAAGCCCTACTGTAATGTGATACATTCCATTTTCGGTGAAGCACATGAGCTTAAATCAAACAGACCATAACACATTTTGTTTTAAAGCATAAGACCTAATGCATGGCTTGGAAAATTCACTCACCGCTGAAAAGTGGGAAGGGTTCCCTGGTGAGAAAAGGGCCGAGGCCTTTAATTTTTTGCAGAATATGTATTTTCCACAATTTTAAAAAAAAAACAACCCTCCCCTCTCTCCAACTCCCAAACTATAGCTTTATGGTTGTGGAAAACCTTCCAAATAACAATCAATGCAGAGTAGTCTTCCTAAGTCTGCAAACAAGCAACTCCAGTATCTGCTTCTCATAGCTTTCCCAAGTAGCATGAAATTGAAAAGACCCTTGTCACTTTCACTTCACCATGTGAGGATCAGTGAAATTGACGAGATTATAACCATATGCCCCTAACCTGTTGCACATATGACAACCTTAAATGTTTTCTGCTGTTGCTTAGGTGGTAATTAAGACTTTGATATCCTTGACAATATAACATGATATATTATGTGTTTCCTCATCATAGAATCGTAGGACTGGAAGGGAGGTCATCTAGTCCAGTCCCATTCATTCATGGCAGGACTAAGTATTAGCTAACCCATCCCGACAGGTGTTTGTCTAACCTTATCTTAAAAATCTCCTGTAACGGAGAGTCCACAACCTCCCTAGGAAAATTTATTCCCACGCTTAACTACCCTGACAATTTTTCAGAATGTCTAACCTAAACCGCCCTTGATGCAATTTAAGCTTATTGCTTCTTGTCCTTTCCTCAGAGGTTAAGGAGAACAATTTTTCTCCCTCCTCCTTGTTAATACCTTTTATGTACTTGAAACTTGTTATCATGGCCCCCTTCTGTCTTCTCTTCTCCAGACTAAACACACCCAATGTTTTCAATCTTTCCTCATAAGTCATGTTTTCTAGACCTTTAATCATTTTTGTTGCTCTTCTGTAGACTTTCTCCAATTTGTCCACATCTTTCCTGAAATGTGGCACCCAGAACTGGACACAATATTCCAGTTGAGGCCTAGTGAGTGCAGAGTAGAGTGGAAGAATTACTTCTTGTGTCTTGCTTACTACACTTTTGCTAATAAATCACAAAATATTTTCTTTTTTTTGCAACAGTGTTACACGGTTGACTCATATTTAGCTTGTGATCCACTATGACCCACAGATTCCTTTCCGCAGTACTCCTTCCTAGGCAGTCATTTCCCATTTTATATGCATGTGACTGATGGTTCCTTCCTGCGTGGAGTACTTTTCATTTGTCCTTATTGAATTTCATCCTGTTTTCTTCAGACCATTTCTCCAGTTTGTGCAAATCATTTTTGAATTTTAATCCTATCCTTCAAAGCACTTGCATCCCCTCCCAGCTTGGTATCATACACAAACTTTATAAGTGCACTCTATGCTATTATCTAAATCATGATGAAGATATTGAACAGAACCAGATCCAGAACTTATTCCTGCAGGACTCCACTTGATATGACCTTTCATCTTGAATGTGAACCACTGATAACTACTCTCTGGGAACGGTTTTCCAACCAGTTACGCACCCACTTTATAGTAGCTCCATCTAGGTTGTATTTCCCTAATTTGTTTATGAGAAGTTCATGTGAGACAGTGTCAAAAGCCTTACTAAATTCAAGATAAACCACATCTACCACTTCTCCCTATCCACAAGGCTTGTTACCATGTCAGAGAAGGATATTAGGTTGGTTTGACACAATTTATTCTTGACAAATCCACGGTGACTCTTACTTATCACCTTATTATCTTATAGATGTTTGCAAATTGATTGCTTGATTATTTGCTCCATTATCTTTCTGGGTCCTGAAGTTAAGCTGACCTAAATTCCCAGGAACCTGCGAAGCCGCGTGGCTATGCAGCAGCCTATTTAGTGCTGTGCAGGTGCTCAGGGAACCCACCTGGGGACCTGCTGGGAGAGGGGTGCCCCAGCCCCAACCTAGCCCGGACCCAGCCACGGCCAGGGGGGCCCAGACCAGACCTGTCATGGGGTGGCCCTCCCTGAACCCAGCCCCAGCCAGACCTGTGGGGGCTGGGGGAGGGGCACCTATCCTGTGGCCCCAGCCCCGGAGCTGCTATGGTGGGAAGAGGCATCTCTCCTCCCCAGCCCAGGTGCTGTTACAGGGAGAAAGCTGGGGAGGGTCCTCTCTCCCCTCTGTAATCCCGGAGCACCCTCCTGCACCACAAACCCCTCATCCCTGGTCCCACCCCAGAGCCTGCACCCCCAGCCAGAGCCCTCACAACCCTGCCCCCAACCCTCTGCCCCAGTCCTGAGCCCCCTCCCATACTCCAAGTCCCTTGGCCCCACCCCTACAACATGCATTTTGTTATGTGCACCGATATGAAGGTGATGTGTCATACATCACCTCCATATTGGTGCACGTAACAAAATTCATTCCACACATGGGTTGGAAAACTAAGAGGGAACACTGAAACCAACTGGTCTATAATTCCCCAGGTTGCCCTTATTTCCCTTTTTATAGATTGGCACTATATTTGCCCTTCCCCCCCCCATTCCCCCCCCCCCATCAGCTGGGGGCTGAAGAAAGTTCCTTGTGAATTTGTGAAGTCTGTCTCTTGCAATCAGTGAAATCATGCTGTGTGAGCACTAGGCATGTTTATGTGGTGTCTCATAATTTGGTATAGCCTTGCTTTCTAGCATTTTAATTGAGAGGGATATCGCTTTTAACCTTGCTCCTTGTCACAGGGTGGTTGGCCCCAGTAAATGAAGTAGGTCCAGCACCCCTGTGCCAGAACAGGTGCTCCTAGTTGGCCAATTAAGTGAGAACAGCACCTGGGGGCTGTAAAAGACCAGGGAGACCCACACAGGAAGAGATTCAGTGAGATGGAGAGACCTGGTGAATCAGAGCTGCCTATGCCCAATGGGAGTCAGGGGTAGGTGAGAGTTGCCAAAAATTGTATGTTTGGGACCTGGAAGAAAGCTGAAGGCTAAAGAAAGGAAAGACAGGTTTGCTGACTGATGTCCCCAAGCCAGAGAGTGAGGGCTGGAAAGGGCAGAAGCAGGAGAAGCAGCAGCAGGGAGAGTTGCTTGCTGGCTGTAACCCAGAGCCAAGGGCCAAAGAGAGCTGAAGGCAGGCAAGCAGTGGAGGGGCTTACCCACCGACATCTACAGGGCTGGAGATCTGGTCCCAGAGGACTCATGAGAGAGCCAAGAAGAGTGAAGGATGCTCCCCTGGCAAGGATGTTCCTGAGCAGAGGGACTGGCAGGGGTTCCTGCTGGGAAGATCAGGGTTGCACTCCACTTGAAAGGGCTGGGGTGGCTGTTCTGGTATAAGGCTGGAGTAGACTGACAGAGTCTGGGCATGGATGAAGATGCCAGCGTGTGGTATGTAGGATGTCATGGAATAAGACCACAGGTGATCTTAATGACTACACTGGGGTGAGAAACAGGCTTGGGTTTTGGGGCCTGTGTTATACCAATAAAATAAAAACCAGCAGGATCTTATTAAAGGGGAAAAGGCAAAATGCCACATTTATTGTGAAAACAGAAAGAATCATAGTAAGCAGTTAGTTATAGCTATAACATTCCATTCAATTTCATATTTAGTCTCTCTCCCCCTCTCCCTCCGCGCGTGCAAGGTTGTTATTATAGTTACTAGTCTTAGAATTGCTCATGCCAAGCCACTGGCCTGGACATGAGGAGGGAGCAGGGCCTTGTCAGATGCTCATCTGATGCTCCTGGAAGTTGGTTTGCAGAATCAGACCCCAAAGTTCTCACTTTCTAGAGTCCATTTTTATAGGAATTCTTCCTATGCCAGTCTATGGGAATTGCTTCATCATGCTGTTGCTGAATCAATCAGCAAATGGCACATTCCTGATGGCTCTGTGCTGCCAGATGTTATCTTGTTCTTTTGTTCTCCCATTCTTGAGGCTGTTGGGTGGATTCCAGTCTACCCTCCGGGGTCTTCTGGTTATTTCCACTTGACGCCTTCTTCAGCCGATGGACACTGGATTCTTAGGCTGGCACCTCCCTGATCATTGTTATTATCCACACCAAGCATCCATCCACATACATCCTCTATCTCTATTTTAATCACAATTGTTAACAAAGCGAGATGAATACAACAAAAGGACGGGGAGTCTCTGGGTGCTGTTTCTGTTGTTACAGAGTATTGCTTTGAGTCTCTCTCTGTGTGAGTAGTTGTTGTTACAAAGAATTGCTCTGAGAACAGACTCTGTCTTAGAATGTACTAACACAATTAGCAGCTTGCAAGTTTCACACATAGAGGGAGAGAAACCGTACCAAAAACCAAGAGACCTTAATTAGTAATACCCTGGAATGTAAACTATGTGGAATCAAACTCATTTGTGATTTTAATACAGAACTTCTTTAATATGATCCAACACCTGTGTTTTGGACTATGTATGTTTTGCTGCTGTAATAAACCAGCACCAAGAGGGGGTAGTGGAGTTACTGGGGATACTGAAAGAGGGAAACTCAGGCAGGTGTGCCTGTCATGCCACAACCTGCAGCAGTAGGGTGCTTCCAGGCAGGGGTGCTATATGGGAGTCCCTCTTAAACAAATGTGATGGCTATGGAATACGTTCATATTTTCTGCTGCACGTAGATGTGCCTTTTGAATCAAAAGGCTGTTGTGACTTTATAAAACTAATTGCTACTTAAGCTATACTAGCAACACACTGTATTACAACTTAATTTCTGATGGCTACAGGCTTTGGTCACCTGAAATACTTTAAAGTTGTGTAGTTTTAAGAACTTTGGTTTTCTCTTTCAACCCTTGCTGAATTGCTTACTTGATAAGTCTTATATTCAAAGTTCACAGTTGCACGACAAACACCAATACTCTGCTTTTTAAAAATTGCTGCTATAGGCTTTGCTCTATTGAAAATTTTTTTCAGCTGATTTATGCCAGAATCTACCAGGTGTCAATAGAACTGGGTTCTTTCCTTGAAAAGTTATATTAATTACCTCCGGAATCCATTTTGCTGCTGCAGTCAGTATTCACGTATTGATGTATTGTATTTTCCAGTTGGATGCAGACAAGTTCAGGACCTGGAGGTACCTTGTGTTGAAGTAGACCCCTGTGGAGATGCTCAGTCTGCTGCAGAAGGAGCTGTTCTTGGGCTATATGAATACAATGAACTTAAGCAAAAAAAGAAACCTGTAGTTACTGCTCAGCTACATGGAAGGTGATGACAAACTAAAGTTTTATTTGTGAAACATTTGGATACCTAGAGTATGTATCACTCCCTTTCCCCCCACCTCTCTTTTAGTTGGTGTTGCATAAAATATTTTAGCAGCAGAGACATCTTTACAGCATTTGCTTTGCATGTCTAATTACCATTAATAGTGTGTCATGTTTGTTTGTTTTTCCTCTCATAAGTGCTTCCCTGAAGCAAAAAAGGGTCTGGGATTAAGAAAGAAGGGGGAAAAACCACTCTGTCTGTTTTATGATGTGTACAGTCCTTTTAATGATATCAAAAACTCAGAAGTGCAGGAGTTCGTTCTCTCACTCAATGAACAAACCCTTCTAAGACATGAGAAATGCTGTAGCAGATCACACCAGAGTTCCACTTGACACCTTGTCTCTAGCAGTGGCCAGTACCAGGTATGTCAGAAGAAGTTGCAAGAAACCTAATGAACAATTACAACACTGGATCCACAGGGGAAGACACTTCCTAACCTTTGTTAGTTAGAGGTTGGTATGTGCCCTGGAGTGCATGGATTTATATCTCCTCTGTTTATTTTGTTGTTCAGAAATATCTGATTCTTTTTTGAGTTCTGATAAGCTCTTGAACCCCAGCATGTCTTACATAAATCACTAGATACACTGTGATAGGCAATGTATTTAGTATGCAACAAGAAAAATGACACACACACTCCTTTTGGATTCTGAATGGCATTGACCTCTCCTTGGGAGATGAGACAAATAACAGAACTTCTCTCAGTAATATAGCACTTCCCCAGAATAATTCAATGGCTTCTTTTATATCCCCTCCCCTCCCCGCCTCCCACATCTTCCCTGCTCCTAGGGAATGAATCCCAGATATGCACTAGGACAGTTCCTTCCTTGAAAGAGGGAAGCTGCACCCTGCTAAGTAGTAGTCTTGGAAAATCTCTCAACCTAATCCTATACTGATACGCCTCAGTGTCACACTCATCCATTTCCCAGGGCAACAGATACCCTGAGAGTCGCTCAGGATTATTGGTCTTTATGAAACAACTAACTTCTCAAGACATGGGTGGCTTTGTGGCTAAGGCTCTGGAGTGGGATTAAGAAGAGTTAGGTTCAATTCCAGCTCTGCCACAGACTTCCCCTGTTCAACTCTGAGCCAATCATTTATTTTCTGGGTGTCTCAGGTTCCCATCTGTAAAATGGGGAAATAGTACTTCCATTCTTCATAGTAGTGTTGCGAGCGCCTAGATAGCACAGCATACGTAGGATTTAGGGGTATCCCTCTATGAACACCTTACTGTGACTGTTGACAGTTCAGTGACCAGAACTATGCTTTGAAGTGGGGATCCCACTAGCCAAGCTCCACCTTTATCAACTCATAATCATAATTTTAGCAAGATTCAAAAATGGATTGGACAGGTATGTGGAGAATAAGAATGTCCAGAGTTGTTGTTACTGTGAACACACATTTTGGAAGGGATATTAAACGTCATGCTTCATGGCTTAAGCCATCTCTAACTATTATGAGATGTAATGTGGGTGCAGAGAGTATCCCATATCTTCTACTGCAGGGTTCTTGCACCTTCCTCTGAAAATCTAGCGCTGACCATTGCCATAGACAGGTACTCAACTAGGTTAGGTGGACTTCAGGTCTCACCCAGTACGGCAGTTCCCATGTTCCTATAATAATAGAGCTAATGTAACATTCCTTCTCACCTTCCCTTCGTGGGGCAGCTTTCTTTTCAAAATATAGACAATTGAATACTGACAATCTTATTTTTGCAAGGGTTCAATTATAATTATGTGGTGTTTGTTTAGTGATGGCAAGGAAGCTTGGCAGAAAGGTGTCATGTTTGCTGAGGGTCAAAACCTGGCTCGCTACTTGATGGAGGCCCCTGCTAATTATATAACACCGATGAAATTTGCTGAAGTTATTGAACAGAAACTCAGAAGTGTCAATAGCAATGTGAAGGTCCATATAAGGTAAGTTCAATTTAAATCATTCCTTCTCTGTAAGTTGTAATTAATTAAGATGCAGCATGTAAAATGTTTCTGGAGTTTGCTCATTTTTACCCTTTTGCCATTCACGATGACAAATGCAAGGAAAGTATTTGTGTAACAGTCTGTAAACTTTAAAATAAATAAAAGCTTTGTTGGTTCCCAGAAATAGCAAGTTATTCTCAGTATCAAGAGCAGGACTTCCAGTCACTACAGTAGGCAGAGAATAGTCTGGTGGGACAAAAATAAAGAAACAAGACGAAAATGTTAACTACTTCTGTAACATGACAAGCCTTCTAAAAAACTATGGAAGAGGAAGCCTGACAATCTTTTCGTATTACTTCCCAGTGAATATACATCCCTTCTTCTTGGTTTTAGTTGCTTATCCTTTGGAGGTGGTAAGCAAACTCTCATTACCTGTTTCTATGAATTTGCCCATAACTGTAGCAGTTTCTTTGAAACTGTAGAACCAGGCTGTGCCCTGCTGCTTTGTGGATGCAGTCTCATGTCACATTACTGTTCAGGTCCTCCAAAGATTTTAGGGCACACCTCCAGCCAAGAGGGTGAGAAGGGAAGGCATGGTATTTGTAATGTGGAAAACCAGGAAACAATAGTTTAAAAAGGAAAACAAAATAACTTTGAGAAAGTGTTTTTCTATTTAACAAAGAAGTAATAGTGGATAAAAAACAGTGATTTTACTTGGCAATCTGTCAGGTAAATAAAATTGCTTACAGATGTGTTTAAAACTCTTAAGAGTTATGATCTTTTGTATATATTTTTTCTTGTCTTTTGTAATGGCTCTAATTAAAATCTTTTTTTATTATAGGTCAAAAGCATGGATAGAAGAACAACAGATGGGAGCATTCTTGAGTGTAGCTAAGGGTTCAGATGAGCCTCCAGTCTTCTTGGAGATTCACTATTCAGGCAGTGCTAATGCAAGCGACTCTCCGTTAGTGTTTGTTGGGAAAGGAGTTACCTTTGATAGGTATGTTTGCTAATATTTTTATGACTGAAACAAAAACTATAATCCAATTGTGGAGGAATTGAGGTGCCTATAAAAAAGTGGGTACTACAAAAATATTTGTCGTTGTGCCACTCGCTCTTTTTCTCCCAAAACAGGCAGATTAGCTAACACTTTACCAATCTATTGTTTGTAAAGTATGCCAACAAATTAAAGAGATTATCCAATAAAATTTAGTAATAGACCTCTTGGTATTTCCATTGAAAAATCAAC
The DNA here is from genome assembly GCF_965152235.1 of Eretmochelys imbricata. Lineage (NCBI taxonomy): Eukaryota > Metazoa > Chordata > Testudines > Cheloniidae > Eretmochelys > Eretmochelys imbricata. Next base: position 114,422,920 of record NC_135575.1, on the reverse strand, counting down.
CGTATTTGAAACCTGAACCATTAACAACCCCGCTTACTATTTACAATTCGATATTCTGTTGCAAATGACTGGAAGAAAACATTGTCCAATCAGAACAGCTTACTTTAACAAAATTTGGGAAAATACCAAGAAGAGTTTGGCAATTTCTTTTATTTTATTCATGGAGGAAATAATCCATTATGCCCGCTTCTGTTTAGCGTTGCTTACAAATAGCATTTCAGGGGAAATTCATCAAATGAGAATTAGTAATTGGTATGTAAAATTATATTAAAAACACAACAGCATAAAATTTTACAGGTTGTGCAAAACTTTAATAATTTGCTGAAGATCTCAAACCCATAGCAGAATATATGGAGACCTAAATATTGCACATAAGTGCATTTTAAACAGGATGTTTGAAAACCTGTCCCTTTTTCACTTCTCTGCCAAGCTCAGAGATAGGGATCCTGTGTTTCAGTTGTACAAGTTGGCCACTACTATGAGTGCTTGGCTTTATCAACTGTTTCAAGGGAAATGAAACATCCTCAACTTATGGTCTCTCAGGAGAATGAGAAAGGAATGGATTTTAAATGCTCTTGTTCTAAAATGTATTTAATAGTAATTTCAAGGCTTTGCATTTGCCAATGTTGTTCTCTTGGTCTGAAATTTTAATGAGAAGTTTTTAAAAATTTGTTTACAAAAAGATGTGCATCTCACCTTTAAAGTAACTTTGAGAAGCATATTCCAATCAGAAAATCCAAATGTTACTTCAGAAGGTCAGATACACTTGCTGTGGGCCAACCGCTCCAGAGGAAAATTTAGCCTCCGGTGCAAGAGCAAAATGAAAACCAAACATTCCTGTGGCCTGGTGTGTGTGCAGCTGCTCAGGAGGCAAAAGGAGTGCTTGCTTACATGAGCTCTGCACCTCCTGTGCAGTGCAGTGCCCATCTTTTAGCCATCTGTCTCCCCATGGAGACCAAGAAAGCTACTGCAACCCCCATGCTGTACATGGGGCTGGGCAAGTGGAGAGAAACTGATGAGACCCAATATCAATAGTAATTTTGTTTTATATATGTTTTACTATACATCAGAGTAAGTGGGTGAGTTGGGACTCTCCCATCCTGACTGCTAGTGTGAGGGCCTCAGCCAACCCCCATCGTTCTGGAGAGACAAAGGGGTCTCCTGATCCAAGTGAAGAGGCTCCCTGCTTTTTATCCTTCCCTTTCTCGTCAGTGTCCCTGGTGATGGGCAGGAGGGAAGGTAGGGTTCTTTAGCTCAGATGGACTAGTTTTGGAACTCTGCCAGGGAGATAGAGATTACAGTGTCAGAAATTAGTTAACATTTATTCTCTGAGCTGCTGATCTCAGCCAGGCACAGATGAATTCTTGCCAGTGACCCTCTAATATTATGATATACAAGGAGATGCTTTTATCATGCTCAGTGTATCTTTCGTATCATTCCCATGAACTTGCCATATGTGGTAGACTACCACTCTCCCTGGGAACACAGCAGGGTTGAGTGTCTGCATAAAGCAGAATTGGTATTACAAACTCAGAGCAGCAGAGTTACGAACTGACTGGTCAACCACACACCTGATTTGGAACCAGAAGTACGCAATCAGGCAGCAGTAGAGACCAAAAAAAATTAAATCAATTACAGTACAGTACTGTGTTAAATGTAAACTACCTAAAAATAAAGGGAAAGTTGAAGGGAAAAAGAAAAAAAAAAAGACCAAGGTAAGGAAACTGTTTCTGTGCTTGTTCCATTTAAATTAAGATGGTTAAAAGCAGCATTTTTTCTTCTCCATGGTAAAGCTTCAAAGCTGTATTAAGTCAATGTTCAGTTGTAAACTTTTGGAAGAACAATTGTAACGTTCTGTTCAGAGTTCCAAACAACCTCCATTCCCAAAGGCATTCGTAGCTCTGAGGTTCTGCTGTACCTTGTTGCTTCCAAAGGGGAGATGGAGCCTCAGTGGGCCAACAGCAGATGTAGAGCAGACTTGTTGGTTTGTTTTTGTTTTTTATTTTGGTTTTTTTGGCCTTGTTACAGTTGTAAATGAGGTATAAGTTTCTTAGTCTACAGTCATCGAAGCATCTGCTTTGTTTCTGTAGCGTGTTTTGGCAGAGTGAACATAGGTTGGTTTTTTTTTCTTCTTACAGAATTTCCTCTCCACTCTCTCACCTGGAAGACCTAACTACTGACTAATTTATTCATCTTCTGCACTTTAGTTAAACTGATTTACTAGGGATACCACCTTCCCTCTGTTAAATCCTTTTGATTTATCTTTGTTTTCCTAAATGTAATTGTGTGTTTTGCCTGGTTACATTTTTAGTATGTTGCGGATTATCCGGGAGATGTTTTATTGTGTCAGATTAAATTGATGAGGCGATAGCTTTTACTAAAACAAGATATATTGCTTTTTAGAATACTAGAAAATTAAAAAAATAACGAACTATTGATATTATTGTCATAAACATACAGATGGACAAAATAGTTATTTTAAAGCACGTGGTGTGAGGCTTCTATGTGCTGAATGAGATTTTCTGTTAACGTCTATTCTTGATCTGTGCATCCCCAGTGGTGGCATTTCACTTAAGCCTTCTTCAGGTATGGATGCAATGAGAGCAGATATGGGAGGAGCAGCAACGGTGTGTTCAGCTATTGTGACAGCAGCAACACTAAATCTACCACTTAATATAATTGGTAAGTTGCAGGGGAGAGGGGAAAATATCAGAAAATATGCTTTAAAATGTTACACTAGGGCAAAGCTATTTTAATATCTATTTTAGCCATTGCTGCAGAACAGGAAGAAAGGAAATAGGAGCCACTCTTAAGGATGGAGATGTGATTAGCTAACTCACTTTTTAATATTTTTCCGTATAAGTACTGGTTGTAGTTGCCACAGGATGTTGTGCAGCTGTGAATAAATGAGTTGATTCACACAATAGCAAAAGTGGATGTCCAGGAGGAGGCTGATACAACTAACAAGTTTGAGAAACCCCAATTTTATGGGAATTAAAGATGTTTGTTAGTTCTGAAAACTACTTCATCAGCCCAGCATTATCCTCTTTAGTGTGCTCTGTCCAGAACACATGATCATGGGCTTCTCCTTGTGTATGACTGGTGGACTACCATGTTCCTTATCGCTATAGCCACAGTTGGAACCAGAGCACTGACTTGGGCTCTTTACCATCTTCCCCAGCTGCCCTTATGTCAGTCCTGTATAGTGGTTCCCCTGGATCTCTTTCTTTTGACACTGTAAAATGTTTGTTTGGAATGAGAAGCTCTTGAAATTCCCCAGATAGCTTTAGAATTCCAGAAATAAACAGCCCTTTATAAGCATATGAAATATGCATATATGTCTACATGTTGTAAGGAGTAATTTATTGACCGGGAGCCTCACCGTTGAGATGAGAAGCTCACAACTCTTTTTCAAGACAATGTGCCTGATTCTGTCCTCACTTGATGTAAATCAGGTATAACACATGGTGTAAAAATAGCATAGGTGAGTGGAGGGATAGCTCAGTGGTTTGAGCACTGGTCTGCTAAACCCAGGGTTGTGAGTTCAATCCTTGAGGGGGCCATTTAGGGATCTGGGGCAAAATTTGGGGCTTGGTCCTGCTTTGAGCAGGGGTTGGACTAGATGACCTCCTGGGGTCCCTTCCAACCCTGATAGTCTATGCTTCTATGAATGCAGCATGTTAAAGATAAATGTACAGACTTAATTGTATAATGCAGAAATGTCACTAATGGGGAAATTTGGAACATGTCATTCTTCAGGAAATTTCAGGTGCCAGTCTAGAAATTGTATGTAAATTCCAGACAAGAATGCTATCCTTCTGTTACAAGTGATTTTAGAGTAAAGACTTGTCTTTTAAGTAGCTTTTCTGTAACTGCTGAATTTAGAAACCCATGGTACACTGCAGTATTTCTTTCTTTTCCCTCTCAGGTTTGGCACCTCTCTGTGAAAATATGCCCAGCAGTAGGGCAAGCAAGCCTGGAGATGTTGTTAGGGCCAAGAATGGAAAAACAATCCAGGTATGTGTGTGTTTAAATTTGGTTTTAGACACATTCATTGCAAACCTACTAATCAATCAAGTTTTACCGTTTCAACTTCTGTTATAATAAGTGCACAAAGACTATTTTTAAAAACTAGTGAATTTACACAGTATGAGAAATACATGTAACTAAAATTGCTAACAGAGCATTCTTTCAGTGTTGGGGGTGGGTTTGGGGGTTTGTATTTGCAAAAATATTATAAATGACTAGGGAAAGCTAAAAAGCCCAGTCACTTACATTTTCCAGAATCTGCTGTATCCATACAGGAGGCTGTTATAGTGCTTATAAAGCCAGAGTTAAAGATAGTCTTCAAACATGGTGTGCAAAATGGTAGTTGCTTTTGGTACATTTTCAAGGCCCTCTTCAGGCACCTCTTTTGTAAAACACGAGAGCATTACTCTTCTGCTGACATAACCAAGGCGTTGACCCTACAAACTGCTCCACATATGCAGAACCCGGGTGTCGCGAGGGCCACTCACCACACATGATGACTCTGCCTGGTGGCTCTGGGGGTAGCTCTTGTCAGGCACTGCCCTCCTTTGGCGGTGTGTCTACCCATCGGCTCTTTCACCCTGCGGCTCTTCTCACTCCCAGAGCTGCTGCTTCCTGTTCATGGCTTGGCCCTCTGGCCAGGTCACTAAGGTCCTCCCCTTCTGGGGAATTCAAAGGCCTTCCAGACCAGCTGTCAGGCTGGCATCTCCAACACCCTGTGTCACTTCCCAGTGGCTGGTAGGGAAAACCAGGCCCACCCTCTACACTGGGTTCCAGCCCAGGGACCCTATAACAAGCAGCCAACATCTGTACGGTCCTATCCCTTGCTGCTGTTTTTCTGGCTTCTCCTATTTTTCTGGCTTCTCCCTCTCTCTGGGTTTGCCAGCCCAAGCTTCTTCCTCCCAGGGAGTGACTGTAGACTACTTCCTGTTCCTGTCTAGCTGAGCCCATTTCCAGTTACTGGCCTATTCCCTGTCTCCTTCTTCAGGTGTAGTCTGGGCAGTTAATTGGCCTGCCAAGCCACCTTAACCCCTCCAGGCCTTGGGTGGGGTGAGCATCCCATAACACCAGGGCTGTGCAAAGCAGCTTGCAGAATCAGGGCCTAAAGTACATATTTTGTGTTTAATCTGAAATACATAACCATTCCCCATTTGGTTAAATCTTAACACATGCCCTAATGCTATAGATTGTTGTTTCCCTGTAGGAATTAATGGACAAATCAATATTTCTCCTTCCAGAATTTCTATGTAATTCTGTTACCCCCATTCATGAGTTTGACATTGGGAACCTTTCCTTTCCTTGAGGCTTCACCAAGCTATATGCATGACTATCGGTTTCTAAACCATTGTGCTTCTGAGGGGCCTCATAACCCCCTGCCATAAAGAAACCCATTGGAAAGAACCAGAGGCTCAGGAAAGCACCACAAGGGTTACCAAGCAGAGTTCACTCTAATGCAACCCCTCAAACAGGAGGGGCTGCAGGGGGCAGGGATTTTTGGAGGGAGGAGCCCTCAAGAACCAAAGGAAGTAGATCTCTGAATCTACAGATATCAGAGCCATTTACAGGGATGCCTCCTGCCTCTGTGCTACCCTACAGTTTCCTTTCCCTCCTGGCAATATAGTTCCAGTAGGATCTGTGTTTCCACTGACTAGGTTCCCCTGCAGCTGCTAGATCGGGGTGGGCAAACTTTTTAGCCCGAGGGCCACATCTGGGAATAGAAATTGTATGGCGGGCCATGAATGCTCACAAAATCGGGGTTGGGGTGTGGGAGGGGGTGAGGGCTCTGGTAGGGGGGCAGGCTCCAGGGTGGGGCCAGATATGAGGGGTTCAGGATGCAGGAGGGGGCTGCGGACTGGGGCAGGCAAGTGGGGGATGGGGATGAGGGCTCTGGCTGGGGGTGCAGGCTCTGGGTGGGGCTGGGAATGAGGGGTTTGGGGTGCAGGAGGGTGCTCCAGGCTGGGACTGAGGGGTTTGGAGGGCGGGAGGGGGATCAGGGCTGGGGCAGAGGTTTGGGGCGCGGGGAGAGGCTCAGGAGTGCAGGCTCCAGGTGGCACTTCCCTCAAGTGGCTCCCGGAAGCAGCAGCCATGTCCCCACTCCAGCTCCTACATGGAGCCGCGGCCAGGAGGCTCTGCGCGCTGCCCTGTCCGCAGGCGCCACCTCTGCAGCTCCCATTGGTTGCAGTTCCCAGCCAATGGGAGCTGTGGAGGTGGCGCTTGGGGCAGGGGCAGTGTGCAGAGCGGAGCCCCTTGGCTGCCCCTATACATAGGAGCCGGAGCGGGGCCATGACGCTGCTTCCGGGAGCTGCGTGGAGCAGCCCCCAACCCTGCTTCCCGGCTGGAGGGCCGGAGCAGAACAAGCTCAAGACGCTGCTCCCCAGCGGGAGCTCGAGGGTCGGCTTAAAACAGCTGGTGGGCCGGATCCGGCCTATGGGCCATAGTTTGCCCACCCTGTGCTAGATAATAGCCATTGGATTTCCATGGGCTTTGCAGGGGACAGCAACCAATCTTCTGCTGTACCCTCCTGCCCTGCTCTATGCTGCTGACACCTAAGAGCCCTGGCCTGGGAGGCCTGGCGGCAATGCTGTGAGGTTCCCTGATTTACATTAAAAATAAGCTTTTTCTGAATGCTTGACAACTCCATTTTGGGTTGATTTTAGTGTCCTGTTTTAGTTCACTTACCTAAGATCACTTTGAAAAATAATTGATCATCAAAATATTTTTTGGTTTTGTTTTGTATTTATATTAGAAAGTAAATTTCAACTTCTTGCAGTTATTACACAAGCTGTAATACAGGGATCACTTTCAGCCTGATAGCCAAAAACCCAGATGGTCTCTTTAAAAAGAATTTTTAAGAAGCAAATCAAGTAAAGGGGAACTTGTGAGTAGATGGCTTTTTCCCCTCCCCTCTTGTATCTACAGGTTGATAACACAGATGCAGAGGGAAGGTTGCTATTAGCTGATGCTCTCTGTTATGCCCACAATTTTAATGCAAGGGCCATTGTGAATGCTGCAACATTAACAGGTAACTAACTTTCTTTTCCTGCTTCATGTTGCAAAAAAGTTTTTCATTATGAGAAACTAACTCCTTAAACACATTTCTTAGGAGTTTCATTAACAAATGAGAACTTTGTGTATTTTTTCCTCCTTGTTTATGCATGAATTATGTTGTAGTTTTATTTTTACATTTTATTTTTAATATTTTTAACTTTTCTGTTCACATACATCACAGTAAAGCAGTTGTCATAAAAAAAGGAAATCTGTAGTTTACAAACAGTATTTAATTAGGTTAAAATGCATCTGTGAAACCAAAGAATTATTTATGCATATGTCTAATAATGCCTTAAATTACATTTGTTTAATCACTTGTGCTAATATATGTCAGGGGAGGGCAAACTACAGCCCATGGGCCGGATTCGGTCTGTCAGGGCTTTCAGTCCGGCCCATGGGATTTCCAGCCCCGTGGCGCAGCAGGGCTAAGGCAGGCTCCCTACCTGCCCTGGGCCCACGCCACTCCCAGAAGCGGTCAGCATCACGTCCCTGCGGCCCCTGGGAGGACGGGGGGCAGAGGGCTCTGTATGCTGCCCTGGCCTGCAGGCACCAGGCCCCTGTAGCTCCCATTGGCCAGAAACCGTGGCCTATGGGAACTTCCTGAGTGGTACCCACAGTTGACGGCAGCGCATGGCGGAGCTACCTGCCCCGCCCCACCCCCAGTAGCCACTGCTGGACATGCTGGCCACTTCCGGGAGCAGCGTGGGGCCAGGGCAGGCAGGGAGCCTGCCTTAGCCCCGCTGCGCGCCGCTGCCACCCCGGAGCCGCTGGAGGTAAGCAGCACCCCTCCTGCACCCCGCACCCCAACCTCCTGCCCTGAGCCTCCTAACACCCTGCCTTAAGCCCCCCCATACCCTGAGCCCCCTCCCGCACTCCGCTCCTGCACCCCAACCCCTTGCCCTGAGCCCCTTCCTGCACACCACACTCCTCCTCGTACCCCAACCTCCTGCCCCAGCCCCACATTCATGACCCTGCATACAATTTCCCCACCCAGGAGTGGCCCTTGAGCCAAAAAGTTTGCCCACCCCGATATATACTCATGTATATGCCAGCTTCTGCAGCCACAGAGGAAGCTGATTCAAGGATTACTGGCTTATACGTAGTAACTTCCCCTTGAGGTACTTGACAGCCCAGAGGAGGAGAAGGTAATGGCCACCACCATGATAGTAATGATTCTGTCTGGGGTATGTAGGTGTCATGGGGATGAAGAGGAGCCAAAGCGCTGCATGCTTTTGGTCTGTGCAGGTTTCCTGCAGACCTTTCAGTTTTGGTATGCTCCGTTGTTAAAATAGGCCTCCTCATTATTACCTGGGCACTCAGGGTATGTCTACACTGCAGTTAGAAACCTGTGACTGCCTGTGCCAGCTTGCTCAAGCTTACAGGGCTTGGGCTGTGGGGCTGTTTAATTGCGGTGTAGACATTTGGGCTTGGGCTGCAGCCTGAGATAGCTCTGAGATCTTTCCACCTCGCAGGATCCTAGAGCCCTGGCCCAAATGTCTACACCACTGTTGAATAGCTGTGCAGTCTGACCTCCATGAGCCTGAGTGAGCTGGCACAGGGCAGTCATGGGTGTCTGTCTGCAGTGTAGACATACCCTGAGTGTCCCAAGAAGGGTCAGCATCAAGAAGCAGCTCTGTGGCACCAGTTATACTAATGTGTGAGCCCTTTACCTTTATACATGGGTCAATATCTTGATAGGGTTTTCCCGCTTTAACTGGATCAGCATGTTGATTTCTGTTCACTCTGTTTTAGACAGTGATGCAAGCTTCAGTTTTCGTGGGTTTTTAAGCTGAAAAGTTTAGATTACAAACACTGCAAGGGAATTTCAAACTCCAAACAAGTAAACCTGTTTCACTGAATACTTGTAAGAATTCTGTGATGGGATGGACGAGGCCAAGACCCACCCCCCCCTCCCCCCCACTGGAGGCCTCAGGGTCCTGCCACACTGATCCCAGGAAAGGAGCAGTAGAGAAGTCCTCCATGCAGCCTAGAGTTACTGCAGGGTAATCAACTAATCAGAGAGGCTGCAGGGAGCAGCCAGTCAGGGTCCAGAGGGCCATATAAAAGAAGCTGCAGAGCCAGAGATAGTCAGCTCCTTGCAGGAGCTGTAGGAGTGCAGCTGGTGCTCCTGGCTGGCCAAAGGGAACTGCAGCACCACGGACAACTCAGTGCTGGCAGCGACTAGGGGACTGAAGAGAGCTCCTGGCTGATTGCTGGATCTGAACTTAGATGAGCCCTGAGGTAAGGGTGAAACTTTGACAAAGGCTGGGACCTAGGGAAATGGTCAATGTAACTGAAAGCAGTATAGTTAAAGGGACACTGCAACACATGGCTGTTGTTCTTAGGATCCCTGGCCTGGGACCCAGATTAGTGGGCGCAGGCCTGGGTCCCCCTCTACCCTCATAGGCCACTGGGGAACTGGCTTACAATCAGACAGTGAGAGCCCCAGAAGGGGAACTGAACTACTTAGTGGCCCAGCTGAAGAGCTGGGGCCAAAGTAGACCAAGAAGGTGAAACCATTGCTTCCATGGAGGAAGCCCTGGGGGTACGGCCCGATGCCAGGACTATTTAAAGACTGCAGACACACCCTACCAGAATGGGGTGCTCATGAGAGGTGAGTGCCACGCCATTACAAATTTATAAAAATATTTCTATTGTAGGTTTTCTATAAGAAAATATTATTTTGGCCTTCAGTTACCTGACAGTGTGCCTTTAATGTGCCCAAAATGGTAATTACAGAGCTGAAGGACAAGGAACTTCTATAACCGGCTGTATAAAAAGTCCATATTAAGGTTATTGGCCAGACCGCCCCTTTCTGTGGTGAAATCCATGGCAGGCCAGTTATAAAGAGAAGGAAGTATGCAAATTTCCTCTCAGATTGTTGTGTGAACTATGGAATGGGTGTTAGATGATTTCTTGTGCTTGGGGATCTATAGGAGATTAGGGCCATCTACCGTGGTATTTTGGGAGCTTGTCTTTGTTCACTTGCATTCTATCTGTACTATTAGGGTTTAGCCTCCTGAAAGGGGAATTCGTGTTGCTAAAAAGACCTGGATTGCGCTTCCATTCTTGCCTGATGATCATGATACAGGGGACATAGTGTGTGTCAGCCTGCTCCCTTCCATCCAGACAGCCTTCCGCTGGGTCCTGGGCAACGGGGGATGCTGTTGTGAAGATGTCTGCCCCTTCCATGTGAGAGGGATGACATCTGTCTCCATCTGGGCGACCAGAGGGCACAATTGGGCCTATTACTAATTAACAAAGGAGCAGGTTTTCAATAATACTTTTCCAAATAAATGCAAGAGTACCAAGATTCCAAGTGTCCAAGGTAGGAATTGGGGATAAGGAGGACGGGAAATCATCTTAAAAAATACAATTGGAAGGTAGAATGCAAAAGAAATGTTCTGCTCCATCTCCAAGAGCAAGAGGTATAATTTACAGGGTGGTATTTTATAGGTGCCATGGATGTAGCATTAGGATCTGCTGCGACTGGAGTTTTTACCAATTCATCTTGGCTTTGGACTCACCTTTATGAGGTAGGCCATACGGTGGACTTTTTTTTTCTTTAAATGTTAGGTATATATGTTCCTGAAGGTCTCTTATATAAGTCAGATGATAGATATTGTATTAAATTTTAAAATATAGTGGGGTTTTTTTGTGGGGGGGGTTAATATTGCATTTAATTGAGAAACATAGGTTGTATGTGTGTATGAATTGCAGGCCCATTGATACACTTCTTGGGTAGCTTACAGTCCACTAGTGGCATGCACCTGTGTCTCAAGGATACACACCCTCCTATGGTTTATTGCTTAATTATAAGCTCTAGATCTACTGGTTGCCAGTAACTTGTGTTAAAAGGTGAATTGGTCTTGATTATGTGTCATTCATTAAATTCTTAAAAATGCCTAATATATGGTCAAACTGAAATTCCTGAGGGAATTCTCCAAAGGAAGTGATTTATGAAAAATCTGCATTACCAGCAGAAAAATGTCTTGCAGAAAATTGGCTCTTTTTCATCATAATCATGGAGGGCAAAATTTAAAGCATCTAAAATTGAGTTTCCTCTTTTATTGTTTTAGCATATTTTTTTCAGATGTTATCTTGTGAAGTTATCTTTCTGAAGTTATCGTGTGTTACTAATTTCAAAGTGGTTTGATAACTACCCAGTCCACCCAAAGCTGCGATTGCAGTATACATTACAGTACTTGCAGAGTTAATCTAAACAAAAAATACCACATCAATTTTGCCCCAAGTATAACAGTTGTTTCTTCTGCAGGCCAGTATTTTGACAGGGGACCGCGTTTGGAGAATGCCTCTCTTTGAACATTACACAAAACAAGTTACTGATTGTCCACTTGCAGACCTCAGTAATGTTGGAAAATATAGCAGGTACATTACTTAACTGAAATGCAGCAACGCTTTCTTGACTGATACACTTATTTATCATCACATTATTGCTTTAGAAATAGCCAGCATTTCCATAGTTATTGGAATACTTTGAACTTGCGCTAACAGTCACTAGTACAGTTAGATTTTAAAACAGGAGTTGGGATTTCAGTATTTTTACTTTTAAAAATTGCTAAAATATAGAGCCAAATCTTTATTTGTCCATTTAGGACCAGATGGTGACAATGACTCTTGTTCAGGGGGCGAGCACACAATGAACCTACCCACCCCCGCTCTGTGTCCTGCCCAATGAGTATTTAAGAGTCCAGTCCTTGCACACCAGGAAGCATGGAGAGTTTGCCCTAGGGGCATGTTTCTCTGCAAAGAGGGCTGAGAGTGGGCCAGCTTCACCAAAGAAAAGAAGCTCTACCATCTTAAAATGATGTAACCAGCATATCTGGAAGCTGGGGAACAGAACATCAGTACTATCACTTTACAGGTCTGGGGGAGGGGTAATATTATGTTTAAACAGGCACATGGCTCTGTAATTCTACCAAACATTGAGTATTACTGTGTTCTTCAAGTGCGTGTTAGTGTGGATCCCACATAGAGGTTCACGTGCATCATGTCACAAAATCATAATCTTTTTAATATTGGGGGGCCATGCATGCACCTTGTCTGAATGTGTAAAGGGCAGCCACAACTCTCCATCAGTTTTCTCAAAGACCTCCTGTATACTCAGCCATCTGTCAGCCAGCTTCTGCACAGAATCTCAACATTATTCTCCGGAAGCTCATGGAGCATCCTTTTGAGCTGCTGTCTGATTGCTTGGTACATCATCTTACCGTCAAGTGGCTGTTACCTCAGAAGAGAGGGCTAATGAGCTCCAAGCTCTCAGAGCTAGACCTCCTTACACCTTCTTTCACAGGGACACAGTGATGCTGAGACAGCACCCCAAATTCTTCCCTGAAGTGGTCTCAGAATTTCACCTAAATCAATCAGTTAATCTTCCAGTCTTGTTCCTGAAACCACACTCAACACAAGGAGAAAAGCAACATACTCTAGATCCTCTCCACCTCTTTGTGGGCCTATGTGACATTTTGGACAAAAGCAGTGGACAAAAGCAATGTATTTCCACTTGCCATCAGATAACTGGCAAGCCTCTCCCTACAAACACCAAGACACACTCTACACCAGGGCACAGGCAGTGTTGTCAGCTTGGTTGAGAAGCATGCTAGTATCTGAGATCTACAACAGAGCGATGTTGAGCAACCCGTTGACTTGTGTTAAACATAATGTCCTTAACATGGCAGCCAGGTCTGATGCCAAGTTCAGCAGAACAGTGCTTCTGTCATTATTTGAAGCTGAGACTCTTCAGTTCCACCATCCTGAGGTGATACTGCTTGCCACTTACCGACAGTGGGATCCACACTGATGCATACTTGAAGAAGGAAGAATGGTTTCTTACCCTGTGGTTCTTTTGAGATGATGTGGATCTGCCCTGCCCTCAGTCCCCACTTTTTGAAGTTCTCAGCTTTTAATTGAGAGAACTGAGGGAGAGTTCCAGCTGCTTCACCCTTTATGCCCTTGTGTGGAAGCGTTAGACGGCACAGGGTGCATCTACAGCTCTGACAGACACGGCTATGCAGAAGCTTCCAATCATGAGGTGGATCCACACTGAACATATTGAAGAACCCCAGTTGCTGGAGAGTAGCTGACCATTCAGTGTGCATTTTATTGTTGATTTAGAGTTGTTTAAAGTTTTTAAAAATCCATTTTTTTTTTTTTTCTTCTCCCTCCTCCCTCAACAGAGCTGGAGGTGCATGCACAGCTGCTGCCTTCCTGAAAGAATTTGTGACTGCAGCTAACTGGGCTCATTTAGATATTGCTGGTGTGATGTCAAATAAAGATGAGGTTCCTTATCTTCGAAAAGGCATGGCAGGACGACCCACACGAACATTAGTAGAGTTTGCTACACGCTTGAGCCAAGACCAGCGAAGTGTCTAGTAAAATACTAATTCTGTAATCTTCCACTCCACCTGTCTACTTCAATTAATCTTAAAATTTGTTTTAAAACGAGTTAATGGCCTATGGCATGTGTACACTGATAAAATGCCAAATGTGGAAGTAGATCTGCAATCCAGGAATACTTCCCATAATCTAAAAAGATATAATGATGAAAGACAAATGCATTTTATAAACAGTTCTTACTGAGTAAGACTATCCCATAGTTGAGGTTCTCTCTTCCCATTTTATGCTGTTGAAGGTGAGAAGTTCTGTTTGAACTATTTTTAGACATTTAATACTGAAAAAAGATCATTGTAAACATCTGGATTTGTGTTCAGATGTATAAGTAGTAGTGATCTGTGTAATGGTCACAAACAATAAATCTACCTTTTTAGTTGCTTTAGCAAGTTCTTTTGTCTAAACAGTATAATGTAGCCTCCACTATAAAACCATTAATCTGGAATCATGGCCCTTCTTCTGTGTTTTGGATATACCATACATGGAAGAATAAGTCTGGATAGTGTTTGACAGAAATTTTGTCAGAACAACATACTGGAAGAAGCTAGAGGTACTGTTACCATCTGTTTAATCAGCTAATCCATGGTAGTGTTTTATTAGGTATTGGGAGACTCCATTGCTAGAGGTATCTTAAACTAGATAATGAACCAGAAAATAAGCTGTAAGGAACCTTCCTATGTTGTCAGGGAGATGGATTATCTTGCCAATGTCTATATGAGATGCCAATTTATTGAGCATAATTAATGGAAATATAAACAACTGCAGGAAATTGTTTAAATTCCTCTCAAAAAGCTTGGCATAAAAATTTGTCTCCCTAATGGTGGTTTTGCTTTTTTCATTGTGCTTGCATTGATTTTTCTCTTGTGCCTTCAATAAAGCTGAAATTAACATGACTGTTTTTGATTTGGGTAACTTCTTGGTTGTGTAATACCATAGTTAATGGTACTCTCAATCTGATCACAGTTTTAGGGGAGGGATTGTTTAAAGAAAAACTTTTTCTTGGAGTGTGTGTCAGTAAGAGGGACAGCTTTTCTAATGTGCAGTGTGTCAGTATATTTAAATAGAGGAGTTTACAGAGACTAAAACTACTATTTTTTTACTGATCAGTCTGCACCATCAGGTGACATCATCTGAATTCTAATTTCTGAAATCTGAGCCCTCATATTAGTATTCCCCTGACACCTGTAAATTTCCCAACTGCAGTTCAGTTGGGACTTAATTGTGGCTGGCTAATTGTTTAGAGGACAGCACCCCTGTTTAGCTTCCTGTAACCATGGTTGGCCCCAAGAATTCACAGCAGATGTGGCATCTGAGTGCCATAGATACAGGCTCAGCACAATTGTAGGAGTGTGACAGGAAAATAAACTGTTAACAGGATACATGTGAAAGGATAATCTTTTCCTCTGTCTTGCTATTATACTTTGCATTTGTAAAGCTCCTTCTGTCTGATCATTTCAAAGCAGTGTAGTGATAATTTTAGATTTGTACACCTAATCAGTGGCAGAGTTGGAACTGCAACTTAATTGCTTTAACCACTATCTGATCCATATGCAGATAGCTGTCCTAAATTCAGCATTTACCTGTGCATAATTTTGCAAAAACACCAGTATATCTCAGTACATATTGCTAATTCCATATGCAAATTAGATCCTTAATTATTAGCACTCATTTATTTTTCATCTGCTGCTTTTGTTTTTGGATGGACAGTGAAAAGGCAGCCCAGATTAAAAAAGCTGAAGCATACTTTTACCAAATTTGAACCTCTCCAGGTTTAAAAAAAGGCCACTATGATCATAGATACAAGAAAGAGGAGAGGCATTTGACGACAGAAGCTACAGCCGGGGGTTGTGTATGTGACTGCCAGGACGTGGGAAAACCTGTACCCCTGTTGGGTGACGATGCAATAGGGTTGCCAGCTTTGGTCAGATTGATTCCTGGAGGTTTCATCACATGACCTCTTTAATTAAAGATTAATCTTTAATTCCTGGAGAAGTGGCAACCCGGTGATAGAAGGAAGCTGGGGTGGCCTTCAGAGGGCCAGCGAGCTGCTGCCTCTCTGTGGAGAGAGGCCAACGAGCGCGGGGCTGCCTACAGCCATCGCAGCTCCGGGGGCTCCGTTCAGCCGTAGGGGCAGAGGTCGACTCCGTGGGCCTGCAACCCCCGGCAGCCTGGGGGCTTGTTCTTCGTTCCTGTCAGGACGGGGGCCTGAGCCAGCAGCTGCCGCCGGCCGGGGCAGTGACACCGGCCTTGTCGGGGCAGCTCCCTGGTGCTGGGCCCCTGGCCCCCCTGGCCCCGCCCCTAGGGCCGGCTCCCAAGGCGCGCGAGGGCGACGCTGCCGTGCAGGCCACGCCCACCTCCGCGGAGCCCCGGGCGTCGGCACCGCGGCGTCGCCTGTCCCCTCCGCCGCGCAGGCGCAGTTCGCTCTCGGGGCGGTGCGTCATGGCGGCGGCTCTGAGCGGGATGTTTACAAACCAGCCGTCGGGGCCGCCTCCCCCTCCGCTCCCTCCCGGCGGCCCCGGCCAGGCTGGTCTCCTCCCGGCCGCCGCGGGACCGCGCAACCCCAACAGCACCCTGGTGGACGAGCTAGAAGCTTCCTTTGAGGTGGGGGGGGAGCTCAGGGACTGGGGGGCTCAGGGTTGCGAGGGGGAGGCAGAGGCTCCGGGAGGTTCGGGACCGGGGGGGGGGAGAGGAGGCAGAGGGAGGTTCGGGGGGTGGTGGGGGGAGGCAGAGGGGCGGGGGGAGGTTCAGGGCGGGGTGGGGAAGAGGAGGCAGAGGGGCTGGGGGAGGCATACAGGGCTGAGGAGTTTGGGGGGAATGAACCTGCATGAAGCAGTGTGCGCTGACTTTCTGCCTCCCTGGTCCACTCTTGCCATTTGCAAGGGCTGTTGACCAGTGGCGGCTGGCTGGCTGTCCTTGCATGACATGTGCATAAGGTGCCTGGTTTCTCCTTTAAAACAAGTATCTCTATTTTCCCAATCATCCAGGCTTGCTTTGCTTCACTTGTGAGTCAGGATTATGTGAATGGCACAGATCAGGAAGAAATTAGAACTGGTAAGAGCCTGCCAGTATTTTGTTCTGGCTATAACAGGGTTGGCACATTGGGTTCGTTAAAAAGATACTGTTAAGTTATCTGTGCTAATTTTTAAACTACAAACCTTCTAATTTCCTACACATAATCTCAGGAACCTGTGCATTTATAGGGTCTATCTACACTAGGGAATCTATAAAAAAATTTTACCACTGTTAATATATTTTGAGCTTCACTGGTCTATGCTAATTTGGAAGCAGTAGTGGAGAGAGCCCAGTATCTGCTGCCACTGTTCTAAATACTATGTCATCTCACCCTATTAAGATCGGTCTTTTTAAAAAGTATTTAGGTAGTCATGTGCCTAGTGGGATTTTCAAAAACATATAACTCTCAGAGTTAGGCACCTAGGCACTACTGAAAATCTGCCCAACGTGCTTAACATGATATCAGCAAGTTATGTGTCATTTATGGTAGAGATCCAAATGTGGCTAATCCAATGGGTCTGAACCAGTGTTAACAATTACAAGAATTTTTGAAAAATGTCCCTAGTATAGCCACAGCCTTGTGGAATTTTTCACGACTATTATAGTTAGCTGGCAATGGGAGAGAGAATCCCACTGAAGCATTTGGTTTGTAAAACAGATAAGCCTCATGAATTACAGTGACTGAGCAAAAAGGTTAGGGAGGAAAGGAGAACCTGAGTTCTGCTTACCTTAACAATACCTTTTTTAAAAAAATCTTTCTTTTGCACTCAAAGCTATGTGACTGGGAGGAATATATTCTAGTGGATTGCTGTTCTGCTCATGCAATGGCAGCATTAGAAGCCAACTTCTAATTCTGGAATCCCTGTTGTTTATAGTAGCTTATAAAGTAGAAAAAGGCCTGGGTAAAATGTTCAGAAGTCTTATTGAAAATGAAAGGGATTTAAGAATTGAAGTCCCATTTTCGAAAGTGACTTACGAGCTTTTGAAAACTCTAGCTCCTTGTTCTCTTTTCAGATATCAGGTTATACCTATGGACTAAGTTCTCTGTAAGCTGTGCGTCTGCACAGTAGCCTATTAAGTGCTGCGTAGGTGCTCAGGGCTGCAGCTGGGAGAGATCCCAGCCCCGGACCTGCCACGGCAGAGAGGGACACCTCTCCTCACCGGCTCCATCCCCGGACTGGTCATGGGAGAGGCGCCCCTTCCCCAGACCAGCCGCAACTGGGGAAGAGGCACCCCACCCCGGACCCAATCAAGCCCAGCCCCAACCCTGCTGAGGCTGGGGGAGAGGTGCCTATCCCTTGGCCCCAGCCCCGGAGCTGCCGCAGCAGGGAGAGATGCTCTCCCCCAGCTCCGGAGCTGCTGCGGTTGGGGGAGAGGCGCTTCTGCGGGGAGAGAGAGCTGGGGGGAGTCCTCTCTCCCCGCTGTAGCCCTGGGGCAGCCTGCACTCCAAACCCCTCATCCCCAGCCCCATCCCAGGGCCTTCACCCCTAATTGGAGCCCTCACACCCCAGAGCCAAACCCTCTGACCCAGCCCTGAGCCTCTCATCCCTGACCCCACCCCAGAGACTGCACCCCCAGCAAGAGCCCTCACCCTCCCACACTCTGAACCCCACCCCCACCACATGAATTTTGTTATGTGCACCAATATGGAGGTGATGTGTGTCCATATTGGTGCACATAATAAAATTCATTCTGCACATGAGTGGGAAAAATTAGAGGGAACACTGCTTTTGGACTATGCTGGAATGAAGAAAACTCTTGCACTGGATAACTAAATAAATTTTATAAGAGTCATTAACAAATATGCCTTTTTGAGTACTGTTCGTCTATTCTAAACATTACTGTAGGGTTTTGTGCAGTGATCTTGCTACATGGGAATACACTGAAATGTTACTTAATGTATTTGCATTCAATACCCACAGAAGTGATTTTCTGTTCATTTGTATACTTGGGTTTTGAGGCCCTTTGTCGTTAGAGAAGTTTTAATTAACCTTTTGCAGTGAAACGGGAAGTGACCGTATTCTTTTCCACATCTTACAGAATATTGATTGTAACTTGGTTACTATTAAAAAAGAGGCATGCCTCTTTGAGCTTGTAGAAGTAAAGGTCTGTGGGGGGATATCTATAGATATATTTAGTCAATTTACTTTCCATTATTTAGGGACTTCAGATTTTAAAAATACAGGCCACTAAAAATACAGAGCTTTACAATCAAGTTTTTGGATTTACTTTCTTAAATGTCTTTTGTAAAAAGCTGTAGATTAGTTTTTAAATATTGAACACACGGCTACTTGGACAAAGAGGCTAATGTACATTAACTAATTTCCTTCTATGGATGTTGTTAAACTAATCTGGTCTTTGATTTCTTTATCTTTCAAATCTTGTTATATTTCTGTATTTTAGGTGTTGATCAATGTATCCAGAAATTCCTGGATGTTGCGAGACAAACAGAATGTTTTTTCCTACAAAAAAGATTACATCTGTCTGTCCAGAAACCAGAGCTAGTTATTAAAGAGGTAGGAGATTACCATCTTTTTATCTACTTACTTGACCTGTGACAACTTTAATTTGTTCCTTTCTTTTAAGACTAAGGGTGTATTTCTTTTGTTCCATGGTAGTACAGAGAATCTGAGACAAGGCACATATTTGATCAAGAAATGTAGTTTTTGTTCAGTGGAACATTTCTCTTCTTTCTCCATCTGCAAGCATACTGGATTTTTAAAATTTATTCCCATTTATGCTGGTTTTCCTAACTGTCCTACCATTATTATTTATATGGCTACATTAATACTACAAGTGTGCCGTGCAAACAAGCAGGTCTCTTTCCTGAAGATCCTAGAATCTAAAGGTACAAATAGGTGCAATGCAGCACAGAACAAACAATGGTTGATTTTAATTAGCTTATTGCCCTGTCCCTATAAGTTTGTAGAGCTCACCTGGATCATTCTCAGTAGCTCTTTACAGCACGTAAGAAAATCTGGATATAGATATGCCCCTTTGAGGGAACAGACCAGTTAGTCAAATTTGGATGTGCAGAGGGTAGACCTCTTTCTGAATTACATGCGGGGTATGGAAACAGAGACCTGGTACACTCAAGTAGAATGTATATCATGGAAGGGAGTAGCCAAATTATTCTATCTCCAGTTCAGCCAGTTCTCATAGTAAGTTGTTTTCACTCTGAGAATTGTCCATTCTTTCATAGAAACTGTAATAGTTAAAATGAGTTTACGATGTAATCTTTTTACAAGGAAAATAAGTCATTAATTAATTCAAGATGTCTATCAACTGCAGGATGTTTCAGAATTGAAAAATGAATTACAGCGGAAAGAAGCACTAATTCAGAAGCATTTGGGTAAACTGCGTCACTGGCAGCAGGTTCTAGAAGACATGAATGTGCAACACAAAAAACCTGCAGAAATGCCTCAAGGACCATTAGCTTATCTAGAACAGGCTTCTGCTAATATTCCTGCACCCATGAAGCAAACATGATTAAGAAAGATGTTTGAATTTAGATCTTTGAGTAGTATTTTAACTTAAAGTGAAATGGAATATTGAACTTTCTACCTTGTATAATATGTGATGTAATTTGTAGTATAAACATAAATAGTGTTTTACTACGACACTGGGACACAACTAAGCATAAAATAAATGGGGAAGAATCTGTAGTTTTTTAACTTTTTATCAAAGTATGGATTGGTTTTACATTCAAACTGAACAAATGCTCATGTATGTCTTATCTTGTCGTCACAATACACTTGCATAGAATATGCTAAACCCCCCTCCTATTACTTGGGGAAACTGACAGAGAAGTCCTAATGAAGCTAAAGTCTAGTTAAGGCACTATTGATCTAGAAGTACTTGCAGAGTTTATTTGTTCATCTCAAGTGTAGCCTTGTATACAGTTTTCACTGTGAGTGTTTCTAATCATGTCACATCCTAAGATTCTGGAGAAATAGTGCAGACTTCTTATTGCTGAGACTGATTAGTCAAATAAATCAAAGCAAGGATTTTCTATTGAGCACTGCTGCTATCTGTGACTTAGGCACTTGTCTTCGCTAGGAGTGGGGGAGAATGTATTTTAAATGTGTTTTAAAAAGTACATCTCTTTTCCTAGTGTAGACATGGCCAGAAAGAGCTGATGGGATATTGGTGCTAATGGGAAATGCTCTGGCATCTGATGCTTTTAAAATCTTGTAGGAGAGCTTCCTGTTGGAAAGGGATGGAGATGTGGTTAATATTTCCCAGTCATCCTCCATCTAAGCATAATGCCTGGCATTTTCTACCCTTTCCATGGCCTGTTTCTACAAATGTATGGTGCCTTCTTTTCCTCCTGAAACTATACCCACTCAGTTTAAGGGTTTGGCACCTTGGGAGAACGTTGTTGGCTTTCCTCATCAAAGCAGATTTAGCTGAAGTAGCTAGAAATTGAGTGTTATCAGTTTCAGGCCGCTGCAGCTGCCATGGAAAGCGAGTGGAGAAGTACTGCCTGATTGTGTACTATGTGGCTAATTACCTGAGGCTTTGTAAGTGAGGGAACCAGACAGCTTGTCTGCTCTGTGCTTGCCATTGTGCTCTGAGAGCACAGTGCAGGAGAGAATGTAAACTAAGGGCATGGCTACACTTGCAGATGTAGAGTGCTTTGAGTTAAACCAGCCTTCGGAGAGCGCAGTAGGGAAAGCGTTGCAGTCTGTCCACACTGACAGCTTCAAGCGCACTGTTCAAGCAGCACTTGCAGTGGCATTGGGAGCAGTGCCTTATGGGCAGCTATCCCAACATGCAAGTGACTGCAGCGTGCTTTTCAAATGGGGTGGGGTGGAGTGTGACAGGGAGCGTGTTGTTCAGACAGCAGCAGACCGCCCCCCCCCCAACACCTCTCTCTCTCTCACACACACAGCATTCCACACTAATGGCTTGCTTTGTCTCGGAGCAGATAAGCAGCCGGCTGTCAGAAACGGAGCTTTCAAAGGGCATAGTCACATTCCTACAATGAT
The DNA here is from genome assembly GCF_965152235.1 of Eretmochelys imbricata. Lineage (NCBI taxonomy): Eukaryota > Metazoa > Chordata > Testudines > Cheloniidae > Eretmochelys > Eretmochelys imbricata. The sequence continues at coordinate 114,401,429 of NC_135575.1, read as the reverse complement.
TCAAAAACAATGACAAGAGTGGCCACTTGACTTAAGGGGAGTATGGGACGTTTCTGGAGGCTGATCAGAGCACAGTAATGCAACACCTCGTTCGCGCTGGTGCTGCGGCGCTCCAGCGGGGGCGCAGCAAACGTTATTCCACTCGCTGAGGTGGAGTACCAGCAGCTCTGTAGCCACGGAGTCAGAGCGCTCTGGGTGCCTTGCCAGTGTGGACAGGTAGTGAGCTAGTGCGCCTGGGCCTCCTTTATTGCACTGTAACTCGCAAGTGTAGCCAAGCCCTCAAACTCCCTTTAGAGAGTAGGTTTAAATTAACTTCACTCTGCTGTAAGTGGAGAGAAGCTGCAATGCAGGAGAAACTACTCCCAACTTCTGGAGCTAAATATTCTCTCAAAGCCTCTCTTCGAACCACTGACTTAAGGAAACCATCTGCTTGACTTGGACAGTACTTGAAGTTTCTCATTTTCCTGTAGAGACAGTCACCTATTTTCACACAAGGAATGGGAAGGCTGCCACAAAGTCAGTCAGTAACAAACTCCCCTTGATTGCTGCAAGTACAGGACTTGAGTTACATGATGATTGCTTTTTAAATTAACTCAATCTGTCTAGGCATGTACATCACACTTAACTACTGTGTCCATTTTTGTCTGCACCTGTGAAATGAGAAAGGGAACTCCCTCAGTGGAAAAAGGCTTTCATCGACCTGAAAATGGCTGAATGATAAGAATCGAAGTCGATAATGTCTGTCCTTTGTGGGGTTTTTGAGTGGTTTTACTGCTATTCCTCATAAGGCTTCTAGTTGTTCATTGGACTCAGATTTTGAAAAGATTTTTTTTCACCTTAAAAAGCTCATTTTGCTCTTGCATCTCTCAATACACGCACTACTACTCCAATTTATTAACTAGTAGCTCTTTCATTGCTGATCATTTTATCAGAAACATCCTAAAATATTGATTCTTCAGTCCCAAACCCTCCCCCCAATTCCCACCTACTCAACTACCAGATATGTTGCTCTACTCATAATACTTGTAGCTATGTATTGTAAGTACAAAAAATAGTTGGCTTATTAAAACCCAAAAATATGGCCTTACAGGATTGGGCAGTAGCATATGCTGCCAAGACTGGCTGTGGGAGAGACCTCTGTGCTTTAGGTTTTTAAATGAGAGCAAGCTTTTGCCACATGGTCTGGTACTGCAATCATTTTTGTCACAGGTTGTCAATCTACTCTTGGATGCCATACAAAATGTCTCCCTTACTAGACAGAAAAAGCTTTTTGCACTGTTCGTAGATTTTCTAAAGGGTTGCTTGTGGAAAACTAAGCCTTCTAGATATTACACGGAGATTTGGGGGAGGGACTGGAGTTAGACTTTCCATGGGAAGAGGTCAATGAGAAGAAACAAGGAAGTGTGGTAGCAGTCTAAAATTCACTCAGTGTTTCTGGCAGATTTGTTTGCTACTGGAGCTCTCCCATTTTGCCATGTTGACAGGCCTAGTCTGTTTTCCTTTAGAAAATCCTGAGGTTCGGCAGTTTCCCCCTCAGTAAAATGGGGGTAATGCTGACCATCTTTGTAAAGTGCTTTGAGCACTACTGAAGGGAAGCACTATACGAGCTATGTATTAACCTTAACTATCTTTCAAAGAATGTTGTCTTATGAAAGACAGTTGCTATGGCTTCTGAATATTGGATAGCCAGAAATTTAACATATTTGGTAATATTGGCACCACAAATTACACACTAAAGTAGAAAGGGGAATACTTATAAAATTGGAAAGCAATGGTCACCCTTTAAATCAAGAATAGAGATCACTATGGGATTATCTGTCTGCAAAGGCAACCTTGTAAAGATGGGACCACTGTACCAGAAGGAAAATAATTGTGTATAAAATATGTATACTGCTAATTTGATTAAACTAATTGAAGTACAACTTGGCCTGATGTATGACATTATAAAGAAGGATTTTGAAGATGAGAAGTTTCAAATGCACTGATTAACAGACCTTAGCAAATCTTGAAGTTATGTATAAAGTGTACTATGTGAGGGTGCAAAAACCTCCTACTTAAATGAAGCCAGATGGTACATGCTGTGAGATGAAAAATGTAGAAATTTTAAAAATATTTCCAGATAGAACAGTAGACTGTTTCTAGCAAAAGTTGATGTAGAATCCTAATAAGTCATAGCTTTGAGTATACTAAAGCATCCAGGTGATTGGTGGCAAGAGTTCAGAGTGCGAATGACTCACACTGGAGACTGCTGTAGGGTTAGAGTATTAACTGGTAACCAGTTCAACAATTAACTTGCATGGTATGGAAATGGACGTGTTTTTCATTTTATGGCTTTTCAAAATTGGGTATTTCTGCTTTGCAATAGCTGGAATGAATATATGAGCAGAGAGAGACAAAATGAGTGCGGTAATATCTTTTATTGGACCAACTGGTGAAAGAGACAAGCTTTCAAGCTTACACAATGGTCATCTTTAGGTCCAGTAAAAAAAGATTACCTAACCCCTCACCCACCCCACCCCACCCCAAGTCTGTCTAATATCTTGGGAGGGGAGTGCTTCTGTTGCCTGTGGCCACAGTGTAGTTGGGGAGCTGACCCATGGCAGGCAGAGACAAGGCTTGCTCACACTAAGGGCAGTTGGTAGCAAGGTGGCCTCACTGCCCTGGGTACCCAGCATAGCATGAACGTAGAATATTCACAATTATCTAGGGGTCACAGTGGATCACAAGCTAAATATGAGTCAACAGTGTAACCCTGTTGCAAAAAAAGCCAGCATCGTTCTGGGATATATTAGCAGGCGTATTGTAAGCAAGATACGATATTGTAACCAAGTAATTCTTCCGCTCTACTCCACGCTGATTAGACCTCAACTGGAGTATTGTGTCCAGTTCTGGGCACCACATTTCAGAAGAGATGTGAACAAATTGGAGAAAGTCCAGAGAAGAGCAACAAAAATGATTAAAGATCTAGAAAATGTGACCTATGGGGGAAGATTGGAAAAATTGGGTTCGTTTAGTCTGGAGAAGAGAAGACTGAGAGGGGACATGATGACAGTTTTCAAGTACATAAAAGGTTGCTCCAAGGAGGAGGGAGAAAAATTGTTGTTCTTAACCTCTGAGGCTAAGACAAGACGCAATGGCTTAAATTGCAGCAAGGGCAGTTTAGGTTGGACATTAGGAAAAACTTCCTGTCAGGGTGGTTAAGAACTGGAATAAATTGCCTAGGGACATTGTAGAATCTCCATCATTGGGGATTTTTAAGAGCAGATTGGACAAACACCTGTCAGGGATCGTCTAGATATACTTAGTCCTGCCATAGTGCCATATTACTGTATTAATTCTCTAAAGCCCTTTTATTCCAGAGAATTAAAGGTTTGTCAGTTTACAGCCCAGGGAGGAGACGACACTGAGTGGCCTGAAGGTGTCTACTACGAAGGGAAAAGAGCTGGTGGTGTGGAAGAGGTGAACCTCTCCATGACCCTTGGGCGTATTCAGCGACAGCAGATCCAGGAGCTGTGCACTAGCTACGCGCCAACGTTCTCAGCCACCCCAGGACTGACTGAACGGGCATACCACTCCATTGACACAGGTAATGCTCACCCAATTAGGGTCCAACCTTACCGGGTGTCTCCTCAAGCTAAAACTGCTATAGAACGGGAGATCCAGGGATATCTTACAGATGGGTGTAATCTGCCCCTCTGAAAGTGCATGGGCATCTCCAGTGGTTCTAGTTCCCAAACCAGATAGGGAAATACGTTTTTGCGTGGACTACCGTAAGCTAAATGCTGTAATTCGCCCAGACAACTATCCAATGCCACGCACAGATGAAGTATTAGAGAAACTGGGACGGGCCCAGTTCATCTCTACCTTGGACTTAACCAAGGGGTACTGGCAGGTACCGCTAGATGAATCTGTCAAGGAAAAGTCAGCCTTCACCACACATCTTGGGCTGTATGAATTTAATGTACTCCCTTTCGGGCTGCGAAATGCACCCGCCACCTTCCAAAGACTTGTAGATGGTCTCCTAGCGGGATTAGGAGAATATGCAGTCGCCTACTTTGACGATGTGGCCATATTTTCGGATTCCTGGGCAGACCACCTGGAACATCTACAAAAAGTCCTTGAGCGCATAAGGGAGGCAGGACTAACTGTTAAGGCTAAGAAGTGTCAAATAGGCCTAAACAGAGTGACTTACCTTGGACACCAGGTGGGTCAAGGAACTATCAGCCCACTACAGGCCAAAGTGGATGCCATCCAAAAGTGGCCTGTCCCAAAGTCAAAGGAACAGGTTCAATCCTTCTTAGGCTTGACCGGTTATTACAGACTATTTGTACTGCACTACAGCCAAATCACCGCCCCACTGACAGACCTAACCAAAAAGAAACAGCCAAATGCTGTTCAGTGGACCGAAAAGTGTCAGAAGGCCTTTAACAAGCTTAAAGCGACACTCATGTCTGATCCTGTACTAAGGGCCCCAGACTTTGACAAACCGTTCCTAGTAACCACAGATGCGTCTGAGCGTGGTGTGGGAGCAGTTTTAATGCAGAAAGGACCTGCTCAAGAATTCCACCCTGTAGTGTTTCTCAGCAAAAAACTGTCTGAGAGGGAAAGCAACTGGTCGGTCACTGAAAAAGAATGTTACGCCATTGTCTACGCTCTGGAAAAGCTACGCCCATATGTTTGGGGACGGCGTTTCCACCTGCAAACCGACCATGCTGCACTGAAGTGGCTTCACACCGTCAAAGAAACTAACAAAAAACTTCTTCGGTGGAGTTTAGCTCTCCAAGATTTTGATTTCGACATCCAACACATCTCAGGAGCTTCTAACAAAGTGGCTGATGCACTGTCCCGTGAAAGTTTCCCAGAATCAACTGGTTAAAATCGTCCTTGAGATGTAGAAAATATTGTTAGTCTTTATGTACTTGGTAGTATATTTAGAGATGCATGTGTCTTATTAACTCTGTTTTTCCTAGAGCTCCAGGAAGAAATCCCAGCCAGTGTTTCACCGTAGCTGAGATTTGGGGGGGCGTGTCATAAATATAAAGGGAAGGGTAAACCCCTTTGAAATCCCTCCTGGCCAGGGGAAAGCTCCTCTCACCTGTAAAGGGTTAAGAAGCTAAAGGTAACCTCGCTGGCACCTGACCAAAATGACCAATGAGGAGACAAGATACTTTCAAAAGCTGGGAGGAGGGAGAGAAACAAAGGGTCTGTGGGTCTGTCTATATTCTGTCTTTGCCGGAGATAGACCAGGAATGGAGTCTTAGAACTTTTAGTAAGTAATCTAGCTAGGTACGTGTTCAATTATGATTTCTTTAAATGGCTGAGAAAAGAACTGTGCTGAATAGAATAACTATTTCTGTCTGTGTATCTTTTTTGTAACTTAAGGTTTTGCCTAGAGGGGTTCTCTATGTTTTGAATCTAATTACCCTGTAAGGTATCTACCATACTGATTTTACAGGGGAGATTTCTTTATTTCTGTTTACTTCTATTTCTATTAAAAGTCTTCTTGTAAGAAAACTGAATGCTTTTTCATTGTTCTCAGATCCAAGGGTTTGGGTCTGTGGTCACCTATGCAAATTGGTGAGGCTTTTTATCCAACATTTCCCAGGAAAGGGGGGGTGCAAGTGTTGGGAGGATTGTTCATTGTTCTTAAGATCCAAGGGTCTGGGTCTGTAGTCACCTAGGCAAATTGGTGAGGCTTTTTACCAAACCTTGTCCAGGAAGTGGGGTGCAAGGTTTTGGGAAGTATTTTGGGGGGAACGACATGTCCAAACAGCTCTTCCCCAGTAACTAGTATTAGTTTGGTGGTGGTAGCGGCCAATCCAAGGACAAAGGGTGGAATATTTTGTACCTTGGGGAAGTTTTGACCTAAGCTGGTAAAGATAAGCTTAGGAGGTTTTTCATGCAGGTCCCCACATCTGTACCCTATAGTTCAGAGTGGGGAAGGAACCTTGACAACACCTAAAACCTCCATACATTCAGAGTAAGTACTAGCTCTCTCACAAATTTTTCCAGCAATCTGCCGTTCTTCTGTTTTGGAGGAATCCCCTCTAACCATGAGAGGAGAGTTCAGTCCCTGGCTTATTTAGTCCTTTAAACTCTGTGCCAACACAGTTGTCAATTAGTGTCATTAGTGGTGGTGGTTTTTGTGTGATGGACAACTTCCCACTGCGACCTGGACTAAGATCAACTCATTTCACATAAAGAAAAGGAGTACTTGTGGCACCTTATAGACTAACCAATTTATTTGAGCATAAGCTTTTGTGAGCTACAGCTCACTTAAGTCACCCAGTCTTCATCCTAAAGTAACAAATTTCCACTACCATTAACCTGGGATTGATTCAAATTTACAACCTACAGATGAAAGTCCCTTTATTCCACATTCAACCCCATAAAACAAGTAGTGCCATTCACACTAATCTAGCCTACCTTTTATCTTTCCTAATGACCATACTTAAGATACATCCCTTGAAAGGGTAAATTGCTCTGGTTTCTAATACACTTCATTTTTTTCATTATTATATAATTGTGGTTTCAGGCTACTGTATTTTGTATTGCCATCCTAAATCATATAATTTATGCCCCCTTGTATGTTCTCTCATTGTTCTCTCTTCCTACAGAGGGCAGGACAGGAGACAATGGGTTCAAATTGCAGCACAGAAGTTTTAGATTAAATCTCAGGAAAAACTTCCTAACTGTAAGGACAGTAAGACAAAAGAACAGACTGCCTAGGGAGGTTGTGAACGTTCCTTCACTGGAGGATTTCAAAAAGAGGCCTGATAGTAATCTGTCTTGGATGGTTTAGACCAGTGGTCCCCAACCTTTCTGTGGGAATAGCACATTCCTATTCCCAACAGACTGTGGCGGGCGCCAAACACCCCGCCGCCGAAATGCAGCCGAGAAGCAGCAGCGGAAAGAAGCGTTGCCGCTGAAATGCCGCCAAGAAATGGCAATGCTTCTCGGTGGCATTTCGGCAGCCAGTTCTCAGGTGGTCGCGCTCAGCGGCGGCATTTTGGGGGTGCGGTGTCCTGCAGGCACACACAACTGCCCCAGCAGGCGCCATTGCGCCCGCGGGCACTGCGTTGGGGACCCCTGGTTTAGACACAACAAATCCTACATCCTGGCACGGGGTTAGACTAGATGACCTTTGCGGTCCCTTCTAACCATATGGTTCTATGATTCTATTTCCATCATTTGCTTAGGAAATTAATAAATGGATAGCTGAGAATAACATCTTGCATATTGTCCATAAGCAAAATGTATCTAATTGTTCATTATAAACAATGTAGCTTTATTTAGATCAGAACCACACCTATTAAGTCCTTCAGTTCAGTCATAGGACAATAGAATTTATGTGAAACATTTTGTCATGAAAAATGGTATAATTTGAGTTATCACTGTCAGAGACAGATACTTCTCAGATACTTCCTGCACACTGTTTTTTTAACTTGATTCTTAGTAGTATTGTTATAGTCTAGGCCAGGAACCTAGTCATGGACCCGGACCCTACGGTGTTAGCTGCTGTACAAACACAGAACAGAGTAAATAGCCCTTCTGTAATTTCCTCCTTTTGTTACCAAACATTCTGTCCGTAAACTAAATTGTCTTGAATCCCTTTCAGAACCAAACTACTTGTTTCCAAACAACAATAGGCTAACAGAGCAGAAGTCCTGGAGGCTGGTGGGTGTTTCAGTAGTAGGCTCTCAGATGTGGAACTCCTTGCTATCCAAGATCAGGGTGAAACACAGCTATGCCAGCTTCAGGGCGGTAATTTACTGTAAAATGCACATTTCTTTATGCATATCTTCCCTCAGAATGATGAGCAACAGCAATCAAGAATGACCCACTTAAAAAAGCAGTGTAAGATGTGGATAATTGGATCCTCCCAGTGGATTGATGTACCTGGTGCTTAGATACCAGAGGTAGACATATTGAAGATACACATGGATGGAATGTACTGAATACCCATCTTTCATAAACTTGAAACTTTATGAATTGTACACAGTCTGGTTCAAAATTCTGCATCATGAATTAAAGTGTAAAACATTAACTTGATCTGTAAGCAAATATTTTATTAATATTCATAATTGAATGTTATCCTGAATTTTCCAGACTGATCCTTAAATATGTTTAATGAGAACGACGTAATGAGCTGTCTATACAACTGTAAAAGGGATACTTCCCTATTCTAATTATATTAATCATTCTAAAGCACCTTGCAGACATTGTCTCTCAGTATACCGTACAACAAATTTAACACAACTACCAGATTAAACAAACACCCTGTAAAGGTAATTCCCGTCGATTTATTTTATTTGAATATTAAACAGCAAAAAAAAGGGAAAAGAAAGCATGGGATGTAAGAAATATGAAATTATATATGATTTATATGAAAACATGCACAAAATAAAGTTAAGGTGTTTTCTTAAAAGAGAGCCGAACAGGAGTCACTGGGGAACAAATTCAGCATTCTGCCTGTGAAATGGTTCCTATCTTGATATGAAAGACTCTTCCTGTGCTATTGAGATGACAACATACCCATAATTTTTCACTTAACCTGCCTTCATTTTTACAATAATAATAATATATATTTCTAAGGCGCTCACCCTCTAATCCCATAGTATCTGGATGCCAAGAACACTTAGATTCCTAGTCAGCTGTGTGCCGCTCAATTTTTTTTCCAGTCCGTACCCTGATTAAACATTTCACAGGAGAGTGTGAAATTATCTGAGGTCATCTTTCTGAGTACTCTGGAAATAATTGGTTTTAGAATGAAAAGTACTTAGTAAACCATTCCTGATGCTGAGGGTCTTGTTTCTGGTCATCTTTGGTTATGGGTGCTTCGTTGCCTTGTGTCCTGTGCAAAGAGACAAATACTACCATTACTCAGAAATCTTTTTTTGGGTGGGGGCGGGGAAGGGGGAGAGAAGGGCTACTTTGTTGCTCAAATTCTTCTGGAAATAACCAAAAATATTTGAACTACTAAACACCCTGGAATGGATGGAGCTATGTCCCTGTGAGCTGGAAGAGGCCAGGTGCAACCCTCACCAGTATCACTTGTGCCATATTGAATTTAAATTGCAAGCTCTGCCAGGCAGAGACAATGGTCCAGATCCTGCAGTGAGCTGTGTATGTGTGCGCGCAGAATTTCGGACCTATAGCTTTTTTATTTTATTTTATTTTTATTTTTTTGTGGTACCTAGCACTGTCTTGGTGCTTGAAAAATACTAAATACTAATTAATTCATAATCAAGTTTCTACAAAGTGCACATTTACCTTGAGGCCTGGTTACTGTCTGACGACTGTCCTGATGGATAGCTGGCCCTGATGCAGCCAGCACTCTGGTCTAAGCTTGTCGATTTAGTTATTGGAGGGGAATTTCTCTTTGATCTCAAGTCACAGCTCAAAAAGTTCTTTGCGTAGGAGGCTAAATTCGGAACACTGACAACACGGCTTGGCACCTCGTTCAGTTTCTTCTGCTTTTATTGTGGGAACAGAAATGTATATTATGCACACATTCTTACACACGGATGGTACTATAAACACTACATATGCTCATTTCAAAACAGTATAGGCCAAATTCATCCCTGGGCCAATTCCATGGATTTCAGTTATTGTTGCAGGTAATCTGGGTGTCTCATATTGGGCACCCAAAAATGGATGCTCCCAAAACTAATAGCTACTTTTGAAAATTCTGGCTATAACGTTTCAATTAAAACCTTTCCTGTAGGCTCAGTTAGAACACGCTGCAGGGGCCCATGGGTCAATGGTGTCCACCCCAAGCAGTTGGGTGACTTGATTTTAAAATTGCTGGAGTGCCATAACCCTGCTAGCTTCACACAGATCCCCAGATCTGTTGACACTAGTTCGGGGGGGGGGGGTTCTAAGTGGCTTTGACAAGAAGTACATTCACTACTTGACATTGACATACACTTGTTTTCACTACAGCCACTGGTAGCAACCCTTCACTATTGGCTATACTGCTGCACATGTGTGGTCACTCCTACTCGAGAGCTACAGTAGCTGCCATACAGACCCTTTGGATTGAATAACATGTTGAGTTAGTGTCCTTAGCCACTGGGCCTCCCTTTCTCCTCCACCAACATGCCCCCTTCCCCTGCACGCCAGGGTACTACAGGGAAGTGTTGGTTAAGGTTGAGCAGAGGAGAGCAGATTCTGCACAGGTGGTGTAGCCATCGATTCAGTGGCTAACCTACTTGTTCACTGTAAGTGAGGTAGAGTGGCCAGTTCTTAGGGATATGCAAGAAATAGCCCTTATCCCAGCACAAGATCAGGCTCTTATCTCTAAGCAGACTGTCTCACATCTGCATGAATACACACATTATCTTCATCACCTGGTTCTAGGTTAGCTCACATTATGGCATATTATACTTCTACTGAAAAGCAGCAGTATAGTGGCTGAAATATTAGGAATGAACTAGCTGAAGAATAAAAATTAATCTCTATCCATCTACTTATTGTACGTTGCTCTCCAGGGAATCTGAGCACCTGTAAGTGTTCAAATACTAACAACACAACATGATTTGCTATTGTACTTGAACTGTTTGTCTTACCTTCATGGAAGGAGTTAAGCATCCAGGATTAGTGTTGAAAGAAAAGGATCTATTTGGATGAGATTCAGTGCTGGGTAAAAGCAAATGCTGAAATTTTCTTCCCTCCTGAAGGGAAATAAAACCATGTGTGTCCTTGGTCTGTAAGCACACAATGTTCAGAATGGCCCAGAGCAGTAAGAGAGCAAGAACTTGATGAGTTGTGTGAAATGACTAGCAGATAGAGCCTTTCAGTATAATCTGAAATTGTTAATTATGAGCTGGACCTAAGCACTGGGCTTTGGCAATTGAAAAGACCCTATTAAAAGATTGAAAGGTTTTTTGCAATACTTTTAAGCAGATTCACTATCTCTTGTTAACAGCATGGGGGTTTACATTTAGGAAATGGAATGTTTTCCCATCTCATGTCACTTCTAATGAATGTCTCAGTCTTGTTGAGTCAAGTAAGGGGCCTCATTCTGCTGAAAAGCTGCTATGGAAAGGGGCAGGAGTGTACTTAGAATAGTGTACGGGCCTGGCATCCTAGGTTTATCGTTAATACTCTGCTGCTATACCAGTTGGATAAATTAAGAACTTGATCCTGTACCATAGCAGTCAATGGAAGTTTTGCCATTGACTTCAGTGACAGCACACACATTATACAGTATATTGCTACCAAGGAATGCTTACCGTCAGTTGTTTGATAATTTCTTCTCTCTCACTTAATTTATTTTGCAAGCAGCCTATAAGGTGCATATCTTCTGGCCTGGACTCTCGCTTTCTTGGTTTCTCTTCTAATTCTTTAAGTCTGTGTCAAATAAAAAATGCAAACACTTTCATCCAGATCAGGAAACAACTTCATTCAAGGCCTAAGAGTTTAGACCTCTTTGACCCATCATAAACCCCATTCCTGAAATCCAGGAAAATATTCAGGGCTCCCCTGACAAAACTGTATTTTTTAAAAAAGAGGAATGTGGTGAAGAAAGCACACATTAAATACAAATGTGCCCCCCTCCACTCCTGGGCAAAGTTCAGCTGAAGTCAACCCTGTACACTAGGTGTATCCAGCTTATGTTGTCGGTAGGACTCCGCACAGGAACGAACAGGGATCTGTGCTAGCCACTCCCCAGGCAGGATTTGGGCCTCAATTCACATAAGCTAAATTTTTAAATGATTCAGTGGTGATGGTGAGCAATGCACTACAGAGAATATATTTTATTTATTCTTTTGTTTTAGCTGGAAATTGTCAAGAGAAAGGAAGCCTCCAGCCTCCTCAGCACGCAGATAAAACACAATCAATGGCTTGGACTGCCCCTCTCCCACTGCCATGCTACAGGGCTGCCCGGGGGTAGGCAAGTGGGGCAATTTGCCCCAGGCCCTGTAGAGGCCCCCACGAGAGTTTTCGGCAGCACTTTGGCAGCGGGTCCTTCAGTGCTGCCGAACACCCCCGGAGTGAAGGACCCGCTGCTGAAGACCCACCACCGCTTCTTCCACTCTGGGTCTTCAGCGGCAATTCGGCGGCGGGGGTACTTCCGCTCCATGTCTTCCGTGAAGTGCCCCAAAGACCCGGAGTGGAAGAACCCCCGCCGCCGAAGACCCCAGGCCCCCTGAATCCTCTGGGCATCCCTGCCATGCTACCACAGCTGTGATTGGTGCAGCCACTTGATTTAAAAGGGAGGGGGCTGGGAGCAGAGGGTTCTTTGTGAGGGATGCTCAGCTTTGGAACCAATTCTTTGCATTGTCTGAAACAGCCCAGAGCTGGTGACCTTCAGGGCATGGTGAAAGGTGCCTCGCTTTATTCAGGCTTTTGCAGAGGGAGCGGTGTGATGGAGTCAGTTTGTGTCTGTGGGTGGGAATTTTTTGGGGGATTGAGTTTCATTGGCTGTTGTGGGTTTAAGTAATAGTTATTTTTGTTTTTTTAACTGATGTCAGGATGTCTGTTGTTTCAGATAGGCCTTTTTAACATTAAAAAATCAAAATTGATAATAATAATAATTAATAATAATCTAATAATCACTTTGCAGTTACAGAGCACCTTCCTCTAAAGATCTCAAAGCACTTTACCAAGGGATATTTCCCATATTTGTGAAATGGGAAAACTGAGGCACAGAGTGTGAGCACTTTGACCCAGAGCCAGGAATAGAAACCAGGACTCCTGACTCCTAGTCCCCTGAATCTAACCTAGAACATACTGCTTCAGCAACTACATGGTTTATCCTCTGTCATTCCCACTTTGGTCCCTATCCTAAAATACTTACACACATGCTTAACTTTACTCATGTACGTAGTTCCCTTGAAGTTAAGTTAAGCATGTGTGTAAGTGTTTGCAGGATCAGGGCCTATGGGATCATGATGTAAATTATTTTAAAGTTAGTAAGACTGATGACGTGCATAAGTGCAATAGTGCATGGTGTAATTTACTGGTACTGATATTATGTGTGTACAGTCAGGCATATCTATGCTTCATTAGAGTATATTTGTGCCTGGTTTGAGTGCCTGGGAAATAGTTATACAATACACTATTATTCCAACACTTAAAATATTCCACCCATATGTAATGAAAATAATAATTAACAATAATTAATTCTTATCACTGATATAGTGAAACATCCTTACTGCAGCTGTGTCTTATTGAAATCACTTACTCAGTTTCTAGGGAGACAATCTTTGCTTGGAGATGGGCCTGAGCACTACTGAAATCAGCTATCATGTTCTGGATTTCCTTACGATGCTCTTGTTTCAAGATGTCCAGTTCTTTCTGGTGCTTGACCTTGAGGTCTTCTTCCAGTAGCCTGTCAAAATGATGTTAAAAATTATGTAAGTCTCAAGTGTTTTAACATTCATTATTTAGTTACTGATGGGTAAAGACTATTAAGAGCTCTGATTTTTTTAGGCTCGGGAGGGGGTTATGCGCAGCACCCATTGATGGGGCTCCTGTGAAGTTCAGCCAAGGATAAAAGATATCAGAAATATTTAGGCTATCGAGGTGAAATATATGAATTAATGTTATAACTCAAAGCCTACAGGCATCACGCTTGTAAGATATTAAGCTTAGCCAAATTAGGCCTTAGGATAATTTATGCTAAATTATCTTTATAATATAGCTAAATAAGATAAAAATCAACTTGCTGAGCTTGTGTTTGTGTGAAATAGGCTGATGTTTTGAAAATAACTGCTGAGTTTGAATAATAACAGATCAGAAGACATCGCAAGATGATTGTTGGCAGCTGGGATGAAATGTTAAAAGACTTCCTTAAGGTAATTGCCTGTTACTATGGTGATAAGGTGACATAAATGTTAAGTATGTACGAGTATAAAGGGAACTAATGAATTAGTCTATGAAAAACAGGGCACCCCAAAAGTCGTGGAGTATGGAAGTTCAAATAAGGAAAAGGGGGTGAAACCTTCATAAATGTGTGAACCCCATTGGGCCTCAGCGTAACACTTTATAAAAGTTGTATGCTGGCCTGCCTTGGGGGAGACACCAGATTCACAAACACTGGTGGTGAGGATGATGACTAACACTTCTTGTTTTTCGCAAGGCATGGTGTGGGTAATGCAAATACTATGTGTTCTGTATGGCCTCTCTCTCCTTTACCAGATTGCAGGTTGTGTGTTGCTGTTTACTTTTATTAACCAACCAGTTATTACAGAAAAAGCACTGTATCGTCTCTGTGGTGCACCATGGGGTCCCCCTTCTACTGAAAACCTCTCTCTGTAGTCGATCTTGGGGCTGAACTCTCACAGATTAAAGTAGGTGTAAACCCTCTCCTTGGGTTGGGTAATTAGTTAAAGGAACCCATAACTATAGATAAGACTACAGGAGTTTTCTCTGGAATTTAAAGCTGGACCCCACTGCATTACTCTCCAGGGAATGGGGATGGCCAGCTGCTCTAAGAAGAGGCAAACGATCCTTTGGGCTACAGGGTCTGAGCCTCAGCCAAGTTGCATTTGTGTTCAAAGGGGGTCCTGGCCCACATGATGCTTTTGGCATTCTGGCTGTAACTGGCTTGAAGCACCAGAGGAACACCAAGGACAACAGTCAATCTTGAGGTTGAAAGTGACATAATATATTATGTGAATTCCCTGTTAACAATATTTATGTTTAGTTGTTTGAGGGATCTGGGAATTTAAGCTGAAGCTCTTTGATACTGCATTTAATTTGACCATGGTACCGCATGAGAAATACTTTACACTTGGTTTGAAATAAAGATTATGGGACTAATACTATAAATGTCACTAACGATGTAAATGATCCCATTGAGTACGCCAGACTTTCACATGTTTATCTGACCCTCTCACACACAGCACCTCACTTGGTGACAACTGTGAGCTAAAAAAATCAGGCCATTTTTTACAAGTGTGGCACATGACACCTTAACATAACATATGTAGAATTTGCTCTGCTGCTTAGCAATTAAAACTCTCAGTAACAGCAGTTATAATAAGCTGGTGTATACAAATCTCGCTCCTCTTTGTGGTGAGCCTGTTCTGTGCTTCCACCCCCAACTTATGTGAGACATGACTGCAGGCTACAATAGTCATCAGTCGGACCTTCCAACTGAAAAACAACTTGCAGAAAAAAAGAAGGGAGAGTCAGTGCCCTGAAAGGAACAGTATCAAATTTACATGCACATATGGCACCTTAAATTTTAAAATACTATTACTGTCCTTCCCAAACAGGGCTTCAGATCCCAGTTCCTCCAATGTGTGATCTGCAAAAAGAAAATCCAGGGTACCTGTAATGGCTGGTACATGCATTGCACCTCATGCCATGCTACCAATTGCTTGTCCGCTCCATTCTATGAGTTAGCAAGGGGTTGAAATTAAAGTATTATGACCAGCAATGACAATTTGGGCCATCCACTCTTACTCCTTGCATTCTGCTACTGTAATGAGGTAATTTGATCTACTTCCCTTATCCTAATACCCAGGTGCTCTCACTGTTGAGAATGTTTACACCTCAAACTTTTCCCCTAGTGTCTATCCTGCATTTCTCCTTTTTTAGCCTCAGGTCATTGTTCCTTTTCCCTATCATCTTATCAGATTGTGAATAATTATTTCCTTCATGAACACAGGTTCTAAATACCTCCAAAGTAAGTGGAAGCGCTGTTGAAATTAGACACTGTGGTTTGCATTTCTTTCTGTTGATCTTGTTGCAAAGTCTCCAGTTCTTTTTAATACTTGACTTAGTTTAAAGTCACCTTCAAGTAACTTCCAAAATGGTGCAAGAAGAGGATTCATTCCCATTCATTAATTAGTTACTGACTGACAAAGGCCAACAGAGTTACTCAGGCACTCCTGAAGGTAATGAGTTTCTCAATATGTTCCCTGAGTTCTCTTTCTAGATTGTCCTAGCCAGATTTGTAAAGGGCCTGTCCAGTGGCTGGCGTCCATGTGTCGTACAAATTGAGTAATTATGGACAAGCATTCTATACCAGTGGAAAAGCTTTTTGAAAATGTGACTCTAGATCCCTCAATCTCTCCTCATTTTCAATACAACACTAGCAACGCTGAGTGATGCTCAGGGAGTTCCCTTCCTCCAAAGATCCCAAAGCATTCAAAACACTTTACAAACTACGAGCCAAATGATCGCTGCACTAACACAGAGAAGCCCTTATGCTCTAGAGCAGGAGATAGCCTACACCCCTTGCATGCAAAGGGGGTGAGGCTGCAAGCACTGCAGCAGTATCCAGTGCCCCAGTGGGACATCTCCGGGCCATGATCCTGTGCCCTATTGCCCCTGCACACTGCCTTATGGCTTATGTTTAGGGAATACACACTACACCTTTTCCAGTCATGCAGTGTTGCCATCTTCACTAGTGAGTGTGCTCCTCCCTCTGCCCAGGAGGCAAATTGTCTGCTCCTGGCCTCTGCAGGCACAATGCCAATAGCTACTGCCACTTCCCCTCCCCAGTGCAGTCATGGATCTCTCAGCCATAACCGAGCCCCATATATGCAGGGATCACTTCAAGTATCATTCAAAAACGGTCCCTGGGATGTCTTAACACTTGGCTGGTTACTAGCTGAGGAGCAGAGATTTTTTTTTAACCCTGTGGGAAGCCCTTATTTTGGAAGGCTGAGACTAGTTCTCAGTCAGACATTTACAACGAATTTAGTGTGTAGGGCATGGGGGAAGTTTTGGACTGGTCAACCTTTAGTTCCTTTCATTATAATATGAAAGTAAGTAGCGTTCCCTGGTGGCTACAAAGAACACATTTCTGTGTCATGTATTTAGATGGATGAAGCAGTAAACATCAATATTTTCAATGCAGCAGGGAAGGGGAATGCTGGCTGCACCGTTAGGAACTGCAAAAAGTGAAGACCACTTTTGAAAAGCTCCAAGCCTAAAATATAATTCTCTTTAGGAAGGATAAATTCAGATCTCTCACAGCATTTGGAAGAATACTGATGTTAGCAATATGCTGACCCTGTATGAGGAAGCTGTGAAGGGCAGTAATATAAGGCAGACCTGTGTTTCTTCTCCTTGTCCCAAAGCTGTGTAGATTCTTGCTTCTGTAAGTCCATCTCTGGACTGAGCAGCTCCATTGTGTCCTTTAGAAGCGAATTCTCTTTCTTGAGCCCAGCAATCTCATTCTGACGTTTCTCCAGTTCCTCATTTAGAAATTTAATCTGGTTTTGGTTACGTCCTTCCTAAGAAAAAGGCCAGAATTAGCTATTTTTATCTGCTGGTTAAATTTCTCACAGGATTGCAATTGGTGATCATGATTGAGAGATTCAGTTGTAATAATAATTACAATTTTATTACTTGAATAAAACAAGTGAAACACAAAGTTTATGATGTACAGCATGGTTTATATAGTTCAGATGTTATCATGTCACTTTCAAATCCGGTCATTCAGGACTGTTTTCTCTGTTCCTAGCAAACTGCCAGAAATAAAACACCACCACCAACACCACCATCATCAATAAAAGTTTAAGGATATGAGTCAAAACAACAGAAAATATTCAAACAGATTTTAGGAATACTTTCAATGAACAAACTTCTGTGGTCAGGATCTTTTTAAAGGTGCCAGGAAGCTGCATGACATGAATGAGTCTATAAAGTAACTGAATATAATGAGAAATTAACTGGCTATAATATAATCAAGGGATTGGGTACTAAAATATATATGTATTCATCTTATGTAGTACAGACACACACATCCCCCACTAAACTCTCACACATGCACACACAAGTCAAAGTTTTCAAACCTAGATGCTTAAAGTTATGTTCCTAAATCTGTAGTTAGACACCTAACAATAAACATCAGTAACTGTCCTAAATTTTAGAGGTGCTGAGCACCTGCAAGTCATTAAAATCAATGGTACTCTTGCATGCGCTGCACCTCTAAAAATCAGGCCACTTATTTTAGGTACCTATTGTTAGGCACAAAATGTTTGAAAATTTGGGGCACATTGTATATAAGGAAGAAAAAGGAGCAAGTACTTTTAAACACATGAAACGCTAAACAATACCAAACACTGGAATGGGGACAGACTCAGTTTATAAGTTTCCCATTGAATATGAGAAGAAAGCTACACAGACTCCTAGTCCAAATGCTGCACTTTTCATGGACTGGTAGCGTTGGTATTCAATTAATCCCTGATAAGGGCTTGTGGATTTACAATATCAAATGTGAGTGCAGTAAGATCCCCACTGCCACCGACATACACAATCAATGTTGAAATTAGTGATAATTTGGTTGAATGTTTATTTCTGTTGTAGATCACATTGTCAAAATGCTGCATGAAATACAAATCTGCCCACCAAACTGTTGATAAACAGTGCTAATGCCTTTTGACTGTGACTCAAAGGAAGGCGACCCCGTCTGTTTCTAAACAGGAATAGTGTCAGTTAAAAACCTAAAACAGAGTTTTCGCTATCTGATCAGTAACACTGTATGTCAGTGAAGTAAAAATTGGAAGCTTGCCTGTTGGTTCTTCAGTGCTCTCACATTCTTCAGCTCCGTCTGGAGTTCTTCCATTTGTTTTTTGTGACCGGTGCAGGATGCGTATTGCTCCGACAGCTCCATCCTCAGAGTTTCTAGCAACAATAACAAAAGACTTATCAAGGAGTGAAGGAGGTAAGAGGCCAGACATAGGGCACATCTACTTTTGCAGTAGAAGTTAAAGCATTAAGTTTTGCCTTGACACGCAATTGTGCCACCATTCCGTCCACTGAATAAGATTGGAAAGAGCAGGAAGTTACCCCACATGCTCTGTACAAGAGGAGCCTGTTGGGCCTGATGGCATAAATCATCTGTTAAATAATAACCACAGGTTATTGTGCTTCCCCAACAAGACCTTAATGCCAGAATCAGTAGGTGACGTTCTATAATCTATGTTATGCAGCAGGTCAGACTGATGATCACGGTGGTCTCTTCTGGCCTTTAAATCTATGAATGCACCTATCCGGTCCTCTTTTATGTAATACTGGTGGTGCATAGAGGATTGTAAAGGAGTCCCACATGTAGAAGGAGCAGTATAGGGCTGATGTAAATGGCTCTATACCAACCATAGTCCCTGGCATAGGAGGCATACTGGGACCAGGTTGGGGGGAGGGAGGGGAGCTGATCAGAGCAGGAGGGGACATGTTATATCGCTGAGCACTACAGAAATTCTGGCCTGCACCACAGCCAACTCAAATCACTCAAAATCCTTAAAAATCAATGGTGTTGCATCAGTGGGTAGAATTTTGCCTATTCTTTGTTTTTCTTTATATTGGAAAGGTACATTAAGAGAGATTTCTGTGTACATTACTCTAAAACAAAGTCAACCAGCATGTAAATCTATGAACGGTTCTCTAAAATATGTTTATACAGAATATATTAGTTTCATGATCAGTTTTTAGGGTACCCTGGCAATATAACCTGGAAAGTAAATGAAATATTAATCTTTTAACCTCAAATTGCCTGAAGCTTAAACTTACATTTGATCTTATTTTTCCAGCTGTGGTTGCAGGGGATGATATCTTTAAGAATATTCATATTATTCTTTTTTTCAACAAGAATGCCCCTTTAATAGTGAGCTTGAATAGTCTGGATCACTTCCTAGGGAATGGTAAAGATGAATCCTTTTTCTTTGAATTTAACACCTCCTTAGTGACTAAATTAGAGTCTCACATAAGGTTCTTACACACACTTCTGACTTCCCAGCTTCTCTTTTCTGTACAGCCAGCTACCAACATTAGTGAACAGCTGATTTTCTAACATCACATTTTTTCATATTTCTGCAAATGAATAAGTATTTTTTAACTTCACATGGGCTTGGTTCCTCTTTTTGGCCCTTGTTCAACAAAGCCTGTGCTTAACTCCTAGCATGTGAGTACTCTACAGGCTTGACTTTTTCTGCTACTCTCCTTTCACCTCTGGGTGAGATTCACCACTTTACAGAGGGCCAGCAGAAGACCTCTGCACCACTTTGTCCCACCTATAGGGACTTAGAGATGTGCAGGCCTGCAGTAGCACTTGGCACAAGGATGAATTTCCACCCGTATATCCAATGTAGTGGAGTGTCCATTTTTTAATGGCATTAGGCTACTAGTTAGGTATAGTTAAGCGGGTCTAAACCATTTTATTATACAATAAAATATATTGATTTTTCTTATGATTTCATATGACAAACAACTTAATTGTAATTAAAATAGTGTGCACCCCACGAGTATTGCTTTTTAAAAGTAAAAATGATAACATTTGCATCATTCAGCCTCACTTTTTCCCCACTTTTGAGCCAGGTGTAAAAAACCCCCAAACACTTCACTTATGACCCAGTACCAGGTAAATCACACTGGCTAGAAACAATCAAGACTGATGACTTTATTTAAGCAAGGGCTATGCTGGCAATTTGCCATGAACCTGGGGGATGTGCCTAATTTGCAGAAAGTGGAGCAAATTGAAGCCTTTTAGCTTTAAGGTGTTGTGCAAAGAGACCACAGGTCACAGCAAGCAGTGCTGCATCTAGACCTGAGCATGTTCGGCTGAGATATTTGCGGATCACAGTAGTAAGATGAAGGCTGCCGTTGGCAGCATCACAGAACTCAGTGGGACACACTTGGCCCACAGCTGATCAATCCTGATGTAAAAGAAACAAAGGAAATCCCACAAATTTCCAGCTATCACGTACTGATTTACTGTGACTGCAAAGGCAGCTTTTTTAAACAGGCCACTGACAACTAGGAGCTAAGTTAACAGTAAGCATGTATGGCTAAAACTTTGGGAAATACAGCAGGAACTGACAGAGCTGGGTTTGTAGGGCATGGGATCCATGGAATGACCAGAGCATTTCTCAAATCATAATAAAGTAGGAAGCTGTGTGTGACATGTGGCTTGTTATACCTATCCATGCAGCTTGTTGTTTTTGTTTCTGTTCAAGTTCACCGTGTAATTCTTTCTTTGCCTTCTCTTCCAAAGACTGTACTTCCAATCTGTGAGAGTGATGTTGGAATTTGATGCTGTCATCATATTTTTTCTTCAAACGTTCTTCTGCCTCCTGCAAGTAAGATAAATATATGTAGGGCCTAATTCACTCCTTTGCTACTACAGGTTTAATGCAAGGGTGAATCAGACCCTTCATACACACAGCATATTTAATTTGCAGCATCACCAAATGTTGCTATTTCATCAATACAAGATTAGCAGAAGACTCAAGACAAAATAAAACCAAGCAACAAAGGAACAGAAGACGTTTTCCAGACTTCTTATAGTAGAATTTGAGAGGTTTTCAATGTTTGTATCAACTGTGAAACACAAATGTTGAAGATTGTACTATTAGTCATTAGAAAGGTAATTTTTCTTCAGCTTCCAGTAAGGCCTCAGCATTATTGGTTATTAGTATATATTGGCCAAAACCTGCGGTCCTACTTGGTCCAAAAAAACCTGCCCTTGTCAGTGAAATTTTGACTGAGTCTAGCCTGCAGGATATGGCACTATGTGATTGGGACATTCTGAGGGCCAAATGCTCCCCTAAATTAGATCTGACTTCATTGTGGTTTTCCAAGTGTCCAAGGCAGAATTTGTAAACAAATGGTCTAAGTTAAATTCCTCCTGGGATGGTTATACCATGTATAGTAGAACCTCAGAGTTACAAACACCAGAGTTAGGAACTGACTGGTCAACCACACACCTCATTTAGAACTGAAAAAATGCAATTAGGCAGAAGAAGAGTCAAAAAAAAAAAAAAAGAAAAGAAAATAAGTACAGTACTGTGTTAAACATAAAACTACTAAAAATATAAAGGGAAAGTTTAAAAAAAAGATTTGACAAAATTAGGAAACTTTCTGTGCTTGTTTCATTTAAATTCAGATGGTTAAAAGCAGCATTTTTCTTCAACACAGTGAGTTTCAAAGCTATATTAAGCTCATGTTCAGCTGTAAACTTTTGAAAGAACTACCATAACGTTTTGTTCAGAGTTATGAACATTTCAGAGTTACAAACAACCTCCATTCCCAAAGTGTTTGTTTTACTCTATAGCTAGAAAAAGTAATTTACAGCAGGTGTGCAATCTGGATATGAAGTCAATGTCACAATCACATGGATATTTTAAAATTTACCTTTTTCTTGAATGGAAACCTCCCTTTAGGACAATACACAGTATGAACTTTGATTATTATTTTGTCAATGAGGTAAATCTACATAAGCTTTTAAAAGCAGTGGTTTTTACACTTGTATAATTGATTTTTTTACACTTTCTTTAATCTGTACACATTATTATAATAATCAGTTTATTATATTGTAAATAAGTATTCTATGTAGAAATGAGTTATGGATGAACCTGAGAAAGTCAGAGTCCTATTAACAATATGCTTAAAATATATATTTCTTAGGAATTTCCTCTTATTTTTGAGGCCAGGCTCAGATAATTCCTATAAAAACATATCATGCACAGTGTGATCTATATTCAAGCACTGACATAAAGAAATAAAGCATAACAGCAGAGCCATGAGCAATCAGAACAGCAGGGTAGCCTGTTATTTGAAATAATATTGACCTATCTTTAGGATAACTGGAAATACCTGAATTTAGAGAATCATCTCTCAGCTTATAGTTACCCTAAAATGATTTAAGTCTGACCCAAGTAAGCAAATAAAAATAAACAGCACCAATGTCAGTACAAAACTACCTTGAGTTCCTGATTTTTGCTTTTCTCTAGTATTTGTAGAGCTCTCTCATGTGATGCCTCCAACTGTGCTTTAACATTCTGGCTTTGTTGAATGGTGTCTTGAAGATCCTGCAAAAGCTTCTCCCTCTCTTTGCTGAACTGTAGCGTCTGCTCCTTCAGAGATTCTTTGAAGTTATTTGCTTGTTGGTCTAATGTTTGCTTCAGCTGAGCAACCTTCAACAATGGTACAATTACTAGGCTGTGGTTAGCTGTTAGCCTCATCAATTATTATTTGTATTACTATAGCACCTACAAGCCCTAGTCAGGACCACACTGTGCTACGTACGGTACAAACCACTGCACTCGGCTGCTGCGCAGCATCAAAACAGACTCATCTGAAGAAAGTGTGTTCAGTTTTACTATATTTTATGAACGTGTGATGCTCTAAGAAAACAACAGGACATTCATTTCCTGGTGGGAGAGAGCCCTTATTTCTCTCAACGATGACCCTACGGGCCTATCTAGCGCTGAAAATCATGGCCAGCTTGAAGAATGGTGGATGCCATAGAACACCTTGAGGATGGAGGTGTTAGACTGGTGGAAAGTGGAGCAGGTCTGAGGGCTTTGCAGGGATGCTAATACCCTCCCAGAAAGAATGTAATGAAACACTACCATCCTTTTTCCACCAACTGTCTGGTTAGACTGCATCAAGTAATTTACTAAAAAAATAAATAAAGCATCAGAGCTTTGATCTCTTATCTTCCCAAATCA
Source organism: Eretmochelys imbricata (assembly GCF_965152235.1). Taxonomy (NCBI): domain Eukaryota; kingdom Metazoa; phylum Chordata; order Testudines; family Cheloniidae; genus Eretmochelys; species Eretmochelys imbricata. The sequence goes on along the minus strand of NC_135575.1, from coordinate 114,378,012 downwards.
TCTCCTGCTCGTGTGGGTAGTCCATTGTCCAGGCTGCATAGTAATGAAGGGCACAGTTCAAAGAGCAGGCTCAAGAGCACAGTTAATTGAGTGGCATTTGAGTTGTGACACTGAAGGGTCCAATGACAAAATGGTAGATGAAGAATTTAGTGCAAAACTCCCATTAGCGGTAATGGGAGTTCCGTGCATCACATCCTAGACTTATGTTGTGTGCTTTCTCTCTCTCACCATAACAAATAAATACAGAAGAAATAATATTTACTGTATGAGTAACTAGAATTACAGCTTTCTCTTTTGGGGGCAATGGGGCCATTTAGTGTATGCTCATTCCTGTTTTTTTTTTTTTATTGCTACATTTTCTAAATAACTAGCAACAGATTTTTCCTAAAGGCTACCATGACAAAATTCACTGCTGCAGATGTCTCATGAGCCAAGGAGCACATTTACCATGTAATGTCACTAAGAGTTTTGTCACTGTACCTGAGCTTGTAAATCCGTCTTTTGGTTCTGCCATTCCTTCTGCAAAACCTTTGCTTCTTTTGCCTTCTCTTTCTGTAAAGAAGAAAGAGAAGGCTGCCTGTCTTCCCTTCTGGGAACACGTGCATTTTCCAGCCTTAAAGAAACAGAGCCCATGTTGTTAAAGGTAGAGCCTCGCAGGCCCTGTAATTTACTTAATGTGATAAACACATTTCCAGATAGGCAATAATTTGACCATTCTCCAAACTACTGCATGCTCATTTTACTCTTCTTCAGTGTGGTCTGGGTTTTCTATGTTTACATCAGCTAATTACAATTACTTGTCAAGTGGAAAAGCTTTATTAGCTGCTTATAGTCTACAGTTGCTTTGCTCTTGTGGCACTCATTCATGTCTGCAGTGGCCAGAGGGAGGTGCTAATGAGCAATGCAAGACCACATCCTCACTCCATACTACAGCTTCCATGCATTTTCTCCCAGGGTCTCAATGTGCTCCCTCTCCCTAGGTACTTAGTCCGTCCTGCCGGGGATGAGCATGCCTGCTGCTCTCCTCTAGGGGATGAGCACTTTCCCAGCAGATTTTCTTTACCTCTCCCCATTTCCAGACACACATGGCCCATCCCCGAAGTACTCAGTGTGCCCTTATCCTTCCGGGGTTCAGCACAAAACCTCCCCAAACCGCGGAAGGGATGTAACTCCCAGGGTCTCAGGATACTCCCCTCTACAGTCTCCATTAACATACTCCAGGTAAAACCTAAATTCCAAGTCACTTTATGACTGGAGCCCTCTGATTGCACTGTACCGTGGCTTGACTTCATTTCTGATCCCTGTCTGTGCTCTCAAGGGCTCTTGGCCTTTGCCCCTTTCTCTCTGTAGTTTAGACCTGTCTTTCTGCTGCAGAAACGGCTCCTGGGATTAAAAGAAAAAGGCAAGTATGAAGCTTGCTGTTAGAGACACCTGCAGCTTAATTAATCACAAGCTCTTTATTTCTATTGTAAAGTTACTTTAATTTGCTATTTGTAATTTTTTTTTCTCAAATTTATTTCTTCTGCAAAACAATCAAAGGAGAACGGGGAAGGAACTTTGCATATAAATGGCAGGGTTGGTGGTGGCAGGGCTGGTATTGTTTATGGCTTTGAGTAAAATAAAAGCAGGGTAGTCTTGGTTCCTTTATATGTGATGATCACATGAAGAATGCGGTAATGAATCTGCCATGGCCATGAATTTGCAACACTGGGGACAAAACTCAGAAGCAGCTGTTCCAACAACACAGGTCTCTAGCACCTGAGCCATGTCTCTCCCCTAGTTAGATATGATTTTATATCTGTATAGGCCAGCCACAAGAGGGACTCAGTCTGACATTCCATTCAGTTCATGGATACAGCATTGGTGCTCATAAGTGCAAACCAGAACACTGTAGTCCCTCCACTCAGGTACTGTTGTCCTGGATTGTATGAGGCTCACAGGAGATCGACTCCAACATTCAGGCACCAGCTGCCTATAAATGTGTGGCTGCTTGGCACACACCTGTTGCATCTGATTCTCCTTTGGGTGTCAGACATTCAAGGATGAGCTTGGTTTAACAGGGCAAGGGTGAGAGAAGACTATATAATACAGTGGCTTGTGTGAATTTGTCCCACTGTCCTTGCTGGATATATTATCCACTCTGATCATATATTTCCTCCCCCTTGAGTAGCTGCCCAAAGGCCTGAAGTCCCAGCAGTACTACAGATAGTGGGGATACTCCTGTAGCTCAAGCAGTAGAAGTCCGTGTTTTGGATCGCGATCACTGGTGCTGCATGTGTAGAAGTTTAGCTGGGAAACATGGCCATTTGCGTCCATGGATGCATTACAATGTTTGTACTTAAGACACGACAGAAGGCTGCAAGCAGCCATAAGCCTTGCTAAAAAAAGCTCTCTAGCAGGGCTGCCAAGGACAGAAAGCTTATCTAACAGGGAAATTGAATCAACCCTGATGATTTTTATATATATATCAGACTTCCCCAACTCACCATTCATTACATGCACAGAGAAAGTTGGAAACAAATTCAAGTCTCCGATGTGTGGCCAAGTCTGTACCATTGCCACATCTTTCAGTATTCACCGTGGGAGACTGGGATATGTGTGGATTGGATCAGTGGCTAGATTTGCGAATTGGAGCTTTTCACATAGTTTGACAGGTCAAATCAAGCTGAGGTCAGTTGTGAAAGAAAGTTACAATCTATATGAACCATTGGGGTGGCCTATGCAAAGTTAGGTGGTAGACTCAGTCTAGTGCAGGGGTCGGCAACCTGCGGCACCCGTGCCGATTTTTATTGGCACGCTGCTTCCAGCCGGGGTTCCGTCCACCGGCCCCGCTCAGCCCGCTGACAGTCTGGAGTTCCAGCTGCCGGACCCTTGCCAGCCGGTGTCTCAGCTGCTGGCCCCTCTCAGCCTACTGCTGGGCTGAGTGAATGGAACCCCAGGCTGGCAGCAGGCTGAGCGGGGCTGGTGGCCAGGACCCCAGCTGGCAGGAGCTGGCGGACTGAACCCCAGACTGGCAGCGGGTGAGCCGCTGATGGTCTGGGGTTCTGTCCGCCACCCAACTCAGCCCATGGACAGTCTGGGGTTCCAGCCGCCGGCCCCTTCCAGCCGGGGTCCTGACCATCGGCCCCACTCAGCCTGTGATACCAGCCGTCAGCTCTGCTCATCTCGCTGCTGGTCTGGGGTTCCAGCCGCCCGGCCCCCTGCCAGCTTGGTTCTGGGCCTCCAGCCCTGCTTAGCCCTCCTGCCAGCTTTGGGTATCGGCAGCCAGCCCAGGGCTCTGCTCCTGGCCTGGGCCCAGCACTCTGCAGCCCTTATTAAAAATTACACTACAATTAGCTTAAAAACTTGAAAACTTGAAAACTTTGTATATTACGGTAATCGTTAAAAAATGTATAATGTTAATAAATACATAGGTTTGATGAAACAAAGTAGTTGTTACTTATGTGCCTGTGCTTAATTTGTGTTTTCGATGATTTACCTTCTAAAAAAATCTCGCATGTCTCGCACCCCCAGAAAGGGCATCTCGCACCCGCAGGGTTAAGAACCATTGCACTAAATTGATAAGATCTGCATTTTAATTTAATTTTAAATGAAGCTTCTTAAACATTTTTAAAACCTTGTTTACTTTACATACAACAATAGTTTAGTTATATAATATAGACTTATAGAGAGAGACCTTCTAAAAACATTAAAATGTATTACCGGCACGCAAAACCTTACATTAGAGTGAATAAATGAAGACTCGAAAGGTTGGTCTAGTGTCTAACGGACAGGTTCACACATCACAAAAAAAATCACACACCATGTTAGTTATACTGAGACTTGTTACTTAATGTATATAGAAACGAAACTAGTTCCATCTAGTGTCCTTGTGCCAATATGGCAAGAAGCACAAGTTGTGCGTGTGCAGTTAAAATCACTCTGGAAGGAGTAAACACTGTTTAATCTGCGGTACACTTAGTGCCATCTACTGGCAAAATTATATACAAGCTATTTGAGCCCACTAAAAAAGACTGATAGGAATAAGCATTCAGGTTCATTTATCCCAATACAATATGTACTCATTAAGATCAAATGTAAATTTAATGCACCACATCAAAGGATACATCTGTCTGTTCACTTGTAAACAGAAGTAAAAACAGCATGCATAATGTGAGCAGCTAAAGAGTGTAGTCCAAAAAAACACCTTTTGCCATAAGAGATTCCAAAGTCATAAAGTCTGAGTAAAATAGGTCACTTGGGGCAAAAAGCTGCATTTCAGAACTCCAGCTCAGGACTGAGGGCCGGTGTGTGTGGATGCCTGCCAGGAGTTACAAAATGAGTGGGAGGGCCCTGCATACTGGGCTCTGCAGAGAGTATAGGCCCAATCCTGCAAACCTTTATTCATGTGAATAGTCTTCACCTATTCATATAGTCCAATTGAGTTTAAGGGAAATGTTTGCATGAATAAGGACTATTGCATGAGTAACTGTATCCAGGCTCACACCCTATTATTATTAATTAAAATGGGGTGATTTTTTTATGTTTTAAACATTTTTATGTAATGTTCTAAGGGACTAGTCACACTGGCTATAAATATACTTAGTGCAGGCAGATGCTGGGTGAGCTTCCTTCATCCACCTGCCAACTGCACCCACCTTCCAACATTGCTACTATTTTAGCCCAAGGTCTCACTGAAAAAGAGATGGTGAATCAGCTCAGGTCTGTGATTTGGCCAACTAGCCACTTAGGCCTAAGATGAAACTAACACATTTATTGTGACTTGTGAGCTATGGAGGTCATGGCTGTTTTACCACATGTAATGGAAAGACAGCACTTACTGAAGGTTTTAGATACTGCTGTTGCTGATAAAGTTGGCCTTCAAAATAACACGGGGATGTCTACACTTCTGGGTTTACGCGTGTTGAGTCACGGGTTTTTGCCCCTAGCATTCACACTGGAAGCCCTTAGACATGCATCTAGGCTAGGGGCTGTAAAATATGAGGAAACATACCCGTTTGGGGGTGTGGGTAAGAGAGTGTGTCACCATCTGACCCACCTAAGTACCCACCCACTTTGTGATGTGGGTGTACCAATTACAAGGTGAACCACCCTTGAGACAACATAGTCCTCCACTGTCACTCCCACAATTCCTTGTCTGTATGTTCCTGCCTTTCTGCCCCCTCAGTTCCCTCCCTCTTGTTCTCTATGGGCCAGAAGTTACCCACTGTTTATGTTCCCTTGAACAGCATTTTGCCCCCTCCTATTTTGTGCAGGAGGATTGTGCTGACAACTCACAGATGCCTGCGTGGCCATCTCAAAATGGCTGAATCCCAGCATGCTGCAAGCTGCCAGGAGAACCACACCAGGTGCTGCCTGGTGATCCAGAGCCATGGCTTTAGTAGGAGCTGGCGTAATATTCATCTCAATGAAAAGATTTCAGAGGCTAGTTGAGCAGGGCATCCACCGGACAACAGTGCCATGCTGGGAGCAGATTAAACACCTCAAGTCCATGTACTGCAAGGAAAAGTACTCCAACTGCCAGACTGGTCGCATGCCCCTGCTGTGGGGAGCTCAGCAATGTGCTTGGCTGACAGCACAGACATGATTTCCTCCTCATTGCAGAGTGTCGTGAGGCAGGAGGAAGGAGAGGCAGGTGTGACAGGAGCTGCCCATAGAACTTAGTGCTCCCAGTCAGGACCCCCAGCAGGACGGTTAGCAGACAGTCCGGGTGGATCCCCTCAGGTCCTGTTTGGGGTGGGCCACCCTGGGGAGACAGAGTGTGGAGCTGGACTGGGGCCCCGATCTACAGCCTGGTAAGCACCAATCATCACATTTTCTATTATTACTGCCAAGTACTTCTTCTTTGGTACATGAGGGCAGGATTTTGGGATATGACAAGTAATTTTTTTTCATGCAGGAGGATGCTAGATTCCAGGAGGACAAGTGTTTGTCTTGGGTGGTGGGTACTACACTTCAACTCCCCTATGGGATATTCCCTACAAACTGCCACTGCCCCACCATGAGCTACCCAAATTGGATGCCAGGAGTAAAAAAAAATTAAACACCATAGAATACTGTTTATCCTGGGTGGCAGCTGTTTAACTACACCCACCCATATAGAATTCCCGCCCACCCTCTCCCCACGCTCGCAAGCTACCCAAGATGGATGCCAAGCAGGAGAAAAAAATGAAACAATTATGTAAATTCAACACTCTGTTTCATACATTGTATCCAATTAAGCCTTCCTATAAGGGTACAGAATTCATGGCCTAGCAGGCATGAATGTGGAATTTTGCCAGTAATGCCTTTTGTAAAACCGGGATTGACTATGTAATGTGGCTGTATTCCTTGGTTTTCCCATCAACTACTGCTTACAAGCCTATCTGGCTGCAGCAACTGGTAAAGTTAACTGTGACTGACATTGCTTTTAGTTTATTCATCCTGTTATTGGTACAGACACGTACTTTGGCTACCACATTGCTGTTCCCTATGGTAGCACTTATACATCCATAGGGCTTCAAAAAATGGTAAAGTTCTTTGTGACTGTCACTCATTCATCCTGTCAACGCTACATTTGCATTCTTTGGCTAGACAACATTTGTCCCATGTTGTGGTGATGGTATGTCCATTGCAAGTCCATTTTTATTCTTCTGGACTCTCTGAATAGGCCATTTAAGATGATTGCTCATGCAGCAGGTAGTGCAGTGCTCATGCAGCAGGTAGTTTTTTCTCTTGATGGGGCAAGTGATGTTTGGGGCAACAGTGTAGCCAGGTCGCTGGTCTTGAGTCCACCAGGTTCTTAGGAGTTACCCTTAGCTGCTACGCCATGGTAGTGCACTGAACGGCCACCCCGACCAGTCTTAGGGTATGTCTACACTACAAAATTAGGTCGAATTTATAGAAGTCGTTCTTTTAGAAATCGTTTTTATATATTTGAGTGTGTGTGTCCCCACAGAAAATGCTCTAAGTGCATTAAGTGCATTAACTCGGCGGAGTGCTTCCACAGTACCGAGGCAAGCATCGACTTCCGGAGTGTTGCATTGTGGGTAGCTATCCCACAGTTCCCGCAGTCTCCGCTGCCCATTGGAATTCTGGGTTGAGATCCCAATGCCTGATGGGGCTAAAACATTGTTGCGGGTGGTTCTGGGTACATATCGTCAGGCCCCTGTTCCCTCCCTCCCTCCATGAAAGCAGCAGCAGACAATCGTTTTGCGCCTTTTTTCTTGAGTTACCTGTGCAGACGCCATACCACGGCAAGCATGGAGCCTGCTCAGCTGACTGTCACCGTATGTCTCCTGGGTGCTGGCAGACGTGGTACTGCATTGCTACACAGCAGCAGCTACCCATTGCCTTCTGACAGCAGATGGTACAATAGGACTGGTAGCAGTCATCGTCATGTCCGAGGTGCTCGTGGCCACGTCGGCCAGGAGCACCTGTGTAGACATGCGTGCAGGGACTACATTAGAAGTGACTTGACCAGGTCATTCTCTTTAGTCCTGCAGTCAGTCCTATTGAACCATCTTATGGTGAGCAGGCAGGCGATATGGATTGCTAGCAGTCCTATTGTACCATCTTCTGCCGGGCAGGCAAGAGATGAGGATGGCTAGCAGACCTATTGTACTATCTTCTGCCGAGCAGCCAAGAGATGTGGATGGCTTGCAGTCCTTCTGCACCGTCTGCTGCCAGCCAAAGATGTAAAAGATAGATGGAGTGGATCAAAACAAGAAATAGACCAGATTTGTCTTGTACGCATTTGCTTCCGCCCTTCCCCCCCCGCCCACCAATGCATGCATCATGGTGCTAATGGGGCAGGTTCATGCGGTGGAACGCCAATTCTGGGCTTGGGAAACAAGCACAGACTGGTGGAACCGCATAGTGTTGCAGGTCTGGGACGATTCCCAGTGGCTATGAAACTTTCGCATGCATCAGGGCACTTTCATGGAACTTTGTGACTTGCTTTCCCCTGCCCTGAAGCGCATGAATACCAAGATGAGAGCAGCCCTCACAGTTGAGAAGCGAGTGGCGATAGCCCTGTGGAAGCTTGCAACGCCAGACAGCTACCGGTCAGTTGGGAATCAATTTGGAGTGGGCAAATCTACTGTGGGGGCTGCTGTGATGCAAGTAGCCCACGCAATCAAAGATCTGCTGAAATCAAGGGTAGTGACCCTGGGAAATGTGCAGGTCATAGTGGATGGCTTTGCTGCAATGGGATTCCCTAACTGTGGTGGGGCCATAGATGGAACCCATTCCCTATCTTGGCACCGGAGCACCAAGCCGGCGAGTACATAAACCGCAAGGGGTACTTTTCAATAGTGCTGCAAGCTCTGGTGGATCACAAGGGATGTTTCACCAACATCAATGTGGGATGGCCGGGAAAGGTACATGACGCTCGCATCTTCAGGAACTCTGGTCTGTTTCAAAAGCTGCAGGAAGGGACTTTATTCCCAGACCAGAAAATAACTGTTGGGGATGTTGAAATGCCTATAGTTATCCTTGGGGACCCAGCCTACCCCTTACTGCCATGGCTCATGAAGCCGTACACAGGCAGCCTGGACAGTAGTCAGGAGCTGTTCAACTACAGGCTGAGCAAGTGCAGAATGGTGGTAGAATGTGCATTTGGATGTTTAAAGGCGCGCTGGCGCAGTTTACTGACTCGCTTAGACCTCAGCGAAACCAATAATCCCACTGTTATTACTGCTTGCTGTGCGCTCCACAATATCTGTGAGACTAAGGGGGAGACGTTTATGGCGGGGTGGGAGGTTGAGGCAAATCGCCTGGCTGCTGGTTACGCTCAGCCAGACACCAGGGCGGTTAGAAGAGCACAGGAGGGTGCGGTACGCATCAGAGAAGCTTTGAAAACCAGTTTCATGACTTGCCAGGCTACAGTGTGAAAGTTCTGTTTCTTTCTCCTTGATGAAACTCCCCGCCCCTTGGTTCACTCTACTTCCCTGTAAGCTAACCACCCTCCCCTCCTCCCTTCAATCACCGCTTGCAGAGGCAATAAAGTCATTGTTGCTTCACATTCATGCATTCTTTATTCATTCATCACACAAATAGGTGGATGACTACCAAGGTAGCCCAGGAGGAGTGGTGGAGGAGGAAAGGAAAATGCCACACAGCACTTTAAAAGTTTACAACTTTAAAATTTATTGAATGACAGCCTTCTGTTTTTTGGGCAATCCTCTGTGGTGAAGTGTGGGTTGGGTCAGTGGGTTGGGGAGGTGAGGTGGGGCAAGGTTGCAGGGGAACAAGGTAGGGTCAGGCAGGAACCACCAGGCAATAGTCTGTTGCTTAGACAGCTTCCTTTTCCTGTTGGGGTCTTTATGTAGTCCGGGTACCCAATGGAGTGCTGCCTGTCCATCCTATCAGGGGCCTGGGGATGGTTGCTGTGGGTCTATAGGCCTTTAGCACTAAGCTCTGGTCTACACTAGGACTTTAGGTCAAATTTAGCAGTGTTAAATCGATGTAAACCTGTACCCGTCCACACGATGAAGCCCTTTTTTTCAACTTAAAGGGTTCTTAAAATCGATTTCCTTACTCCACCCCTGACAAGTGGATTAGCGCTTAAACTGGCCTTGCCAGGTCAAATTTGGGGTACTGTGGACATAATTCGGCGGTATTGGCCTCCAGGAGCTATCCCAGAGTGCTCCATTGTGACCGCTCTGGACAGCACTCTCAACTCAGATGCACTGGCCAAGTAGACAGGAAAAGAACCGCAAATTTTTGAATCTCATTTCCTGTTTGGCCAGCATGGCAAGCTGCAGGTGACCATGCAGAGCTCATCAGCAGAGGTGACCATGCAGAGCTCATCAGCAGAGGTGACCATGATGGAGTCCCAGAATCGCAAAAGAGCTCCAGCATGGACCGAACGGGAGGTACGGGATCTGATCGCTGTATGGGGAGAGGAATCCGTGCTATCAGAACTACGTTCCAGTTTTTGAAATGCCAAAACCTTTGTTAAAATCTCCCAGGGCATGAAGGACAGAGGCCATAACAGGGACCCAAAGCAGTGCCACATGAAACTTAAGGAGCTGAGGCAAGCCTACCAGAAAACTAGAGAGGCGAATGGCCGCTCCGGGTCAGAGCCCCAAACATGCCGCTTCTATGATGAGCTGCATGCCATTTTAGAGGGTTCAGCCACCACTATCCCAGCCGTGTTGTTTGACTCCTTCAATGGAGATGGAGGCATCACAGAAGCAGGTTTTGGGGACTAAGAAGATGATGATGAGGAGGAGGTTGTAGATAGCTCACAGCAAGCAAGCGGAGAAACTGGTTTTCCCGACAGCCAGGAACTGTTTCTCACCCTGGACCTGGAGCCAGTACCCCCGAATCCACCCAAGGCTGCATCCTGGACCCGACAGGTGGAGAAGGGACCTCCGGTGAGTGTACCTTTTAAAATACTATACATGGTTTAAAAGCAAGCATGTGAAAGGATTAATTTGCCCTGGCATTTGCGGCTCTCCTGGATGTACTCCCAAAGCCTTTGCAAAAGGTTTCTGGGGAGGGCAGCCTTATTGCGTCCTCCATGGTAGGACACTTTACCACTCCAGGCCAGTAGCACGTACTCGGGAATCATTGTACAACAAAGCATTGCAGTGTATGTTTGCTGGCGTTCAAACAACATCCGTTCTTTATCTCTCTGTGTTATCCTCAGGAGAGTGAGATATCATTCCTGGTCATCTGGTTGAAATAGGGTGCTTTTCTTCAGGGGACACTCAGAGGTGCCCGTTCCTGCTGGGCTGTTTGCCTGTGGCTGAACAGAAATGTTCCCCGCTGTTAGCCACAAGGAGGGGGGAGGGTTGAGGGGGTAGCCACGCGGTGGGGGGAGGCAAAATGCGACCTTGTAATGAAAGCACATGTGCTATGTATGTAATGTTAACAGCAAGGTTTACCCTGAAAGAATGTAGCCACTGTTTTATAAAATGTGTCTTTTTAAATACCACTGTCACTTTTTTTTTCTCCACCAGCTGCATGTGTTTCAATGATCACAGGATCTTCTCCTTCCCAGAGGCTAGTGAAGATTAGAAAGGAAAAAAAAAACACACTCGTGATGAAATGTTCTCTGAGCTCATGCTGTCCTCCCACACTGACAGAGCACAGACGAATGCGTGGAGGCAAATAATGTCAGAGTGCAGGAAAGCACAAAATGACCGGGAGGAGAGGTGGCGGGCTGAAGAGAATAAGTGGCGGGCTGAAGAGAGTAAGTGGCAGGCTGAAGACAGGGCTGAAGCTCAAATGTGGCAGCAGCGTGATGAGAGGAGGCAGGATTCAATGCTGAGGCTGCTGGAGGATCAAACCAATATGCTCCAGTGTATGGTTGAGCTGCAGCAAAGGCAGCTGGAGCACAAACTGCCGCTAAAGCCCCGGTGTAACCAACTGCCCTCCTCCCCAAGTTTCATAGCCTCCTCACCCAGACGCCCAAGAACGCGATGGGGGGGCCTCTGGTAACTGACCCCTGTGAGAACTCCGGCCATTTCCCCAGACTGCCTCTGATACTGATTGACCTCCCAGCTACCTCACAACCTGTGCACACTTGACTACTGCTCTGGACTGCCCCTTAGCCATCTTGTCCACCAGGCATTACAGTTTGCTCAGACCATGTCAGTCTCCGCCTGGATTGTCCTACCCAAAAAGCGTATAAAACTCACAGGTGCAGAGTCACAGGGGATGCTGAGTCTCCAGGAGCAGATCACTTGCCTGCAGGTGGAAAACCAAGCTTTACAATGGACCAACTTTGTGCAGAAAACCACACCCTTCAAGAACAGCTCACAAGACTGCAAAAGGGAACATCTCCTGCAGCCTCACAGCCCACATTGCCTTCAGGAGCCAAACTCACAGAACCTTACCAGAGTGCTACAACAGGGGTTTAATGAAGCAGTGCAGGGTATATTTCCTGGGAATTGGCCAAGCGCCTCAAAACAGGCAGACCCATTCGTAAACTGGACCACAGTACCTAGGGCCCTACCAGATCTGCAGGCAGATCAACCATGTAACCCTCAAACTTCAAATTCCCCAATATCTTAAGGTGCAACCTGTATTTCATGTCACCCTCCTTAAACCCCTCTCCAACAATCTTTTTCCCAACAAAAACAACTTCCCCCTCCACCAGTCCAAGTCCAAGGCAAATACCTGGTCCACAAAATGTAGACTCATAGATATGAAGAGGGAAGATATGGTACCTCATCAACTGGGAAGCATACAGGCTGGAAGAGCGGTCTTGGGAACCATCAAGTGCACCCTCCAGAAAAAGCCAGAGCCTTCCACAGAGTCCATCCAGACAAGCCTGCTCCTTTGGTGCCACGATGGGAATAGGGGTTATCTCAAGACCCCAGTATTAAACACATGCCCACCAGCATCATCCTTAACTGCTGCACCACAGTAGGGCACTGAAATGCCATTCCTGACCAATAACCGTAGTGCTCAAGGCCTACAGACCCACAGCAACTACACTCCAGGTCCCTGATTGGATGGACAGGCAGTACTCCATTGTGTACCTGGACTATATAGAGGCCCCAACAGTAGGAGGAAGGTGTCTGAGCAACAGACAATTATCTGCTGGTTGCTGCCTGGACTGCCTTGCTGCTTTGCCTGACCCTACCTTGTTGCCCTGCTGCCTTGCCTGATCTTACCCTGCTACCTTGCATTCCTAATCCGCTGACCCAGCCCCTTGGATTGGATCTTCCAGCTATTGACCCCTGTGAGAAACCTGACCATTGCCCTGGACAGCCTCTTATATGGATTGACCTCCCGGCTACCTGACAACCTGTGCACAATTGAGTTCTGCTCCAGACTTCCCCCTACCCTGCTTCAGACACTGGGCATTAGAGGTATGCCTCATAATGCAAACTTTGGTTCATTTTCATCATGATTTCATTCCCCTCTGGGAACATTATGTCTGAAAACTTTTCATAAATAAAAATTCCAGATGATTTCTCAGATTTCTGGGAAGAGAACATTTTCTTGGACCATGCTGGTAGCTCACTAGGCCTCTCTGCTCAATGGATACGCAGTTCCATGGCCAGTTTTCTAAAACTCTCCCTTGCGTAAGTTGATAGGATCCCACCACTAGAACAGCACTTTTTTCCATTCTAGTATTTCAAAAATATTTATGTTCCCCAAAGTTAGAGCCCCTATTGGTGATTGTCCCTGACCAATGATGTTTTGTCTTGCATCCACTCCATAAAAATGTTCACCTTTAACCTTGCAGATGTGGTGGAGAGCGCAGCAGACTGCAATCACATGGCCGGCATTGCCCACAAGGGCACCCAAAGAGGTCAGTAAATTGCACCATCTCACTGTTATCCTGCCAAAGCCACACTCCACAACCATCCCGCAACTTCTGGTCATGTAACTGAACCTTCTTCTGCCAGGTCCTGTGTTGTCTGGATATGGTTTCATGAGCCATGCTAGGATCAGGTTCCCCAAAATAATGGTAGGCACCAACACGCCATTGATAATGATATTATTAGGAGGAAGTAAGGCCCCAGCTTCTCCCAGCAGGTAGTGTCTAGATCCCCTGACAACCCACACGTCAGGCACTTTGCCATTGCTATCAAAGTTGGTGTTTATGAAACTGTTCATGAAATGCCATCCAGTGTCTCGCCGAATGTCTATTCCACTGCACAAACCATTCACCTGCAAGCAGGGGCAGCTGATCATGGCTTGTCCCCAGGCTGGAACAGAGAGAATTTGAGCAGGTTGCATAGCCAGAATTGATTTTTACAGTATGGCAACCTGAAAGCACTTCCGCACAGGCGATCGGGAAAGACAGACAAGTTGTAGCACTGGAGCAGCTCCATGTGGAGAGGACGCCAAGGACTATGAGATTCATAGATTCATAGATATTAAGGTCAGAAGGGACCATTATGATCATCTAGTCTGACCTCCTGCACAGTGCAGGCCACAGAATCTCACCCACCTACTCCTGCGAAAAACCTCTCACCTATGTCTGAGCTATTGAAGTCCTCAAATTGTGGTTTAAAGACTTCAAGGAGCAGAGAATCCTCCAGCAAGTGACCCGTGCCCCATGCTATAGAGGAAGGCGAAAAACCTCCAGGGCCTCTTCCAATCTGCCCTGGAGGAAAATTCCTTCCCGACCCCAAATATGGCGATCAGCTAAACCCTGAGCATATGGGCAAGATTCACCAGTGAGATACCCAGGAAAGAATTCTCTGTTGTAACTCAGATCCCACCCCATCTAACATCCCATCACAGCCCACTGAATATTTAAAGATCAATTAATTGCCAAAATCATGTTATCCCATCATACCATCTCCTCCATAAACTTATCGAGTTTAATCTTAAAGCCAGACAGGTCTTTTGCCCCCACTGCTTCCCTTGGAAGGCTCTTCCAAAACTTCACTCCTCTGATGGTTAGAAACCTTCGTCTAATTTCAAGTCTAAACTTCCCAATGACCAGTTTATATCCACTTGTTCTTGTGTCCACATGGTACTGAGCTTAAAAAATTCCTCTCCCTCTCCGGTATTTATCCCTCTGATATATTTATAAAGAGCAATCATATCTCCCCTCAACCTTCTTTTAGTTAGGCTAAACAAGCCAAGCTCCTTGAGTCTCCTTTCATAAGACATCCGATGAAGTGAGCGGTAGCTCACGAAAGCTTATGCTCAAATAAATTGGTTAGTCTCTAAGGTGCCACAAGTACTCCTTTTCTTTTTTTCATAAGACAGGTTTTCCATTCCTCGGATCATCCTAGTAGCCCTTCTCTGTACCTGTTCCAGTTTGAATTCATCCTTCTTAAACATGGGAGACCAGAACTGCACACAGTATTCCAGGTGAGGTCTCACCAGTGCCTTGTATAATGGTACTAACACCTCCTTATCTCTACTGGAAATACCTCGCCTGATGCATCCCAAGACCGCATTAGCTTTTTTCATGGCCATATCACATTGGCGGCTCATAGTCATCCTATGATCAACCAACACTCCAAGGTCCTTCTCCTCCTCTGTTACTTCCAATTGATGCGTCCCCAGTTTATAACTAAAATTCTTGTTATTAATCCCTAAATGCATGACCTTACACTTCTCACTATTAAATTTCATCCTATTACTATTACTCCAGTTTACAAGGTCATCCAAATCTTCCTGTATGATATCCCGGTCTCTCTCTAAATTGGCAATACCTCCCAGCTTTGTATCATCCACAAACTTTATTAGCACAGTCTCACTTTTTGTGCCGAGGTCAGTAATAAAAAGATTAAATAAGATTGATCCCAAAACTGATCCCTGAGGAACTCCACTGGTAACCTCCCTCCAGCCTGACAGTTCACTGTTCAGTAGGACCCGCTGTAGTCTCGCTTTTAACCAATTCCTTATCCACCTTTCAATTTTCATATTGATCCCCATCTTATCCAATTTAACTAATAATTCCCCATGTAGCACGGTATCAAACGCCTTACTGAAATCTAGGTAAATTAGATCCACTGCGTTCCCTTTGTCTAAAAAAATCTCAAAGAAGGAGATCAGGTTAGTTTGGCACGATCTACCTTTTGTAAAACCATGTTGTATTTTGTCCCATTTATCATTGACCTCAATGTCCTTAACTACTTTCTCCTTCAAAATTTTTTCCAAGACCTTGCATACTACAGTTGTCAAACTAACAGGCCTGTAGTTACCCGGATCACTTTTTTTCTTTCTCTTAAAAATAGGAACTATGTTAGCAATTGTCCAGTCATATGGTACAACCCCTGAGTTTACAGATTCATTAAAAATTCTTGCTAATGGGCTTGCAATTTCATGTGCCAATTCCTTTAATATTCTTGGATGAAGATTATCTGGGCCCCCCGATTTATTCCCATTAAGCTGTTCAAGTTTCGCTTCTACCTCAGATATGGTAATATCTACCTCCATATCCTCATTCCCATTTGTCATGCTACCATTATCCCTAAGATCCTCTTTAGCCTTATTAAAGACTGAGGCAAAGTATTTGTTTAGATATTGGGCCATGCCTAGATTATCCTTAACCTCCACTCCATCCTCAGTGTTTAGCGGTCCCACTTCTTCTTTCTTTGTTTTCTTCTTATTTATATGGCTATAGAACCTTTTACTATTGGTTTTAATTCCCTTTGCAAGGTCCAACTCTACTTGACTTTTAGCCTTTCTCACTTTATCCCTACATGTTCTGACTTCAATAAGGTAGCTTTCCTTGCTGATCCCTCCCGTCTTCCACTCCCTGTATGCTTTCTGCTTTTTCTTAATCACCTCTCTGAGATGCTTGCTCCTCCAGCTTGGTCTACAACTCCTGCCTGTGAATTTTTCCCCCTTTCTTGGGATGCAGGCTTCCAATAGCTTCTGCGGCCTTGATTTAAAGTAATCCCAGGCCTCCTCTGCCTTTAGATCCATAAGTTCTTCAGTCCCATCCACTTCCCTAACTAATTTCCTTAATTTTTGAAAGTCAGCCCTTTTGAAATCAAAAACCCTAGTTGCAGATTTATTTTTGTTAATCCTTCCGTTCAGTTTGAACTGAATTAGCTCATGATCACTTGAACCAAGATTGTCCCCTACAAACATTTCTTCTATGAGGTCCTCACTACTCACCAAAACCAAATCTAAAATGGCATCCCCTCTAGGCGGTTCAGCAACTACTTGATGAAGGAATCCATCAGCTATCTAGGAAAATCTGAGCCCTATTTTTATTACTAGCACTTGTCCTCCAGTCTATATCTGGGAAGTTAAAGTCTCCCATGATCACGCAGTTTCCATTAGTATTTACTTCATCAAAAACATTAAAGAAGGCTCTATCCATATCCAAATTAGATCCTGGCCGTCTGTGGCACACCCCAACACTATCACAGGGGAGGCTCTAGTAGTTTTCTTCCCCAATGTGATTTTTGCCCAGATGGACTCTGTCTTATTCATTCCATGGCTTCTTATTTCTTTACATTCTACCTCATCATTGATATACAATGCTACTCCACCACCTTTACCTTTATTTCTGTCTTTTCTAAACAGCACATACCCTTCAATACACATAGTCCAGTCATGACTACTATTCCACCATGTTTCTGTTATCCCTATAATATCTGGTTTCACTTCCTGCACCATAGCTCTAGTTCCTCCATTTTGTTACCTAGGCTCCTCGCATTGGTGTACAAACATCTTAATTTTTGCTGTTTGGCCTCGCTCACATTCTGTACCCAATTAGGCACACCTATGAATACAGGCTTGGAATAACAAGTAGCTATAGTGTCATTGTGGACATGGCTACATAGGGTATGGCACACGTGCATCTCTGCAGTGTGGACTGGCAGCAGGCTTGACTGACATGTGGACAAATGCATATGAGCCAAGACATGGGTAAACTCTCAATGTAGACATATCCATAGTCAATGGTATATTAGCTTTCCTGTGGGGCTGGGCATAACACACATTAGCATTAATTTAGTCCACAGCCTATTTCTTTTTCTGGGCCCAAATACCACTGAGAGGAAGCATCAAAGTACAATTTTCAAATGAGGTGTTTGGATTCAGGCTTTGTATTTTCCAATTAAAAAACCCAGGGTGCTTTTTCCTTTTGTGAATCAAATAAATATGAAGAAAAGAAGAGGGACATCTGAACTCCAACTGGGCTTACCAGGTTAGAAAGCTTCCAGACTCTAAGGGGAAACTAATGGTTCAAAACATTGGTAATATTAAGTTCACACTGACTAGGAACAGGTTGAGCAGTAAATCTGCAGGGTCACAGAGAATAATGGATGAAGAGGAAATTGGATGGAAAAAGGATTTCCTATTTCAAATATTTTATTTTGTAGAAACGGAGTTGGGAGCAGGGATGAATGTGCTTTCTTAGGAATACATTATGCACCCCACTATTTCTAATATCTTAGACAGACGTCCAGAAACAAAGGCTACATCCCACTAAACTTCTTTTTCTTATCTTTCAAGCCACGAAAACGGGTTTCAAGATTCACCAATGCATGCCCTCTCTCCCCATCGTTTTGCTACGTTCAGCCTTTTTGCAGTCTTTCATTGCTTCAGAATATCTGGCCAGACCCTCAGGTGGTTTAAATTGGCATAGCTCTACTGATGTCAAAAGAACTACGCCAATTTACATCAGCTGAATATCTGGCTCATTTTATTTGGCATTAATAGACAATAATAATAGCAACAGCTTGTATGACTTTGTATTTTATACCATCCTACTGCAAAACAAAGCCTCTTGAAAGCACAGTCTGTTGTAGACCTAATACCATAATTCATACACTTCCATCCAACAAGACTTTGTGTTAAGGGACCTAAAGATGCATCAAATCCCTTTTCCACAGCTCCAACAGCAAGTAGCAGTATGTTTACTATGTGCTGCTGAATTATTTTCAAATTTCAAGAGTATTGTGGAGTAAAGAGGGTAATTTTAAATTGTGGGATACCAAGTAATTTTAAGTTTAGAGAAACAAGAAGTGGTAGGCTGGCACTTACTGATTATTGTTCCTCTTATTGTCAACTCAGGGGTGTGACTCCCACTATTTTAGTCACAGGGGTTCTTTTAGGGGACACCGTAATTGAGACCAGAATCACAATTAATAGCAATGGCTATTTTATCATTAAAGAAAGGCAAAGAAAACATTAAACAAAACAACACAAATAATAAACTGGTTATTTCCATTACAATCGCACCTGTGTGCCTCTCTGTGCAGAGTTTTGGGAGAGATGCCATCGAGAGTGAACTCGACTCTTAGGTGTTCTTCATCTGGTAAATTTAATCCCAAAGTATATTGTTTCATTTCCCAAAATTATTGTGAATTCATTCATACTTGAACTGCCTATAGCTGAGCAAACAAATTTGTTTATAAGCAGGTAGATCCTGTTTATTTTATAATAACCAGCTAGTTTATACATGAGAAAGTAAGCAATCTTAACTGAATACTATGAAATCAAAGGGAGTTACTTAGAAGAAGCCATTTAAAGAGTCACCTTAAATTAGGCTATTTAACCAATATAAAGAATCTAAAATCCAATTAAGTCCCATTATTTCTTGGTTTATTAATGTTTAGCCCTCTCCAAGAATACATGGTCTAACCATTTGGTGATTAACAAGAGAAACTGTTCATATTTTAAGTTACAATTGCATTTCAATATTCCAATAAAATCATTACAAGAGTTTTTAAATCTAATCCCTTGACAGTGTATTAGTTAACTTTTTCTCACCAGTCCACGTTCAACTCTTGGGGAGGTTGTCCTTGGCTTGTTCTCTTCTTGAGTCTTCTGTTTTTCTTGTAAGCTTTAGTGGGCTAGAACCCACTTCATCGGATGCATCTGATGAAGTGGGTTCTAGCCCACAAAAGCTTATGCCCAAATAAATCTGTTAGTCTTTAAGGTGCCACCCGACTCCTTGTTGTTTTTGTGGATACAGACTAACACATCTACCCCCGATACTTGTTTTTCTTGTGTGTCTCTGGTAGCTTGCTTGTAGAGATTGACAGGATAAGTTGTGGAGTGCTTGCTGTTTAAGCAGAGTAGCAGAGCAGGTGTGTGTGTGAGGGGTGTTCACTTCAGAGTTTTTTTATACTCTTCTCCTTCCTAATTCCATGGAACTGTAGGAAAACACACCTTTTCCAGGTTTGTTTAGATTCAAAGTCGGTTGCTGTCACTCTTTCACTGGCTCTATGCCTTTGGGATTGGCTTAGGTGACACCTATAGCTCCTGAATACTCGTCTAATTGCCTTTGTTATTCTTGTGGCAGGACAGCATCAGACAACTTTTAAACTGAGTTTTAACTCTCTCTTTTTATTCAGTTCACTTTCTGAGATATTCCTTCCATTTTATTAGAATTTGTCAGGAAATGAAATTTTGTTTTTAAAGAGTCCAAACACTCCTATTATTTATAGGAGCCAAGTGTTTGGCTCTCAAAACAGTTTTTTTAAATTAAATAATTCGCAGAAAGTCTTTTGCTTAAATAGTTATTTAACGAGTTATTAGTTCTTTATAACAATTTTTGGAGAGATGATTCTTTGTGTCTTCCTCAGATGGGTGAGGGAGTTGTTTGCCCACTGCCAGGAATTAATTAATTAATCAATTCCCCATTAATTTAAATATTCTACTCTTAAATGTCTTCTTACATTACTAATTAGTTCAGCAAGGTCTCTAGATCCTATGTCAGTACATAAAGCATTTTACCATTGTCATAACCATACAGCTAAGGGTAGCCTAGAATTCCTCCTTACCTGTAAGGGGTTAAGAAGTTGAAATAACTTGGTTGGCACCTGACCAAAAGGACCAATGGGGAAAGAAGATACTTTCAAATCTGGGGTGGGGGGGAAGGGAGGGAAGGCTTTGTTTGTGCTCTTTGTGTGTGTGTTCTCTTGGGAAGCAGAGAAGCACAAGGTCAGAAAACTCCTTCTCCTATAAACCATCCTAAAGTGAGTCTCAATATTGCAAAAAGAGTAAGTAAATAAGGCAGGGCGCATTAGATTACCTTTTGTTTTCAACTTGTGAATTTTCCTTGTGCTAAAATGGAGGTTTATCCCTGTTTTTTTGTAACTTTAAAGTTTTGCCTAGAGGGGAATCCTCTGTGTTTTGAATCTGATTACCCTGTAAAGTTACCTTCCATCCTGATTTTACAGAGGTGCTTCTTTTACTTTTTTTTCTTTATAATAAAGTTTTGTTCTTTAAGAATCTGGTTTACCTATTTGGTTGGTATGTTATTCTCAAGCCTTCCCAGGAATGGGGTGTAGGGCTTGGGGGGATATTTTGGGGGAATAGGAATTCCAAGTGGTCCTTTCCCTGATTCTTGTCTAAATTACTTGGTGGTGGCAGCGTACCATCCAAGGACAAAGGATTTGTGCCTTGGGGAAGTTTTTAACCTAAGCTGGTAGAAATAAGCTTAGAGGGCTTTCATGTGGGTCCCCACATCTGTACTCTAGAGTTCAGAGGGGGGAGGGAACCCTGACAACCATTTATAAAGCTATGATATTAGGAGCTTTGAATTTAGCTAACATATTTGCAAACATGTATTTCACAAAGTTGTTTGGCATTTCATTTAAGAAATAAACAAAAGGTTTAAAACATTTCCAAGTACACATATATTTCCTATAAGCTTTTCTGAATGACGATTTTAGGGTAATTAAAAAATTCATTTCAACAGAGATATTTATAGACTTTGTTGTGTGGATTTACTTAGAAGTTTCTCTTCGGAGGGTGAAAAAGCCCACTTTACCCCTAGATTTATTGCTCTGATAATTCAACCCTACATTTCTTTTCAAAAGCAGGTCTCTTCCTAAAATGTGAATGTTTTACATTGTTTGTCTTGAGATAAGGCTGACATTTGTATCAAACCGATATTTATATAAGATGGGGGTGTCTAGATGAGACACTTAGGGGTAATGAACATTGTTTTCTGACTAAGGAGGGGAAACTTCCTGACATTTGGCTTGTCTCCATGGTGATAGAAACCTCATGGAATTTCTTTGATTAGCTTGAATATTTTGTGTCATAACTAGCTAATCATACTATGTAGTGTTATATTTTCAAATATCCTGGCTGTAACATACTTGTAGCTATATATCTTAATATTCCATAAAGACACAGACAACTTTGTAATGGCCTAACCAATGACCTAACAAATAGTTTCATAAATATCATTTTTTCACCAATATTAAGGTCTTTTTCTCACAGTATGCTTGCACTTGTCCCTCTAAGAACAGCTGACTTTGCTTCCCAACCTTCTCCCCTGCCCCTTCTCCCACAAAAAAAAAGAAAAGAGAAAATGACTGATAAAACATCCAGTGTGGTATAGAAAGAATATGAATTATAAAACTTTTAAAATATTTCAGTTTTCCTCAGAAGTCTTATCCTTTTCTAACCATAACTAGGATCTCTTTGTTGGGAAAATGGGTTTATTGCTTTCAATCCATATTCTGCTCTCTCTACACATGTGGAAATCCCTATTTGCCAAGGTTTGGGGGGCACTAGAAATGTCTTGTATGGATAAATTAAACAGCTAGACACCAGTGAAAGATTTGTATCTTTCTAAGTGACTTATATGGTCCCCATCACCTTATCATAACCCCTCACAATCTTTAATGTACTTATCCTCACAACACTCCTGTGAAGGAGGAAAGTACTGTTATCCCCATTTTACAGATGGTGAACTGAGACACAAAGAGATTAATCAATTTGCCCAAGATCATACAGGAAGTCTGTGGTGGAGTAGGAAATTGAACTTGGGTCTCCTAAGTGCTAGCTAGCGCCCTAATTCCTGGACCTTCCTTCTTTCTGGTGCCTGTAAGAAGAGTGAAATACCAGGGCTGAGCTCTGCTCTTGCAATCAAAGAGAAGCATTTGGCTTACTGTACTAGCTATCTGATTACAAAGAAAATTTGATGTTCTTCTTGCTATCCCTATTGTAAGGGGCTGCATTCATTGGGAAGACTTAAAACTGCCTTCTGATGCATTCATATTAGAATTGCCACTTTTGAGAATGTGTTCAGTGAGCTGAGGTGAAAGTGGGCCAATACGGGCCGGTACGGTATACCGGTAAGAAGTGGCTGCCGGTATGGGCCCGTACACAGCCGATATTAAAGCACTGCAGCGGCAACGCTTTGACGTCACTAACCCTTTTGCACCGCCCCCCACGTCAGTGGCCCTGCTGATAGGGTCCTTAAACCACTTGCATGGCAGCGCTTTAATGTCATTGCCCCTTTTGCCCCCCACAAGGTCTGCCAGAGCGGGTGGAGGGGAGGGGCAGCTGCCCTGGGGCCTGGTGATTTAAAAGGGCCCAGGGCTCCCAGCCGCTGCTACCGCAGCAGTGGCCAGAGCCCCAGGCCCTTTAAATTGCTACTGGAGGTCTGGGCGGCGTGGGCCAGGCAGCGCTGAAGGGCTAGCTAGGGGAGGCTGACCCCCCCCAGCTCTGCCCCTTCTGGCCGAGGCCCCGCCCCTTCCGGGGGCCAGTTAAGACTTTTAAGTTACTTTCAGCCCTGTCAGTGAGACAAATTTGGACACCATGATGTTGCAATGTTTCACTCACAATATGATGATATTGCATCAAAATGGCACCATGTTAGACAAAACATCACAACATAGTGACACAGTGTCACCATGTGATGTTCGCAAAAAGAAAAGGAGTACTTGTGGCACCTTAGAGACTAACCAATTTATTTGAGCATGAGCTTTCGTGAGCTACAGCTCACTTCATCGGATGCACCATGTGATGTTGTTTTGCTGGCTCCAAAGTTATTTCAGGCTCATTTAAGGTCACAGGTTCACCCCATCAATACTCAGGGCAATTCCTAAATGGGGAAACCAAGATGGGTTACCACGTTGCCATTATTATTATGTGTACTCTGGTAGTACCTCAGGTACCTCGAACGAGGATCAGGGGACCGCACTGTGCTAAGTGCTGTCCATGCATATAACATGAAAAGATGGTCCCTGCCCTTCCATGCTATGTATCTTGTAATATCAGCTCCTGCACTTTAGTACATATGGAGAAAGCTCCTAAAGCTTTAAGGAGATGACCAAATATGCCTAAGCTTTAGAATTTTATTTTAGTCCATTTCCCATATGCTTCCTTCTGAGAGTGAGAAGAGGCAAGAATTTGATTTATTTAGTTTACCTAGAAAATCTCAGTGGTATATCAATATTGTGTTTTCAGGAGCATCCAGAGTGAGATTTAATTATAACGCTTCCCTCCACTCTGCACAACACTCTCACTACTTCAACCCAACCACAAATGTGCCTTATGCAGCTATTTTTAGGTCTGAAATTGTGTCTAGGTTAGAACTGGATTAGTGATAGCACACTGCTTAACCTTCGAGGCAGAAGCTCAAGACTGAGCTATTTCAGTGTTTCCAGCTGGGAATCATGTCTTTAGCAAAACACAATACTGTTCATACAGTACACAGTGGTCTCCTGGCTGTGAATACTCAGTGCATATGAAAGGGTAGTATTATCAGTTGATTGGACCTCAATCCTTGGGCAATTGTGCCAAGAAATGATGGTTCTAGACAAGCAATTTACAGAGCGACATCAAGAATCCACATGTCCTTTCATAGGAAATCCTTTTCTCTATGCCAGAACTTGCAGATGAATGGATGACTTTACAACCTAGTGAATGGAACTTCTTCACATATCATACAGTCAATCTGTGGAACTCATTCCCAGGGGAATTTGTGAAGGCCAAAACTATCATTGGATTCAAAAAAGAATTATTGAAGTTTATGGAGTTCAATGGCTATTAGCCAAGATGGTCAGGGATGCAACCCCAGGTTTTGGGTTCCCTAGCCTCTGACTGCCAGAAGCTGGGAGTGGATGACAGGGGATGGATCACTCAGTGATTGCCCTGTTCTGTTCATTCCCTTTGAAGCACCAAGCATTGGCTACTGTCAGAAGACAGGATATTGGGCTAGATGGACCATTGGTCTGACCCAGTATGGCCTTTCTTATAAGTCTCTTGAGATTACAATGATTTCATAACCACACCACAGGACTGGAGGTCAGGAGACCTAGGCTACATTCCCTGTATTGCCAGTAAGACTTCCTCTGTGACCTTGAAAAAGTCACTTAATGGCTCTCTGCCTCAGTTTCCCCATCAGTAAAATGTGGACAATAATATTTATTTTCAGGTACGTTTTAAATAATTATTGTTTATAAAGTTCTTTGAGATCTTTGCATGGAAGGTACTCTATGAATGCACAGAATTATTATGACAACTGATGATTTCCAAAAGCAATCAACGCTTATTATCATTATAATATTCAAGCATTGTTTGAGAGTGACATTATTTCATGGTAAGGAAGAACCTCTCAACTTTGAATGTACTAAGAATACGTGTATTTTTGCAGGATGACAGAAAGGCACAAAGAGTATTGTGACTTCTGGCTTCCCAAATGACGCACCGTATTGCATCAGGCACCCTGGAAGCCACAAAAAGACCATCTGAAATACGTCAAAATGTATGTATCATCCACAGGCAGTCTTTTTACAGGGGCGCCAAGAGGCAAACAGAGAGAAACTGAAGCAAAAAGGAGTTAGATGGAGTTCAGATTACAGTTATATTCTCAGTTGACAACACTAGGAAATTAGTAGAAGGCCCACAAGACAACTGTTTGATGTTGGAATGTGCAGTTCCCCTTCATTCAGGGCAATGGAACCCTATGTTTTCTGTGTCTTTGTACACTGAATTATAGTAAGTCAAGAAGACAGAGTTTATTATGACCACCTTGAGTCTGTAAGTACCAGCTGAAACAGAATGTTTTGGTTGGCAGCAAGTGGTGTCATGAGTGCTCCCACTGGCCCACCCCCCTGTGCTGGAAGTGAAACGGTTTAGAAGTGGTGAAACGGAGGATACAGTGTGATGGGAAACCTAAACTGCAACATAAAATCAACAGGTCCTACCTGTGCCTCACTCATTCCGTAGCGTGGGCTATCTGATTCCTGTTGCCTCTCATGATTTTTTCTGGAGTGAGAGTGAAGAAATTCTTTGTATCTGGGAATGTCCTGATTTTGCCTGATAAAATCTTCAAGCCTTAAAACCTAGGTTGGCAGGCGAGAACAACAACAACGACAGATGAAAACTTCCCCGTTCCCCAAAACCCATCTTCTTATCTTTAATGTAATCCCAGAGAAGCAAGTTACAGGTCAGTTAATTTGTTATTCTGGGCAGGACATCAAATGTAATGAGATGGAAAAGCAAATATGGTGTTGAGCATCATCAGTGCATGTCACCATTGCACTGAATTCACTTATAATATGATGAGAACAAGGAATTTCCTGGCCTCTGACAGCTTGTTTCCTGTGAGATAAAATGTTAAAAATGCTCACAGGCAAAAATCTCTGAGTAGCATATGAAAAGGAAATATTATGTATGGAAAGTTTTAAAACAGGTAACATTTCCCTAAGAGATCTGGCTGATGCAAGGGAGAAAGCTAGGAGAAGATAAAAATGCCTTCCAGATTCATGTAGATCAAAATTCACAATTGTCAGCATCCTTATAGATGTACTGTTTCTCTGGGTAAAGAAGTGCTTTCATGAGGGTTCTGTTTTTATTTTGACAGGCAAATTATTTATCGAACCTTCAGTCATTATACTCCATAGGATAAACATTTTGACAGATATACTTATTTGGCAAATGCATATTATTTAGCCCATAGATTATACACAAGTGCTACAAAGGCATCATCTGGATTTTAACATGTCTCAGACTTATTTTTCAGCTGGATTCTGTATTAGAATAGACACTTCTATGCTAAAAATGGATTAGGGATACACTGTGACTTTGCACAGCCCTTAGCAAGGCCTGGTGTGTAAGCTGCAGCACTCTCAGAGACACTATGACTCAGAGACATACCTCTGGGTCCCAATTCCTCCCCTGCATCCTTTTCTTTCCTGGGAGAGGGGTGGGACTAATTGCTGCCCTATACCAGCAGTAAATTACTATCTATCCCATGCAAGCTCAGCTACTCTGGCTAGTGAGCATGGAGGATAGAGCCAAAGTTCCATCCATTCCTTTCCCCTCTCCGTCATGTGCTCCATGGAACGAGTAAGCAGGTTACTTCTAGGCACCTGGATCCAAGATCTGGGGGAGCCCATATAGGGGAGCTAATAAGGTTCTTATTCCCCTCTTGCATGAGCACATAGTCCAAGTCACAATCTTGCCCTCATTAAGTCAAATTTCTCATTAGAGAGCTATGGAACAAAAAACAAAAATCAACAACAAAAAAAGAGTAAGCCTATATGAAGCTCAGTGAAAATTAATATCATTTTGTTAAAATCTTTGTTGACATTTAAAAATAATAATTCCTGATATTTCTACTTATAGTCTTTGCAAATTTCCTTGAAGGATATCGCACACAGCAAGGATTATGAATCTCATTAAAAATCTTTCGAATGAGAAGAAAAATTAAGAGTCCTTTTAATATCACAGTGGATTTATGCCCAGCATACCTCAAGTGAAGAGTCCTGAAGTTTTCTACTTAGGGCTTCTTTCTCCTTCTCTAGCTGCTTTATTTCATTCTCAGCATTCTTTCTTAATTCCTCTAACTGTATCTGAACCTCCTAAAAGTAAATTAAAAAAATTACAAACATGCAGGAGCATGCCCAGAGTATACATCATAGAAGGAAGGAAAGGAAGTGTCTCAGTAGGGTGGAAGAGGTATGGACAATATGTTTCAGGAACATGAACAGAGGCAGATCACAGGAGTCCATACAGTTCTATGAAAGCTAATAATAATACTTAAGCACTTGAATGGCACTTTTCATCCAAGGATTGTCACAGCTTTTTGCAAAGAAAGTTAAGTATCCTTGTCCCCATTTTAGATCTAGGGTTTTAATTAGGGTTTTCTGTTGCCCCCCTCACTGTAGTATCTAAGTGCTGTTGGATGATGAAACAGAGACAGAGAAGGGAAGTGATTTGGCTGAGGTCACAGAGTGAATCAGTAGGAGAGCTTAAAATAATGGTCTTGACTGGAAGTCAGACCAGAGCTAGACCACATTGTCCCTTAGCAAAGGATTGCAAAAGCATTGGCAGAGAATGCATATTAATAGATAATGGAGTTCGGTCACTAATTTCTGCATTTTAGAAAATATAATTATTAATCAATATTATGAAATCATATCTCATTACTTTGCAAGCAACTTTTATGTGGAAAAATCATTGAGTGCAAGTCTCCTACAAACAACCCATTAGAAACTGTTATCCTTGACCCTGATGATGCTTCCAGCATAACTGAATTGTGGTGAGGATTTCCATGTGAGGGCGCGAGGGAATTTCAGCTGAAGAAATCAGATACACTTTCTCACGACTTAGTTTCAGGATTCACACTCTGTCGTGTCTCTTCAGATTCAGCAAGG
The DNA here is from genome assembly GCF_965152235.1 of Eretmochelys imbricata. Classification (NCBI taxonomy): domain Eukaryota; kingdom Metazoa; phylum Chordata; order Testudines; family Cheloniidae; genus Eretmochelys; species Eretmochelys imbricata. The sequence goes on along the minus strand of NC_135575.1, from coordinate 114,350,230 downwards.
CTGCCTCCATGCATTCTGCATAGCCATAACAGTTTATTCAATAATAGATACTGCTCTCCTGTAGTGTCTCTCCTTACATTAATTACAGAGTCATCTAAGTGTTTTGTTCTGTTTCTGTGATCAGCATAGGCTTACACTGGCTGTGGTCTCAATCTTCCACCAAAAAGCAGCTTGGAGTATTAAAACTGCAGTGGGTAGATGACACTTGTCTGATATTGCTTCTATGTTCAAGAAGGGTTAAAGTTGTATTAATGTAAAAACCATCCATCACATTTTTAAACATGTATTTACTATATCATCAAAGTCTGATGACTGATAATCTCAGTAGAGTTTCTAGTGGAAAGGTATGCACATCTCAGAAATCACCATTACAACTGCAACCTTAATGACAACCCCAGTGGAGAAATCAAAAATTAAATGAAGATTGAACTGCCATCTCTCACCCTTAGAAACTGTCCCTCCAGTTCAAGGTTGATGCCCATTGGCAGGAGAGTGACTGGAAGCTTGCAGTGATGCTGCCCATGATGTATCTGCTCAATGGATGGAGGATTTCAGTGTCTAGGGTCGTCAATCCAATGCTTTTATAGTTAATTAAATCTCCTTTCAGGGCATGCACAACTTTGTACACATCATTGTCAAAGCAGAAGGTGGGGATTTACCCAGTTTAACTCATCTAACTCCCTGTGCTCTGAGCTGAACATGTACCCCTGAGTGTCTGAATACCTGCACATTTAGAGTGCTCATTTGCTATAGAAAGACTGAATTTGCAACTCCTAAATATTTCCTTGGGCAATCTGTTATTTGAAGCTCATTTGCATACTTGCTCTTCTCATCTGTGTCAACTTGCTGACTGAAAACATTTCTCCAGCAGCTCTTGAGAGACCACTTCAGGAGGTTGGGGGGAAGGGAGGGGGAAGGTGAAGATGCCAATTCTATGAACTTCAGCCCCAATGGAAGTCTATAATGTTTAAAGCAGAATGACTTAAAAGCATTCAACATAACAGAATGTGAATGTAAACTCCTGAAGAGACAAGTAATATAATTAAAAGGAAGGTACAAGGTTAGCAACCACAAGTAAAGACCGTGGAGTAATGGGGATTCCTCATAGCTAACAAACAAATGGAAATCTAGCACCAATTCACAGTGTGGAGGTGCTGTGAACTGGCAGACAGAGATTAACAGAGAACTGAGAAGAGAGTTGGAATAGATAAAATTAGTTTTAAAAGAAAAGGAGAAGAACAAATGGTCTTGTGGTTAAAGCACTGAGGATCAGAAATCTACACAAGCTTTCTGTGTGAGCTTTGGCATGTAACCTCTCTATGTCTGTTTTCCTAGCTGGAAAATGGGAATATTATCATCTCTCCCTACCTCATGAAGCTGTTGAGGGACTTAACTCATTAGATCCTGGGACAGAAGTAACAGTAGCAGTGAAAAATATTATTTGACAAAAACAAGTTTTGTTTTACTGTTTATGGAAGATGCCTACAAGCAGTATCTATATCTGTGCATTTATCATTGACAAAAAAAGTAACTCACATTTGAACCTGGAAGTTTAAATTGTGCACACAGAAAACGTCCTGTGGCTTTTCCCAGCGCCATTTGGCATACACATGAGATTGCTCATAGATACGTGCTATTCAAAAATAAGGGGTCGGATTTTCAGAAGGAGGCTTCCCTTTGTGTGAGCACAACTTTGCCTGTTCAAACACCTGGACACGCCCTGTTCAAATACTTGCACTTTCATGGTCAGGGGATGGAATTTTCCACACACAGTTCCCTTTTTGACAAATGAGATTTTGTGCATTTAAACTCTATTGCTGCATGCACATGTATTAGTGCTTCAAAAAAAATTTGAACAGCACCTAGCACAATGGGGTCCAGCTCTTGACTGGAGCCTTTGAATGCTATTGTAATATAGATATATATTATTATTAATGAGAGTATGTATGCAGATGTTTTGCACATGCAAATGTGCACACACATTAAAGGGGGCCAGGCTGTGGCCCCTTAAAAAAACAGCGTAGAAAAACTATGATTTTTTTAAAAATAAAAAAATTGAAGGGTTTTTTAATTTAAATTGTATTTTTTTTATTTAAATTAAATGCAGTTTTATTTAAAATTAAATTTGAAACTGACAACTTTTGTTGAGGCCTAAACTTATTATAACACATGAAATAATTTAAATAACTACAATAAATATTAAAGAGTACATGTTTGTTGCCAAGTTTTAAACAAAATCAAACCACTGAATGGGTGGAAGTCACTGGCTAAGCACTGGAAGCCAAGTTTGCTGAAGTGCTAAACCAGCTTTTGACATCAAGAGCCTCTTCTGTAGGTTCAGAAACAATATTTTCTTCATTAGTTTATTCAGCTAGATCAGTTCAATGACAAGTTCATTCAAAGTTAAGAAACCAACTGGGAATTGAAACAGCAGGAAAGCTTGTTTTCTTTCACCAATCTATGAATAAAAATTAGATGTGAGAGAATGTGATCTCCTAGTTCATGAAGGACACGGTGATCAAAAATAATCAGTTCAATTCACTAACTACAGATAATACATCCTTTGTTTAATAAAATCAGTTAGTTTTAAATGCAAAACATGTGTTGATAAACTTTTTTTCTAATGTATCCAGCATTTAAGGTTGTTTTATTTAATTTTTAAAAAGCTGCTTTTTGCATTGTTAACTTGAAATTCCATCCAAATAGAGCTTGACACAAATCACAAGGGAAAAAAAGCACCATCTAGTAAAAAGTTAAGCTAAATAATTACTTAAACAGATGTGTATTAGATATAGGGTATCCTACCGGTTAGCAAAAAGAAACACCAAATTTAGTGTAAAGGCTATACTTAGTTGCAAATCAATCTTTCTTTAGGAAAATAATTAAAAGGTACACATGCAAAATTTGATTAAAATCGATTCTTTAAATCAAAGTTTCCTGCTTGCTGATTTAAATCTCATTTAAATCAAAGCGATTTAAGTCAATCCATCCTGTTTAAAAATTAGGGTTACTCACAATACAAATGAAAACTCAAACTGCTTTGCACTGTTACATCGAAGAACGTGCGTTCAATCCCCAGACTTTTGCTCCCCAGGCTCGCAGGGGCTAAGAGTACTACAAAACAAGGTACTCAGCAGCTAACAAGCAGGGCAGAGTGCCTTACGTGGCTTAGCAGCAACCTCCCTTATGCTCTTTACAAGGATGTGTGCTCAGTGATTCTTAACCAGAAGTGGAACTCCAAGGAGAAAAGTGTAAAAGCAGAGAAAATAGGGTAGGGAAGCCCTTGCAGCTCCAACAAGGATGTGAATGATAATCAGACCAGTTGGTCTGATTGCTGTGTTGTGTGCTCTAATAGTTTTGCTTATATATCTTATAGACAGAAATAAGCAAGTCCCATTAGGAGACAGAGGGCCAAATTCTTTTCTGATTTAGGCTCTGATTCAACATGCCATTTAAGTATATGCTTAATTTTAAGTCCCATTGGGATTTAAGCACCTGCTTCAAGTTAAACAGGTGCTTAAGTGCTCTGCTAAATTAGGATGGACTTAACACATGTATTTAGGTGCTTTGCTGTATCGAGGCCTTTGCAATGTGCAAATTCACTGAACTGAAGGGAGTGCAACCCACGGACACAAGGGCAGAATTTATCGCAGAGGGTTATTTCTCAAAAAACTACATCTCTCTGATGAATCTCTTTAGCGACTGGGTGCCAATGCTATGCCAACAGTTTAAATTAAAGTGCAGTATAGACTCCTACAGTATTTCCATGACTACTGTTGTTACCAAGGCAACCTATTTGGATCTGAGGGAAGACAAGAATTACTCCTACTGATTGGAATTAAGTATGGAGATTAGTATCAGTTTATTTAGTCTCTTCTGTGCCTGGGTGGCCACTGGTTCCTGCAGTCAGCAGCAACATCTGACCTGAAGAACTGCACTCTGGAGCCAATGATGAGTGGTGCTAAATCCTCTCAATTCTATTATCTTACAGGAGGTTATCAACATCTTGCAGGATTGGGCTCTATGTTTGGAAAATGTGTAAATATTGAGTAGGTCAATGTTATTCGAGTTTTGAATAGCAAGGATCCATATGAATTTAAATTTGAGATTGGAATATACAACCCCTGGTCATTATCCCTTGGGATGGACATTAATTTAATCACATTGCTGTCACAGGCAAGGCATTCAAGCATAGGCACTGCCAAGAACACAGGAGTCACATCAAGGATAAATTCACTTTGACTGTGAAGCTTTTCTTAGAAAAACCACCAGTTCAGTTCACTTTTTAGAACAGAAATGCAGCAACAAAATCCTTTCATTTTCTAGTAACTCAAAGTGCCTCCAGTTAGAATAATGAAAATTACTATGACCAATGAGATTAAAAACAGATGAATCAGAGTATCTATTAATAGAAGAACATCCCCACCTTCTGCAATGTTTTTCTTTCAGCTTCCATGGAGGTTTGAGCAGATTTGATTTCCATTGTGTGTTTCTTTACAAGATCTTCCAACCCCTTCACAAGCTGCTCCTTCAAACGCATTTTCTCCTCATCTGACTGTTGTTTAATTTTATGAAGTTCTTCTTTGTGCCGTTGCTTTATATCTTCTATTTCAGTAGCTGCAGCTTCCATGGCCTATAAAATACAGTGGCCTTATAATATAAGAAAATCAAGATAAAGTCCTGGAGCCTGAACAGTCCACCTATTCTGTAGGGGATTTCCTGTCCTCTGAGGTGAATTTCATTGGACAACACTGGGTTCTTGTAAAAAAAAAAAAAAAAAAAAAAGCACTCCCTTCCTGTGAAATGTTAACGCTCCAGGACTGTACACAACTTTTATAATCTAGCTTCTCACACTTTTTCATATTGCGATCTACTTCTGAAATTAGAGATCTCCCCATGGACAACTGCACTTTCATGGCGATATACCACCATAAATTTGGTCCCCGCTATGTTTCTCACACCAAGTGTGTTTTTCTAACATCCAAGTGCAATAATCCAGTAAGGGGAGCTAACAGATCATGGTAAAGAGAGTTTGGATTGGATAATTAATTTAGCAGGAGGCATTGTGATCAGGGAGCTATTAGGGTCTATAAACTCCTTACTGGTGGGAGTTCATTATTTGAACTTTTTGTTGTTAAGCTTCTAAATGGAATCGAAAAGTTTCTTTTTTTACATTAATCAGCATCTTAGCCTTAGGAAGTCTGCCTTGATCCTCTCCCTTTTTAAGGGCTTGATCCTACAAGCTATTGAGCATTCTGCCCTGAACCAGGAAAGCACTTAAGTATAAGCCTCACTTTAAGCATGTGAGTAGTCCAAGTGAAGTCAACCAAACTAGTCAAAAGGAGTACTTGTGGCACCTTAGAGACTAACCAATTTATTTGAGCATTGGTTAGTCTCTAAGGTGCCACAAGTACTCCTTTTCTTTTTGCGAATACAGGCTAACACGGCTGTTACTCTGAAACCTGTCAAACTAGTCAAGTGTGTGTTTAAGTGCTTTGCAGGATTGGGCCAAACACTCAGTACCTGGCAGGACTGAGGCCTATACACGTAATCCAAAGTCCACGGAAGTCAAAAGAAAGATCCCCATTAATACCAATGCACTTTGGATCAGGCCCTAGATGGGGTACCATGCCTTAAGAGGTCTGGGAGTAAATACCTGTGTAAGCACCTGTGTGTCTTCACTGCCTTTCTTCATTTGGCTTTGTTTGGTGGAGGTCATTTGCTGCAGCTGCATTATTTGATTCTTCAGTTCATCTACTTCTTTCTCAGCTTTGCTTTGGGAATTCAGTACAGTTTCCATTTCTTCTGCGGTTGTAAGATTTACATTTCAAACAACATACATCACTTGGGAGTTTACAACGTGATTGACTAGCAAGGGAAATATTTAACAATGACATTAATGAGCATCGTACCTGCGTTACTCAATATTTCATTCTCCTGGAGCATGAGCCTCTCTTTGGCTACAGTCAGTTCTTCTTCCAGTTTTTGCACTGTGCTTTGGGACTCCAGAGTCTCTTGTTGAGACTCCTTAAGCTGTATTTCCAAGTCCTAAAATATCATAGGATATCACTTATTTCTTTGGCATCTTGCATATAATCCATTTTATTCTCAAGGTGCAGAGGTCACCAAACAGTCACCAGTCACCATTACTATATAGTGATGCCTCAGACCTTGGAAACTTAGAGGTAAGCTAGTTAGTTTTGCCTCTGTCAAGCACTGCAATACCTCCAACATCGATTAGAAAGATTAGAACTTTATTTAAACCAGCTTCATCACACATGCACTGGCTCTGAAATAATAATAATAATAATAAATTTGCTCTAATATGGGGCCTTTCATCCAAAGGTCTCCAAGCACTTGTCATGCACTGAGGAAAAAATAGAAAATTCATCACACTTAAACATCCTTTTCCTTTTATGTTTAATGCATTTAATGGCTTTCCTTGCCAGTATTTGCTTATGATCAGAGATATTTGTGACTAAAGAAATTTCTTCTTCACAGTTTGTCATCTTGTATGTGTTTGCGAAAGGTTGTCATAAATATGTAACAGTAGAAAAAGCCACCTTATGAAGGAGAGCTTTTATGTGAAAACAAATATTAACAAAATATTGGAAACTACATTTTGTGTAACTGTTCTCTTTCTCCCCCAAATTTATCCCAAAGTGAGAGTTCTTCTTTCAACACTCAAGGCAAGAGTCTAAGCTTATGTGAATCAGCATAGCTCCATTGGCTTCACAGGAACACCACCAATTTACACAGGCTGAGGATCTGGCCCTCAGAACAGATCTTCCTAATGTAATTTCAACCTGAGCCCCATTCAGCTGATACCAAAATCAGAAACTAAAAGCAAAAGACCTGAAACTGCCTCGACACCTCCAGTTCCTTTTTTATTTATTTATTGCATGCCAGAAACACTGCATTTTCTTCCATTTAAATCAGTTTCTGCTAGCAATACATAAACTATTATGGTATGTGGAAAACTAATAGATATAAAACAGTTGCATGTTATAATATGCATAAACTATAGGCTACACGTACACATACACCAGTAGCATGAAGTCTTTTATATTTGTACTATTACATGTATAATTACAATCTAATCTTTATTTCTGGGACCAGGTTCTAGGAAGTGTTGTTTCTATCCCTCAGCTTCTGCTTCTTTCAGATTAGCTAGTTCAGCAAGGCCCAAATTTAGCAAAGCATTTAAGTGAATGCTTAATTTTAACTTCAGTGGGGCTAAGCAGCTGTTTAAGATTAAGCATGCACTCAGTTTAAGCGATTTGCCAAATGGGGGCCTAGATCCTACAGGCCTTCTAGCAACTGTAAATTAAGACTTAATTAACTGTAAAGTTAAAATTTGAAATATTACATTCTTAAGAACAGATACGGGACCCTGAACACAGCTCAAGTAAGTGAGTTGCATGTAGAAAAGTTCCGCAGGGGTCACTTCAATGGGACTACTCACTTGCTTAAAGTTAGCTACATGCTTAAGTACCTTGCTGAACCAAGGTTTGTGTCTGGATCCCCCCGCCCTGTGTGATGGAAGGGCTTACCCAACTCTGTGGCATCACCCTCCCCCTCTTCTCTGGAGTGTGGGGGAGAGGGAGGCAGTGGAGTCTGGACACATTCCCCATCTGGCCTTGTGGAATTCACAAAGAACAGGTGATGTGGCCTGGGGCTGTCTCATTTTTTTTTTCTTGAAGCCCCCCGTCAGCAGGGATCCACCTTTAAGGAGGAGTCTGTGCTTGTGCAGCTCACTCAGAGCTGTACTGCCAGTCAGTGAGGTGGGGACAGAGGGCACCAGCGCTCTCGTAGGGGGAAGGAGCTTCCTTGTGTCTGGCCCTGGCCACCCATGGACCCTGGGAATCGGTGAAGTTCCGAGCCTTGACTGGGAGGTAAACCCTGCTCCTGCACCCCCAATGGAACAGTATGAGGGAATTTCTGTGAGGGGATCCTTATGATTTCCAGATTTCCTCCTTTTGAGCCCCCTCCAACAGATTATTCCCCATTGAGGAAGTGATCCGGCCTATTATCATCATTGTATCAGAATCTTCCAAGATGCACGCTTTATTAAATGCTACCTAAATTGAGGGTCATGACTAGGAGCATACAACATAAAGCAGCTGAGGTCCAACCTGCTGTCTTGCTGGCTAGCCTCTCTACCCAAGAATGCACCTCATATTGAAGTGGATGGGCTGCTGATGGCCAGAGGGTGGGAGGATACACAGCTGCCGTCCCCCATTCCTTGCATACCCCCTGCCACACTTTGGCAACATTACTGCCCCCTTCACCTGGCAGCTGAGGGGAGGATAAGTTTTCAGGCAAGGCACAAGGTTCACCTCTCTCCCCCACGCATCATCTACAGCTTTAAGAGAGGGTGCTGTTCCGGAAGGCTCCCCAATGGATTCTTAATTGTCTCCGAAACTCTGTCAGTTAATTAAGTTTCTCCCTCTTGCCTTACACTTCTCTAGTGCTTACAAAGCACTTAACTCAAAGGGCTATTTATAGAAAGAAAAAACGCTTTTATAAAACAGAATTTTAAAGATTTAGTAATTTGCTACTTTATAGGCAGATGGATCAGCATCTCCCATTCTACCTGCATCTTCTCCTTCAGCTTCTGGGAATGCTTCTTCAACTCATTTATCTTCTGGCCTTTCACCTCCAGCTCAGCTTCCAGCTTCTTCGCCTGCTGCCGCAAAGCAGCTTCCTGGGCCTCAGAGCTTTTCTTCTGCTCTGTTGCTCTTTGCTGGCACTGTTGCTGTGTATCGGCCACTGACTGCTGCATGGCTTTTTTCAAAGTCTCTTTTTCTTTCTTGTAAGAGGCTTGTAGTTTGCTGGCTTTCTGAGCATATTCTTCAGTTATTTTCTGGTTCTCCCTCTTGAGGTTTTCCATTTCATTAATTAGAGCCTGCAACTCTATGCTGCATTTTTCATCTATTGTCTCCTTTTTATCCAATTTATCTTGCCTAAATGGCTTACATTCATTTACCAGGCTCTCGGACTCCTGGTTGAAATGTTGAGGCTTGTTTTCAAAGTCTGTCTTTGAATCTAGCATCTCCTTGGAAAGGGTAATGATCGTTTCAGTATGTTTTGCCTCTGTTCTGAATGCCTTCTCTTCCACCTGCTTCTTGCACATGGTAAATTCTGCTAAGGTTTCCTCCTTTAGCCTTGTGTGTTGCTCCAGTGTATCTTCAAGGGTCTGAATATGCTTTCGTAGCTCCTGCTCTTCTCCTACTTTACATTTATATTGGAGAATGGTTTCCCTTGTCTCAGCAAGGATGCGCTGAATTTCCTCTTGATGGGCTTCTTTAAGAGCCTGTATACTGGCCTCATGCTCGTCATTTTTAGTGTTCAAAGCATATATCACCTATAGACCGGGAATAGAATATTACAATATGTTTTAATTTATGGTATTAAAGATTCAGCAGTTGTATTCATCAATGTATTAAATTAATGTCTAAGATGATGATCACTACAGTTAAATGTAAATTGTTCCTTACTAGCAAGGAGAAAAAAGTGAAAATAACAGGCAGACACACCTCAAGTGCAAATTAGAAAGCAACATAGGTGAAGGGAGGAAAAATGACCCTGAGTTTAAGATAGGAGACTGAGACCTGGGAAATATAGGGTCTCTTCTGGACTCTAGCAAAGATTTCCTCAGACAACTTTGGCAAGTCACTAAGGACAAAATTTTCAGGAGTGTCCACTGTACCTAATTCAAAACACAGGCCTGATTTCCAGAGGTGCTGAGTTCACACAAATCCATTTGAGGTCAATGGAAGCGCTGGTTGCACAATGCTGCAGAAAATCAGGTTTTGGCTGGCTCAAGTTGAGCATTCAACAGCTGAGAAATAAGTGGCCACTTTTAAAATTGTTGGTCTTAAACTTTCTGCAACTTACTTTGCTCAGTCTATAAAATGGGGAGTGATAATCCTCTTCTCTCAGGGCTGATTATGCTTCACTCAATATTTGTAAAGTTTATCCATATGGAAAGTACTACATAAATTCTTATTCATATGGAAAATACTATATAAATACAAAATATTATTATTATTTTGAATTATCTATTAAAAATCTACAGTGGGTTGGAATGAAGGGTAGATTCATAGAATTTTTGCCTGAGCTGGTAAATTTGCATGATGAGCTTGCAAGGCTGTTATATGTGACTGCAAAATATTTAGTATTCTCTTTGAAGAGATACTTGGAGCCTAATCCCATTCCCAGCAAAATCAATGGGAATTTTGCCATTGATCTTCAGGGACCAGGATCAGGCCCATGGGACGTAACTGATTGTTATAAATATTTTCATCTTTATTTTGTTATAGATGTTTTCTTTATTTTCTGCTTCAAGCTTTGATGTATCCCAGTACTGTTAATAACAGTCACCCCCCTAAATGTCAAACAGACTGATTTAATACATTCAAAATCCCTTGTGATGCTGTAAGTCATCCTGTAGTATGTAAAACTTATGCATCAGCATATTCATGTTATTTACTGTTAGTGGCTTTCTGAACGGATTGAGCTAGAGGAATTTGTTAGGACTAATGCAGAGGTAATTGTGTTTGAAATGTATAAAGGTCAGTACTGAACTGTGCTGCTACCAACATACACTACAGAAATATAGATGTAGTCATTTAGTATCCATATGTCCGCCCACTAAAAGCCCTACAGGTGACATCTATGTTAGTCAGATACATGTGTCTGGTTATAATGTTTTCCATGGATTTTTGGTTTCCTTCTGTTTATTAGTGGCTCCCTTTTCTGTATTTATTGGCTAACGTATAGTTTCTGGCACTATCAGAGACAGGATCCTGGCATAAATGGACTGGTCTACTCTGGCCTGGCTGTTTCTGGATCCCTTTGTGAAATAGGATGTCTTTTCTCATTAAGCATGTGCATACAAAGTGATGGCATAAAAATATAGAATGGTGTCAAGACTCAAATAGGATATTAATTAATATATTGACATATGCCTGGAGTTTCCTGCTTTTATTTTTCATATCAAAAGTTCAAAGCTCATAGCTCTACATAAATATCTGGGACTACATACAATGTATGCTAGAGATTATGGGCCTGACCAGAGCCCTGTGAGATCAATGGCAAGAGTCCCAATGGGCTTTTGACCACTCATTTATAGCCAACACTAGCCTCAAATGCATGCATCTAGAATCAGAATCACATCCAACTCTTTGGTCACAGTATGATCCCAGTCCTGCAATCCTTGCTCAATCTTCAGGCAAAACATCAACTGAGAGATCATGAGGAGCTTTGTCTAAGTAAGAACTGCAGGTCTGGGGCCTATATTTTGTACACCTTAAGAAGATCTTCAGATTTCTTCCAGATACTTTGTTGGTAACATGAGTCTGTCTGGTCACATGTAAGAGTTTTCTGTGCTATCCATAGTACTATTTTATATATTCCACAGTGTGACATTCACACATTGGACTTCAGCCTTCAGCTATCCATTAAAAAAAAAAATAAGCAGACATGCAACTACCTCCTGCAGAATGTAACCTCATGCCCTGCTAATATTCAAGTCCATGGAGGGGCCTTAATAAAAATAACACAAGTACAGCAGTATCTGGGTATATTTCTGGATAAATATATGACAACAGACAGTGATAGAATCATATTCCCAGAGCCAAGCAAACCAACAGCCAAAAGTCTTTTGGCCATTATCTCAATTTAGACATATATTTTAGCTTTGTATTACATCTTGTTAATTCTACCCTGTTATTTTTAACTGTTTTTCAATGAAACAGAAATGCTTGGAAGAACTGAGCAGATTCTTTCTCCTCTGAAAGTGCTAACCTAAGTCAGTTTGGGAACATATTTAATTATTCTATAGTCTGCTTGAAAAATAGGGGGAAGGGATTCATTCCATCCATGTATTTTGGCAATGACCAAAGTAACTTGTTTGGGTAACCCTTCGATTAATAGGGTCCTGACTTTCACTCACATCTTAATGCTGAGTCCCTGTCTTGAATTCTAGTGTGCCACCGCTACTTGCCTCCTATTCAGTTGTGTTGCTGGTCGCTGTTGAGCTTGGGCTGCTCCTTGCCCCCTACTGGCTATTGTGAAATTGGGCTTGAGAGGAACCCAAACTCCAATGAAGGTCAGAGCAGGTACAAAGGAATGGGAGTCAACCTGCGCTAGTGGGAATAGCCAACGTTGTAGTTGGTTCCGTTGCCCAAAAAGGCTGGGAGACAATGGCTTATCTACCCATTGTGGCCATTTAGAAATTATTGGTATCCTGTCTTTTATTGGTGACTAGAACCACTATGCAGGTATAATTTTGATTTAAATATTGTTAGGTTTAAGGGCATAACATTTTCACAAGTGACGAGTGGTTATGGGTACCTCAGTTTTTGGGTACTCAAATTGAAATGACTTAAAGGAAATTGATCTTCAGAGAGCAGGTGCTCAGCACTTTCTAAAAATGATCCTCAGATTGGAGGCCCAAAATCATTAGTCTTTTGAGAAAATTTAAGCCATTAATCTTATAAACAGTTAAACTCGCCTAAATAAGAAAACAAAAATCAATTTTTGTTAAATGCTAATGCCCAAAGACATCCAAGCCCCGTAATAAAAATGGTAATTGACAACAATGTCCCAACTCTAAAAATAACATAAAATAATAATAATACATTTAGAACTCCCAAAAATATAAAACTAAGCCCAGCAAAAGAAACCCACATAGATAAATTGAAAAAGAAAATAAAAAAACATTTTAGCCTTGCCCCAGAATAATCATTCCAAAGTCATGGGCTTTGGACGGAGAAGCCTCTGTGTGCACTGTGAGATGCTCTAACCCAATCAATCAAAAATGCTGTCATAGAGGGTATGGGAAGCAGTCAGGTGGACTGTTCCTGTTATTTATAGCTCAATATACCAGAAGGAAGACACTAAAGCATAATTGCTGAACTATAAGCCACCAGGTGCAGTTACTGGAGCAAAGGTATCATCAGTTAACCTGGTGAAAGCCTCTGTGGAACTGCACTGCAGCATCCTAGTTGCAGTTTAAGTGGTTTTCAACGGCAACCCTAAATAGCCAATCAGTGTGGTGTGACAGCAAAGACTGAACCACCTTGACCTGCAGAGATGATTATATTGTTCTTTGAATCACCAGCATAATATCTAGGCTACTGCTGCCATAGCAATTCTCCAAAGCTATGTGTGCACTAAGAAATTTCTTACCTATTTTTCTGCTATTGAGCAGAGTTAGATGACATGCTGGTAAAAAGCACTGGCACACAATATACACCAAAGCATTACCAGTGCAATGGATAATAAACCTTAATACTCCCACTTTATTATTTGATTTCTCTAAATCATTTGCTTTCTGTTATTAAATCTGGTAATTAAAAATGGTAATTAAAAGAAAAATCGAATTTCACCTCAGCAGTGGAGATGGGGTTAACTGGCTCACTGTGGAAAAAAGCTGATTTGTGTTTACAGAGAAGTGTCAGGCACATTATTCTTGTAGGAACCTGAATGCCAGCACTGAAGGTGCTGTTCCAGCAGGTTGCTTCATTAGCTGGATAAAATTTGTCAGAGCGAGGTGTTAGGAAAAAGATGAGAATCAAAGGAGAATAAAATCATAAGTGATTGTGATACTAGAGGCAATCAGCATTCAAAAATATGTTTTTAGGCTTGGAAGGACTAGATTTTTGTTAGTAAATGTTGATTTCACTGTACACACACAAACTGATGAAAAATTTTTCCATTAATTAATACTCAAAATATACAGCTAGACACAGTAAGAAAAATGCTGCTTGAGATCTCATTAGTTTGATTTAAGGTGTTTTACTTTTTCATACGATGTTGACAATTTGTATTTTAACAGCTATTAAGCTTTAACATTTTGAATCCCAACATCTATAGTCATTCAGTAATTATTGTCTGATCCCCATGTTGTCCAACCCCCATAATTTCCTGCAACTGAGAAAGCTTAAATTGATGAAAATAGAAAAAAATGCTTATAGAGAAACATTATATTATACATAGGTTTCAGAGTAGCAGCCTTGTTAGTCTGTATTCGCAAAAAGAAAAGGAGTACTTGTGGCACCTCTCTGAAGTCTGCGAAACCTAAATATGTTCATTAACACCTGCCTAGCACCTGTCAGGAAAATATACCAGTTTAAACTAGAGTTGTTGATTAATCGGAGTTAACTCATGTGATTAACTAAAAAAATTTAATCGTGATTAATCACAGTTTTACTCGCACTGTTAAACAATAGAATACCAATTGAAATTTATTAAATATTTTGGACGTTTTTCTACATTTTCATACATATTGTATTCTGTGTTGTAATTTAAAATAAAGTATTAATCAAACATATTTTTATAACAAATATTTGCACTGTAAAAATGATAAACAAAAGAAACAGTATTTTTCAATTCACATCATACAAGTACTGTTGTGCAATCTCTTTATCGTGAAAGTGTAACTTACAAATGTAAATTTTTTTTGTTACATAACTGGACTCAAAAACAAAACAATGTAAAACTTCAGAGCCTACAAGTCCACTCAGTCCTACTTCTTGTGCAGCCAATCGCTAAGACAAACAAATTTGTTTACATTTACAGGAGATAATGCTGCCTCTTCTTATTTACAATGTCACCTGAAAGTAAGAACAGGTATTTGCATAGCACTTTTGTAGCCGGCATTGCAAGGTATTTACGTGCCAGATATGCTAAACATTCGTGTGCCCCTTCATGCTTTTGCCACCATTCCAGAGGACATGCTTTCATGCTGATGACACTCGTTAAAAAAAAATGCATTAATTAAATTTCTGACTGAACTCCTTGGGGGAGAATTGTATGTTCCCTGCTCTGGTTTCCCACATTCTGCCATATATTTCATGTTACAGCAGTCTCGGATGGGTTTCAGAGTAGCAGCCATGTTAGTCTGTATTCGCAAAAAGAAAAAGAGTACTTGTGGCACCTTGGAGACTAACCAATTTATTAGAGCATAACCTTTCGTGAGCTACAGCATCCGATGAAGTGAGCTGTAGCTCACGAAAGCTTATGCTCAAATAAATTGGTTAGTCTCTAAGGTGCCATCGGTACTCCTTTTCAGTCTCGAATGATAACCCAGCACATGTTTTTCATTTTAAGAACACTTTCACTGGAGATTTTTTAAAGATAGCTACAGCACTCGACCCAAGGTTTAAGAATCTGAAGTGCCTTCCAAAATCTGAGAGGAATGAGGTGTGGAGCATGCTTTCAGAAGTCTTAAAAGAGCAACACTCTGATGCGGAAACTACAGAACCCGAACCACCAAAAAAGAAAATCAACCCTCTGCTGGTGGCATCTTACTCAGGTAATGAAAATGAACAGTCAGTCTGCACTGCTTTGGATTGTTATCGAGCAGAACCCATCATCAGTATGGACGCATATCCCCTGGAATGGTGTTTGAAGCATGAAGGGACATATGAATCTTTAGCGCATCTGGCACGTAAATATCTTGCGATGCTGGCTACAACAGTGCCATGAGAATGCCTGTTCTCACTTTCAGATTACTTGTAAACAAGAAGCAGACAACATTATCTCCTGCAAATGTAAACAAACTTGTTTGTCTGAGCGATTGGCTGAACAACGAGTAGGACTGAGTGGACTTGTAGGCTCTAAAGTTTTACATTGTTTTATTTTTGAATGCTGGGGGTTTTGTACATAATTCTACATTTGTAAGTTCAACTTGCATGATAAAGAGATTACACTACAGTACTTAGGTGAATTGAAAAATACTATTTCTTTTGGTTTTTTTACCGTGCAAATATTTGTAACAATATATATATATATATATATATATATAAAGTGAGCACTGTGTACTCGTATTCTGTGTTGTAATTGAAATCAATATATTTGAAAATGTAGAAAACATCAAAAATATTTAAATAAATGGTATTCTATTATTGTTTAACCGTGCGATTAATCGTGATTAATTTTAATCACTTGACAGACCTCGTTTAAACCAGACATAGATTTACAAAGTTATGCAAACTCTTCACAGCATGCGGAGGGGACAAACTTCAAATACTAACTAGTTAGATATCTGTTCACTGAGGTCAGGTGATTGCATCATCTCTGTTTCCATCTCTGTTTCCAGAGACAGCATCTCTCACTTCCACCGATGGCAGCTAAGTTTGTCACCATGAACTCTACATTGTCTACTGTCCAAGCAGATTACAGAAGAGCATATTTTATTATGTCAGCCTGAAAGGAGTTACTTTCCAAAAATAATGCAATGAGTTTTGAAGCAAAGTCTCCCTTAGTAAAAGGACAGGCTCCATCTTCCTCTCCCGGTGTTCTAGATATAACTATATAAATGGTACAAAACAAAACCAACTAATACATTTCACAAATATCCCAAATAAATATTTTAATAAATGTCCACACCGACATCCTTTTCCCATATTTTTTATTCATATTCAAGCAGAAGGAAGATATTCTTATGATGAAGGCACAGGTCTGAGATCCAGAAGTTCTGGATTTGTCATTGCAGTACTTTTATGCCAATGGACCTTCACTGATTTCAGTGGAGTTCCACTCATATGAACTTGGAATAGTGCAGTGGTGAATCAGACTCCGGAGTTCTATTCCTGGCTCCTCCACAACTTCATGTATAATCTTAGGCAAGTCATCTAGGCCCCGATCCTCAAGAGTTATTTAGGCACCTAAATACTTTTGAGGATGTGGGTCTTAGTCCCTCTTTGCTTCAGTTTCTTGACCCGTAGAACAGGAATAAGATTTCCCTTCGTCACTTGGGGTGTTGTGAGGATACATTCAAGTGCTGTAAAGGGCTTTGACATCATTAGGAGGAATTTTTAACTTCCTGCCTTGGTATGTTGGGTGCTGCTGCTGCGCACTGTTAAAACTTCTCTGAATTTCAATCTGGAGGGTCACCTCAGTCCACATCATTGCAGTTCAATGGTGGGTGAAATTAGTTTTATACACAAATAGGAGCAAATTCAGACCTGATGTATCCAAATGCCACATCACTGGCCTATAGTCTGTAATTCAATACAATTCCTTTGCAATATTTTTAAAGCGCTTTGGCTCAGAACCTAAAGACACACACAAAGGATACATCTACACTGCAGCTGGGAGGGTGCTTCTCAGTTGAAGTAGGCAGATATGGACTAGCTCCACTCCAGCTAGTGTGCTAAAAAGGCAGTTTATCCAGGGGTAGCATGGCAGGAGGCTTGGGCTAGCTGCCCCCCTATGTACACAGAGGTCCAGGTGGGTTTGTACTTTGTTGACTAGTCCAAACTGCTGCATGTGCTACCCCAGCTATCCTGCGAGCAGAGCTAGCATGTCTGCTCAAGCTGGGAATGGGAAGCATGATCCCAGCTGCAATGTAGACATACCCATAGGTAGCGTTATGCTCATGAATAGTCCTACTGAATAATGGTAAAGTGACTCATGTTTGTATTTGCAGGATTGAGGTCCTTGAAGTACTGTCAATCTCAAGCATTCAAAAACTATGAGTCAGTCCCCCAAATCATGAGGTTTTTTATAATAAATGTGGGGTGCTTTTTACTTGCCTTCTGGTTTCTGAACCTTTAGGATGAACTCGGGTCATGTTTTCAAGTTTCCCTTTGTAACAATGAAGGCTAGAAACTTATTTTTTAATTCTCCTGAAATCTCTTGATTCCAAAAGCTACAGAAAAAAATTACCTAATATCACAAGAGTTGGCAACACTGCTTTGAACATGCAGGTTGACAGGTTTTATAAATTCAAGTCACTATTACTACATCCATGAGAGAGATTTTGTAAAGTACAATTCCACTTGTATATAAGAAACAAACACAGTTCACTCTCTGACCGTAGTTCATAGCTCACTTACTTGCCTATAGTACAGGGGTGGGCAAACTACGCCCCGTGGGTGAGATCCGGCCCACCAGCATTTTAATCTGTCCCTCAAGCTCCCGCTGGGAAGTGGGGTCTGGGGCTTGCCCCACTCTGGCGCTCCAGCCGGGGTGCGGGGTCGGAGGCCACTCTGCGCGGCTCCCGGAAGCAGCGGCATGTCCCCACTCCAGCTCCTACATATAGGGGCAGTCAGGGAGCTCCACTCGGCACACTGCCCCCACCCCAAGCTCCGCCCCCGCAGCTCCCATTTGCTGGGAACCACGGCTGGGAGCTACAGGTGTGGCACCTGCAGACATGGCAGTGCGCAGCAGAGCCGCATGGCTGTGCCTCCGCGTAGGAGCCAGAGGGTGGGGGACATGCCACTGATTCCGGGAGCTGCTTGAGGTAAGCGCCATCCAGAGCCTGCACCACTGAGCCACCCCCCGCCCCGCCCCAGCCCTGACCCCCCTCCCACGCTCGAAACCCCTTGGTCCCAGCCCAGAGCACCCTCCTGCACCCCAAACCCCCAGCCCCACCCCAGAGCCCGCACCCCCAGCCAGAGCTCTCCCACCCTCCCGCCCCCAACCCCAATTTCATGAGCATTCATGGCCCACCAATTTCTATACCTAGATGTGGCCCACAAGCCAAAAAGTTTTCCCATCCCTGCTACAGTAGATTAAAACTTTTCCATCATTGTCCATTAACGTTATCGTGAATCTACACTGATCTTAGTGGTATTGACTTCCATTTACCAACACATAATGAAGCAATCTTATATTAAGCCTTTATCCATCAACCAACACATTATTAAAACTATTCTAGTGAAATTTTACCATCAAATTATGTCACTTCATATCCTGGATATTCCGATGTATGCCCTTTTCTCCTGAATGAGCTATCTATTGCTATCAATAATACATATCAGCAGAGGTGCATTAAGAGATTCTAACCATAGAATACTTTGCTTCAGATTACTATTTACTTTCTTTTGCTATGCCTGTTGCCTAGATTATGCTTCCTCCTTGTTCTTGTTAAGATTTTGGAAAGGTGTGGGAGGGGGAAGAGTATCTTTTTTTTTCCCCCATTCAACTGAAATTTTATAAATTAAATTAAAATGTTTTAGCTCACCTAAAGTGCCCCAGAAACCAGACAAGAACATACATTCGTCTCCCTCCTGTGCTCTTTTTGCTTATCTGAGCTGAAATGTTCCTGAACTCCTAAGATTAATATTGGACACACAGTACCCAAGTTGTTTATGTACTCAGCAGTCTATCATTCTGCTAATCACATTAAGGTCTATGAATAAAAGTGAGGCCAGCTGGATGTCTCTTTTGTGAAATATAGACATGTGCTAAATTTGCCCTGTATTGGAAATAGCTGCTCAGCTAGTTTAAGAATTTGCAAAGTAAAAATGTACTGCAGTAATGGTATTTTTAAGTTTCCAAGGAAGGGGAGGTAGTGAAAAAGGCACCACCAATAGAGTATCCAAATAATTTCAGGAAAGGAAAAATAAATCATAGAATCAGAAGGTCTAATCCAGGACACAGAGTCTTCTGTGCCCTCCACAGCCTGCCTAAATGCATACTGTGTGGGTGGGATTAGCCTTTGGGGATGTGTGACAGTGTTTATGCAGCCTCAAGTTCCTCCCCATATCCAGAGGTAGAGTCACAAATTCTAACCACCATAACTCTGGGCAGATGCAGTGCCAGGACCCAAGGAGTGGGCCTTTCGTGGATGACTGACAGTTAGCTGGGAAATCTCAAAGAAGAAAGTTCCATTTCAGAACTGTGAGCAAGGAATTCTATCAGCAAGACAGCTTAGATGAGACCCCCTGGAACTCACAGTGAGGAAAGACAGAAAGCGAAACTCCAGCAATTCCCTCTTCTCTCACAAACAGCTCTCCCTGCATAATAAGCATTTATTTTTGAACAGCAAAGGCTCTGGTCCTTCTCTGTTCCCACAGAGCAGGCAGAAAGCCCTACAGTGAGGGAAGATCAGGATGGATGGATGACTTCTCAGAGGCAGGAAGCTCGAGTTCTCCACTCATCTCCGCTCCATGATTTACTCCTTTGACTTTTGTGCACTGAGGATTTAGTCAGACCAGAGTGCAGCCACTTCATGTGGTCCAGTAGCGTTTATGGAGCTCTTCCCACCCTGTAAAGCAAGGTAGGAACTGGACACACAAATTAGGGACAGAAATTAGCCATCCTGTCAATACCTCTGCCAGTGCAGGATTCCTACATAAATCACTGTGGAACAGCTTTTTACTTCCTTCCTCCCAGATATTTTTCAATATTACAGTTTTCCAGGTTTCTCCTTCCCATTCAATAGCCACATTTTGGATTAGTTTTCTCCACATGCGCTCGCATGCAGTTTTCTAAGCTGAATTCAGTTTTGTTGCTTTCTGTCCATATTTCCCCCTCTGCAGTTCCTTTTGTTTTATTTCTCTTCCCTCACTGGTGTTTGTGATTCCACATGACCTAGGATCATCTATGACTTTTCTTAACTTTTCTCACTTCCATATAATTAATTAAGGTGTTAAATAAGGCAAGATCCCTGTAGCATCCACCTCTCCACAACTTGATATGTGGCTGTTTATCATTATCTTTTGTTTACCGTTCTTAAGCCAGGTTTCAATTCATGTGGCAGTGCCCTTATCCAAACTAGTTTGAATTCATTTGACAATAACTAAAGTGCTATGAAAGTGGAAGAAAAAGCAACTTGTATTATCATTAAATGAAATATATTTCCTTTTTTTTGCTCTGGTAATTACTGTGGTTAATCAAACTGAGCCTCAACGTATTTACCAAGCTAAGTCCTAAGTAAAAATATGGTCATTGAAGTCAGATAGAGATTATTTTGCTGTTGCATTTAGTTAAACTGATGGGTTTAATAAACACAAATAGAATCTTTAATCATCTGGAATTAGACTAAAATCAAAGGGGTCTGCATTGTTTCGCTGTAAACACACTGCATTTTCACTAATGTGTACATAGCACACAGTGGATGCTACCTTCCATTAAATAAACCGTACGTGGCTTCCAACAGTCAAGGCTGGTCTGGGAGGTGTGACTTGCATCACATCACTAGAGTATTATGGCTATTTGGAAAGGGTGCTGTCTCTTGGAAGTCAAGGACTGTGGTGCAAGATAGATGCACACTCCTCACAGAATTAGATGAATGCTGCTTATTCATTTAGCCACAGTGGGAACTGACTGAAGATGCTTTCCGTTAAACATTTATTGCTTTGCTGGATGAACCACAATGCTATAATTCTCACATGCTTTTGCATGGGGAGGAAAGATGAACCTGTGGTTAAGACACAGGACTGGGAGTCACACGATGACGGTTTTACTGGTTCTGCCAGGGATTTCTTCTGAACTTGGTCAAGTCCTTTAATCTTTCTCCAGCTTCCCTACCTGTAAAAAAGGGCATCATCTCATAGGCTTTGTTGTGAGACTAGAGCCTGGTCAACATGCAGTTTTTATACAGGTGTGGGTTAGGTACAGTCCCTAGTGTGGATGCAATCGTACTGATACCAAGGTGCCTAATACTCTTACAGTTTGTTCCCCTTTCACTACAGTAATAAGCTCTACCAGTATAAGCACCTTTATAGAGGTATAACTACATCCACACTTGGAGGGCTGTAGGACTTTAACAATACCTCTGTGGGCTTCTCTACACTACAAATACCTTTCTGGCACAGCTATACCAGCAGAGACCCCTATCGTAGGTGCAGCATATGCTGGCAGGAGTTTTTCTGCCAGCATAGCTAGCCCCCCTCCCCCTTTCGCCCCTGAGACATTAGCTATGCTGTCAAAAGCACTCTTCTGTCAGCATAGCTGCTTCTACACTGGGGAGTTTCACTGGCATAGCTATGCCAATTTTTTCCACACTCCTAGCCACCATAGCTAGGCCGGCAAAACTCTGTAGTGGAGACTAAGGCCGTGTCTACACTACAGAGTTAAGTTGACTTAAGTTCCACTGACGATCATAAACTGCTGTAATTACATCGCTTGCGCGTGTTCACACAACACTCCTTGTGTCAGCAGAGCACGTCCACAGTTGGTATTCTAGCACTAACAGAGAGAGCAGTGCACTGTGGGTAGCTATCCCACTGTGCAAATCACCACCTTCTCCCACTAGGAGTTCTGGGAATGGATTGCAGTGCATCATGGGGGCAGAATGATCACCTTATGGTGCAGTTTTCTCGGTCCCATAATTCCCAGGGCATCCTACTGCGTTTCGTGCCATTTTTCAGCTGCCCCTGTAAATTGTGTGCCTGCTATCTTTGCCTGAAAGCATGGATCCTGCACCACTCACCAGTCTTGGGATAAGCATTATGAACACAATGTGGCTGATCCTGCAGTGTTTCATGAGCTGCGAATCTGAATAGGAATCCATGGTGCCTGCCCTGCTGTGTGCCCTGGAAAGAAACATTTCAAGATTGATGCTGGCATTCATGGAGCAGCTGCACATGGTGGAGCATCGCTGTTGGGCTCAGGAAACAAGCACCAAGACATGGGATCGGATTGTGATGTAGGTATGGGATGATGAGCAGTGGCTGCAGAACTTTCATATGCGTAAAGCCACCTTCCTTGAACTCTATCCAGAGCTTGCCCCAGGCCTGCGGCACAAGGACACCAAAATGAGAGCTGGCCTAATGGTGGAAAAGCGAGTGGCGATTGCTGTGTGGAAGATGGCAACTCCAGACTGCTACTGGTTAGTCTCGAATCAGTTTGGAGTTGGAAAGTACACTGTAGGGGTTGCAATGTGTGCAGGACCATTAATCACATCCTAGTACGAAGGACTGTGATTCTGGACAATGTGTGGGAAATAGTGGATGGCTTTGCGGCAATGGGATTTGCTAACTTCAGCGGGCACGTATATCCCAATTTTGGCCCTATATCATCTGGCGATGCAGTACATCAACAGAAAGGGCTACTTCTCTGTGGTATTGTATGCGCTGGTGGGTCACTGAGGTCATTTCACTGACATCAACATGGGATAGTCAGGGAAGGTTCATGACACATGCATCTTCAGGACCACTGGGCTATATAGAAAGCTGCATGCAGGGAATTTTTTTGCAGACCAGAAGATTCCAATACGGGATGTGGAAATGCCCATAGTGATCCTGGGTGTCCCAGCCTACCCCTTACTCTCGTGGCTCATGAAGCCATGCACCGGAAACCTTGACAGCAGCAAGGAGCGCGTCAACAACAGGTTCAGCAGGTGCATTTGGCAGATTAAAGGCTTCCTGGCCCTGCCTTTGTGGCAGGCTAGACTCAGTGAAGAAAATATTCCCATGGTCATAGCAGCCTTCTGTGCTCTGCATAACATTTGTGAAGTCAAGGGGGAAAAGTTTCCTGGGGTGGAGCATTGAGGTGGATCACCTGGCGACTGATTTTGACACCAGACACCAGGGCTATTAGAGGGGCTCACCAAGGGGCTATTCGAATCAGGGAGGCTTTGAAGCAGCATTTTGACAATGAGCCCCAGTAATGTGTCTTTCTGTAATTAATTGAGCCAGACTTTGTTTACTTGCCACATTGAATGACCCCTGTAATGATTCCTGGCTGAGCATTAATTGTAGTCTGCAAATGTGGCGATTCCCATTGTGTATGAATTTCTGTTGCAACCATCCTCAAATAAAGAATCTCTGTCTTTGTAAGACTCAATTTTTATTTAACAGCAATACACAAATTAACATTTCTTACAAGGGACATGATAGTGAACAGCACTCTCTGAAGTAAGGATCTCACAGCAGTGTGTAAGTCCAGCTGTCATTACGGAAAATATCCCTAGGGGTGGAGTGCAAGGGGTACTGCATCGGGCCGGGAATGTGAGAGGAATGTGTGAGTGTGGGAGTTTGGGGAGGGCAAGGAAGGCAGTTCTGTACGGGCTGCAGGAGGAATCAAGCACTCCTATGTTCCACCTGCAGTCAGGGACCTCAGCATCTCCATGAGCTTTATTATCCACTCCTGAACCTGTATTATCTGCTGCTGGTCCTGTCTCCACTTCTGTCTATCCTGTTCTAGTTTTTTGTTTATTGTCTCTCTCCACACTCTATGCTCACTATCGGCCTGATCTGATGATGGCAGCACTTTGTGAAACTGTGTCCTCCTTACTCCTTCTCATTTGCTTCCTTATCTGGCAGAAGCGCTCCACCAGTGTGTAGTGGCTGGCCCTCAAGGGCACATCTACGGAAGCAAAAGAAACAATGCACAGAGTCAGTACTGTGTGTGCACTCACAGTCTTGAATCATAAAAGCTACATACTTTCTCACTTTCCCTTGGAAAGCATGCAGCACGGCCACACCACTAAACATGGTGAGTTCAGTCCAGGAGGAGGGGTGCAAGACAGGACAAAGGATCTGCAAGGTTTCAGCAGAAGGGGATCAGTACATGCGCCTGGGGAGACTATTCTGAATATTGGCACTGTTTTCCACAGATGGGGGCGATCGACGCTGAAATCACATGACTGAGGGTAACTGAAGATGCCAGGGTGCATCTTCTGCATGTGTGCAGCTTCAGAGTGGGTTCCTATGCTGCTCACCTGTGTGCTGTTTTGGTTCCTCTTGAAGTAATTGCCGATTCGCACGGCAAAGTTTCCTACAATGGGAGAAGAAACAAAGCAGCTCTGTCAAGGAACCTTCGGCAGAGGATTGCAGAGTATCTGCAGGAAGGTTTCCTAGAGATCTCTATGGAGGATTCCTTGGAGCTTTTGATGTACATTAACAAACTTTTCCACGGGGCCCCCACTGTGTAGCTGCACAGGAGAATGCGATGCAGATACAAATAGTACCTAGTGTTGTTAATTTCTATCCCTTCTCCCACGTGCACCATGTAACGAAATAAAGGACATCTCTACCTCATATAACTGTGCACTATCAAAGAAAAATGAGTACTTACTAGAGCTCCCCTTTCCTGCTTCAGGCATGCCAGAGCTGGAGTACTGGGACTGGCTAGACCCCTCCAGAGTCAAAAAGAGGTTCTGGCTCACCACGCATCTGGCTCACATCCTCCTTCAACTCGACTTCTTCATCCACCACTTCATCCTTAGGATTGACTCATCTGACCACTGCCTCCAGTCCCCCTGAAGTATCCACAGGGCTTATGGCAGTGGAGGTGGGATTGCCACCGAGGATGGCATGCAGCTCTTTGTAGAAGCGGAATGTTATTGGCACCACACCAGAGCAATGGTTGGTCTCCCTTGCCTCCTGGTATGCCTGCCTCAGCTCTTTGATCTTAGCACAGCACTGCTACATGTCTCTTTTGAGTCCCTTGTCATCCATGACACGAGTAATCTGTTTATAGGTGTCAAAGTTCCTACGGCTGGATCGGAGCTGCAACTGCACAGCCTCCCCTCCCAGCAACTCCCTGGTGTACTCCAGGCGTGAGCGCGTTTGCTGTGGAAAGCTGAGAGTGCGTTTGCTGCATGGTCAGCTGGGAAGATGCAATGTGAGCTGTCCATGCTGAGCAAACAGGAAGTGGAATTTCAAAAATTCCCAGGGCTTTAAAGGGGGGTGCCTGTGTACCTGGCTGCAGGGCAGTGAAGTAGAAACTGCTTACCAGAGCGGTCATGATGGACATTGTGGGAGACCTCCTGGAGGGCCACTTAGAGTGACTTAAGCAAGCGCATTGTCTACACTGACACTGCGTTGCTCTAACTGTGTCACAAAAAGCTCTATGCCACTCATTGACGTGGTTTTATTGTGTTGGCATATCAGGAGAGTTAAATCAGCGGGAGGAGCATTGTTGTGTGTTCACCTCCACTGTTTTTTTTGATGAAGCCTGACTTTTGTCAACAAAACTGTGTGATGTAAGCCTACAGTTACAGCACAATGTTTGTGTTCAAACAAACCCCAAGTCTATTAATAGTTGTAAGGCACTTTGATGGAACATGGCAAAGTCGCTGGCTGGCTGATACAGCATGGGTATTTCTTTTGAAGAAAAATAGGAATTCACAACTCAAAATAATATGTCTTTTTATATAAACATAGGCTTTGTGATTTAATAACTGTTTAGGGTTCATTTTAAAAAGGAAACACTTATTATACAGCAAATTAATTTCGTGTTTCCACCCCATAATATTATAGTTCACTCTCGTTTCACTTAACCTGCAATGAAGGGCCCCTTCCACTACTCAACCTTTTTCTGAGCTTCTGTAATTAAGTCTCACAGGGTTACGTAGGAGTTTCCTCAGCAAGCTGTTATCCTTCCAGCTATTCCCACCAGTTTCCTTTTGTCATATGGCCCATTGCTAGACTTCCTCTCAGCACACAGCTTTTCCTACGAGCTCTGCTCCCTCGACCACAAGCTACCCTTGTAGCTCCTAGCAGGCCCGGGTTCTCAGATACATGCTCTGAGAGGTAAATCAGGCACAGGTGAGACTGAGCCCAAACTCCCTTAAAGGGACCAGCCCACCCTGTGACACAAATGAACAGGGGGGTTTCCTTGAGTATTATATGGATGTGGATGGTCATTCCTCAGTGAGAATTTTGTTACATTATATTTATTTTAAAAGCTATCCCCCCTTTCTCTTCTTCCCATTTTCTTCCTTGCTTTGCATCTCCCACCATTCCCTCTCCCTTCACCAAAACTCTTCAAGAAGGGTTTTGTCTCATTCAAATTCCCCACCTCCATATCATTTTTGAGTAACTATGAATGAGACAGTACAACTATCCATCTACTCTCAGCTCACTTTATGGCTTTCTTGGCATGGGCTTCATTCACATTCCTCCCTTGTCTCCACACACATTTCTATCCCCATTTCCACCATATAAGCTCAGTATAAAAATCTATATGGACAGATTAAATAGATCGACAAATCCTCTTAGGAGGCTGGAAGGACCCGCCAATCCTTTATGCGAGCATTACAAGGCCAGTGCCCCACTGCTTAGTCTCCACCCTGGCCTGCTGTGAACTTTGCAGTATTCTTTGGGGACCAACAAATCCCACTCAAGGCAGTCTCTGCCCTAAGGGCTTACGATATAAGATTACGTGATCCTGCAAACGCTTATCTGTATGAGTGGACTTTTCACACATGAACAGTCCTACTGAATTCAATTCATGTGTATTGCACACAAAGTTAATCATATCTTCATATGTAGCTGTCTGGATGATTGAGGCCTAAACAAGTGAACAGAGGGTGTGGGAAAAAGTGGAGATAAGCCACTTTAAATACTTAGCTAATACAGTTTCCTTCCCCTAGATACAATATATAAACGATCCCAAACCACCCATCAACCTTGCCATCAGCTCATGGTTAGTTTCTTGTTGGAATCACAGCAGAAGCGACTCTCCAGGAGGGATTTGAATGCCAAAAGGATAGCGGCCTTTAGCTATTATAATTTAAATAAGAAGCTACTCTCCTCCTTATCCATCCCCATTTACATGCAGGTGTGGCAAATCTGAAGGTATTTCTCATAGGAATTTTGTTTTTAAGATTAAATATTGGGAAAGTAACAGAACATTTTAGATGATGGCAACTTTCATTTATGTGGAATGTTGGGTGTCATGTCTATTTTTATTGCTTTCTGAAGTTTTTGAAGTTTCCCAGTAGGGGCATTTTACTCTGCAGGGACTTTGATTTCTTTAATATTACAGACTGCCTTTAATGAACTGTACTTCCAGCATTCATAAGTGACTTACACAGCATGTCTAATGTAAAACCAGCTCATTTAAATGTCACAGATAAAAATCTATGAAACATTTGTAGCGTAAACTGCCTGAAAAGAAATGGGAATTGTTCTCAAAGAGACGCTGTTTAGATTAAAGCTTTAATCTAAATTCTGATTTTCTAAATTGCTCCCTGCTGTTTAATCAAGAGAAACAATGGGACAGATTATTTTTTTTAATATTGCATTTCTCGGGTGGCTTTATTAATTAAAATTGAAGATCTACTGCAGCTAACTTGTGAATTCCCTATATAACTAGCGATGATCTCAGTAAAAATATTCAGGAACATTAAGTGAAGCACTTCCAATTTCTGTATAAATGTACTGTAAGCTCTGAAGGAAGGAAAAGAAAAACAACTCCCCTGCTATATATAAGAGAATGAAAGAGAGAGCAAGACAGGGTCAGCTCCTCTGGTGGTGGTCTGATCTACACCAGAAGAGTGTTGCTTAGCTACTGCCTTGGAGGGAGTGTGATTAGGGAAATATATGCTTGCCCAGAAATTTCCTTTCTTCAATAGCAAGGTCTAGAGATCTCTAAGGGATTTCCCTGAGTTTTAAAAATTCCTCCACCAAAAGTCTACTCTTATGTTATGAGAGTCAGGGTCTGACTAAACCAAGCACAATGCTTTCACATTTATTAAGATGGAACATTCTTCCCTGGGACCTATTGTCTCCACAGGCCACATCTCTGTATTAAAGATGAGGACAGCTGCAACCTACTTATGTTATATTCAAGCATACATAGATGTTAGATAAAAACATCAATGTTCTTGCTGGAAGACTGCAACATAACATCACTTTATTTCTTAGAATTCAGAAGGATAACACACATGAACCTAAAAAACAGAGAGAGAGGAAACAGGCTGCTCCCTGAGGCAGTGAGGTACAACTCACTTCACCTTGCTTTTTTCACTCTTTTCAGACTGCCTGTCTGTTAGCTGACACAGATGACACAGATCATATAGCTTCCTTCAGAGCTTCCTAACCTGCAAGCAGGACCAGAAAATCCTTCACATTTAAAGTAGGGATGCCAGTTTTGGTTGGATGTATTCCTGGAGGTTTTATCACATGACATAATCTTTAATTAAAGATTAATCTTTAATTCTTGGAGGCTACAGGACAATCCTAGAGGGCTGACAACCGTAATTTATAGTGATTGCTTGTCATTTTACACCACTTTCAAATAAACCATATTTTACTAATGGCCTTTGTCTCCTAAGAAGTGGTCAATTTGACTGGGCAAAGATTTTGGCTAAACAAGGACTAAATGTTCATAATTAACTGTGCATTTAAAGATGTTAACTATAGAAGAATTCCAGGCTGTTTATCAAATTCCCCAAATCCTACTCTAACAGTATTTAAAATTAGGAAATATTTTTTAAAAAGGAGAATGAGAAGGATATGGTCCTATGAGAGTTTGTTGATTTGCTGAGGTTTCTGGAATACTGTACCGTATTCTGTGATAATTATTTGGAGCCAGATTTTTAAAAGGTATTTAGGTATCTTAAGTGGAAGATAGGCACCTAGTGAAATTTTCAAAGTTCCTAGGTGCCTACCTTTTAAAAATCTGGCCCTTTGTAGCTAAATATTAACACATGGCAATGATTCTCCACTATTGATAATGTGGCAAATCAGTTCTCTCTCTCTGTGTACTTAGAACTGCTTACTGAGATGCACTAGCTCATATATTTGAAATATAACAATGGCCTTGCCTCTGGGATGTGCACTTCTAAGTAGTTGTTAGATAGATATAGAAAAGGTCTTGCATGGCTTTGCAGAGCATGAGAATAATGCCTTGCATTTCTCTCCGTTGCTACTGAAGAATGGGTAACTACATCTCTATGCTTAAAATTCACATACAATACAACTACCTTAAAACCAAACTTGAACTGGGATGTCAGAAAAGGAAGTGGAAATAAATATGGTCTAAATCCAAGAACATTTCCATTTCCCGTATGTTAACTACCCAAAAGAGCTTTGTAAGATGGAGCTGAACTTATTGGATACTGTAACTGTCAGAGGATTTATGGCGCTATTGGAGATTTTAAGTACTTCTGCAGGAATTTCCCCCAAGATCAATAGCTTATGTGAGATGGTTAAAAAGCATTTTAAAAGGATCCCAAGAGAGCAACTGGCAGAGCATTAAGTCTTTGCTCTGCTAGTCCATTTAGTGTAAGAAGAGGACACTGGGGGCGACCCTCAAATTTTTACTTTTTCTTCAACTCAGTATCAGCAACACATATATTGCCCTGGCTGGTTCAAATCTGCTGCCCTACACCTCAAAGGCAGCGACATAAACAGAGTATTTCATATTTGGGGGAAGGAAGAAATTAGCTCAAAGGGGACACTTGTGAGAAGTAGTCATTGACTCAATGGGAAAGGCATGGCTTTGTTCCTGAGATGCTGTACAAACCAGGCTCCAGTCTGCCCTTCAGCAGGCTCTCCTGCACCCGCGGGGAACCTCACGGAGGTCAGTGGCCAGTGTGGAGCCAGCTGCAGTAGTGGGGCCTTAGAAGGCAGTTCTGTGATGTGCTGAAAAAGTAGACACTGCCAACTAACCTGGAAGGCAGTTCCCTTTTCACAATTACTCATGGATATAAATTCTGCTTCTTGCATTTGTTAGGGGACTGTCAGCTGACAAATTATGTTTGTTTAAAACAATTGCATAGTGAGCTATAGGCGTTGATATACTTTATTGACCTGGGATTTCATATAAGTGATAAATTTCCCAGGCAGGACATGTGAAATGTGACATGCAACTTTCTCTAACAATAATGGGAGTGGGAGAGACAAGATGGGTGAGGTAATATCTTTTATTGGAACAACTTCTGTTGCTGAGAGAGACAAGCTTTTGGGCCACACAACTCTTCTTCAGGTCCTGGGACCTAACACAGCTACAGCTACACTCCATACAATACTGAGAGTTGTGAATCTTATTCTCCTTGCCCGCGAGAGGGACAGAGGGTGCAGCAGGGTGGTGACCTCAGCCCGTGAGGCCACCAGGTCTGACCCTATCACATGAGCCCAAGGCCCATTACCAAAATCCAAGATCATTTACATCTAGGAACTGTTCATTTTCTTCTCTTAACTGCACTGGAAACTGTCCGCGAATTGTGACGAGTAAGCAACACCACACCAGTACCTCAGTTAGGTCCCAGTGCATTCCTACTTAACCCATTGTGGCCTGCAGGTGCATGAAAGGAAGGCAAAAAATGCTTTGGTCCTCTGCCAATTTGGCCTCTGGGAGAAAAATTTCTTTCCTGACCTCCGAAAAGAGGTTATTGGCTAGACTCACAGCATCCATCAGGCTGGATTCCCATTCCTATTTCAGTGGGTAGGGTGGGATGCTGCAAAGAAGTTCCACATGGCCCCTGTGCTGGGCTAAATCCTGAGAGCTGGGGAATGCTGGCCAATCAGCCTACTCTCCGCTAGCTGGCCAAGGGGTGCCAGAGACTCCCATGGGAGGAGCTACCTATTTTCACTCAGCAAGTGCCTCCCTCCCTTGCTACGGGGACTGCCCCCCTTTCACCACTGGCCCCATCAATTTCCACCACCCATTGATATGGTGGATGGTATTTTGCATGGAATGATGCTAAGCCACTAGAGCAGCTTAGAAATCCAATTTAAACAAAAATATTAAGAAACAGACACAATTCTATCAAGTCTCCTTATCAGTTTAACTAGTAACTCTCACTTCATGACTGTAGATAGATACAAAACACTTTCTGGATGTAAAACTCAAATGTATGTTTATAGGTTTATTTCATCTGTCACTGGAATCAGCCAGCTAAGTAACTCACTCATTGTCCAATTGTAGCCACAACCAAGCAAATGTCTCAAGTTCCAAAGATAATTTAAAGGGAAGGTTTCTCTAGTCTACACTTTTGTAATTGTTTCTGGTATGTTTAGCGGAAATTTAGAAGAGGCAAAGGGAAGAGATAACTTTGAACTGCAGTATGTCCATGAGAGACCAAAAACATCCAAACAGTGGGGATATAGAATTTTAATCCCATAATGAAGACTGGGTATCAAATAGCTTTCTGGCTGTTGTTTTCCTACAATTACTTGCTTATGCAATTTATCTTGTTTTGAGAACAAATGTGAGTAGATTTAGCTGTACCTGGCCTGAACATAACCGGGAGCAAACACAGGATGAACAATTAAAGGAAAGATTGCTCTGCCTAGAAATGCATCAGCAAACAAATGAGCTAGCTTCTCTTCCACATACTGAATTATGGTAAAGAGTGTATCCTCTGAGAGTTAATAGGCTGCTCTGTGTTCTGTCTCTTTGGAGACAGCAGACTTAATAATTTCGAAGTGTGCAATGAGAAGGTGTCCCCTTTTGTTATAGGCATTACTGCATGCGTGCTCCTCTGTTGGGCCTTAGGTCTGCAAAGAACTTAAGCAAATTCTTAGATTTAAGAATGTGAATAGTCTCATTGACTTAACAGAACTACTCATTTGCTTAAAGTTAACCATAAATTTAAATGGTCTTTGAGTCCAATCATACAAAGTGCTGACCTTCTGAGGCCTTGTCTTCATTAGAGAAAAAGATGTGTTCTTAACTTGAATTAGGCAAGTTGAGTTAACTAACGTAGGATACAATCCCAGATAAGACAACACTGGGGTCCCCTGTAGCCTTTAACTTGACCTGCTAACTTGTTTGAAGCCTACAAACTGCCTTGTTTTCACCAGGGTTTTACCTCAATGCAAGAACACAGCTTTTTTCCTACTGACGATACAGTCCGAGAGCTGCTGCGTGGCCTTAACTCCCACCGTAGTCAGAAGGCATTCAGTACCACATATGACCAATCTCTTAGACTATGGGCACATCCAGAAAAATAGGCGTGTTCTTACAGTGAGGTAGCTCACACGTTTTAAGATCCTAGTGTAGACAGGCTGAGTTGTATGTAGCTGGATGTAGCTGGATATGCTAACTATCTATTGTAAAAATCCATACGTTCTACCTGCCTTAGAAACAGCCTTAGCGAATGGCAATGTAAGGTCATTATCTAAACCACCATTAAGATACTTACAGTATTTCACTGTCCACCAATTGCTACCGGCTGTATGCATGCTGTGATGCTCTCCTGGGGCACCCAGAGCTATGGCTTTGCTGGAGCTTAAACTGTGTGACAGTTCCCTGCCACTCCAGTCTGTCTGCCAGCAAACTCCTTGAAACTCTGCCAGTCTAAACCCGGAGTTGCAGGTGAGATTCAGTGAACCTCAGTTCCTGAGTTCCCCGAGACATCTCCCTGCAGTGTCCAGTCCCTCTCATTGGACACCTAGAAATTATTAAGTCTGCTGTCTCCAAAGAGACAGAACACACAGCAGCCTGTTAACTCACTGAGGATCCACTCTTTGCCTAAATACACAACACTAAGATGGTTTATAGTGAAACGAAGAATAAATTTATTAATAAAAAACAGATTAAAGTGATACTAAGGAGAGAGTAACAGAAAATGGTTACAACCAACCCCCCAAATAAAAACACATTGCTAGTGTCCAAGACAACTTTAGCAAGCTACAATCTTTGCCTATCCAGCTTTCTCATTTATATCAAACTACCAGCAACTCCAGCCCTTCCAGGAGCATGATTCAACACACCCAGAATCAAATTGTGCTGTCCCCTCTGCGATGAATAAGTAAGGGGTTCTCTGTCCTTTTTAATAGTCCAGTAAACCTCTGACATGTACTTTTTTGAAGTGTATCCCCAGATAAAGTTAGTCTCCCCTCTGTTTGTCTCTTCCTGTTGTCTTATCATCCTCCTGTTGACTTTGGTGTAAATGTAACTTTTATTCTCTCTCGCATCACCTTGCTCAGTTACACTGGAGACACAGGCAAACCAACATCCCTTTACCTAAGACAAGCTTTATCAAGTCTGTCCCCAAAACATATTTTAGGAACATATGTCCAGCACACATACATAACTCTTTACGCACCATCCATCCATACCTCACACAATCATATTCATGACCAGTGTGTCACCAGTTATGACACCTTACTCAATACATTTTTATAGTACAATAATATTGTATGCAATCTATCAATTCAGTTGCTTATTTTGGAGGGGGTTTAGGCCCCCTGTCCTCCCCTTGCGTTTTGTAGACCATCACTATCACAGATAGATAGAAATATTTTGTGTCTCATGTATACCACAGTGTAAAGAAATGCTCAGGACACATAATATAATCCACTGCTGTACAACCTCTGTTAAAGGATTACATGAGAATGCAATACCTTAAGAAAACTAGGCTAATGGGTGCTGTAGCAACTCCTAACTCAGATACTATTTTTTTTTCTGATTGTAATGTCTCAACCCTAGCAGCTATAATACTGTTTAAATAAATGGGTGTTGGAGATATACAATTTAGAAAGTCACTGAAAAATGGCACTTATGTATAGTATCCAAAACTAAAAGCTAGAATGAGAAAAGGGTTACTGAGACTAGAGCCCGTACTTGCCATTTCTTTTATACATTTAATGGCTCATTTACTTTTAAGCTTTACTACTTTTTATCAATTCTTACATTACAGGCAAAATGTAAGCCATTTCAGATAAAAACATTAAATAAGGGGACTTGAAATAGTAGCTTGAATTTGGTCCAAATTTATACTGTAAATCAGCATTTATTTGCCAATTATTAGAAGTTCTTTGCAAACTTAGTGCAGTTGGCTAGGACCAATAAAATGCCATGATGGATAAACAGCAGAGTAAAAGAGGAGGTTAAAGGCAAAAAGGCATCATTTTAAAAATTGGAAGTCAAATCCTGCTGAGGGAAATAAAAAGGAATGTAAACTCTGGCAAGTCAAATGTAAAAGTATAAAACTGGCCAAGAAAAAATGTGAAGACCAGCTAACTAAGGACACAAACACTAACTGCAAAAAAATTATTGTTATTATTATTATTTTTAAGTACATTAGAAGCAGGAAGCTTGCCAAACAGTCAGAGGGGCAACTGGATGATCAAGATGCTAAAGGAACACTCAAGGAAGACAAGGCCATTGCAGAGAAGCTAAATTAATTCTTTGCATCGTTCTTCACAGCAGAGGATATGGGGGCAATCCCCACATCAGAGACATTCTTTTTAAGTGACAAATTTGAGGAACTGTCCCAGAGTGAGACGTCAACAGGAGGAGGTTTGGGAACAAACTGATAAATTAAACAGTAATAAGTCACCATGACTAGTTGATATGCATCCAAGAGTTCTGAAGGGGCCCAACTATGAAATTGCAGAATTACTAACTATTCCTGGGGGAATTCTGCACCACTGCACATGCGCAGAATTAATGTTACCTACAGATTGTTTTCTCTTAGCAAAATAATACATTCTGCTGGAGAGATGCTGCAATTACACCTTTCACTGACCAAAGGCTGCTGTGGTGCCAGAAGAGAGGGCAGCCAGCTCACGAGCCCGAGCAGCCAGCCATGGAGAGGGAGAGAACAGAGGTTGCTTTTCTCACAGTGATATGCCCGCAGGGCCAGGCGAGAAGTGACAGTATATAGGGGGAAAGACAGAGCAGGGCACACAGGGCTGCTGGGGGGGTTACATACACTGGAGTTCAGAAGGACTAGTGGGTGACAGACTGGGGCAGGGGCACAGGAGCAAGTGGGGTGACAGCATTGACCCAAGAGCTGAATGGGAGTGGGGTGCAGGGACACAAGGGCACCAGGTGTGTGTATGTGGAGGAGGTGCAGGGAAAGATGGGGATGAGACAGATGTGCCTGACTGAATGGGAGAGGCTATGGGTCAGCCACGGTCTGTATGGGGGAGGCTCCCCAACTCCCTAACAATCCCTCCCCCCCAAAAAAAACTCTATTCCATACTTCTCCCCCCCAACACCTAACAACCCTCCAGGTTCACTTCCAGGCTCCCAGAAATTATTTCTCTCTCTCTCGGCTCCTCCCATACCCTTGACTCTGCCAAACCTTTGCACTGCTTCTGAGGGGTGAGGGAAATAGATTTCTGTATTGTAATTTAAATGAATTATTACTCAGAGTACTGTATTAATATGACTAGTACAGAATCCATTTGTCAAAAAACTAGGGCTGTTAAGTGATTAAAAAATTAATCGTGATTAATTGCACTGTTAAACAATAATAGAATACCATTTATTTAAATATTTTTGGATGTTTTCTACATTTTCAAATATATTGATTTCAATTACAACATAGAATACAAAGTGTACGGTGCTCACTTTATATTTATTTTTGATTACAAGTATTTGCACTGTAAAAAAACAAAAGAAATAGTATTTTTCAATTCACCTAACACAAGTACTGTAGTGCAATCTCTTTATCGTGAAAGTTGAACTTACAAATGTAGAATTATGTACAAAAAAACCTGCATTCAAAAATAAAATAATGTAAAATTTTAGAGCCTGCAACTCCTTGCAGTCCTTCTTCTTGTTCAGCCAATTGCTCAGACAAACAAGTTTGTTTACATTTCATAGAATCGTAGAATATCAGGGTTCGAAGGGACCTCAGGAGGTCATCTAGTCCAATCCCCTGCTCAGAGCAGGACCTAATCCCCAACTAAATCATCCCAGCCAGAGCTTTGTCTAGAGATATTTGCAGGAGATAATGCTGCCCGCTTCTTGTGTACAATGTCACCTGAAACTGGGAACAGGCGTTCTCGTACCACTGTTGTAGCCAGCGTCGCAAGATATTTATGTGCCCGATGTGCTAGAGTGTCATATGTCCCTTCATGCTTCAACCACCATTTCAGAAGACATACGTCCATGCTGATGATGGATTCTGCTCGTTCACAATTCAAAGCAGTGCAGACCGATGCATGTTCATTTTTATTATCTGAATCAGATGCCACCAGCAGAGGATTGATTTTCTTTTTTGGTGGTTCGGGTTCTGTAGTTTCTGCATTGGAGTGTTGCTCTTTTAAAACTTCTGAAAACAAGCTCCACACCTCATCCCTCTCAGATTTTGGAAGGCACTTCAGATTCTTAAACCTTGGATGGAGTGCAATAGCTATCTTTAGAAACCTCACATTGGTACCTTCTTTGCGTTTTGTCAAATCTGCAGTGAAAGTGTTCTTAAAATGAACAACATGTGCTGGGTCATCATCCGAGACTGCTATAACAGGACATATATGTCAAAATGTGGGTAAAACAGAGCAGGGGACATACAAATCTCCCCCAAGGAGTTCAGTCAGAAATTTAATTAATGCTTATTTTTTTAATGAGCGTTATCAGCATGGAAGCATGTCCCCTGGAATGGTGGACGAAGCATGAAGGGGCATATGAATGTTTAGCATATCTGGCACGTAAATACCTTGCAGTGTCAACTACAAAAGTGCCATGTGAATGCCTGTTCTCACTTTCTGGTGACGGCAGCATTAGCTCCCTTAAATGTAAAAAAAATTATTTGTCTTAGCGATTGGCTGAACAAGAAGTAGGACTGAGTGGACTTGTAGGCTCTGAAGTTTTACATTGTTTTGTTTTTCAGTGCAGTCATGTAAAAAAAATCTACATTTGTAAGTTGCAGTTTCATTACAAAGAGATTGCACTACAGTACTTGTATGAGGTGAACTGAAAAATACTATTTCTTTTGTTTATCTTTTTTACAGTGCAAATATTTATAAGCAAAAATAACATACACTCTAATTTCAATTACAACAAGAATAAAATATATATGAAAATGTAGAAAAACATCCAAAATATTTAATAAATTTCAATTGGTATTCTATAATTTAACAGTGCAATTAAAACTGCGATTAATCGCGATTAATTTTTTTTTAATCGCAATTAACTTTTTTGGGTTAATTGTGTGAGTTAACTTCAATTAATCAGCAGCCCCACAAAAAACATTTCCTGAATCTTTTTCTTGTCTGTATTGTTACAGACATACCTGCTGACAGATATTTTGAAATAAATTACCAAAATAATTGAAACTAGGGTGATTATTTTGTGTTATTTTGACAAATAAATATGCAGAATTTTAAAATATTGTGTGCAGAATTTTTAATTTTTTGGCATATAATTCCCCCCAGGAGTATACTAACTGTGGTATGCAGCCTATCACTTAAATCAGCCTCTGTACCAGATACCTGGAGGATAAGCTAATGTAACACCTACTTTTAAAAATGGCTCCAGAGGTGTTCCTGGCAATTACAAACTAAAAAACCTAACTTCAGTACCAGGCAAATTAGTTAAAACTGTAGTAAAGAACTAAATGATCAGACACATAGGTAAGCATGATATGATGGGGAAGAGCCAACATGGCTTTTGTAAAGGGAAAACATGCCTCACCAGTCTATTAGAATTCTTTGAAGGGGTCAACAAACACTTAGGTTCCTTAGAGTCAGCGCCTATGAGCAGCAGAGCATTGTGAGGCACCCATGGTTACAAGTCAAGTGGTGACACAATGCCTCACTGGTCTGAACTGCTCCCCAGAATACGAAACTTACATATTTACGAAACTAAGTGGCTGGTTTTTAGTGGGACCAAGGATTCCTAGCTCCCTTGCCTCTTACATTCCTGGTTCCCATTGAGATGGGAGGCATTCAAGTTTGGAAAGTCTAACCTGAGTCTTTAATGCTCGCAAAGGGCGATGAGATCCTTTAAGATGCATTGGAAGAGATTAACTTTTCCTGTCTGACCAGTGTCGGTACTGCATGCCCATGAGAAAAAAAAATTGCTCCAAAAAATGTGATCCTAGTTTAGATGTAGTCTCATGCTGCCTCATTTCTGGAGAACATTGAACTCTTCTCTGGAGTGCTGAGATCAATAATTATACCTTCCTTACCTTTTTCCAGGAAGCTAGAATTTAGATGGCTACCACGTAGGCTACACCTAAAACGTAGGTCGACCTAGCTACATTGTTCAGAGCCATGAAAAACTTCATAACCTGTGTGATGTAGTTATATCGACCTAACCCCCACTGGAGATGCAGCTAGGTCAACAGAAGAATTCATCTGGTGGCCTACCTACCATCTCTCGAGGGGTGGATTTACTACAGCGATAGGAAAAAACTAGGGCTGTCAATTCATCACAGGTAACTCACATGATTCAATTAAAAAAAATAATTGTGATTAATCGCAATTTTAGTTGCACTATTAAACAACTGAATACCAAATGAAATTTATTAAATATTTCTGGATGTTCTTCTACATTTTCAAATATTTTTATTTCAGTTACAACACAGTGATCACTTTCTATTGTTATTTTTGTTACAAATAATTGCACTGTAAAATGATAAACAAAAGAAATAGTATTTCTCAATTCACCTCATACAAGTACTGTAGTGCGATATCTTTATCATGAAAGTGCAATTTACAAATGTACATTTTATTTTGTTACATAACTGTGTTCAAAAACGAAATAATATAAAACTTTAGTGCCTACAAGTCCACTGAGTCCTACTTCTTGTGAACCGAGTTGCTAAGACAAACAAGTTTGTTTACATTGACGAGAGATACTGCTGCCTGCTTCTTATTTACAATGTCACCAGAAAGTGAGAACAAGCATGGCACTTTTGTAGCCAACATTGCAAGGCATTTACGTGCCAGATATGCTAAACATTCGTATGCCCCTTCATGCTTTTGCCACCATTCCAGAGTACATGCTTCCATGCTGATGACGCTCGTTAAAAAAATAATGCATTAATTAAATTTCTGACTGAACTCCTTGGGGGAGAATTGTATGTCTCCTGCTCTGTTTTACCTGCATTCTGCCATATATTTCATATTATAGCAGTCTCGTATGATGACCCAGCACATGTTCATTTTAAGAACACTTTCACTGCAGATTTGACAAAATGCAAAGAAGGTACCAATGTGAGATTTCCAAAGATAGCTTCAGCACTAGAGCCAAGATTTAAGAATCTGAAGTGCCTTCCAAAATCTAAGAGGGACAAGATGTGGAGCATGCTTTCAGTAGACTTAAATGAGCAACACTCTGATGTGGAAACTACAGAACCCAAACCACCAAAAAAGAAAATCAACCTTCTGCTGGTGGCATCTGACTCAGATCATGAAAATGAACATGCATCAGTCTGCACTGCTTTGGATCATTATCAAGCAGACCCTGTTGTCAGTATGGACGCATGGCCTCTGGAACGGTGGTTGAAGTATGAAGGAACATATGAATCTTTAGTGCATCTGGAAATAAATATCTTCCAACACCAGCTACAACGGTACCATGCAAACGTCTGTTCTTACTTTCAGGTGACATTGTAAACAAGAAGCAGGCAGCATTATCTCCTACAAATGTAAACAAACTTGTTTGTGTGAGTGATTGGCTGAATAAGAAGTAGGACTGAGTGAACTTGTAGACTCTAAAGTTTTACATTGTTTTATTTTTGAAT